>NC_059088.1:25083229-25749479 GCF_020497125.1 Mauremys mutica | reverse complement strand
ACATATAGACCCATTTATCTATCTCTAGCTATGGATATGTTTGCATAACCATTCCTATCTATCTATGTTTGCAGACCCCTCCTTTCACAGCAAAAAAATATTTTTTTGTAAATATGACATTTCTTCCCAATGAATGTAGCTCCTTTCAGCCAAATCCACCTTTTGTTTTATTGTATGCATTTCCAATGGTCTCTTGTGAATCGTTAATTACGTGATGGGGGTTGATGATTTTCCTCGGACTTTAGGTAAAATCAGAGTTGAATTGTTAGTTAGTTGTGGGCTGCTACCTAGTTATCCTTTTATTTGCTATTTTGAAATACGTATGTATAACAACGGGGTTAATAAAGTGGTGTTTTCCTTTAGACTAAACTTGAAATAAAATTAAATTAAAATAAATCGATTTGCCCTAGAATTGCTTATGGGGAATTGAGTGGCAATTCAGCTGGTTTAAAATCAGAATAGGGTTTTTTACAAATCTGTTTTTACCTTCTCCTGAGCATGACTTGATCAAACCAACTCTTTACAGCATCCAAGGACAAACAGATTAGAACTGTAGCTCACCAATGGAAGGCAAAGAAGTCTAGTATTTCTGCTTCCCAAGGTGCTTTTTCAAGGGTCTCTGATACCCATCTGACCCAGGGAACCAATGGCTAGTCGGATTATTTATCAGGTTGACTTTATTAATTTGATGCTCAGAGCTGCAATTTCCCTTGACCCGCCTAGTGGAAATAATCTCCCCCAGATCCCTACGTTCTATTTCACTGCGGAGTGAATTCGATTTCATTCCTGGTGTATATTCAGATGCCTCTTTCCTGATTTGTTTATGTTTGCAACCTGCTTTAAATCTAAAGGCCTTATTCCGCATCTATGGGAATGACTCGAAACATACGCAGGTCAAAAGCCTGCTGAACAGCTGCCCGGTGAAGCTAGCGAGAGCCACCTAAGAAATGGATAGTGGCGATCATTTTAAAAAGCAGATCGGGTATCTTTATCCTGGCTCCGCAGTAACATTCCCCACCTCCTCCGCTTTACCCCTTTCTTGGAGATTCAGGCGCTCCGGAGTCAGACCGCGTGCGCTCCGGATTCAGCCCGCGTTCCCTCCGGTTTTGCCATAGTTTCAGAGAACTCTCATGACTCGAACATTCCCGGCTAATGGCCACTGCTGCGTAGTCTCGTGGCTTTGCAGACTAAGCTAAATTGCTACATGCGACCTTTGGAGCGGGCACGGTAGGGGCTTACATGTCACTATATAATGAAATGATGCCTACCGCAGAACTAACGGCAGCGGTCTTCAACCCTAAACAAAATCCCCCTTTTTGTGCCACACTAGCTAAATCCGTCCTTCAAATTCTCTCTGGTTTTCTTTACAACCTACCTGCTTTGCTGAAGAGCGATAGCTCTGGCTCCACGCTTGCAATGCCAGTTAGAACAGAGAGGTGTTTCCTTCCTGCTACAGGCAGCCCAACTGCGTTCCTCTCTTTCCCTCCTTTTAAAAAAAAAACCACGGGGTTGTGTTTCCTGCTATAAAACATCTTTGACTAAATGTGAGCCCGTCTGCGCAATTCATATATTGCGCAATTCACTGATCTAGAAGGGCTTTCTGAGCCCTAGGACAGATGTAAAACAAAACAAAACCATGTATTGGGATGTGGTGTGTTTACTCAGATTCTTATTTTGTCTTTGAAGGGGTAAAGGTGCCATTAATAACTCTTACCCAATGAGGAGAATTGCATACCACATAGGGAGGGTGTGTGTGTGCGCGTGCAAAACCACTTAAAATTGCACAGAAATCTTCCTTCCTTCCTTCTTTCACCAAACTAAGCCTGCGGAATTTTTGTTTTCAAATGTGAGTTTTCTCCAGCTCAGAACCTACAAAAAGATTCCTGGAGAAATAACGGGATTATTTTGACATCAGATTCTTGCGTGGAAATGCCTTTGAACGAACTCTCAAGGAAGTGTATGAAAGAGGTTCCCACTCTGTTCCATTTTTGTTGCTTCCTTAAATGTTCAAAATTCCTCAGCGGTTATTTTATACTCATCTCCTTTCTCAATGCCCCATTCCGCCCCCCCCCCACCCCCGCTCGGGCTTTTAAACTTAATGTCTTTTCCATCCTTCAAGCCATTTAAGCAGAGGTTTGGGGGGGGGGGGATTGGGCCGAAATGAAACCTACAAACTTTTCTATACACAGCTTATGTTGAACTATTTCCAATTATTCGAAAACAAAACCCTTTGACGTTACAAAACGCTTGCTCACAAACTTTCAATCTTTCATTTTTCAATTGTGTTATTGTTTGTCAGGTGGCTAATGCCTTATTTATTATATAAAATATCTCTGATTTCCGATTTGCTTATACAGTATCCTCATGTGCCTACACCTCCCAGGTTTTTTCTTTACCAAACTCTTTACAGTTAATTATCTCAAGAGCCTGAATAAAATTTGAGCGAGAGAAAGGTGGGTGGAGTAACACCGTTTATTGGACCAGCCTCTGGTGGTGAAAGAGCACAGAGCTCCTCGGGTTCTTAGCCAAATCTGTCAGTGCAGCTTTTCAGAATCCAAACTCAAGCTGGCTGAATGTGCTCGCAGAAACTCGGGCATTTTCATAATTAAAAGAGTTTTGCTGATCTATCTAATCTCTTTTAACGTGTCCCCCAATTCAAAGGCCAGAAGATGTGTCTTGATTTGAAAATCATATCAAAGGGGATGGTGCTGGATATCATATTTTAAACATAAAATCTGATTTCTTTTTAATTCAAGATCAAATACCAAAGGGCGGGGGGAGGAAACACGCAGATAATGCTGAGGGGCCCGCTTTTTTCATGCCCACTGAGGACAGACTGTGTTTGCTGCAGCAGCAAACAGATTTGTGGCCTCACACCACAGAGGTGGCAACGCTGATGGTCTAAAACCATCTACTCCCATTATTGCCAGGCAGCCATAGGCCAACCCCGCCCTGGACCTATAGAAATCGCCGGCACTCTTGCAGAATAAGAACCCTACTCTCTGCCTTTGCATCGGCCGGCTGTATTTTAGGCCTGTGGTTTACCATTTGGGAATGAAGCTGCTCTCTAGTCCTCAAGACCCAAATCAAATAAAGTGTGATACGATTGTTTGACTCACCGGCTTCAGTGAAGCCAGCCACACACTGATTAGAATATTTTTATTTATTATTATTTGAATCTCAGACCCCTAGAGTATTTTAATGCCCAGCAAACAATTCCAGTTATTTAACTACAAAATGAACCAGAAACTTTTTTTAATATACCGATTCCAACAACATCCAAGAGATCTGAGTTCCCAAACGATGGTATGTGAATTTGTTAAATAGTATTTCTCCATTAACCCTACCCTCCTCTCTTTCTATAGGTCTGTCCAGCGATCTGCTCCGTTTCTACTAGGGTCTGGCTCCACATTTGTAAATTTCACCATGGTATGCAGGGTTGTCCTCGCCCTGCGCCCTCACCGCCAGAAGCTGGTCCAATATTACTTCCCCCACCTTGTCTCGGAAATACCATGTCACAGGCTGCTGTACTGATGTAAGCGCCTTGTTTTGAAAGCACACATCGTTTGACTTGATGTGTGTATGTTGTTAGAAACGAGGAACTAACGTCAATACAGCAGCGGGTCACTGATGGTATTTCTGAAATGTACAAAACTGGACACAGACGCCAGTAGAAATACCATCAGTGACCCGCTGGCTGTATTGATGGGACTTCTTTGTTTCTAAGACGTCTGTATGTGGATCCCCGATCCGTTTACAGCAAGTTCCTTGTTTTTAAAACCATTATACCACATATCTAGTCCCCAATCCTATTATTTACAGATCCGTTTTACATCTAATTAAATGGGTCATTTATGGATCCCTATGCAGCTCGGAAGTGTTTTGGTTTGATTCATTTGATCTTATATTCCTCTGCTTCTTTAATCAGCTACTTCAATCTAAAAGCAATGTATGATCACACATTTTTCTTCCCCGTGGCTTTTACCATCACTCTCCTCTCTATTCCCCCACCCCGCCCCCGGTTTCCTCCAACAAATTGACTAGGACCTAGAGGTCTAGCGATTGTATTTATTTAAAGCATTTCATATATACGGGAGGTTAAATTTAAATATCCCGAGAAAATTCTGTCTCGACGCGTTGCATTTGCTTTAAAATCAATCTTTCATTCTGATTTCAATTCAAAATCAAAAGTTATTACCCTCCACTCTATAGCCAGGGTTGTGTGGGGCGGGAGGGGTTAAGTCACCCTTAAGCAAACAAAGAAAACTTGCACCTTTGGTCTATACGTTCTCCAGCCAAGAGGAACAGTCAGATTTCAATCAGAAATAGGAGACTTAAATGGCAGGTCATTTTTTAAAAAGAAGAACAAACTCGATGGGCTTAGATTTTGTATTTGCAAACATTTGCGCAGTTGGATGTATGTGCAAAGGGACCCAAACACCTGGCAAAAGGACCCAAACACCTGGCAAAGTGTTGCTACCTTGCCAGGTGTTTAAGTAATGTTTGCCTAGATGGACCAGTTAAAATGATTAAGGCGCTTTCACTGCATGTGGCTGGACTCTTTGCTGCTTATATGCAGAAAACTGAAGAGAATCTGAAAATTAGACACGGGATTCAGCACTTCTTTATAACAATATCTCGGGGAGGGGGGAGAAGTGTGTATATACACATGTAACACATATTTGTGTTATTTCTTTATATATGCGTGTGAGAGTGTATATATATACACACCCACACACCTGTCCCTATAATAGTTTATGTGAATCTGAGTGTATCTAGAGTTATGTAATATTATGTGTATTTATATAGAGATATTTATATGCACTTATATATTTAAGGTCACACACATACATATATTTAAATAAACACGTATCTCTGTAAATATACACATATGTATAACATTTATATAATATTTCTCTCTCTCTCTCTCTCTCTCTCTCTCTCTCTATATATATATATATATATACACACACACACACACATACATATACGCACACACACTCGATGCATTCTGTACATGTGTCGTTCATGAAACACCGCATTCCAGCCTTTTACTTTTCAGACAGGCTCCTTTAAAAACAGTCCTTTCAAATCCCTGATTAGATTCTTTCCCGTTCTTTATTAAAACTGGCAAACCTCAGAAATTGCCCTCTTTGCTTGTGCTGTATATGTCCAGAGGGGGTGTAATAGGCGTCCTTTTAACTGCCTTTTATACCCGCCTCCTGGCGCCGGCAAAGGGTTGCTTTGGGTTTTTTGTTTAGTGGCTTTTCCTTTAAACACTCTGTAAATGGGCAGGAATCGTGATATTGCTTGTAACGGTTGCTCTCATTGTAATAGACTTATTTCTGTCGTAAGAAATGAGCGCACAGGACAGATCCCTACCTGTCTATTTGATATGGGAGAAACGTGTCTCATCTCCTGAATCAGCCTTTCACTCATAGGTGTGTTTACTATGAAGCGAGAGAGAGAGAGAAATTAGATAGATAGAAGGGGTGAATGGGGATAGACAGACAGACAGACAGATAGAAGGGGTGGATGGGGGGGGTGGATGGGTTTAGATAGATAGATACCCACCCATGTATGGATTTGTAATGTGTGTGTAGATGAGGTTACCAGAACAATTGCTTAAAGCTGTGGTCTACCTTTGAAAGATATTGTCTAAAGAAAAACAATGTCGAATTGTGTCTCTTTCCCCACGAATAGAAAGATCCTGCATCCCCTCTGAAGGGATCTTGCACATGTTGCCGCGTTCTGTGCACGCTCGCAGGGCTGAACTAGGGCAGGCTGGAGTTTTATTCCTGCTCATGTGTGTGTGTGTGTTGCCTGCGTGTCCTTGCTCGAAGAGGTGGCTACCAGCCGGGCTTGCCTTAAGAGAGAGGGCGAGAAGGGGAGATGCTGTGTGCCTGGGCTTGAAGAAACGATCTTACTGGGCGGATTGTATGACAAAGCAAGAGTTAAAGTGATCTGAATCAGCTTTCAGGGCTCCGTCCTGCTCTCTCTTATGCCGATGTAAATCAGGAGTCCCTTCACCGAAGTATAAGGAAATGCCCAGTGTATGAAACTGCCCCCCACCCATTTTTATCTTGGTAGCATCATGGGACCCTATAACACTGTAGTAAAAATATACAAAGGGCGCATGCAAGACTTATGCAAGCGAAGCAATAAACAGCTCTGGAATGGCGTAGGGAAAATCCATGCAATGGGTAGAGGAGGAAAAGGGGGAAAGTTTTGCAAAGCGAGAGTAAATGCATCCCCAGTGCTTGCATTCAACGGAGGCAGAAAGAGATCAAAAGCCAACAGCGACTATACCTGTTACCTTTGCCAGCAGGATCTGTTCTGCAAGAGAAGAGATTGAAAGGGAAGAGTTAAAAATGCTGCACTCCTGGTCAGTTCCAACCCAGCTCTGTTGCATAATGCAGTCGGATTGCTACAAGGGGCGCTTTACGATCTGGGGGATTCTGGGGAAATGGCATGACCCTGAAATCTATTTAAGTTTAAATAATTCCAAGTCCTTATTAAGGCAGAATCTTTCAAATACAACCGCTTTCCTTTCTGACCTCTCCATATTTTCTCTCTCTTTTTAAAAATCCACATCAATACTACACGCTCCTGGGAGGAACCAAAGGTTTATGCTTCTTTGTTGTTTGTTTTTTTACCTGCCAAAAGAAGGGACACAATGGATTTGTCTGTTTATCTTGGGATACATGCATTAGGAAGACACGTATTCAGCAGTCAAAATATCATGGGCTAAACCTGATGAGAGTGCACTTTTTTTATTAACATAGCATTTTAAATGTACCGATCTAGAAGACTTATGGGAGGCTGAGAATAATTTGCAGAGGGGTGTGTGTGTGTGTGAGAGAGAGAGAGAGAGAAACATATGCACCTTTTCATTAACAAATGAGGCATAAGATGAAAAAATGCTGTGGGTATTTTATATAAAGTTAGGTAGGGATACTGAAGGCAGACAGAAAATGCAGGCACACACAATGGTCGATTGCAGACTCTGACGAATCAAGATCACATTCTGAGCTGCAGATTTTAGGATTTCCAAGGGTCTTTTAGAAAGATTTTTTTTGCATATTCCCAAACGTAGTTAGAGAAAGCCGTGCGTGCCCATGCTTCAATCCTATTCTTAACAAATAAAAATTCCATCTTTGTAGGCATTAAAATCTCATAACACCTGGCCTAATAAAAAGTGTATGTCTCCCCGGGTGATCATTGGATAGCCTGTGTATTCGAGCTCTGGAAAACGCTGCCGATTTTTCTCGAGACACAAAAGATTGTCGCACAACTATATTTTCCTCCCAGTGCATCTGGCTAGCAATGTATGAACATAACACACAGAGGTGTATTTCATAACATAAGGTAAGAGGAGACGCCTGGAAACAGGTCTGCACGCCACTGGGAAGAAATTCAGACAGGAGAATTGGAGAATTCCTGGCATTCTACCTTAAACCCTCCTTGCTACACACTGCACTAAAACCAGGCAATTTGGATACAAGGTTTAGCTCCTTCTATTTATAGTCAGGAAGCCATATTTCTGCTGTGTGGTGGTAATTGACAAATGCACTTCCGGCTGATTTTGTACGTGCATTACATCTGCGAGAGAGCTGCTTGCTGTACATTTTTCTAAGACAGCTTTTCAATTCTATAGGATGCTTTAAAAGAGATTCCTCGCCCACCAAATGCAATAAGGTGGGCCCACGGTCGATTGCAGAACTGTATTGCTGGATGGGAGTGGTTGTTTTTTTTAAACCCAACATTGAACTGAACAGCTTTGAGACATTCTTTTGCCATCTATCAATACAACACACACACACACACACACACACACACACACACACACACACACACACACACACACTACACACAGAACGAGGCAATAGAATAGGAAGTCTATTGAGGACTAATTTTTTTTCCCTTTCAATGCCTGTTTCTCCAGAAAAAGGTGAAAGCAGGCTCTGTGTAATACCCTTTGTACTTTTCAAACTTGCTCTGATTTAAAAGAAGGGATCTATAACCACTGCAAACTAGAAATGGCATTAGTATTGAAATTCCAGAGCTAATGCCCTACACTGAAGTCTATTGTAACTCAGATTTAAGTTTCTTTTATACACATAAACCCATCAGGGCAGATCTGCTTATTTGATCATGAGCTACAGATAATGTTAGTTCAGAGTTCTGGTTTAGAATACACTAATAATCTCTCGTATTAAAAATGTCAGTAGTTAGCTAGTCAAGCGAGGGGGTTTCCAATCACCGTCATGCTAAAAGAGAGAGATTAAAATACATACTTATAAAAGAGAGTTAGGATAGGGGGGTGTGTGTGCAGAAATATGGCATATATGTTTGCATAATTTAGAGCAAGTGAGACATACACACAGTTGCATCCGATGAAGTAGGGCTGTAGCCCACGAAAGCTTATGCTGAAATAAATTTGTTAGTCTCTAAGGTGCCACAAGGACTCCTGTTCTTTTTACAGTTAAAGAAAATATCCATATATTTTTCCATAGAATTTCAGCCTGTGTTTAGGGGAGGAGGGAAGGGATCCTGGATTAGTGGCTGGTATGTGTGTGTTATATAAGGGGAAATTATATACGTACACACAATTAACACACAGAGATCTGAGTGTGCTTGCAAAAAGGCATATGTATGTCTCCCGCCCCAATATAGGAATTTGTTGTATCGTCAAAAGGTCTGGGAGGTGTTTACATTCTTTTTTTCATCGCATCCCTTATTTCTCCTACGCATATGAACTGATTCAAGTTTAAATCCAACCTTAGGCCTTCCAGAACACCTGTGCTATGTCTCTCCCCCACCAGTCTTGGAATAATTCAGAGGCGTGCATTCTTTAAAAAATATTAATTCATTTTCTGTTCCCTTACCATTCACGCTTATGTCTTAAAAATCAGGGGCTTATCCCAAGACCCTTTTTAAATCAGAAGGAAATTATAAATTAATCCTGCAACATGTTGTATATTTCCCTGCAAAAAGGAGCCTACATTTCTAGAGAGACGTTTCCTGTGGGTAGAACTGGTGTTCAGCACGCATCTAAAACACACCATCCTTACATTAAAACCACACAAACACCGCTCCTTCGACTTTGCCAGCTGATGGTCAGTCTAAACCACCCTCCCCAGAGTCGTATTTTAATCGACACGATTGTTCTCTGAAAATGAAGGCTATCCCTTATCCTACACGGGCAGTGGATTTAGAAGGTGAGAGAAAAAGATGAAAAGAAGAAAATAAAAAGTGTATACAGCTGCTGGGGGGGGTGTGTTCAGTCTTTTAAGTATAAAGGGACCCAGTGGCCCTCAATACTCTGAAGCGATCTCATTCCCCTCTTCCTGGCTAAATTGAGATACCAAGCGTCAGCGAGGAGGATTTTAATGGGATAGGGGCAAGCGTAACCCCTCGCCTTTCTCCCTCATTGAAAACTTCTCGGCTCCTTCTAATCTGCTGGAGGCAGCTGCGAACTGAGCGGGGAAGAGGGGTGGGGGATTTTTTTATGATGATGCCTAGGCTCCATTGCCAAGCGCCATCCTGGTGTGTGGCTATTTTAAAAACCAGATCGACTGTGTGCTTTAAAGCAGGCCAGGCTCTCTGCTCCCACTCTCCATTCGCCTTTTCGATTTTGACGGGGGGCGGGGGTGCAGGGGAGAAGACCATGGCAAAGGGGAGAGGGGAGGTTTGGGGAAACAATCGCCTTAAAAAAAAATTAGCAAGCCTTTCCCTGCACAGCCGCCTCCATCTGCAGCTGCAAGGCAGGAAAGCACTGAAACAGAGCCTTTAAAACACACCCGGCTCCGCTGCAACGCGGCGTCCTAGACAAGCCCCCCACTCCCCTCTTGATTGCAAATAATAATTAGCACTTACCATTGCTTGCCGCGGAGGTTCCGTGCCAAAGTCTGCAGCCCACCAGATGTGCTTAGAATGAGCCTGTCCCTCCTGCATCCTACCCACTTGTGGATGGATGGTTGGAGCTTGGGGTGACGTAGCTGCAGTCTATCCATTCAGGATTTTTTTCCGCCTCCCCCCCTCAGCCCCCACCCCCTTCCTGGAAAAGAACGCGGGGCTTTACCCACCCAGGTGACAAATCGTGCAAAGAGCCCAGCTCCCCTCCCCCCAAAATATCCACCCCAACCTTAACCAAAAAAAAAAAAATCCTGATAAAAAATGAATGGGGAGAAAACAGTCAATCATGCTGGGGTTTCTTTCAGGTACAGAATAAGGAGCGATGTTGCAGGATCCAGGCTATTCCATGCCCATCTTTTGATCTAAAGACAAAGGGGGAATCTTCCCAGGCACCCCAGTATGATCCAGCCATTCCCGTTCTCCCCTCTTTCTGCCTCACTAGGCTCAAGAGAATATTAAGAGATCCACATGAATGGCAAACATTCTGGTGGCAGGGTTGGGTTGTTGCTTTTTTTTAAAGGGAGGAGGGATTCGAAGTGGGGGGTGATGCCTCTTTCAGCGTATCCAATAATCTTAAAGCCATCTTCTCCACAAGCCCCCCGCCCCCCAAAGCCTCTTCAAGCCTAGGAATTCGTCTGGGTCAGCCTCAAGACCGTGGAAATGAAGCAGTCGCTTGTCAAGCCCCCAAGTTGAGCTTTCCAGACTGGAGTGGGGGATGGAGTGGGGTGGGCTGGGAGGGGAGTCGAAATTACCATAATAATCACATCTCGAGCAAGTTGCTTTGGATAAAGGAAAAGGAAACACTAGAGTGAAAGTCTAGACTTGGATGTGGCGGGGGAGGGGTTAGGTACCCCCCCCCCCGGCTTTGCAAAACTTTGTATCTAGAGAGAGAGAGAGAGAGAGTGTGTGTGTGTGTGTGTGTAAAGCCACAGTCTCAAACTGTAGGGAGGAATCAGAGGGTTGATTTTTTCCCTGGGCTGGTCGTGCACATAAATTACTGGCTGGCTCCGGTCCTGTTTTGTTTGTGTTTGTTCTGATTTTTTTTTGTTGTTGGTTTATCTCATGTCTGGTTTCCAGGGTAGGCTCCCCGGCTCCCGCTGGAAGGCAGCAGAATCTAACGGCCCGTAGAAAATGCATAATGAATTCACTTTTTATCTGAGCATGCATGGGAACTCAGGGCGCCCTGAACTTGAGAGAGAACCCTTTGCATGCTGATGAGCCCTGTCTCAAGTTCATTGTCACAGAGCCCTCGCAGACAGCCCAGCCCTGCCCCCCTCCACACGGCTCCCGAGTCGAACTTTTGTCCCATAACTATAACACCCCCCTCCCTTGGGAGACTTTAAAAATGTATTTAAACTACAACTCTTAAGACAGGCATCATTCCACTTAACCCCACTCCCAGCAGCAGCCGTTCAATCCCCAGGCATGTCTTCAGGATGCCTATAATGTGCCTCCAACCCCGCACACACCCTCAAAGTTTTTGGCGTTGTTTCCTGACGCTTTTAAAATAAATACCCGCATTAAGCAGGCTGCCCGGGCCCCTCTGAGAGGGGGCTGTGTTCATTTCACTTTCCTGCTCTTATTCCCCCGCCTCCCACAGTGATGGGTAAAGGTGCCACCTTCCTGCCTTTTGCAACATTATTGGGAAGAGCTGGGGGGGGGGTTCCGCCTTCCTCTCTTGGGGGTGTCTCCTATTTTTGCGGGGGGGGTATTTATCTCCCTCGCACACTTAAAACACTGATGGCTGGATTTAAACAAAAAGCACGGGACTATTTGCGCCCCAGTCCGTCTTCCAGCCCGCCCCATCACACCTCGTTGTGTCTGCAAAGCAAAGCAGAGCAGGCTTGAGCTCCCGCGAGTCTGTCCTGCAAAATCTGCACCGCCACCCTCCTCCCAAACACACTTTGCCTTGATTACCTCCGCTTCACTGCCTCTACTCAAGAGGCTCTGAGAGGAAAAATTCTCTAACCTCCCCCCCCCTTCCTTTTTTTTACATTTTTTTTTATTATTATTATTATTTTCTCACCAACTCCAATAAATTGAGCGGCTTGTCTGGCCTCAGACGTGTTCAGCAACCAAAGCCTGCAAGCCTTTTGTTCTGGCAAATCTCATATTGTTATCACTCTATGGGACTTGATTTAAAACCCGCCTTCCCCCCCAACATCACGTGAGCCTGGCTTCCCCCCCCCCTTCTAAAAAAATTGCTCATTAGCAGAAAGGAAGCGAAGAGGGGGGTAATTATAATTAAAAAGAGACACCTCCTGATTGCTCGCTTTTCATACACAGAGAGAGAGAGAGAGAGAGAGAGAGAGAGAGAGAGAGAGAAATTCTCCCTTGCCATGCAAATGGGGTGCAAGGAATTGAGGGGGTGTTCTTTGAGCCCCATGAATTGGGAAGCTTCCCATCTCCATTTCTGGGCTAAGCACGCGGATAGATCTGGCTAGATATTTTTAATTTGATTTTAAAAAACACGACACCAGCCCAGTGGTGCTGCCTAGCGGATCCAGACCCCAAAGCAGGGGAGAGAACAGACATCTAACTTCTTCCTCCCTGGTTCCCCTCCTCTGTTGCTCTGACGAAGAAGGGGGAACATAGGCATTGGCATCTTTAAAAAAAAAAATCCCGTGTCCTTGTTTTGATGCTTACCTCGTGGGTCTGCCCCGAAGCCCCTCGCTTTTCGCTGCCCAGATGGGGAAGGAATCTTCGCGTCAGTCTTCTCGTTTTGATAGCGCTAGACAAGAAATTGGTTTCTGCAGCTTTTCTGTCTCTCTTTCCTTTCTCTCTCTCCTCTTCCTTTAATCCTCGGAGGAGAAAAAAAAACTCTTCAAGGAGGGAACCTGAAGATGGAATTGACAAGGAAAAAAAAAGAGGGGGGGAAGACATGCGAGGCGTAAGGATATATAGGAGCCGCAAAAGGAGACTTCCACGTAGCCTATACGTAAAGTATACGTATTATATTTAAAAAAAAATTGATATGCAAATATTGGGAGCTCAAATTGGTACATTGCAGGGATATTTTGAAAAGGGGGCGGGGGGAGCACTATTGCAAAGCTTTCTGAACCCGTGTATTTATAGCAATCGATCAGCAAAGCCCATCAGCCTGGCAATTAGAAGCTCATTACCATATATGCAAATATGGCACCCTAGATCCACAGCCGTGGAGGCGAACAGGATGAATTCTAGCAGCGTTTCTTAGCAATGACACAGAATTATAGCACGGCTGTTGAGTTTAAACCGGGGGAGGGGAGGGGAAGGTATTGGATGGCTTTTTGCTGGTTTTAAACAGGAAGCAGTTAAATTCGGAGCGGATTGCTCTCCGGTTTGACAAGCCAGCGGGGTTTTAACTGCCCCAAAGGGGGGCTTGCTGGAAAACCAGGGGCGTAGTTTTGGAGGTCAGCGGGAGCTATAGTTTGGGTCATTACAGGAGTTCTTTGAGTAGTCCCCGAATCAGGCAGAAGTTAACGTGTGCCACCCTGCCTGTCCCAGGTCCGTGCGTGTGTGTGTGTGTGCGTGTGTGTGTTGGTAGCCATGTGAAATAGCCAGAGCAGCAACGAAGCGGGGGATAATCATGTCATGACGTTGCATCAATTTTCTGCAGCCCCAGACAGAAGCACCGACCCCCCACTCCCCCAGGCAGCCCCAATCCGCAGTCTGAGACGCTGCAAAATATTTTTTTAAAAACCCTCCTTCAATAAAATCTCGGGTGCCCAGCTCCGAGATGGGTCTGAAATAAACAAAAATCCGCTTCCTGGGAACAAAAGCCTGGCGAGCTTCTCCGCGAGGCTCGGCAGGGAATTTTCATGCGATGACCCTGCTTCGCTGACAGTATATTTACCCCATTTCATTAGAGTCGAGGCAACTGCAAGCTTTTTTTGACAAAACCAAATCAATGCGCCTTTACTTTCCGGGTGTATCAACACGTTACCATTGCCCCGAAGAGTTACCTGCAATCTTAGAAGCGGGGGTCATTTGATTGCTTATTAAAGGATCAGGATTTTGTTGCTTAATGAGGGTAGATGAACAGCCAATCCCATTGCCACTGGGTGAACACCGATCGAAGTTGAGTAGATATATTTGCAGAAGCAAGAACGTAATGGATTTTTTTATTGAATGGCCCTGGGAGGAAAAGATTGGTAGCCTACCCCAGATTCTATTACCGCTGTGCCAATGTATTCAGTTACAATCGCCTGGGTGTTGGCTTCCTCTTCTGATTTTGGATTCCCCACAAACACACACAAATCACGTCTCATTTAAAGAGCAATAATGGCTAACTCCTAATCAAATGTTCTTCCCCACCTGGGTTAATGTTTTTGGAGAATTGGTAAATCCTGAAAATCAAAAGGAAAACAAGAATCGATTCCTACCAATAAATCATTTCATGTTTTGCTGGGGGGGCGGAGGGAGAAGCAACCAGGGAATCTAACAGTGGTACGGTCACCCAGACACCTCAAAAGCACAAATATAACATCAGGTTAACTCCACGTAAGGGATGACATGTCGTGCAACCCTGCTAGGATGTGAATAATTTGACTTTCCTTATCTGAGGTCCCTTACCCACTTGCATATCTCACCCTTCCAGATCAATGTAAATGTCAGAGAACTGGGGGTGCCACTGGTTTACAGTTGACAAATATAACGGCAGATCTTTAAAAAGCTCAGAGGTGCAACGTACAGTTCCCATAGAACAGATCTATGAAGACAGGTCTCAGGACACAATGTTCTCTCTCAATATTCCATCAGACAGGTGGAATAGATTATGTATTTTCCTAATTGCTTCTTGATCTAGATTCGTGTGTTGTTGTTTTTTTTAAACTTATCCCGAATGGACAGAAATGGGACATCCCCTTAAAGGAGATAGATTATTGGATTCTTTTCCAAACTGGAAATTTCACATCCTTTTTTTTATTAGAGAAACATATTTCATATTTTGATTGGGTTTGTGTCCATTTGTTTTTGAAAAGCCCATGTGCAACTGAGTTTGGCAATATGCAACGATCACTTTTTTTCTGGCCAATTCTCAATAACGTATAACACACACACGCACAAATATATTTTCCTGCAGAAAGCAATCCAGATTTGTTAGGCCATGGTGTCATTTGATTGAATTTTAGGGAGGGAGGTTGCTTCTTTGACCAGATTATGCTAAATAAATGGATTTTATTTTCTTCTATGCTCCAAAGTAGCAATTAAAATTAGCGGTGACTTCTGCCTTTACATGAAGATCATATGTTGTCACTGCTTTCAGTGGGTTGGAATTGATCTGCAATCTAGCACAGCCACGGTTTCTCGTCTTGACCACCGAGCTTTGCTTCATTCTACAGGACTGTTTTTGTTTGGGTTTTTTAAAGACAATTCCTGCAAAGAAAACCGTCCGGTTTTGGAGATTTCAGCTTCATTTGGAAATCTGGATTTGTTTTGTTTATTTTACCTTTGGAAAGATTTGGGGAGTTTTATGCTGATCTGATGTTATATCTTTAAAACAAAACCAACCAACCAACGGTTTAGTCATTTAAACGACAGCCTAGCAAAGGAAAATAGGCATTTCCCCTTTTTAAACAAATATATAGTAGTTAGAAATGAATAGATACATAGACACATTAATCAGCAATATCTATTATCCTAGAGCATACAAAAACCGGAGGGGTTTATAAACTATATTCCAGGACAATATCTAAAGCTACGTACTGTACGGGGGTCATACAGGATTATAAATCTGTAGCTAACATAAGATATGGACTTCTATAGAGGTGTTCTTGTACAGTAATATATAATATTGCTTTGGGGTATATAATCAGACGTCTATAGCTTAGATTGGTTACAGATATATAGCTCTGGGGGTTATATATATATATATATATATATATACACACACACTATATATATATATATATATATATATATATATATATATATATATATATATATATATATATATCACCACATAGACAGACAGACAGACTATCCCATGGCTATGTTTTTAGCCAACATAAACTATAACATTCTGTTGAAGGGGTTTGCGAAAGTGCACACACACGTGCTTGACTCACACAAATCAGAACCGCAAAGCCAGCAATGTTGTATGTTAGAGAAAAGGCCCTTGTTAGTAACAGCAAAATCTAGCCCCTTCCCCTGAGCTATGTAGGAAGCTTCCGACGAACATGCTGCAAAAGTTCCATTCCCACGCGCTGCAGCATATGGCGCGGGGAGCGTAGGAATGCCTGTGCCTGTCTGAAATCAGGGCTGGATTTTCCCCTCCCCTCAGATCCTCTGAAAAATCGCAGCCGTGCCAGCCAGGGCTGGGCAGTCCTCTAGTCACTGGCAGGGGATCGCTGGCAGTAAAGAATTCCCGGCCAGGTCCTGGTTTCCCTTAAAAACAATTGCAGTGCATCAAATTAGACAGTGAGAGTTTTAACTTGGTAACTTTCGCCTAGTCAAAAAGGGACCCGTATTTTACTGGGGAACAATGCAGTCTCCTTCCCGGGGCTGTCTTTGAGGGTAAATAGTAATTGCAATATGATTAACAGCTGCATGTGTTAAATGCACGGAAACTTGGGTTTGATTTGCAGTCTGTTCCATAGCTTGTTACCCTTTTAGTCTTGTCCGTTTATAATCTACTGTATTAAAACTTTATATGCCACTAACTGAACAGATCTGTTAATATACCACTAGCCAAAGGCGCGCACACACACACACAGAGCTGTAGGGCCTTATTCTGTTCCACTAAAGATCCTTAACACTGTTCTGGCATTGTAAAGGGACCTTCAAAAGTGACCCTCAGCCCATGATCTGTATATAAACATATAATATGTATATAAATACATATATCTATATAATATATGTAGATAGCGATGCAAATGTTTATATATATAACATCCGTATACATATATACATGCATATATCTATCTAGTGGGATGGATGTGTGTGTACACACCTATCCACTACACCCACCCACCCACACTTATATACACCTACACCATTAACATACAGCCTATATTTATTTTGCAAATATATAAGTGTGTGTTTTGTGTAGAGACTGTATCTACATAATAGGCAGCATGTTTTGTGCACAGAAAAAGCATAACTATATTTCTGGGAGTGTGTGAGCGTGTACAAACACATTTCTATATGGCAGAAATATATGTGTGTGTATTTAGGAACAAATATAGATGTATATATGGTAGGTATAAATATGTAGTGTGTGTGTGTATAGAAGTACACACATATATAGCAATTATACACACCCTTCCATAGACCTGCGTTTCTCTGACTCCATACACCTATAACTCTCAGACGAACATAGTTAGACGCTTATACTGTCTTTAGGCTTAAATCAAATCCACCGATTTCCATCGATTCCACGGGGCTTGGACCGAGGCCTAATTGCAGCAAACACATGCTGCATATGATGTGTATAGCGGAGCCACACATATGCACAATGTATATGGTAGACACCACACACAAGTCATAGGCGTGCAGCCTTCCCTGTGCAGTTCTAAGGGAGGGAGCGAGTGAAAGCCTGGTACGGGAACATGTATGCCCAGGCCTGGCAATGGACTCGCCCACCATGAACCATGGTAGACATGGAAAGGTGAGAATATACTTTCTAGGCTCATTGCGCTGAGAGCATGTACGAGAGAGGCAGCTGGGGGCGGGGAAGCAGCGTAAAGAATCGAACAATGTGCCCCCACTCTGGCATGGGAATTCTGCAGGGAAAAGAACGGGAAAGATACACAGCGATTCCGTTATGGAACCTCGGGTCTTTGGGCGAAGGGTCCCTTTAACACAGCCCAGATCACGCAGTCCAAAGGGCTTAGCTTCTATTTAGGCACCTCCATAAAGTGGCTTGAAAAGTTCTGAGCACCCACAAACGCCCATTGTGCTCCGCCGGGTGCTGAAACCAGCCACTTGGTTGAGGAGCTGAGCTCTCCTGACAAGCCGCCCCGGCGTCTCTGCTCTGCTCTCTCCCTGCCTGACCTTTGGGAAGGTGGCTTCAAGTTTAGACCTAGTTAAAGAGACACTTGCTTCAAGCCGCAGGGACGTTTTCCACAACCCCCCTTCGCCTCTTGCTGTTCAGCGCGGAGTCCAATGGACCCAGCTGTGTTGCGAGTATTTTGTTATGAGCTGGGTGGGAGAAAGCGGGGGATTCAAACGTGAGATTTTTTGGTAGGCGCCACCAAAGATGGCCAGAATGTATGGTGCTTTCCAACACCCCCCTGGGTAGGACATTGGGGGATTGGGCTAGTGCATTTTTTCCTGATTAAACTTTGCAAGCGCGAAGGCAGCGTTGGGACATTTGTATCGGTGACGATTGGTTCAATACAAGGACCATACAGCACGGATTGGTGTTCGGCTTTGAACTGATATTTCTCTTTCTCGCATTCGTGCTTTGGCAACAGCTATTCTGCATTCTTGCCTTGAGTCTGACATCTATTTTCTATCCCTCTCTTAAAGAGAAAAAAAAATGACACAAGCAGAAAGTAACACAGAGGCGTCTCCTGCAGTCAAAAAAGCTGAAGAATTAATCTCTCCCCCTTCGTATTGATGTAGCTTTTCTTTCTTTAGTGAAGTTAAACTTCAAATATGCCACTTAAGACCATCCAGTCCTCCCTTTTCAAACTACTTCCTAACATCATCTAAATTCGGGCACGATTGGCTGTGGGCAAGTCTTTAAGACACAGAACCGGAGCATGTTCTATTATTATATATTCTATTAGCTATAGGCGTGTGATAAATGCGAAAGATTTAATACGCGTGTAGGTGCATATTGCATGTAGTAAACACATATACACATGATATAAATATGCCTACCATATCTGATACTGTCAAAAGACGTTTATTTGTTAGTATTAAGAGATCGGATCATATGAAACCAGAGAAGCACGTCCACCCACACTTCTCTCTCTCTATATATATATATACACACACACACGTCTACACTCACAGGAGATAGGTATATTTTCCCATTATATATCTTGGGACAGGTAGTTAAATATGCACATAACCCCCAAAGGAGATAACCGCATACATACTGTACACACACAAGATTGCTCATACATGTAAAGATTGCTCATACATTTAAATATGCACACATATCACATGAAGCATATCTATATTTGTGTGTGTGAGAGAGAGAGAGAGAGAGAGAGATCCATACACTTTTGCATCTTCAATAATTTTTGAACTTAGTTTTGTTGAAAAGAAAAGTGGGGTTTTTTTAATCCTCTGCTTCTTTTAATGATTTTTTCCTCCCCATTTCAATTCCCTGCCTTGCCATCAATTTCTCTCTTTGCTTGGTCCTAATTCCTCCAGCCACACTCCAGAAGACCCAGCTGACCAATTCCCTTTTGTCTGGCGAGCATTAAAGTCACCCAGCACAGCACGTTGTTCTGCTTAAAGGTGCGATTCTTTTCTTGTTAATAATCACAGCGTGCCGGGGGGAGGAGGGGGGGACGGAGGAGAGATTTAAACAAACAACCCACTGATCAGGAGAAACGGGGGCTCTGTGTCTGAAGCCGCTCAGATAGCGCAGGTACCTTGAAGAGATACGGTACTTTGTAAAAGGAATCGTTTCTTTGAAACAATGCAACCCTTCTGGATTTTTTTTAGGAATTGGTTTCCCAAACTTTAGTCTCTTTCTTTCTTGCAGAGGGAAAAATGCTCCTTTAAAAACGAAATCAAAGGACTTTAGCCACCTCATGGTATAATAGGATCTTTTTTCTACCCTGATCGTGGGGGAGAAAAAACCTAATCTAAAATTTCAGCTGCACACGTTGATTAGCCAGAATTCCGCCTCAGGTTCTGGAGGCAACAGACGGGAATCCTTTGGCTGTATGGACGCAAAAATGGAGCATGTCTTGACTTGATATGACAGCCAGGAATTTAGCTCAAGGAAACTGCTCAGTCTGAGGACAGACTTGGTCAGTTTGGTGGGGGGAAGCGCTCCTAGTGCTAGGACCTGACCTGGCTCCATCTCAGACCTCGGCGTGGCATAAGGAGCCCACCAAAGAGCTTCTCCTCCCCCGAACTGTGGGACATTTTAACTCAGCTCCCACTCGCACAGAGCCAGTCACCTGGAGACACTTGGGCAGACCGATCAGATAGTGCCAGAGACACAAAACGGAGGAGTGGCGGGGGGACACCAGAGCAGAGAACAACAGGGGTTAATTTGAAATCTGCATCAGATCGCCCGTCCTATTCCCACACCTGGCTCTCGCTCGCCTGTGCTGTGCACAGGGACGCCAATCGCTCCGCTCTCTAGCTTCGGTTTTGCACGTGGCTGAAAAGTGCTCTGCGGTGTGTGTGAGTGTGAGAATCAGAATCAAGCCAGCGCTGGGGTGATGCAGCCAGCCAACAACCATGGCAAAGCACAAATAAACATTCGCACACACACACACACACACACACACACACACACACACACGAGATGGGACTGAACAGATTCCCTCCGCGAGGTTGCAAAAGGTGACTTGGGAGGACATCCCCCCAGTGAGAGGCAATTAGATGCAACAGGCTACGGGGTGATGGTACCGGGTTAGCGGTTGGCACAGGGGAACCAGGATGAATCTCTCCCCCCACTTTTATAAAAGTTCCACACACCCCGGGCCTCTTTTCAGCTGTTTCGAGAGGGGCAAGGATCTGGCCAAGCAAACCTGCTCTGGATGGGACTGGGACCGCGCGGGGTTTGCTCGGGTTTCTTTACGTCGAGTTTACACTGGGTTTCTTTACCGCCTTCACTCCTGGAGCTGGTGCGCCCACACAATCGACGTGTGTCACCTGCTTGGGAACAGGATGGTTCCCCTCGGGGCCCGATCCTACTTCTACAGGGCTCGGGCCCTATAGCAAAAACTCCCCTTTTCTCTGACTAACGGAAGGAGAGAAAGTTGTTGTTGATTTGGGAGAAACGAAGACTAAGCTGTGAAATCGCGGTGTTTATTTATTTATTTAAAATTTTCCTCAATAGTTAAAGTTTATAGAAAAAAAAAAGCAGTTTCTCCTTTGGTATCTGAATGTAAATAGCATAAGTATATATTATATAAAATAGCTAAAACTATTTAATATTATAAAGAGCTTCAATAGCGTTTAAATATTATACATAGAAATGATATGCCTGTTATATACATATATATTATATTAGCATTCTGTATCTACGAAATACATAAGCAATTACAGAATATTAGCTTCTTCCTGTTATTTGATAGTATGTATTATATTAAGCCTAGTATTATATAATATTAGATATATAATGCCAAATAATTATTTAATACATAGCTGATATACATTGTGTATATATTACATTAGATAGTATCTATTTAATATTTATGCATATTAAATATATGACATATCACATTATATATTGCAAAATATAGTGTCTATAATAGATGGATGATCAGTTTATATCGTATTATAATATATATACAGGCTATATGTCTATATGTTTCATATACCCATCTATAATTTCTGCACTAGTATTTCTTACCGCTTTCACAATCAGTTCCAGTATTCAAATGCTGCTGCACATTCTTTTACCTGGCTGGAGAAGAAGTAATTTCAGAGAAGGTTTTTTTTTTAATAAAGTTGTTATAATATTTGTAGGGTTTTTAAAATTGATTTTATTTTGATACACCCATACACGATACAATCACACACACATTTTATTTACCTAAGATGCTGTGGACTAAGAAATCTATCAGAGTGGCACCTGAAAATATTTTTTTTGTTCAAAATGCAGTTTGCATCTTGCAATTATTTTTATTTTTGTTTTAAAGCCAACCTTTTAACCGGCAACCTAAATCACTCTCTGCTGGGAACACCTTTTCTGTCTTTCTTCCAGGCGTATCATAAAATAAAGCGTGAACATTTTAATCGGTAGCTTTAAAAAAAGGAAGATCCCTGTACAAAGACACGCAAGCTATCCCAAAAGGGAACCCAGACTGACAGAGGCACCCTGAATAAAATACATCTCTCCGCTTGCAACAAGCGAGGTTCTCTAAAAGGAAGCTCGCAGCTAACGCTCACAAATGCAGAAAGAAGTCACTTCAGTGCAGTGTCCTTTCTAACCCCTCCCACCTTCCAGTTTCTACCTTGTCCCTCCATGAAACAAAAGCACCGAGTCTCTCGTACAAGAGAAGCAGAAAGCCTTGAAATCCAATGGCAGCGGAAGGATTGTGCTAACTCTATCCCTGGGCGCCTGTTGATTATGTGTAACCCCAAAGTTTGGAGAGAGATGAGGTGCGGGAGGTGAAGCAGACAAGCCTCCCCAGAGCTCTTCTCCAGAGCCAGGATTCAGAAAGCCTGGAAGCAAATTCTTTTGACATCAGACACAGGGAAGTGTTGGAGAAGAGAGACTGTCATGGCTAGAGTCATCTAGGCAAAGTCTGAGCGATCTAGAATATCTAACCCCCAAATAAATAAACTTTCAACTCTCCCCACAGGGATTTAAAATTGGAATACGAGCCACCCCGCTCTGGTTCAAAGATCTGCAGGGCTCTAGGTCTGATGTGTTGCTCTAAATATTCGTTCAGCCTGAATTTCTAGGCAGGATCTTAGACTAAGGACCCTCCGTAGTGTTAAGGGGCCAGGCAAACGAGCGGCTGTCGCAGACTCTCAGCTTGGTTCAGGAACTGAAAGTCGCACAGTGGAATCAAGACTTCTGCCAGCCAGCTCATGCCCTTGCAAATCTTATTTCTTCCCCTGCTTTTCAAAAGGCCACATCTCAGCCCCAGCGCTGCCCAGGCTAGGGGAGACACCCGGGTTCACAACACAAGTTGTGGCTTTTCCTGAAGAGAACACTCATTTTATAGTCAAAACTGTTCTGTTCCAACCAAAGGATGATTGTTGTAAACCTATTTCCTCACCGCCTGCAAGGCCAGTTACATAATGATCTTTTCAGAAACATCCTTCGCAAGAAATTGGATTTTTTAAAGACACAAATATTAATTTTTTAAAGGGGAATGCTGACAATTACCTAAAGGCAATCTGTTAAGGCAGTTCCTGGGAGATTGATTTAATAACTACAGGATCGAGCCCACTGTCTGTATTAATAATAAAAACAAACAACAAGAGAAAAAGTTAAGAAATATATGCACACATTTTACATGTATTACCTATGTCAGTTTCTACACATATGGGAATTTGTAGCAAGTATATTATAAGCAAGACACACAAATGTGTCTGATTGAGTCTCATATGTCTGAGTATGTGTGTGTGTATTCACACACACACACACAAATACACACTATACACAAGCCCACATACATATTTAAATTACACACATGTATATGTTTGCAAGATCAGGGCCATAGACTCTTTTAACAAGTGTTTTAGCAGCAAGATTTTATACATGAACATGTGTTTATATCATTTACACATATAAGCTACCTACACACACACATAGGTAACTCATGTGTAAATGATATAAACACATTTGTTCAAGATATGTACATGTGTATACATGTTATTTTATGTACACATTATATTACTTTATATTATATACTTATATATAATACTGTGTATGATATTCATACATGTCAATACCCTCATTACAAATTTCTGTAGCCCCAAAATTGTAACAATTTGTGCATGTGATTAACTCTAAGTGCATTACACACCGAATGCACTTTGCAGCATTGGGCCCAAAGTGAATTTAAAATAAATTTAGCTATATGAAATTTACTCCCTATATTATGCAATATGGTTCACTGTAGAAAGTGAAATAGAAATATTATTTTTTAAAAAGTGCAGCTCCCTGAATTTAAATTAAAAGTTAGAGTCGCTCTTATACTACTGTTTATTATCTGGGCATTTTAGGTGTTAAAATTGGTCTTACAGTCAAGAAGCAAGATTTTGTTTGTTTCTTTGAAACTAAACTCTCACTTTATATTCTGGCAGCAAGGAAACCCCCAGACCCAGAGAATTCATGTGAGAGCTTAAGTTGTATCAATGAATGTTATTAACTGAAATGTTACAGGCCAGCCCTTAACAACATGAGCCCTAATTCAGTAAGGGCCTTACACACACGCTTAACTTTGAGCACGTAAGTAATCCCATGGGAGTGCAGGTGTGCTTCAAACTAGACGCACATTCAAGTACCTTGCTAAACTGGGGCCATGGGCTGCTGCCTTTGGTTCTATGTGGACAGAATTCTTTAGGAACCAAGGAGGGGTTTCCTGGGTTATATGAAATGGGTTAAGGTCAAATGTGGCTTCATTTTCTTCCCCAACCTCTCAATTTCATACCAATTTGTAACCATGACGGGGCTCATCCCACCCACAGCTCTAAGGGGTAGAAGTTTCAAATCCACCTACATGACTTAGGCGCCGAGATTCCTGTTTCCAAATGTGATTTAGGCCCCAATACTCAAAAGCTTAGACACTTAGCTCCCATTCAGCCAGGCGCCTAAATACATCGGAGGATCTGGGCCTTACGCCAGGCGAAATTCCACTGAAAGTCACTCACGTGCTTTCCCCTAGTGTCCCAAACTGGACTCAGAAGCTCAGGGCATGATCCCAAGGCCCCCAGAGTCAATGGAAACTTTCCCATGGAATCCAATAGGCTTTGGTCGGATGTTAACTGCTCAGCTGGAGAACAGTCTGTGTTATCAAAAGGGGCCTGCGTGCACATGGCTTGATAGTAATACGCTGGTTAAAAAAAGAAAATCCATTCCTGTGTATTTACAGGATAACCTGCCTTTTTAGATATTCTCCTCTTTAAGCTATAGGATGTAGGGACAATTGTGACCATTCAGTTCACTCTAGCTCCTTTTAATCTCCCATCAACTTCAGTAGCAGGAGCTGTTGCTTTCAATGGGTTCTTTACTCACACACCTTTAGGCACACTATATGCTGCATTGGGTATTGGCCTGCAAGAACTGAGGGACGCTGAGGCTCAGTGGAGTGAATTTAGCGGACTACAGATGGGCTAAAACTTGGATGCAAGCTTTCCCGGGGGTCATTAAGGGCTGAGGTGGTCTATATAGAACAATAGAGGCTTGATTTCAGACCGGGCCTCCAGTTGCTATCATAACTACTACTAGCAGTACATGGTTGATCTTAGTGGTAGTCTATTTGAAACTCTCTTCATGTGAGACTATAACCTCATTGATTTTTGTCTGTAGCTTGCAAGGAACCTTTCCAAAGCAACAACAAAGGCGTTATCCCTTCATTATCCCAAAATTTGGTAGATGATGACACCACCTTTAAAAAAATATTGCTTATTCCACTTCCAGGGTAAAATTGAATCTTAGAATGCATAAAATATGTACAGTAAAGGACACGCAGACGTACTTCCAATTGCATGTAATGACCACAGCACAAGGCTTATTTAAATCACACCTGAGCGGAGTGGGAGGGAGGAGTTGTTTCTGGATTCTGCCACAGACTTGCCGCCTTATCTTGAGCAAGTCTTGGTCTCTCTCTGGCTGAGAGGAAAGACGCTCTAATGGTTCAGGTAGTAGCCTAGGACTTGGGAAACCCACATTCAGGCCCTTACTGCGCCACACACTTCCTGTGTGACTTTGGGTGAGACGCTCAGGTTCAGCGCCTCAGTTTTCCCATCTGTACAATGGGAATAGCAGCACTGCTCTGCCTCACCTGGGTGTTATGAGAGCCAGTCCTTTAAAGACTGCAAAGTGCCCAGTGCCAGGGGGCATATATGAGAGAGAGAGAGAGAGACTCCATTTGTAAAATGGAAATGATCCAAACACAGCTCATGGGGAAAAGTGAATTCATTTATATTTGCTAAGTGCTTTAATATCCCCTCATGGAAGGCTGCAGAGCAGGGCAAGCTATTAGCATCATCATATGCCACTGGGCAAGTCACTGCCCTGCCCAGCACCTCAGTCTCCCCTGCTGTAAAATAGCAATAGCGAGGCAGACCTCCTTTGTACATATGAGCTAAGTTGTTATTATCACTCCCGTCTAAGAAGAGCACACATTTTCCAAGCCTCTGGACCTCACATGATCATTATTATTTATGTCTATTACAGGAGCACCTCCGGTCCCCCCCATACAGGAACTTCATTATGGTAGGTACTGTCCACACACACAATGGGACACAGTCCCTACCACAGAATGCTTGCAGCTGTTCACAACAATGGGGCAGATCCTGTGTTGACCGCAGTGTCGTGACACCAATTCACACTCACCAAGGATCTGGCTCCCTACGTTAAGATATTTCAAAAGCAGCAATTCCTAGATAGTAGCAGAGGGGGAGCCGTGTTAGTCTGGATCTGTAAAAGCAGCAAAGAGTCCTGTGGCACCTTATAGACTAACAGACGTATTGGAGCGTGAGCTTTCGTGGGCGAATCCCCACTTCGTCGGATGCATGTCCTAGATTGGCGCCAAAGCCCGGTACAGTCAATGAGACTCTGTTGACCATAAAGGGCTTTGGATCAGGCCCTGCTTTAAAGGAATCTACTTCTCCCCCACCCCCAAACACCCCCCCCCATAAATAAGGCAGTTTTTGATGGGGACAGAGGACAAGCCTTTAGTCACAGGGGCACGAAGGGACCGTATCAATCTTCTGAAAAGGGAAATCTTATAGAGATGAAGGACAAAACACTCAAAGGTCTTCCCAGGACACAACCTCCTCTTATGTCCTAACCTTAGGGGAGGATTGGTCTCTCAACTTACCCAGCCTCCCGTAAAACCCTTCTCCATTCTAGCGAATAACCTTTATGTCCAGGGACCAGCAAAGTTTGTTTTTCTCCCTCCAGGGTTAGTCACAGCAGGAGTGAAATAGAAAGCCACGGTTTTGTAGGAGGTTCCCCGAGCACAATAACCTCAGTGGAGTTTAGGTCTAAAGACTAAAAGGGTCTATTTACTTTCACTGACAAGGAACAATATAAGCAGATGTCCTTTGATGGGATTAGGTTATTAATCCTTGAATCATGCATAAATGGGAAAATGATCCATTATTTTCAACGAAATCCTCCACTACTTTAGATTTCAAGGGACGAAAGGATGGGTGGAAGGCTGGTAAAAGAAAGGGCCGGACCTGTATATTTTTAACTGTTGGAAATTTATTTCACAATTTGATCTGTTGAGTTTGACACTGACTGTTGAATTCCACTTTATCCTGAGACTAATTCACCGCGTGGGACATTTATCTCCAGGGACCCCAGTATTCCTCCGACAGTCATAAAACCACAAACAATCAAATATACCCGGTGCTTTGCTCTGAACAGCAGTGGCAATCCAGCCTAAATGTTTAGATCTTCCCAACGCCTCTGTGTCATGTTAGCAACGACATAATGGGATCTTTCATAGGAAAGACACAGGGTTTGTGTCTGTTGTATATTCCAAGGGGTGTTTTATAAATAGCTTGTGTAGGTGGGCAAAGGGAGGTCTCAAGATGGAGAGGCATGAAAATAGCTTGTCAGGAATAGCTAACAGGCAATAGGGTCATATCCTCAGGGGTGTAAAGAGGCCTAGGGTAGATAAAGAGAAGGCCCATTTACTTCAGTGGAACTGTACCACTTTAACCAGCTGAAGATCTGCTCCTCTTTTAGCAACCCATCCCTCGCCCCTCTGAAGTATTTATAACTATCAGTGGAGAAACACCTGAAAGCCCCAAAGATGCTTTACCAGGATGCTGCAGGCAGCCCTGCAAGCTCTTGACGGAGGGAATATAACTCAACGTATTCGAATGAATATTAATGGCGCCGAGACAGCCCAGCACCCCAGAACCAGGCAGCCGAATCGCCGCTGTAGCAAAAGCAGAAATAGATTCCAAATGAATAATTTACTAGGCTTCCTTTTGATTTGCGTTCCGATTGTACCGGCGTGCAATCGCGGAGGGGGGGAAACCATGTTCTGATTAAAGATTTATATGGGGCATAACACTTTTTGTTGTTTAAATCTACTTCAAAGTTGGAGCATGGTCTTCTGTAAAATAAATACTCATTAAGCAGATAGACACTTACAAACACTTGTGTGCGTGGAGATGTATATTTGGGTCTGTTTGTGAGAGTTTGGATATGCCTTTGTCTGTCTGGAAATGTGTGTGTGTGTCTGAATAGGGGTGTGTCTCTCTAAGTGTGTGTGTGTTTGTGTGTGTGTGGTGGTGGTGGTGGTGGGGATATATGCGCCGGCCTGGATAGATTCATAGACTCTAGGACTGGAAGGGACCTCGCGAGGTCATCGAGTCCAGTCCCCTGCCCTTATGGCAGGACCAAATACTGTCTAGACCATCCCGGATAGACATTTCTCTAACCTACTCTTAAATATCTCCAGAGATGGAGATTCCACAACCTCCCTAGGCAATTTATTCCAGTGTTTAGCCACCCTGACAGATCCCTCCCCCTTTGCCTGAGAAGTGATGGGTGCAGGAAGTGGTGGGTGGAGGGCAGGCATTTTGCAGAGCTTCCTGCAGCCCGGGGAGAAATCTGGGGGTGGGTCTGACCTGCCCCCGGATGCTGTGCAGAGGAAGAGGAAGTCCCACCCTCCCCAGCCCAGCCAGGACTAGCAGCTGAGCCTGGTGCAGGGTAGGAGCCACCAGCCGGGTCTTCCCCAGTCCTTCCCTCTGCCCCACAGTGATTTACCTCTTTGCCCGCTGTCCTGGGCGCCTGTAACATACGGCTGGGGATGGTCATGACCGCTTTTGTGGCTTCCCTTTGCTTCCCCATCACAAAGTCATTTTTCTGCCGGGAAACAAAGAAGTCTGCAGGGGACATTAATTCTGCACATGTGCAGTGGGGCAGAATTCCCCCAGGAGTAACTAGAGTGAAAAAAATCCAGATTTTATTCCCAGTCTGCTCTGCCACTGAGCTGTTGCCTGACCTTGGGCAAGTTATTTCCTCTCGTTTCCTCCCCCACCCTTTGCGTTGTTTCTTTAGGGCACAGACTGTCTCTCACTAGGTGTCTAGCACAATGCAGCCCTGTAATACAAAGAACATTATCGCTCCATTTTTAAAAGCGTCTTTTCAAGTCTTCCAGTTGGTCACATGTTCAGCGTCTGTTGACTTCTGAAGAGTTACTCTCTGGAGTTATGTCAAGCTACAGAAGCTAAGGATTCCACTCTTTGGGCCTACCCCGGAGTCACCGAGATCAGGATTTGGTCCCACAAGTGGAAATGTGTTGTAATACACGGAGGGCCAGACTCCGACCCAACTACACTGATGCAAGATTTTACCGGCCTAACTCCCCTGAAGTCAACCAGCCTGGACCAATTTACTCCAGCGAAAGACTGTGGCCCTATTTATTTTATTCCCGAGGAATCCAAATCAGTAACAGGAGCTCAAACACTTCGCAGCCAGGCGACAAATTCACCCAGCTCCATGCACCAGTCGAGGCTAGTTTAGGACACCGAGTGGTACAATGACATCAGAACCGGCCTCCATGCTGCAGGTCAGGGAAAATCCTGGGAAGCAGCGGTAACTAGCAAGACTGTTAGGATGACAGGATGACCTGGGAGCACTGGGGAAACTTTTCTGAAGGAGAGAAGCTAGGCAACACCTCATTTCAATGCTGAGCGAGAACCTCAGCTCCCAAGAAGGCCCGGAATCCACACACCAAGCTGATCAGGCTCTACTTATGATCTAAAATCTCTCACCTGCTAAATCATACTTTCCTGAGTCATCCCACTTCAGACCCTTCCCCGGCTTTTCTCTCTCTTGCCAACAGGCAACCCCTGAGGCCTTATTCTGCGCAGCAACGAGCTGTGGGCAGTTTGCAAAATCTATTAAAGTCAAAGAAGGATGGGCAGGTAGATCCGGGCAGGTGTCAACCCTTTTGACTGTGAGAAGGAGCTACAGGCCTGTATTTCTGGAAGCTAAAAACGCAGCACCACGAAAATGTTGCCATGCCAGTTGTCAGAGAAGGAGATTACAGGGATAGAGGGATGGGTAGCTAGAGGGACGGGTAGATACAGTAGACGGATGGATGGATTGAGCTGGAGGGTACAGGGGGATGGATGGATAGTTAGACAAATGTAATAAGAATGAGAAAGGACCAGGTTGAATCTTCTATTCTAGCACCACCTGGTGGCCCAGTGCCGTGTAAACATCACACAGTGGATTTTTCTCCCTAAAATATTTATTTAAAAAAGAGAGAGAATGGGAAAGAAACACACATTCAATTAAATTACCCATAAAAGCCAAAAGAAGAAATACCCAACAGTTCGGCCTGCGAAGGGAAGGGAGTATCAGCTCAATTTGCTTTCTACCCGTGGGCTCACGTAAACATGGTAAAAATAAGTTAATATTTACTTTTCCATAATGAAACAAAATAAATATTGACACTACCGTGTTATTTTACCGGCGCCATTTCAGTTCAAGATTTGAATCTTCTCTGGCCATGCTACATCACAAGATAAACCGCTCCGGACAGGAATTAGGCAGAGATTTGGACAATCGTTGAAAGCCCTATTAAAAGTGCTAGTGACACTTATCCAGAGCAGATTCCTGGAGCCCCCAAGTGATAAGGAGAAGCGGTGATGTATCCCCAGATTTTAAGCGAGGTATCTTTAGAGGGACGACTGTTTAAAGGGACATTATTTTTAACATCCCAGGTTAAGGGTTCTTCCCTGCTTTACTCAGAAGCAGAACACAAATAGCAAAACTGAAAGATTTCTTCTTTCAAAAAAAAATCCTATTTGCTTTGGAGTTTCTTTCTATGTCTCTGGGTTGAGCAATGAAAATCAGTTGTGCCAATTTCACTTTTGTTTCTAGTCACTTTCACAAGCAGTTTGTGCAGGCAGCAATACTTGGGTTGCAAACATCACAGGCGGGGCAGGGGATGTGTATTTTGTTTGTAAAATAATTTGATTTCCTCATTGAGGGCAGCAGGGCCATTGGGTCTTCTAAAAGGGCTGGGTAGGGTTGTGTGTGGGTTTCCTAACAGGTCTGGCGTTGGATCCCCAGGACTGATTTGGTCGGTTTAGGAGATTTGTGAGGTTTGTTTCTGTTCTCGTGGGATGGTGGGGAGGTTTCTTTGTTGTTGCTGGTGCTTTCTGTGTTGTTGTACAGTCTGGGGTTTGGGCAGGTTTGTAATATTGGGTCTGTGGTGTGTTTTTCGGTGGCGTTTCTGTCTGAGGGTGAGTTTGTGCCTGTGTGTCCGTTGTTTGTACCCTGGAGAAAACCTGAGGGTGAAAACAGGGCTAGATTTGATCATTTCTCCACTCAGAAACAGGCCTCCAGGGGAGATTGGCACACCCAGAATCATGCCCACTACAAAACCGCTGGTGAAGTTCGGCTTCTTTTCAAGGCCAGTCGACCTCCTGGAAGCCCCCCTGCCTAGCTGGGCTGATCTCTTCTCTCTCCTTTCCCGGGCTGCAGGCGATGGGGAGACCTGGTTTTTTGCCACGTCCCCCCTCGCTGCTGCTCCACCAGATTAAAGCGCCCGCTCCCTTGGAGCGGAGCCGACACAGCAAACGCGTCTCTTGCAACAAGCTCGAGGGGAGCTTTTAGCGTCTCCGCCCCCGCCCGCCGCCCTTGTGCGGGACGTGTTGTTTGTACCTGTTTCAAAACTAAACTCGGCTCGTGTAACCCAGGAAGGAAGCCCCCAGCCGGTGCTTAGTGCTGCGAGTTCCAGGTGAGAGAGAGAGGGAGGTTGGAAGGAGGAAATCAAATACAGCAAGAGGGGAGAATGCGAAAGGTCTGCAACACCGCAGGCTGAGACTTCCTCCCTCCCCGCCCCCAGAGAGGGGAAACTGAGGCACGGAGTGATCGGATTCCCCTCCCCAAATTATTTTGCAAAGGAGGGGGACAGGGGCTCCTATCCAAACCAGTTCTCTTCCCATCAACTCTGCTTCCCCTGCTGCAAGACCACTGGGGGGTGTGAATATTTCCATTAAACTCTGGCTCGTTTGTTTGCCCTGCAACAATAAAATAGACTGGCTTGGGGTGGGGGGAGAATAGGCCCCCCAAAATCTGTGTGGACATTTTCAAGGGTTTTTTTGTGGGGGGGGACAATGATAATATTCTGGATCAATCAAATGCCCAGCTCACCTTTCTAGCCATCCAGCAGCTCTAGAGCAGGGAAGGAAGGGGCTCTTGGTGCAGAGTGATCGCAAAGCAGGCGGGGAGGGGGTCCGGTTGAAATCCCGCCCGATGCAGCCACACAGCATCGCTGCAGGACCTGGCAGCGCTGGGAGAGGCCAGGAGTGGAAGCAGGTGGCCCAGGGCAGGGGGCGGACATTTGCCCTCAGTCCTGGGCTCTGGAATGGATGAGGCTGGTGGGTTCAGTCTAGTCTTCCAGCCTGTTGCTCTCGCTGGGGTCTGTGCTTTTCATCCGGGTCCACCGAAAAGATCAAACAAGCCCAGTAGAAAAGGGGGGGTGAGAGAGACGGGAAGGGGCTTGTAAGGCGGTAAAGTGACCCATCCACGAAAGAGTAAACCCAAGCAATCCCGGGTGATGTTTGTGTGTCTACAGACAAGCCAGAGACCCAGTGTTCACTCTCTGCTGCCTGCACAACAACAGAGGCAACCTTGGGGTCAGGCAAGCCATCCAGGAAGGGGAATACACATGAAATAGGGGGACCAGATAGCAACTGGGGGAAAAAACAGGACAGGGAGGGGCTGGGGGGGGTAATAGGAGCCTATATAAAAAAAGTCCCCCAAAACAGGACTGTCCCTTTAAAAACAGGACAGCCGGTCACCCTAACATGAAACAATACCCAATAATCCTTCTGAATTGGAGCGGGTGATGAGTTGGTAAAGGGGAGTCCCAGAGCTAGATCCCAGCTGTTTGATTGAAAATCTGTCAGATTCTGCAACATTTTACAAATATTTTTGAGGGACAAAACATGCAAAAAGTCCATTAAAGAAAAATAAAAAAACCCTTTGTTCTAATTTTAACTGTTTACAAGGGAGTCTAAGGCTGACATTTCACAAGGTCCCACTGGAGAGAGCAAAATTAAACAAAAAGGCAGATTTTACAGATGTATTTGTTACATTGATCAGCAATATTTTCCACAATCTATCATCACACTCACACACACACACACTTATAAGGCAAAGATACACACACACACTTATGGCTCATGTATTCAGCACACACTGAAGTCACACAATGAAGTTATTACTAAGGTATTTCCCTATCTTTGCACACAGACTCCTAGGATAACTTCGTACCATAACCCTGTAATACTCTCCTGCCTCCCTGTTTCTGTTATAACCACTTAAATGTTAAATAACAAGAAATCTAGAGACTCCGTGTAGTTCTCTATGAACAAATCTAACACACCCAACAGGAAAACACAATGGAAAATGACATCCCCTCTTGCTGAGGTACAACCATAAGAATAAAGATGCAAACACAGCCCCCCCCCTTTCAAAATACACAAATGTTAACGATTTTTCCTCTTAGATCCTAACACAGTGTTTACCACATTTATCTGGAATTTAACACCAAAAAGATAATGAATAAAATATGACAGAGGGAAAAAAAGCAGGTCTGATTGTTGGGTGAAAAAATAAAAGGCATTAAAATATTTCAGTTAAACTAAGTTGTAATGAAAAAAAAGGGAATGTTTCTCAGGATCAGAGGTTGAAAAGGGGTGGAACGATTGTCAGAGACTGAAACTCGCTTATAATTTCTATTTAATAGGTGTCATTTGTTTATTTGAAATGTATTAGCAAAATAAGTCCTAAACTAACATTTGGGGTCTAGAAGATTCAATATTTGCAAGTGCATTCACCAAACATATAATTCTTGCTTATATCACCTTATTGTGCTGTATATTATTAATCAGGAATTTTGTTGTTTCAGCAAAGGAAATGACCATGCCTGTTATATTTCTAAGGAGAAGCCAGTTGAAGTCATTCATTTTAAATTCCTTTCATTAACTTCCCTCCAATCTAATCAACTGCATAAGATTAAAAAAATGCAAGTTTTAAATTTAAAAAATATAATTCACTAGAAAACACATTGTTTATTCAAAAGCAGGTGTGAAAAAATACCTGATTGAAATTATATTAGAAATGTAGCAAAGTCTTTGGAGTTATGAATAAAAATGCTTTGCTTTTATTTACGTAAATATCATAGTTGGGAAGTAGCATCACTATAGTTAATGCTGAGACTAACTTACTGCTTTCATATATATTCCACGCAAAGAAAAAAAAAAGACAAAAATCTTAAAGTAGAGTGAAAAAAATTATAGCTCCATGTTCAGTTTTTATTCTATTATAATCTTCCTTCCTTTAAAAAGAACATCAAAAATACACTTTTCCTTTCTTCAGAGGGATATTTTAACCTACCCAGCTGGCTATTTCTTCCAGATCTTTTCTGTCTTTCCCTCCCATCTTTGATTTTTAAGCATGGGTTGGATTTCTGCTCTATTTTCCAAATTCATTTCATTTCCTACTGCAAAATGTGACAAGTTCAGCCAGAAAAAATAAAATAAACCTGAATGAGAAACAGGGTCAGTTGATTTTAACTCTTTCAAGTCACAGGCGCTTTGGGCCGGATTCTGATTTACGCTACAGCCCTTTTACACTACTCTGATTGTGTAAGGCCCCTTTATGGTTCCAGAATGGTGCAAAGAGGCCTTAGTGTAAATGAAAATTAGCCTCTTTGGGCTTCTTGCAATTTTTCCTTAGATCCAGCTCAGCCTTCTTGTTCTGTTTCAAACTACAAGCTGCATCGCTAGACAATAACACCTGCTTGCATAAATACAGTCTATTTCTTCCCTGCTGTTTCTCTGTAGGATTTTGTTTGAACAGGAAAAACAAGAAAAAAACCAAACCAGAATACATTAAAATCTTAAAAGTCATGCCTACCTTGCAGGGCTGTGTTTAAATGTTTCTTTGTCTATTTTCAAGTTACAAAACAATAAAGATCCAGAATTAAATTTCCATTTCTCACCATTTGCCAGAACCATTTTTAAGAGCCTCCCCCCTCTCCCAATCCTGGAATTTATTTACATGTTAACTGTTAGTAGGTGACGAGCCCCCCACCAACAAAGAAAATGGATCAGGACCAAAATCTTAGCCACTCACCACATTGGACAAATTCTCTTTGAGCTGAGGCAAGAGACCAGGCCTAGGCCCTGAGCCTTTAAACATTTACACAGGTGTTTAACTTTAAACACACCAATAGTCCCGTTAACTCCAACAGGATTCCTCAGCTGCTTAAACCTAAGCCCATGTGGGTCTGCAAGACTGATTGGCTACTTTTAGACAAGAGCAGTGTTGGAACCTGGAAGAGGAGGCGGCGATGGTGAAAGAGAGAGAGAGAAGGGACAGTCTTTGTTGTTCTGTTTGGAAAGCATCTAGCACAATGGGGTGCTGGGCTAGGGGCTGCAGTAATACAAATAAACAATAGATCTGTTGTATAGAAACATCCACCTTATTTTCTTTGGGATTGAACATAAGGCCTTTGCTTTTTAAGAGTCTTCCTTTGACACTGCCTTCTGCTGCTCAATACTGCCCCCTGGTGGACAGATTGGATCAGTTGAAAGGCACAGATGTTTGGGGCTCGAGTTGCAGAATCAGACAGGTCTTTTCTATCTCTAGTCTATCAGCTAGTCCTTCTCCCCCCCGAGCCAAAGTGGGAGTGTTCCTGACAGTGCCTCTTTTGTCCAGCCTAATTTTAAATGTCCCAAAAGGAGGAGGATCCACTCGCCACCCAGGCAAGCCCTTGGCCTCCAGCTACAGAGCCTGATGCTCTTACACCCGCGATGCAATGACCCAGATGGTTCATCAGCATTCTCCGAGGCTCTGCCTGAGGACAGAGAATTCATCTGAGAAAGCCAAAGGAGGGAACTGAACCAAACGGGTCTGGGGGAAGCTGTTTTGGGGATTCTTCTTCTCAAACTCCGAGGATCACCTCAGCAACATTTGAGGTTGCAGGGCAAAGTTCAGGCATTTAATATTTATTAAAGCTAATGTTTAAAATTAAATATACACAAGTTAAGAGGGAAGGTCCTGTACATCTGGGGTCAGGCTTGAGTTATGAGGGATTACAGGTATCGGTTACAAGGATCACGCGAGATACAAACATATCCCATAACCAGCATAGATGCAGATTGGAGTGCGGGAGTTTTTAAAGCGTCAGTGGATAAGTGGGCTCGGCTACGCCACCCATGGAATGTATTAAGAGTCCAAGTCAGTATCAGTGTAGCGAATAAGTCCATGGGTGGGGTGCGTCCCTCGGTTTGTCAGGGGAGGAAGTGGGTTATTTCCCCGGTCGGTGGTCTCGATTACTCAACCTGGTATTCACGGTGTCCTGTGATTGTATTAGCCCCCTCCCCAACATCTATTACAACGGCCATGCCCCAGAGAGCTTATGATCTAAATTAGGGCCGGCTTTAGGAACTGCGGGGCCCGATTCGAATACCCGGCGGCGGTCCGGCTCTTCGGTGGCACTTCGGCGGGGAGGGGTCCTTCACTCGCTCCGGACGCCCTGCCAGCGAAATGCCGCCGAAGACCTGGACCCCCGCGGGGTATGTGAAAAAAATTAAAAAGGCGCCTAAGGCATGGGGCCCTCTTAGGTGTGGGGCCCGATTCTAGGGAATCGGGGGAATCGGCCTAAAGCCGGCCCTGATCTAAATACATACTCAAGCCGGACAAAGAGTATGAGAGGAACTATGATCTGGCTATGGTCACACAGTAAATCAGAGGCAGGGATGGCACCCAGGGCTCCTGATTCCCAAATGGAGCCACTGGACCCTGGTGCCCCTGTGAAAGCGACGTTCAGGGCTTGAATTTACCTCACTGCTTTAGTGTCACAATCCTCTGGCTGGGTTCTGAGCAGAGACTGAATCCAGGCTCTATCATTCTCAAGCACTGGCCTCTCCTAGCAGAGCTACAGAATCAAGAGCTGTATTATTACTGGTAGGTTCCACCTAATCCATCTCTCTGTCAATGCAGGAAACTTCTCCCGAGTACATTTTTTAATGCTTAGAGTCAGGCTGTTCAAATGCTCCTGAGATATCAGCCTGGCCCATGTCACGCTGAAGCCTTTTGAATCTCCATTTGTCAGGAAATGTGCCTCGGAGAGATTGGCACGATCTCAAATGTATCGTGTAGGAGAAAGCCAAGCCGGGAGGTGATGCTACAAATGATGATCTGGCGTATAATTTACGTGTTGGCCCGGCATTCTCTGACTCCTCCGTGGCTCAGGCAGCTTCCCAAGCAGATATTCACCTAATCAAAGCAGAGAGAAGACGCCAACATCCCAACATAGAATGGGTCCCATTTTTCAGAGGGCCTGAAAGTGATGAAATCCTGGCCCCTGCAAACCTGCAGCTGTTTGCCCATTGCCCAGGTCTCTGAGTGAGAGGAGAGAGGGGATTTATTTTCGAGTCCCTGGGGGAAATTTTTGACACAAAGAAAATGTTATTCTCTTTTTTGCCCCCAAATTTTCTTCTTGTTTGTCAAAAAGCCTAAACCATCAGGATTCATTTTTTTGATGGAAATCTGAGCACTTTTGACACAAATTGACTTTGATTCTGGGAAGGAGGAAGAACATTTCTCTTTTGTCGGAAAGACATTTTTCTTTGGGGAAAAACAGTTAACTATTTAGCTATAAAAATAAAAATAATACAAAAATACAAATTATCGTCAACTCTTTCTATTTTGATAAATAAAAATACTTCATTTGAGAGTATGAAACAGGTAAAGGTGCACCCAGAGAGAGGGGGAACTGAGCCACGGAGTGATTTGAAAGAAATTTGTTACGGCTAGAAGGGACCACTATGATCTCATACATAACACACACCAGGCATCCTCCCTCATTCCTCCATTGAGCCTGACGGCCTATAACTGAACTGGAGAATATCTTTTAGAAGGCTGTCGTCTCCTGAGTTAAAGATTTCAAGTGATGGAGAATGCACCCCATCCCTTGGTGGACACAGTCACCTAGCTCACTGATCTCAAAGTGCTTTGTTAAAAACAAAACTCACAGTTCCATTAGCCCCATTTCACAGATGGAGAAACAGGGGCACAGAGAGGGAACAGTTAAACAACAGCCCATGGGCAGATCTGGAAACCGAATCCAGGTTGCCTGACTTCTGGCCGTTACCCACTGATTTGTGCTGGCTCAAATGTTCCCTATACAATTACACTAGTGCCTGGACCATGGAGTGCCTAAGATCTGCAAAATGGCTACACGGTGGAATCTCCTTGTGAACGGACCTCGGCTTTTCAGGTGCAGAATCTGCAGGTGCTTTTTCAACCAGGATTCTCTATAGAAACAATTTCTATAAATCACTATGTGCTGCATAGGATCAAATTTTTAAAGGTGCTGACAAATGCCTTGTGGGAGTTTCAAAAGCGCCTAAAGGCCATTGATTTCAAGTGAATGTTGCCCCTAACGCAAAGTCCCAGCACCCTGGAGTGCAGCTAGTCCTCCAATGCCTTCCCACAATTCTCCCTGTGCACCCAGCAAGGACCGAAAAGTTCCCCTACAATTCACTGGGAAAGATGTCCTCGAGCGATTCAGCTTCCTGCAGCTCAAGCTAACTCAGCAGCCAAGTCCTACCCAAAGTTACCAACCGGTTAAAGAAGCATCATCTGGCACGTTCGCTGGAGAAAGGGACGGCTGCCGGGACGCTCTGCTGCTATCCAGACGTGAGGACAGAAGCTTACAGATGCAGGATCGTGGCTGTCAAAGGGAAATCGTGTGTCATACACAGGATGCAGGTCTCAGTGTAATCCTCTTTAGTGTTGTAAATATTTCTATTACGGTCGTGCCTAGCGATCACAGGCCTGCTGTGCAAGGTGCTGTACATACACTTAGCAAGAGGCAGTGCCTGCCCCAGAGAATTTATAGTCTAAACAGGAAAGACAGGCCAAGGAAGGATTATTCTTCCCATTTTACAGAGGGGGAACTGAGGTCCACAGAGAGTTTAGTCTTCAAAAGCGCCTACGTCTCATTGAAAGTTAATGGAATTCAAGCTCTTACGTCCCTGAGGCACCTTTGAAAATTTTAGCTTAAGTGACTTGCCCAAGGTCATGCAGGGAGTCTGCTGACAGAGCTGGGAACTGGCCCCAGGTGTCCTGCATCCCAGCCTGATGCCTCAACTACAAACCTTCCAGCACGTGGCCTTTCTGTTCAGCTTTCACCCATTGTGTTGCTACCTGGTGCCACCTTGTGGCTGAAAGGAATAATTACTCCAAGTTGTCAGTGGAAGTGCGTGAATCAAACTAGCTGTTGCTACAGCATCAATGGAGTATTTTGTTCTGGTTTGTTTTGCTTTTACAGAAAGTGAATTTAGTGCAACCAAGAGCAGATAGGAAAAGGAAATCCTCTGTTTTCAAAAGAAAGAAAGAAAGAAAGAAAGAAAGAAAGAAAGAAAGAAAGAAAGAAAGAAAGAAAGAAAGAAAGAAAGCACAGAGTGTGGTAGTATCAATAGCTACCTCCAACCATCTAGCACCCATGTGACTCCTGAACCAAACAGCTCAGATCTCTAATGGGTCAAATGAAAGGTTTGCTGAACGTGACACAAGTTTTTCCCCAATTTTTCCGATATTCACCCAGCTCCAGTAGAGAGAATTGAGGCATGAGCCCCTCCCACCCTTTCACACCCCCCCCCCAAATCCCTACCACTCTGGTGGCATTTCAGAATCGAAATATTGTGTTTTTCAGCTGAAAACAGTTCAGATGGAAAAATGTTGACCACCCCTAGGCCTGTAACGCTTCTGTTTAGGAAGCAGCACCAGGCATGGAACAAAAGAGGCTGGACCGTTTGTGCTTTGTATTAGTGCTCTGTTGTTTGGCTCTGGGTGTCCCAGAGACACAATGTCCGTGCCCCTGCACCAGAGAGGCTTGCTAAGGAGGCCTGGAGGATCAAGCACAGGGCTGGGACTCAGAGACCTGAATTCTCCGCCTGGTTCTGCTGCTGGGTGATCTCGCACAAGTCACTTCCCTGTCTGTAAAATGCGGGTGACGATCCTGGCTGCTTTCGTAAAGCGTGACAGGCAGCGCATTTGGTTTATCAGCAGGAACCTGGCCCTGCAGGACAAAACGCCGTGCCGCACTGATGTGCAAACACCCCGCTCAGCAGTGGGGTGAGAACCTCTATATCTTTGGCGGCAGCAATTCTTCTGCTGCATGAATTAGAGGAGACTTGCTTCGGTACTCAGCAGTGATGGGTCTTCTGTGCACCAGGCATGGAGGTGGGGAGTGGTAAATGCACTCTCTCACACACACACACACACACACACACACACAGTCCTGTACAATTGCTCAATCCAGCCACTAGAGGATGAGGTGTGTACACACACACACACACACACACACACACACACACACGTACAATTGCTCGGCCCAGCCACCAGACAGAAATCACCCGTGCCTACTGATAGCAGGGGGGGGGGTTGGGGCAAAGTGAGGGCAGCCAGCTTCAGCAGTGTTACTGGGCATGCTCAGTCCACGTGAGCATGCTCAGTACAAGCTAAACCGCAAATCTGGGGGGGGGGGCACATGACCCAGCATGCCCCCCCCTCCATGTCACCCCACTAGGGGCGAGCTGTACAAACACACACCTGTACAACTGCTCTGCCCAGTTAGGCAGTTTGTTTCTCTAGTATTTAACTGCAACCAAAAGTCCATGAGACCGTTGCAAACGGATAAATGGCCCAGAGCAGAATGCAGCTCCCAGTTATTTCCTGGCCGTGCGCTCTGGGGCACCAACCCAGAGCAGAGGGGATCTGGGCAGGCTGGTGCAAGTACAACCGACTGCTTCACGAACCCTCAGAAGCGAGTGCAGAATGCAGCTGCCTTCTCATGTAGGGTGAGAGCCAGTCACAGGCCCAATCCTGCAAGGAGCTGAACAGAGCTCGTCAGCGTCCTTTGGAACAAATTAGTGGCCATATAAAGGAACCATCAGTGAGTGTAAATTACACTCACTTTAAGGCCCCTTTGCACGGCTACAGTGAGTGAAAAGAGCCTTCACATAAATAAGAATCAGGCCTGGTGTTTCGTTGATTGGTTGGTTGCGTTGATGGTTTTCACTTCCCCTTTTATGGTGGTATCACCAATACCAAGAACTTAGCTTAGTCACAGAACGGGATCTGTCCCCCCAAAGCGTGAACATTTCCCCATTCTGAAATCAAAAAGTTGCCTTTCCAGTTTTCAAAAACGAAAAATACAAATAATTCTGTGTACAAATTCTTTTAAAACACAAACACGCAGCCTCTTTCCAAAACCACACGACCAAAACATCTTTCAAATTTAGTGCAAAATTAAAAACAAAACAAAACAAACAAACAACCCTTTCCAATCAGCTCTAGAATCTGATCCACCCCCCATTAGTCCATATGTCCTAGATTAGTGCCCGCTACACATGCCAGGGCCTTATATGGCCCATTATTGTCGTAGTTGAGCATCTCACCACCTTTAATGCTTTTATCCTCATAACACAACTGTGAAGTGCTGGTATCCCCAATTTACAGAGGGGGAACTGACAATAGAAAAGCCCAGATCCTAAAGACGTTTGAGGTATTTTAGCACCTTAACTGCTGGACCAGGGGTGGCCAACCTGAGCCTGAGAAGGAGCCGGAATTTACCAATGAACATTGCCAAAGAGCCACAGTCATACATCAGCTGCCCCCCATCAGCTCCCAGCACCTCCTACCCACCGGCAGTCCCGCCAATCAGCGCCTCCCTCTCCCTCCCCACACCTCCCGATCAGCTGTTTTGAGGTGGTGGGGGGAAGCGAGAGCACCAGGCTCAGGGGAAGGGGTGGAGTGGGGGCAGGGCCTGGGGCAGAGCCAGGGGTTGAGCAGTGAGCCCCCCCAGGCACATTGGAAAGTTGGTGCCTGTAGCTCCAGCCCCGGAGTCGGTGCCTAGACAAGGAGCCGGGTATTAACTTCTGAAGAGCTGCAGGTGGTTCCGGAGCCACAGGTTGGCCACCCCTGCCCTGGACCATCCTTCCAGGGCGGGAGGAATCGCTCAGTGGTTTGAGCATTGGCCTGCTAAACCCAGGATTAAGATACTTGGTCCTGCTGTGAAGGCAGGGGACTGGAGTCACTGACCTTTCCAGGTCCCTTCCAGCTCTATGACATAGGTATAGCTCCATATATTATCTTATCTCATTCCCTCCCAGCTGTTTTACTGAGCTAGACAATGGTGATCCCATGGTGACGCTGGTTGAAGCGGGGAAGAAAATCACTCCCCGCAATTTGATTATTTCCCCCCTCAGATTTTGTTGGTTCCCCCCCCCCTCCCCAATTTTGAAATTCCATCAAGATTTAAGAAAAAATAAAATTAATCCGCTCTATAGCTGACCGGAAGAAAAGGTAACAAATTGGCAAACACGTCGCTGAAATGCTCCCCTCCCTCCTCCCAATGAATTTTGAATTTCCAAATGAGAAAACTCCCCCCTCAGCTCTAGCATTCACACAGTCACACTCCGAGAGAAGGGGTGAGGAGGAAAAATAAGCAGAGGCGAGGAAAGTTATCAGAAACGTGTATTTGTTTTTCTTTTTAATAGTAAACCTCTTTACAACAAATATAGTGAAAGAGTTTTCAAACAAAACTCATCAGACTTTTTCATGGTAATTTTTTTTTTAGCTCTTTTGCTTATCGTGTAATATACAATAACGCATCACCATACAGCACAAAGAAAGGAATATTGAAAAAACAAAACGGACATCTCACCGACGTGCTGCCGTCCCTGGGAAGGAGCCACTGATTGTCAAGGGGGGTGGGGGTGGGGGTGGGTGGGGGTGGGAATGAGAAAGCAAGGATGTACCAAGAAAGAGCTCCCGGGGGTTGGGAGATTAATATAGAAAGGCCAGACCCCAGGGATGCAAATGCCTAGAGAAAGATGGACCTAGCCAAAGATCCTGGATGGAAATTTACAAGCTACTCGCATGTATCCACTTCTCTACTGCGTTCTTGCTTTCACTAGATCGAGGGTCTCCCAACGATCCAGACGTATCAAAGAGGGGCAACCCCCCAGAAAAATTACCCTTCCCCCCATCTCTCTCCTACACGAAGATCATGGATTTTTTTTTTGTTTTAAACTGATCTGCTGCCACCCAAGAGAACAGAATCCCTTAATTCACACACAAAAAAGGGGAGGGAGCGTTGGGGGTGTGGGAAAGAAGAGGTTAAAATATATATATATATGTATACTTATAGATACAGAGTATAGCTTTTTAAAATTGCCTTTCTAAACAATAAATACAACTAATAAAGGGAAGTGCACAATTTTTTTGTACATTTGCACCATCACAGGAGGGAAAATGAAAGCTGCCTGTGACAATATAGGCGGGTTGAACTGTGTAGGCAATTCGACTAACCACAATATATATATGTTGGGGGTTTGTTTTGTTTCTTTAGTGCATAATTTAAAGAGTTTATTCTATTTTACAAAGGGTTTTGCACATAGCCCAGAGAACACTACATCTAGCCCGATCTAGCTGATTTTCAGGGAGCGAGGAGGGTGGGGAGCTGTAGGGAAAGAGGACCTGATGTTAACATCACCCAGAGGAGATCTGAGATAGGCGTGCGTGGTCACCAACCACAGAGTGGCCACAATCCTGAGAATTTTTAACACCATGCCAGTAACCGCAAGCTAGTCTGAAACGGGCGGCTGTGGGGGGAAGAGGTCCAGGGCTGAGCTGGAACAAAGAGCAACTGCCCCAGGCATGGCCAGAAAGTGTGCTCTCTGGTTTGTCCTTCCTAAGGAGAACATGGTCTAGATTCTCATTTACAATTTTACATAATTCTGGCTGGGTAAAGGGACCCAAATTCATACCCGCTGCGACCTCCTTTCTGCTGCCACAGTTGTGTGAAAGAGGTTTAAGGCACACAAAAGCTGTTCCACTTTATACCAATATAGGTAAGAGAAATCCCTCCCAAGTGTGGATGCAATTATACTGGCATGAAGGGGTTTATATTGGTATAGCTATTCCCATATGGGAAGGGGAATACACGACCCAGTACAAGGCACCTTTATACCGGTTTAACTGCATACACACTAGGGGTTATACTGGAATAACTATGTCGGTAAACTATTCACCCCCCCCCCCAACTGATATCTGTGGGTAGAGCAGGTGTTAGTGTAAATGAGAACCAGGCCTAGAGACAAGGAGCTGGCAGAGCACTTTCCCTACCTTTGATCCCACTCAGTCGTTGTGGGCTTGCTCTCAGATTTGTTTTCTCTGCTGGAGAGACTGAAATGAAAGGGTCGGAGAGCAATATTCGAATGGGACCATCAAGACAAAACTGCTCGATTCTCATTTACTCTGACGCACTTTTACCCAGCCAGAACGGCGTAAAGGGGTAAATGAGGCCCAGTGGAGCAGCCAGCGTAAATCAGCGTAGCTCCATTGACTTCGCAGAAGCTATCCCGAGTTACAGCAGCCGAAGATCTGGCCCACTGACTCCAATGAAGCCATACTGATTTGTGCACCAGCTGGGAATCTGGCCCAGTTCCTATAGCATGTAGAGGGGATACAGAAGAACCGGCCCGGATCTGCAGGGAAGATTGTCTCTCCCCAGGACAGTCACACATAATTTCCTTTCTGCTAGCAAAGCGAGATTTATTAAACAGAGACAGGGCAGAACCGGACCCACCTAATACTTCGGGAAAGTTCCGATCCACCCCGGACTCAAGGCAATGAGGTCGGAGCATTCCTGTTTCTGCTGCAACGCGAGGGCTTCTCTGTCCCTTATGGGGAATACAGAGGAGGGGATACAACTCACCCACTCACAGAGGGGCCAGCGTGAGGCGTGGGCATCGCTTCCGACCGACTTTGAAGGCTTCAATGGGATTCTAGTGGCTCATGCTGGCCTCTCTGAGCAGGAGGGGAAATTCACCCAAGACGACCGTGTTCTGTCGGGGACGTGATCTTTACTCTCCTTGCCAATACTGCTTCCTGGTGGTTCATTGCTTGCAGTGGGGATCAAACCTGCCACCAGTCTAGCCTTAAATCAGTGTCTGAGATGGCCACTCTGGTAGGTGGGCCATTTCCATACTAGCAGGGGGACAATTACATCAGAAACCACAGAGTTAAGAAGCAGGCCAGACACTCAGCTGGCATAAATCAGCACAGCCCTGGTGTCTTCAACAGAGCTCTGAATACATTTACTCTATCTGAGGACCTAGTTCCTACCTGCTAAAGCCACTGGGAAATACAGTCCTGATTCCTCACTGTCTTTAACCTGTGCTGGTGCAGCGTGATGCCGTCCCCGGTAGCGGCTAAAGCAGTTTATGAGTTTTACTGCACACAGACTAGCTCAAACCGGAGTAAGACACTCCTGCTTTCAGATCCCAAGGTCTCGGGTTCATTCCTCAGACAACCCAGCCTGGAGAGCTATAACACACAACTGGCCTTGTCACTGACACCCGTGCAAAGCTAATGCTTTACACCCTGACTTTGCACTGGTGTAACGTGCAAAGGAGTGGGTGAATCAGTCCCTGGGACTTTCAGGACTTCTCTACGAAGTATCATCCTGGGCTCTGTTGCAAGCTTTCTCTTTGCTCAATCCATCACCAACTCCTGGCCCTCTATCCACCCTGGCATGTCGCCTGGATGGGTTTAAATTCTACAATATAGAACAAATAGGGGAGGGGGAGGGAAGGGGGAGCAGGTCTGTGGATAAAGGAAAGGAAGGAGGACAGGTCAAGAGAGGGTGAAACAAGAATAATCTGTACAATTGCGGCCATGTTCAAAGTCAGTATTATTACAATATACTCTGACAAAAATATAATCTCATTTCATATCAATACAACAAAAAAACAGTTTCCTGTACTGTTACCATTGCTAACATATTGAAACTTGCTATTTACAATTACAGTAGCCAGGTAAAATACTACAAGTTAAAGATCAGAGAGAAGGGAAGAAAGACGGGAGACTGGAGCTCCAGAAGAAAGAAAAGCCAGAGGAAAGGCCCTCGTCTACAAACTGTTCATGGCTTCTGGTTTTCAGACGGAAGGAGGGATGATGGAGGTAGCGAGAACGTAACACTCAATTAATGGAGTTAATGGGTTAACAGAGGGAAGGAGGGAGAGTGAAGTGGGGGTGAAGGATGAAAACAGGTGAGAAAGGAAGAAAATACAGGGTGTTGCCCTCAACACGTGTAAACTGGCTTCATCAACGAAGCGCCACTGATTTACACCAGCTGAGGATGTGGCTTATGCTAAGATGTAAGGGAGAGGAGGGCAATGTTATTTTCTAGGCTCTTGGATATCTGCAGTGCCAGGACAGGGTTGTTCCTTGCCCGGCTCCCACGTACCAAGGCAAGCTGGCCGGATCAGACCCCATCCTGCTTTCCCAACACCCCCCAGGGGCAGCTTTGGGGTGTGGGGGGGAATGCAGGATCAAGCACTCTTCTGTCTCCTCGCACAGCTAGTCAGGATCTTATTATGGCTGCAGGGGGACAGTCCCAAACTGCCTTCGCTCTTTGCCCCCAAGGGCTGTGTCCTAGCACAGGGAGAAGCCATCTTGATTCGAAGCCTCAGTTTGGACTTAGAGTCTGGCCTTTTATAACAGTAGAGATGAGTCGTCCCCCCGCCCGCACCTCAGCACCCTCTGAATGGCTCTGGCCCCAACCCGGCTCGCTTTCCTCATGGGAGTAAGCCCTGTTGATTTACTCTCCTGCCATCTACACTGGAGAAGTCCCATTCAGCCTTAGCTTCCCCCAGCAGAGCAGAGCAGGGCTCGCTGCATGCTGGGTCCTGCTATCAAGTGTTCTAGTCTGGCACAGGTTGGAGACCAGCGGCCCTGCCGCAGCTAGCGCTGATCTACACCCTGTCCCCCTGCGAATGGGCCCTTTGCTCTTTTCAGCAAGGCTGCTGCAACGCACGGGATGAGGCGGCCATGTCCCCCTCTAGTGGCTGGTCCGCACAGAGGATAAGAGCTTGCTACTGCTACCAACTAAGGGAGATACTCCTTTTGCTCAAGAGACAGAGGCCTAGGCTTTTGGTGCTAAAGGTCCCAGGTCGCTACACCGGCTCATCTTGCGTCAGCCTTGTATAGAGGAGGCCAGGGGTGGGGCGGAGTATTTAAGTTTATTCCTGTGAGGCATGAGGCCTCCTTAAACCCGACTGGGGAACCTAAACTCAAGTGCAGGATGGCCATTTTGCCAGGGAGCCGTTTCTGCTTCACAACTGAGGCATTCCTTAGTGCAGGGCAGGAGGTAGCCACCAGGCCACCACTCAAGTGCTAGGTGCACCTGTCTTGACCAGCACAGGATCTGGCTTTCCGCCATCCCTCTGCCAGCCTCTCCTCACCCCCACGGCCACCAAGCCATGCGGTCGAACAGTCGTACACCAACCCAAACATGGAGCAAAGGCTGACAACTGGACAGACCAGGGAGGAATCGGACAGTGGGCTGCTCCCTCCATTGCTTCCCCCCCACCCCCCATGATTTTATTGGGCAAACAGAATTGTAGGCCAACGAAGATTATATTTCAGATGCTTTCAAAGGCTGGAATCTCTCAAAATCCTATCCAACGTTTGGGGGAATGAACCGGGAAGAGAGGACGACATCACGATGAAATGGGGAATGGCATGGAACAATAGGCATGGGAAGAAACACACCTGAAACCTTTTAGCAAACTGAAAACAATTCTTTGACATCATCAGGTTACAAAACCGTGTAAACGTTCACTAGAAACCTTGCTGCTAGTAGGGATAGTTAAGCAATGTAGGGAATTGGCATTTACCAAAAAAAAAAGTTTAAGAACTCCCGTGTAGCCATATATATATTTATATATATATTCTTTTCCTGCAATATCTCTTAAGAGAGCCACTAAAAGAAATAAATATTTCTCTCTAGATTACCCGTCCGTGTGGTTATTCAAAGTTTTACAATGTTTATCCTAGAGCTGGTCAAAATGTTTCAAATTGCTGTTGAAATTTGTGAGGTTGGGTTTTGTTAAGCCAGTCAACGTTTATTTTTCAAAATGTCACCAGAATTTTCTGGCCCAAAAAAAAGGAACTTTTTTTAAATAAAAAAAAATCAGTTTGTTGATTCAGATGGCTGAGATTTTTCAGCAGTGCGGAAGTTCAGACCATTTTCTTTGCTTCCTCCTGCAAAACACACTCGCTCTTGGGTTGTTGTTTTTTTTCAACCGTCTCTAGTTTACACCATATTCTGCCCTCAATTATATCCCCACGTGAGCTACTGGGTAGTAATATTGCTTTATGGTTGTATAACTGAGGGTGGGGTGGGGGATTAGCATAAGACCCTTGGTGTGCAAAATTTCAGAAAACCGTATGATTTGTTGCTGACAAAATACGTCCTATGGAGGAAATTTGGGCGGAGCTCGAAGGAACGAGTTGTTGTAGTAGTGCTGAGTTTAGAGAGAACTCATTTAGCATAGCCACCTCCCTAGTCCAGCACATTTCGCCCCCCCCCAGATGAAACAGCAGTGTTTTACACTCACTTTGCAGCGGTGCCAGTGATTACGCGAGACGCGGGCCAGCGGAGAACCAGGCCCCTCGTGTTTGGCTTTCGCCCACTATAGAGACAGGAGCCAAATATGAAATTTGCATTCAGAGCCAACCTCCGACCCCTCTGGAAAAGTGAAGGGGTGGTAGGATCCAAGATTTTCCTGTTGGCTTATCCCCATTCAGTACTTCATTCAACCCAATTTACACCCATCCCCATACACAATGGTACCTGATTGCCACTGGATAGCTCTGTTAGGAGTTTGGCTGTCCAATTAATTCTATTCACTTGCTTACAAGCTTGAATTCTCCTTCACCCCGGCCCCTTTACACCACTCTGGCAGCATAAAGGGACCATAAAGTAGGTGCCACTGTGACTCTTTACTCTGCTGGAGAATCAGGCTCCATAAAATTTATCTCCAATCTCTAGTCTGCACTCCAGCTTCAGAGAGCGATTCTCTCTGCCCTTCTCATTCGGAAGATACCGTGTCCCATAGACTGATGGCACCTTTGACAATATTTTGCTGCAAACCCAAATTTTGAAAATACACCGATCTCTGAAATTTTGCTCCACCCCAGTTCCTTATTCAGAAAAAGGCGAATCAAACCCAACCTCTTTCCTTAAAGGATGACAGGAAATGTCACGTTATTTTTGAAGTGGCCTAAAATTTCCATAAGCCTTAGGGCTGCAAAAACCATACACATGACCACAATCTGTCCCAACGCAGTCAAATGGCCTCTGTCGTGGCCAAACATAAGCACACCTGGTTGAAAGGAACAGCAACCAGGGCACCAAAATGCTACAACTTCCAGGAGCACCATCTCCGATGTATACGGACAAAACTCCTGACCCAATTTCATGCACTGGAATTGACTCGACAAAATATGACTTTACACAGGAGTCCAGTGTTGTGTTTGATTCTTAATTTACCCAGGAAATCCTCAGTGCACATCTTGATTTGTCTCACGCCCCATCCTAGAAGGACAATTTTGTTCTCCTGATGGGTTAAAACAGTCTTTGATGGAACATTTAACCTTTGGTTAATATCTGTTCATAACCTAGGCTACGCCCTACATTTTTGGTGTTCGTAGGGGAGGTACCACACATCAAAGCAAACCCCGCATCTGAGTCGCTTGAGAAGTAAACCTGTTACACAAAGGACTCTTTCCGCTGCTCTGGCAGCGTAAAGCAGCGTTAAGATCATGTAAAAGCAGCAAAGAGTCTTGTGGCACCTTATAGACTAACAGACGTTTTGGAGCATGAGCTTTCGTGGGTGAATACCCACTTCGTCGGATGCATGACATATGCATGTCTGTTAGTCTATAAGGTGCCACAAGACTCTTTGCTGCTTTTACAGATCCAGACTAACACGGCTCCCCCTCTGATACGTTAAGATCATGCCACTGTAGCTCTCCCACAGCAACGTAAAGAGATCTTAGTGTATCTTCAAATAGGCTCCTTGTCTTTAACCCCAGCGTATGTATGTTGAAGGATCCACATAGGTTTCAAGAAGGAAAAGATCGGAAACAGACTTTGGTAAGTAACCACATCTTTAGAAAGTAATATATCATTTTTTTTAAACATATCAGTGCATACTTCTTATATGAAAATATACACAATTGTATTTCATTCTCCAAAAAAAAAAAGGAACAATTAAAAACAAAAGCAAACTAGCCAAACACAATATATTAGCTGTTTTTCATTGTTGTCATCATTTAAATTTTTTTTTTTTAACGCTACACTTTGTTCAGGTTACACTTTTTTCGTCTTTTTTTTTTGTTTTTGTTTTTTGTAAATGTTTTTTTTTCTTCATGCATTTTACACCTTTTATAGCTTTTGAGAATAAATAAGCTCCGTTTTGCTTCCATATCTCTAAAAACTGCAGCATTTGAACTGTTTGTCATTTAAATCGTGCAATTTTTTTTGCAACACCCCTTTTTAAAAAATGGAAAATATATATATATATATTTAAAACTAAACCCTATACAACGCAAAATTCCAAATTAAAAAAAAATTATACACAATGTAACTGTCAACAGTACAGTGGAGCACGAGAAATAAAATTAAAAGATCAGAAACATATTTATAGAAGCACAAAGGAGGGTGTTGATTTCTTAGATTGTCGTTCTTCTGGTTGTCTTTTGAAAATCAGGAGGCGTTTACTGGATTCTACAGTCTGTGGGGAAATAGAGAATAACCCAGACGAAAAAAAACCCCAAACAAACCCAAAAATCATTTCACCCAAACGGTGAAGCTAATGTGGTTGTTAACCCCACGCCCCCTCTGTCAATTCCCATGGTGCAGTCCCAACTTTCCCACAAGCCATATTTCCAAACGGGTTGCGCCAATGCACGTTTTAAAGTCCCACCACCAGATTTCTGAAGATCACCTCTGAACCTTGGCTTTTTATTTATTTGAAATGTTAGCTGCTTGGTGCCACAGTTTAATGCCATTTTGTAACTGATTTAGCCAGTCAGTTGGTGGTCTGCCTCCATCTCTCTCTCTCTCTCAAAATATATATATGCACCCAGGTTGCATTTTTATTTTCCAAGCTCTCAGCTCCAAGATAGACATGCCAAGTTGGGAGTTAGGGTATGACATTAATGAGCAAAAAAGTTTTTCCTCAGGTTTGTTCTACATTGATGTTTGAGCTGGTCAGATGGCTGAGTACCAGATGGTCTTTTATACCTGTCCATGGAGTTAACAATTTCGGATCCTCTTGCCTACAGAATGCACCGAGAGCTGCAAATGACATTCCACCGTAAGTCTCCCAACAGGAGAGAAAGTGTTTATTTGCAGGATAGTGACGGAAAAATAAAATTGATGAAAAGTGCTTTGTATTCTGCTTAATTTCAAAGCATGGCCGTGCAAAGCCTTCGGCTGGCTGGCTGGTACCATACATAGCTAATGTAATAAGGTGGGCGTGCTCTGATTTTGATGGTCAGATACATTTCAGATTGGGGACTTCAGCTTAGATTGACATACGGAGGCAACACACAACCTGCCACAGAGACCTCCCACACACTGCCCAGTTTGCAACACAGCCCCACGTAGCCTTGCAAAATTCCACTCTGGATTGCGAGCCCATAGGGAAAGTAGTCAACATTTTTATTGTGGAAAAAAAATCTGTTGACATTTGGGAATTTTTTTTTTTAATAAAACAAAAAGGAATAATAATCAAAACTTTTTCTCAAACCAAGTGTTGTCAAAGTTGCAAATTGCTCAGCTTTCAAGGTCTCTTTGACAAGCAAACAGAATAATTTGTTGATGTGTCCATCATTATGGCGAGTAGGATTTTGCTCCCAAGCTGCTCCATTTTCACGATAATTTTGCAAGGCGGCAGTAGTCCATAAGTCCAGAATTCGCCAAGGGCCAGATCCTCGGTGTAGATCAATGGAAATGACACTGATTTACACCTGCTGGAGATCTAGCCCCCAGGATGAAACTCATCCATACGCAAAGGGGCCGACACGAGATGTGTACACCACTTAATTCCTATTTAAGCCCCATGGCTTGGAGACTAGTGGGTCTAATGTTCCTCAGGCCTTGACTGTGCCTTTGCACATAGAGGAATTTCATTTAAGGGAAAAAAGTCATGGTAGAAGTTATCTATGGAAGAACCTGCTAGCGAATTCATCTGAACTGCCAAACAAAGTGCTAAGTTAGCATCTGATTATATAGGAAAAGCAGCGCCAGTCGAACCCTGCTCTTCACTAGAGAAAGGCTGATGGATCTGGACAATGAAGTCCTTCCTTGATCCATAGAACCATGCAGTCAGCAGCATTGCTACTGCTATTCATTGCTCTGGAACGACTCCCCGAGGGGCACGTTCAATCCGGGGCCTTTCTACTGAGGCTGCAAGCAAAGGGGTCTAGTTTGCGCCAGTGGCAATGGTGGTTTTTGTGATGAGAACTCATGACCGCTCGGGGAACGAACTGAAATCTGCCAAGGAGAGCTGTGTTTTAACGGCACACTTATATTTAGAGAGGCTTTAGATCTGGGAGAACTAGGTCAAAAAAAAATTAAATGAAAAACGATTTAAACAAAAAAAATTGTTTTTTTTAAAAAAAGAAAAATGTCACCTCTCAAAATTAGATTTTGTTTACATTTTCCCTTTTTCCCCCCTAAGAAAACCTGCATTTATTGCATTGCATTTTCATGTAACTGTTCGTTTCGGGGGTTTGGAGGGCTTTTTCCCCCTATTCCCTTATTGCTAATTTTGGTCGGTCAGCATAGTCGCATGGAAGGGCTTTTCCAAAACTGAAAATTTCCTAAACCAAAAACGTCCATTTCAAAACTGAAAATGTCCATTTTTCCTATTGAGAATTTTCAAAAATGGAACAACAACAACAACAACAAAAAGATGAAAAAGTTCCAAAATGTTGAGGAAAATATCAAAAAACAAACAAAAATGTTCTGTTTTGAAACCATCTCGCATTTTAGTGCTTTATTATTCTTATTCTTTAGCTGCTGTCATCTCAACAGGTTTCTGCTTCTCAGTCTTCCATCTCGCGCTGAGTTGGAAGTATTCTAAAAGTCTAGAAACTTCTGGAATAAATGATGGGCTACAAGAAGCCGACCACACCTGCAAGTCCTACCATGACTTTTTCCTCCTCCACTTTGAAGTATTTCTGGGCCTGTTTGGCGGATCTCAAAGCCACTGAGCTTGTAGATGCTGAAAGAGAATTTGCTTTCTCAACTATCTCAGGGAGCAGCCACAAATGCTAGCAGAACTCCACTGGCACAGGTAATTAACCCAGTGAAAACAAAGTTCCCCTGCTGCAGAACTGAGATGCCCTGGCAAGTTTGGTCGGGGACCGTGATCCCAAGCAGAGGATAAATGTAAAAGGTGGGATGGGAGAGCAGGTAAGGGAATAAACTGAGCCCTGATATTAATGCTCATCCATTCGCAAACGGAGGCGAAAGGAGGGACTGAACGCTTGTCTGCAGAGGACTCAGACGTTATCTGCGGGAGTTCCCAAAAGCCCTTCGGTACAAGATTCCTGAGCTGACTGCACTGGCTTCCCTTCTCGTTTCAATTTGCTGACCCCGGGGCAGTGGGGGCGGCGGGGGACAGGAATGGGGATACCCAGTATGGAGAACAAAGCTTCTGAAGATCTTACCTAATGATGAGAGAGGAAGCTGCCCGTCCAGAGCCTCACCGGCGTTTGCGAGCTGGGCAATGAACTGGAGGTGCAGCACACACGTGTAAACTAAACCACTAATCACTGGGAGAAGGCGGCCTGCTTGAAATGACTAATGAGCCCCCTCTCTCGCCACTCACCCCCCAGTCTCCCATGCTCCCCATACCCTGGATGACCATGCACGTTGCCAGTTCCTCAGCTGGTGTCAATCTGGCGTTTACGCGTCAATGTAGACTAGTGAGGATGCTGCCCTTTGGTTTATTTAATTTGGGGGAGGGAGTTTTTGAGGGGGCGGGAGGTTCAGAGTGCCATTTAAACAAAGCTGTGAACCACGATGACGCCTTGCAGCTGTGCCAACCCTTATGTGACACCTACGTGGCGAAGGCATAAGTTTGAGTGACCTGAGACCCGCAGTGGAGAAACGTGCCGTCTCCTGACTTCGAACAGATTTTCTAATTCCACACGCTACCCCTAGGGGCGGTAACCAAAGGGGACAAAGGCCCCATCAGATAACTGCGTAGCGTAATCACCCGGCTCCCGGCCCACTGAAGTGAATGGGAGCTTTGTACCATTTACCTCAGTGAAACCAGGGATTTGGCAGGATGGGTGGAATTCAACCCATGCAGATACGCAAGTCCCATGTCTATACATCACCAGAAACCCCCCAAACAGGACTGAAGTGGTACATGGGCCTCTGCCTGGGGTGAATTTTACCCTACACAAATACGCATTAAGCACATAAGCTCTCTCTCAGCTCAACCCTTAGGCATATATCTTGCTACCACTGAAATCAGTGGCAAAGCTCCCATGGACATCAATGGGAGGTCAGATCAAAGGATCTGACCCCTTATAGAATATATTTTTTTGTCCTGCTAATTCATAAACCTGATCGGGGTTTTATCAGCCTCTGTTTGTACTATGACTCGGATAAAGTCTTAGAGTGACAACGTTGTCATCCGTAAAGGTTAAGCAGGAGAAACGTTATTTTTCCTTCCACAACGTGTGTGTTTCTGCTCACTGGATAGTAGAAAGCTTTAGCTGAGCCGATTACAGTATATTAGGGTCGGGTCAGTACAGTACATTGGTGGTAATATTGTCAGGAGGGGATGAAGATGCATGTTCTGTTCCATCTGTGATGTAGCTAACTGCCTGCGCCATTGTGACAGGAGAAATCAGCTTGAATGGCCTGCACTGGAAGAAAGTATCACAGGGCAAAGCCCGCACTAGTTTATACTGAGCTGATTTCCCTCTGTTGAATCCCTAATGTAAACTGTTAAGTTGGAATTTTTCAAATCACAAAGAAAATTTTAATCAAGTTTCAATATTTAAAAAATAAATGGGAGAGAAGATCAGTAAAAGACTTGCCATTTTTTTTTTTTACCCATTTTGCGACCGAACAATAGTACAGCCCAGAACTTTTGAGTTTCAAAATGATGACAAAAAAAGTTCTGGATTTGGATGAGGGGGAGGGGAAGAAAACAATTTCCAATGAAAATTTTGTACATTTTCCCCTAATTCTTCAACCAAATGTAGAATTGACCAGAACTTTCTAATTTCAAATTACTGATACAAATTTTGCATTTTGAGGAAGAAAAAGAGTTGATGACATTTTTGCAAACATTCCTCACTTCTTGTTCGAGGGCTTTTCCAGAATTCTTCAAATTTCAAAGAAAAATGAGAATTTCAATGAAAAAAACTTTAGAAATGTCCATGAATAATTTTTCCTGTTTTTTTATCAGCTCTAATTTAAACTTCATGAACATCTAATTAGTATGAATTTTAATTGATGTTTAGACATTTCTTTATCATTTTTCCCTATCTATGGTTGGCAAAACTGCTTTATTAAAAAAAATAAAAATAAAAAGATCTTCCCTCCTCCCCTGCTTTTAAATGTCTTTCTTTTTTTATTCAGGTATATGCAATAGTTCTACTATGCACCATTCTAGACCTCAATAGGGTGTTTGAAAAGCTGCCGTTTGCAAAGATGGGAGGCACTAATCTGACGATCTATCAGTGGGGATGTTTTCTTTAATTAAATTTCATCTGAACTGCCAGATAAAACCCTAAAAATCAGGAGCCTGATTCTCATTTACACTCATGTCCCTTGATATGGTTCTGGCAGTGCAAAGTGGCCTTTAAGTGGCATGGACTGTACTAACATTTGCTAGACTGCTCACCAATTATACAATGCAGCTCAGGTGACTTACCCTGGCTGCGAATCTGGCCCCATAGATTGCGCTGGGAAAGCTCTCTTTGCACAGATGATTATTATTATTCATTTTTAATTTAGCAACATAACTGGAGTTGAAACTGATTAGATGAAGCCAAGCCACCGAACTGGGATATTGATCAGTATTCTGATCTTTCCAAGCGTGCTGGGCTGTGAGAGTGAGCTAGATACAGAGGAGAGATATGGCATGTGACCCAGCAGCATTGGTAAGTTACCAGTTCATGCTGAGTGACATCCACCCCTATTGTGCTGAGGGGCCAGGAAAGGGAGGCATCACTCATCGAAGTGCTATTTTTTTGAGTGGAACTGAAGCGGCGCATATACCTCACACTGGCCGGTCTGCGCGCCGGTCCCGGTCACCCTCTGTTTGGGAGCACGGGGGTGGCAAACAATCTCAGCTGTATTTGAATATGGCTGCACATCAGCGTGCGCAGAGCCTTGTGGAATTGGAGCTAAAATGTGCATATGTCTGTGTGTGCATAAGAAATTCTCTGCATCCAAGCAGAAGTCCTAGGTACAGTTCCTTTAGAACCTCTCTCATCCAAGGCACTCTTCTCTCAGAATTAGGTCCGACCTTACGAACTGGGCGCACGTCTCACGCCCTCCCCGACTCCCGATCGCCAGTGGGTGAATTTTATCGACAACAACCTAGCACGCACGCCCGACACTTGCTCGCTGGGATAAGTGATTGATTATTTTTTTTTGGTGACACGTTCCCCCCCCCCCACGCCCTTATTCTTGATTCTAAGCTGTTCTCAACCATGGAGTGCCTTACGTATTGCAAACATTGCCTGCTGCGCTAGAATGAATGCCTACAAAATCCTAAAGCTATTTCTCAGGCAGTTTATAATAAGTCCCCGCCCCCACCCCAAACCCATTTAGCTCCACCCCGGCCCTCCCTTTTCCCCCTCCCAACCCTGCCACTGGTAACAATCCCACCCCCACCCCAACCCCAACACACACATCTGCCCGCCCCCACCCGGACGTGAGCTGAAAGTAGCTCGAAGAGAGTTGGGACTGGTTATGTTACCCAGGCGTCCAGCCGCACGCGTTTTACGGATGGGCTCTCTCCCTCGGCCTCGGTCGTGGGTCTCAGGAGGCCGAGGGACGAGCCGAAATCGGCTCTGGCGGGGTCATCCCGCTCGTTGCCTTCATAGGAGCTGGCGTTGCTGCTGAGGCTGTCGACGGGAGAACGCCCCGTCGGCTCGTGCCGGCTCTGGTGTGGGAAGGAGCTGAGCGGCGTGGCAGTGTTTCGTTCCCGGTTCGGCGAGACGGGCTCCGACTTGATGCTGATGTTGGGGTTGGTGTTGACAGTCAACGTGGTGGTGTGAGATAAGTGACCCCCTTGTCTGCAGGCGGCAGCGGAGGGATGGGGAGTGGAGAGAGGGAAAAGGGGAGAAAAGAAGGGGATGGGGGAAGGAAGGGAAGACGAGGGGGAGAAAACGTAGAGGAGTGCACACGTGGGATAGTGAAGGAATAAGAGACAGATGCAGAGAAGGTGAAAAAAACAGATGGAGAACGGGGAAGAGAGAAATATTGATAATTAACATTTGTAAAGGAGATCTTAGCATCCATCCATCTCAGTGCAGTTTAATATTATCAGTCTACACAGTTGAAGCTGAGACGGAGAGAAAGGAAGTAACTTGCACCCAAATCACCCAAATCTGGGGCAGACTCAGGACAAGAACCCAAGTCTCTTAAAGCCCAACCTAACGCCTTAGCACAAGACCCCCCTACCTGGCATCCTCCAGCCCCATTAAGGCCCCTCTATGCTGCTCCTTCATGCCAAGGAGAACCTGGCCCCTGATGATCAGCAGTGAAACCCGCTGCGTTAGCAACGATAGCACAGCATCAAATGCGCTTCCTCTAAGGATAAAGGACGTTTGTGGCATTAGGGAGACATTGGGGTTGTCTGGAATTAGAAGTCCTAGGGTGCTTCTGTAACTGGCCAGCTGCAATGGATGGTTTGATTGTTCTGAGGCCAGGAAGAAGCTAGCCCTTGCTAAGCAGCTATTGCCAGCAGCATAGCTTGTTGCGGCTAGTGGGCGTGGAAAGGGAATATAGGCATGGAGAATGCACTAGACTGGGAACCAGGAGACCCTGTGTGACCCTGAGCCTGTCACTTCCTCTCTCTGTGGATCTCTTTCCCATCCCAGCCTTTGTCTATCTTGTCTAACTAGACTCTAAGCCCTGTAGCTCCAAGCTTGTCTCTTTCACCAAGGGAGGTGGGTCCAATAAAAGATATTACCCCTCCCACCTCGTCTCTTTCATATCCTGGGACCAACACAGCTACAATAACACTACAGAAAACTTTAGCTGAAAATGACAAAATATTCATTACATGTTTTCACCGGGATAAGCCATTTTCTAGCCAGTTCTACTAGGCTGTCGGCTCTTTGGAGCAAAGATGGGCTCTTACCATGGCCTCGTCTACACGAGGAAATTAGGTTGGTAAACCACGTCGCTCAGGGGTGTGAAAAAGCCAACCCCCTGAGCGACCCCCGGTACAGACAGCATCTATCCCTCAGTACAACAGCACTAGAATTCTCCCGTCAACCTAGCTACCGCCTCTCGGGGAGGTGCACTGCCATGCCAACAAGAGAACCCCTCCCGTTGTTGTAGGTAGCGTCTTCAGTGATGCGCCACAGCGGCGCCCCTGCGTGTTGACAAGCCCTCTAAATGTCTGTTGCAGCCCCTAGTACAATGCGGGGGGTCGGGGGGGGGATCTTGACTAGGTCCTCTAAGCACAGTCCTGTTTGTACAATGCCTGGCACACTGGAGTGCTGCTGGTTCATGAACAGGGCACCTAGCCGCTATGGCAATACAAGTTAACAATCATCATAATATAAATTACACTATTACACTGCTGAGTCTAGGGCCTACATCACACCCTTCTGATTCCAGCCAGTAGGTGGCAGTGGCGCGCGCGCACGCACACACACACACACACATACATACGCACACACACACGCACGCGCTGACTGCAACCTTCTCCTCTGTGCCATAGTCTGAATACACTCTGATCCCCTTCCCTGCTCCTTGCTCCACTAGAGATTTCAGCACGGTGCCCATCCAAACAATGCGATATTGTTACAGCAACCGGGCCAAATCTTCAGCTGACGTCACCTGGGGTGGCTCCATCGCTGCCGATTTGTGCCTGCCGAGGAGCTGTCCCCACCCCCGCAGTGTGTATTTAGGTCCTGCCATGGGCAGTGATGGGGATTGGTATAAATGAAAAGTGTTTTGAGGGGAGAAAAGCAGGAACCGCCCGGATTGGGGACTGAGGATCAGGCCCATCTAGATTCCACATAGATTCCTGCCTCCACCACCTGCGTGTGGTGTGACCTGTGGCAAGCCACCGAGACAATGTCTGTCCTGCCCCTGGGAGCAAGATGTTGCTTTGAGGTTGTCACTCGGAGTCTCAAGCCCACCCCCTCCCAGGCTTGAGACCCCAGGTTGTGCCATCCACACAGCTTTTCTTAGCGTACCAGCATGAGTCTGTGGATATCACTCTCGGATAACCTTCGGGCTTGTCTGCATGCGGAACCTGACTGAAGTTGCTCCGTGCGGACATTCTATGGCAGAATAATTCCTCTGCTTGGGAAGCACCCTATTTAGTCCGGAATAAAGTGTTCACAAGGGGAGATATTGAACAAAAGCTGTTTGGGTCAGCGTCCGCACGGAGACAAACCCTTATTCTTTCTGGGATTCGATTTCCCATTTGGGAATGAGGACAATAATTCTCCCTTCGTCTATTTAGACTGCAAGATATTTGGAGCAGGAACTGTCTCTCAATAAGGGTATGTCTACGCAATAAAAGATCCGCGGCATGGGCATGGTTGACCCAAGTCAGCTGAGTCAGGCTCGTGGGGCTTAGGCTCCGGGGCTGTAAAATTGCAATGTAGACGTTTGGGCTCAGGTTGGAGCCTGGGCTCTGAGACTCCACAAAGGGGGTAGATCTGGCGGGAGCCAACCGCCTCCCCTTTCCCCATAGCGAATGAAGCCACTGGCGTTAATAACAGAGTTCAGATACAGAATTCCTCGAAGTTCGTGGCTGTTTTGGTTTGGTTCGTATGGGCCACCCAGTGTGTAGATCAGTCTCGCTACTCACAAAACCTGGGGGCATAGCACCGGCCCATCTTGATGACGGTGGTGTGGGTACCCCAGAGCAGAATGTGTAACCGCACTGTATTATTACTCAACAGCAGCTTCAGGCAGCAGGTCCTACAGGTTCTGAAATTGTCAGGAATTTCACATTTCGCTTTGAATATTTTGCTTTCCTCTAGCAATGACACTCAGAGCTAGGGTAGTTTTTCGATGGAAAATCAGGTTTTCTGCTAAATGAATTTTTTTTGCAAAAAGTGTCTGCTTGCCACAGAAAACTTCCATTTTCATCCAAAAACCAAACTAGTTATTTCAGCCAAAACACTGAAATGTTTCAATTCACATAGCTTCTGTGGGGCCTCATAGGAGCTGCAGCTCAGTTTCCTCACATCCCTGCTCTTGACTACATCTCCCATGATGCACCGTGCCAGGGACTCCCATGATGCAACTGCCTCCCCTCACCAGGGCAAAGACCAGGATGCATCATGGGAAATGTTGTATGTTGACGAGCCCTAGCTATACAGAATGGGAACATGAGGCACCCGAACTACAACTCCCATGAGGCACCCCAGCAGGATTTCAGAATAGAAATATGTGAGGTTTTGATTTTTCACCAAAACGTCAACCATCTCAAACGTGAAAGAAATAAGAATTTGTCCTTCTAGAGCAATGTCTGGACCAGAATCTCAAAACACCTAAATTAAGGCCCTGGGAGACAGATCAGTATCATTTTCCTCATTTTACAACTGAGGAAACTGAGGCACGGAGCAGGGCAGTGACTTGGGAATCCGTGGCAGAGCCAGGCATGGAACCCAGGAGAGCTGGCTCCACGTCCCCTTTGCTCCAACCAGTAGGTAAAACTGCCTCCCCAACTCAGGAATAACTGCTGTGGAAATACACAGCTGCAGTGTGTGTTCAAGGAAACAAACTCACTGAGGACTGAAATGCTTTCGTCTAAGCCAAGTTACGGGGCTCAATAGAAGGATATCTGGGGGACAGATTAGACGGTCTAATGATCCCTTCTGGCCTCAAACCCTATGGAACCATGCAACTATGAGTCGCGGCTGACTGCCCAACTCCTCCATTTCCCTTACATTAAGTTGCTTAGTGATACAGGAACAAGATGTTGTTGCTGCTGCTGCTGCTGCTGTTGTTGCTGCTGCTGCTGCTGTTGTTGCTGCTGCTGTTGCTGCTGCTGATGTTGCTGTTGCCAGGCAGAGATGTTGCCAAGCGACAACCCGCTGGGTGAGCTGAACGCCGGGAGTGAGGATAACTCGGCACTGGTCAGCTGATAATCTGGAACAGAAGACATGCTGTTCAGAAGCAAACCCTTCATTGCTACCGTAGCAAATCTGTCTCCACACCATATCCTGAGCTTGAAGCCTGCTACAAATGAGGGTGGAGAGCAAATCCTTCTCCACATTGTAACAAATCTGTAGGCAGCTCAGGAACCTTGCAGGGATCACCGTGATGTGCACAACGGCTGCTTGGAACAGCCCAGAAAAACCAGGGATAGAACGCACATCCTCCTCCTCTAAAATCACAGACCCCTTCTGCTTGAGCTAAAGGAGAATCACTATTCACTTTGTGCAGTATAGGGCTCATGACACACGGATGAGCAGCTCTGATTCCATCCAAGAGACTGCAGTAGTTCATGCACACACATAAAGGGATTACATCCAGTACACGAAAGTGGTGTAGAAACACACACACACACACACATACACACACGCTGATTCCATCCAGTAGAGGGTAGTGGTATATAGAACACATACACACACACTCTATATCCAGTACAGAATAGTAAGATCTAAACACAAACATGCACACCGATTCCACACAGGAGAGGGCACTAGTGTATACTCACACACAGAAGTACAGGGCAGTGATGTACACATGCATACGCTTACCTAGTTAATTACACCCTATGCAGTGCACCAAGCAGCACTTCTACCCCACAGCAGGGCTAAGCAGTACAGAGGAAATGGAAGCGGGACTCGTACGTTCCGTTGATTAGAATTAGTTTACATCTCAACCAAAGCCTGCTTCTTAATGGACTAATCAACTTTTTGTGTTTGATCAGCGTCTTATTTTGTTATGAAAGCTCCTTGAGATGCCTGGCATGATAAAAGCGGCTGCAGACATTGATCTTGCTGCTGTTTAATTGAGTTAGCTGACACATCAGCAAAGCCATCACTTTAACGAACTCCATGTGATCATACTGCGTAATCAGACACAAGCTATCTTTGCTTCCAAATCTGCTCCACTCCACCTTCCAGCGCACGGCAGCCCCCTCCTCTCCTTTCTTCTCCCTCCAGACTCAGCCTTTCAAAGATCTTGTCATCTCCTTACTTATATCGTGGTAGCAGCTAGAGGCCCCAGTGTGCTAGGTGCTGTATATGCCGAAGGCAGGAGGAGGAGAAGGCAGAGGGAGCAGCCTGCTGGCTCTAAGCTGGAGCTAAGGGAGAGAAGGCTGAAGGCAGGGGAATACTGAGGCGCTAACCTGCTTCCCACTGGCTCCCAGCAGAGAGGGCTGTGGGGTTCCCTATGAGGACTACCGGCACTAAGTCTGTTTGGACTCCTTCAGGGGAACTCTTAAAGGGGCACTGAGAAGGTAAGTGACTGGAATCAGAACTTGTCTACCCCAGGAAGTTGCTCCTGCTCTAGATGCCTGTGTGGATGCTCTTATTTCAGTTTCAACCTGGCTCCTTTCAGTTTACCTTAAACCGATTAAAGATCAATTCAACCAAATTAATCCCCTTTCTTACAGTGAAATAAGAGTATTTGCATAGGTTTCATTAAACCAGTTTTGAAACCGACTTTAGTTAGTTTGGGGCAACTTTCTCATGTAGACAAGGCCTTGGGCTGTCAATAGCTTGTCTTAATAGTTGCCCAATGAGGAAACAATCTTGCAATGAGCCAACAACCTTATCAAACATAAACTTATGAACAATATTACACACCCTATTCTCATATGCCAATGGATGGCATTCATATATACTAACTACTAGAGCTGAGCAAAAGATTGGTTGTGGTTAGTTTTGGGTTGGGTGGGTTCTTTTTTTGTTTTTAATTTGGTGGCTAAACCAAAAAAATTAAAACAAAAAACAAACAAAAAAACCTCACTATTTGTTTTGAACCCAAATGGAATTTTTTCAGTTTTCTGGACAAAATGAAAAACCAAAATGGTTTCACTCAAGTCAAAAAAACGTTTTGAACATGAATTCAAATTGACATTTTGTTTCAAAAAAGGCAATTTGAAATTAAATGTCAAAATAATTTGTTTTGATACTTTCTAAACAAACCATTTTGACACTTCGGAGATTTGTGTTCAGGGATTTTTTTGTGGGGGATGAGGTTTGGCTGAAACTATTTTGCAAATTTGATTCATAAATCGTTTTGGTGCCCTGAAAAAATGCAGTTGGACAGGAGGGTGGGAGAAGGGCAAATTTCTAGTGACAATTTGTGTGTGTGTGTGTGTGTGTGCGCGCGCGCATAGGTTTAGTAACTACACACAGAGAGATACTGGGTCTCATTTTACATTAACGCCTCTTTACTCCACCACATTAGGGGATGTAAGTATTTTTTATATATACAATTCTTGTAACCTCTCCAGGGCTGGAGACATCTGTTATGCACCTCAATCCCAAAGAGACAGTAACAGTTTTGCCAATCCCAGGTGTTTAAACAGCATGAATCATGTCCCTGAAAAACCACAAGACTGGCTTAAAAATCTGTTTTTTGAGCATTCAGTAGTCATGTTTTCCAGCTCTTCTCAGCAATCATGAGGGCTAGAAAAGTACTTAAAAAACGAGATGACATTTTATATAATCACATGACTCCAGGACCAGGAGCTTTCAGAAAAAGACCAAATATCATGAAACTTGCTATAAAATCAGGCTGGGAGTAACTATGCGTTGCCAGAGAATTGTTTTCTGCTAAAAGAACTGACCTTTGATCAAAGGCGGTTCTGCTGTATTGTCTCAGCATTTGATGCGCACACAATCGAGCCAGAATTCCTGTGCGCCACTCATCACCCACCGCACCCCACCTCTCATGTTGGGCGTTTGTGGTTTCAGTCTTCCCCACCCCTGCAGGGACAAACCTGCCTGCAGCAGCACGTCACAAAGAGATGGCTGAAGGGGAGCTGAAAGGCTGCCAAAGTTACTTATGCCGATTTGCGGCACACCCACCAGAAAGTCCCAACCCTCGATTCTCTGCGGCTCTGTGCCTGGCTCAGGCATTTACACCAGCTGTGAACCCTTCAGGCTTGGTAGCACTTTACAGCCACTGGGCATGACAGCCACCGGCTTTGGCCAACGCTTGGGGACTGAACTGCAGATTTTCCTACACGTGGAAATTAGTTTGAGCTAATTTGGTAGGTTCTGCAGAGCAGACATAGAGGGGGACATATAATACACACTGCTGAGCGGGTTATACACTTCTCCTGGATGGAGAACGCTCACCCCAAGCCCATCTAAAGCCCACGGCAGTTCAAATTCCAGATAACCCTAACTGGGGATTGTGCACAGGGGACACTCAGGAAAATTAATCTCAATTACCGAAAAGTGTGAATTGAAAGTGGATTAGTTAAACCGAATTAAACCCCCGTGTGGATGCTCTCATTCAGAATTCAGGTGGGCTTAAACTGGGTTTAGTTTAATCCACTTTGGAAATGGTTATTATTGAAGAACAGCTGATTGGCTCATCCGCTAGCAGATGCGCAGCAGAGAAAAATTCTGCATCATCCAAGAGAGGAGGAAAGATGAGACCTCTTGGACTGGAAGCTTTTTTGGGGAAGAGAGTGTCCCTCATCGTGTGTGTGTGTGTGTGCAGCCCCCAGCACAAAGGGGCCCTGGCAGGGCCGCCCAGAGGATTCAGGGGGCCCTGGGTCTTCGGTGGCGGGGGGCCCCCGCCGCCGAATTGCCGTTGAAGACCCAGCACTTCGGCAGCGGGTCCTGGGGTGGAAGGATCCCCCGCCGCCAAATTGCCGCCGAAGACCCGGAGCGGAAGAAGCTCCAGGGGCCCGGACCCCGCGAGAGTTTTCCGGGTCCCCCGGAGCGAGTGAAGGACCCTGCTCCGAGGCCCCCGAAAAACTCTTGTGGGGGCCCCTGCGGGCCCGGGGCAAATTGCCCCACTTGCCCCCCCCCTCCCCGGGCGGCCCTGGGCCCTGGTATCATCTGGGTCAGCAGGACCCCACAGTAATAGGAGCAATGATCATCACAATAGCAGCTCTGATATCAGTTCAGGCAGCCACGTTTGAACATTTTTCCCCTGTCACCCCTATGCAGAGGGATGAGCACAAACCTATGCTGCATTCATAATCTAGCCTTGCACTGGACGCTCTGAGCAAGGTTGAAATCCATGCAGGGAGAGGAGACTTCTACTTGCCTGTGAGCAGACATCTGCTGGGCAACACCTATTAATTATAAGAGGGTGTTCCCCACCCGCCTACTCCGGGCTCATCCAGACAAACAGCTTCATGCAGCATTTTTACAAGATATTCTCTGAGCAGGTGCCAAACTGCGTTATACAAGAAACCGATAAACCTTCCACTCTGCCCGGGTGTGGGGCAGGTTCCAGAGACATAGTGCCTTTTCTGGGGACAGGTGTTCCAGAGCCTTCATCTCTCTTTCTTCCTAACCCCAACCAGTTAGTAACTGGCTTATGCCCAGAAGGATGCTGGGTTTTGGTCCGGACGCTCATTTGCACTAAGACTTCGTTACACTGCATTGGAAGCATAAAAGGGCCATGAAGTGGATGCAACTGTAATTAGCACCCACTTCAAGGCACCTTGACGTTGCCACAATGGCGTAATGAGGCCTTAGCATATATGAGAATCACGGCCTTAAAATCCTTACTGATGTAACAGTGGATGTTCTCATTATCCATATAAATGACCACTCTTTAAAAACAAAAAATACTGCTAAGCTCTTATCCTCAGCGATATCTTGTGGCAATGAGTTCCACAGGATGTTATGCGCTGTGTGGGAAAAGTTGGCAACATGCCGGCGGCGGTTCCAGTCAACACCATAATTTCACGTCCATTGCGCTTACCTGTGTTGTATGCTGTGGGCATGGCAGAGAAAGGCAGGCCCTGGGTCAACAAACTTGGAGTGGCCACCGACACAACAGGCGTGGTTAAAGAATGAGTTGCTTGGGAGACTCCTAACCTCTGTGCATTCTGCTGGGGAAGCAATCGGAGAAGGAATTATAAGCTGGATGCGTTTAACCCACCAGTGGGTTAGGTTTCCAAAATCTCGTCTGCAACCGCCGACCGCTGGGCACTGTTGGAGACAGAGCAGTAGGCTAGATGGAGGAATTCCGGTACGCAGAAGACTAAAACACCAGACCACTTTCAAATCCATCAGTTCCAGGCTCTCAGGCCCCGTATGCCCTTCAGTAGCTGGGTCATTTGCACTAGGTTTTATTTTATTATTTTCCTTCTGATGTTTAAAATACCCCGGGCCTGATTCTCCATGGCACTAAGGTGCCATTTCCCTGCCACAGCAGGGAAAAGAGGCCTTCATTTAAAGGAGAATATAGTTCCATGTAACTTGCCCCAAGCAAACCAGCCAAAGTGAATTGGTTCAAAGAGATGCTTCTTTTTTAAACAAAACAGCAGGGGAGGCTAAAGCAGGGCTTTCAGGGACACTCACCCTGCAGAGAGGTCCCATGTGCCACTTATGTCCCACTTAAATCCTATTTTTCTGGCTTGCATAGTTCTTGGGCTGGCACCCTGCACAGAGGTGAATTTTACTCTTAAGACAAATGCCCTGAGGTTGCTCTAATTTACACACCAGGGGCTGGAAAGACTCTTTATCTTAGGTAATTATCTGGCTCCCCTCACCCCCGTAGGTGAGCATGCTATAGTCGTTAATGCATTTGTCCTCACAGCCCTGCCGTGAGGTAGGGCAGTGCTATCATTGGGGGGGGGGAGGGGGAAACTGAGGCATGGACTTGTCCAAGGTAATTTATACCCAGTTTAAGGACCCTTTATGTTACCAGAACAGTCTGGTGTAAATGAGGATCAGGCCCAAGAAGTACAAAGGTGACTTAAAGCTATCTTAACGTCCTCCATCCCTGTATCGAACGTGCCTGAGAATCAGCCCCCTTGGCTTCCCTGGGAATGGAGGGTACTCAGCATCTCTTGGCAGTGCTGGATGGGGCCCCGAGTGAGATTTGTGGGCTTCACTCACTAACAAGCCCCCATTTTCAAGAGTGGCCCCCTGAGGCCCACTGACACACTATGCAAACATGCTGCCCTGGGATAGCAGCACCTCCCCCCTCCCCCCCAGTTATTTGGGTGGATCTGAGGCCCTGTTTGCAAACCAGATAATCCAGGCTGCCTATGTTAATCTGATTTAAATCAGATTCAAGAGGCTTGACTCTAATCCGAGGCACCCGGGCACATGTCACCCAAGGAAACCCGAAACAGAATCCAGCTTAGACCGTGCTTGGCATGGCGCGATGCCCGCCGGGTCATTTCGGGCCCCAGGCGAGACAGCGAGTTGCTGTCTGCGCCCGGTCAATGGGAGTGGAGGGCGACAGCTGCCTTGCGGGTCGTGAAGGACAGGGAGCAAGGGAACCACCTCCGAAAATGGCACGTGAAGATGCCGCCAGGAGACCTCAGCTGTGCTGATCTGATTTACCCGGGAAGCATTCAGAGACGGTGAGACGGGTGCTATAGGGCCGCTAGACACAGACAGATTCAGACAGGATTCACGCTCAAGGCTGACGCAACTCCTGAGCCTCCCCACTCCACCGCGCCTTAGCATTTGAAGGCACCAAACGGTCAGTCAAGTGTCTCCTTGGCTTGGCAGCACCCTGGCGCGCCAGTTTCAGAAGCCAGCTCTTTGCAAAGCGGCAAGTCGGTGGACAGATCAGCTCCAAAGAACCAAGGGCAGACGATTATACGGGCGACAACGACTAAATCTTGAGGCTGGAGAAACAGGTTTCCGAGGCGTGCATCCCACAGCCAACGAAACCCCGGTCTGTGACCACTGCCCCACGGGTTAAGGGTATGTAAAACAAATGCCTTAGTGGTGGCTAGGATTTAGTTTGGGGTCCAGCCAGCCCACGGTAACAAGCCAAGCCGATGACCAGCTTCTGGGATTGGGTGCAGTGTGCTGCTCTGAACCTGGCCTTCCAAAAGCCATTTTCTGGCTCCTGAGAAGCCAATGTACAGACCTTACTTGAGTTCCTAGACAAGGGAAATCAGAGCTGGGCTCCACCAGCCCAAGGACCATGCACCACTTCAGTCTCATTTCAAGGGCCCAGTTCCCCCCATTGCACACTAGGCCTGATCCACATTTACACTAAGGCCTTGCCTACACTAGAAAGGGTTTGCTACAGTCACTCTCACTTTAAGGTCTCTTTGCATAACCAGAGCGGTGTAAAGGGGTAGAGTAAATGGGAATCAGGCTCCTTGTGATTCACACCAGTGCAAAACAAGTGCAAAGCACTACCAGGTGAAATTGGTGGTATTTTGCATCCATTTTGCCGAAGGTAAAGGGCAAGGGAGAATCGGGCCCATAGTTCCCAGACTAGGATTTAAGTGGAATTTGTAAAGGCATGTCTATCAGGAGAAGTTATTTCAGAAAAAGGTAGCATGGAAATTTAAGGGCTGGTCTATACCTGGAGTTATTCTGGAATAGCTATTCAGGAATAACTATTCTGGAATAACTCCATGTATGAATGCTCTGATTCTAAAATAAAAGTGCCTTATTCCGAATTAGCTTAATCCTCTTGGGAAGGTGGCCCACACATGGAGTTACTCAAGAATAGGTACTCTCCTTTAAATTAACACCCTACCTTAATCTGGAATAAATTTTGTGTGTAGACAAACCCTAATAAGCATTAGAGCTATTCCAGAATAGAAGTGTCCACACAAGAGTTCTTCTGGAACAGTTTTTGTAGAACAGCTTATTCCATAATAGCTATTCTGGTCAATTCCTCCAATGTAGACAAGCCCTTCAGATTTTCTGCAGATCCTCTGCACAGGAGTGAATTTGAGCCTGTAAGGACCAAGCACTGGTCCTATTCCCTGACTCTGAAGATCCCAGGAAGGCTCAGGATGAAGCCAAACAAACTGCTTTTCCCCAAACTGTGTGAAAAACAACTTCCCTAAAGAGCAAATGGAGGGAGGCAGCTTCTTCCGTTCCGCAGGGTTGATGGGAGTGTTACAGCAATAGCAAGATGATAAAACCGTAAAGCACACAGGGGCCTGCGGCCCTTTGCCACCACTTTCGCAGGGTAAAGGGGCCTTAAAATAGGTGTAAGTGTAATTTACACTTACTCCCCGAGGGGTATAAAGGGGCCTTAGTGTAAATGAGAATCAGGCCCCAACACTGCAATCAAGTCAGCAATTTAGGACTCGCTGTGATTTCACGCCATGCCAGGTTGTTATAATTAACAAAGTTTTAGTGCCTCTCCATGCAGGCACATTTTGTCGGCATTTTAATGCTCTCCATCCCCCTGGTTATTTTGACAGCCATGCGAGATTGTTAACTGTTCTGAGTACCACACTTCCATTCGAGATCATTACAACATCATGCATACGTGCTCCCAGGTGAAATCTCTTGTCACTGACGTCGTGATGGATGGGGATAGCTCTACAGTTCAATTAAAAGTCTCAGTGTCGTGTATAGGAATAGGGTAATATCCCTTTAAATAGTCTGTGAACCCTCTTGTGGTGCTCTCCACGGTCTATGGTTTAGAAGCTGCCAGAAACACGCCCACTCTGTTAGCTGGGGTTGATCCTGCTGGCGAAGGATTAAGTGGGTTCTGCTGACTCACTGAGAGGCAGGTGACTCATCGCTATGCCTGTGTATAAAGGAGGTGGGAGAGGTTGTTTATAGAAAGAGGACCTGGGAGGTGGGCTGAGCAATATGGAGGGAGCCAAGTAAGAGGAGAAGGTTTGAGCTGACCTTTGTGTTAACAGAGCCAAGGGCGTGTTTGCACTAAATGAGATGGGTTTATACAGCAATAATACTACCGAGCTCTTACACAGCACTTTTCATCAGCAGATCTCAAAGTGCTTTATCAAGGAAGGCCATACCGTTATCCCCATTTTACAGAAGGAAAAACTGAGGCATAGAGCAGGGAAGTGTCTTGCCTAAGGTCACCCAGCAGCAGAGCCAAGAGTAGGACCTACATCTGCTGAGGCCCCATCCAGTGCTTTACCTACTAGGCCACACTGCCTGTTAGCAGGGTGGGAAAAGCACCTGCAATTTGCCTCCGGAGACCTTTCCATTAGTGCTCTGCTATCCACTGCTCTGTAGCACCGTAATTTATGGCTATTACAACCTTTCCTGACTGCCACGACCCTGTTACCCGTCCGCGCTGCACCAGAATAGCATCAGGACAAAATGGTATTATTGCCACAAACAAGGTGACAGCACTCACTTTGCTGGCAGGAAAAGCTATAAAAATAATGAGAAGCCGTGTTCCTCTGCAGAAATTAGTTCTTGTGAATGAACGTGTGGGACGGAGAATTCAGATTTCACTTTCTGGTTTTGGGGTTGTTGTTTTTTTTTTTTTTTTTTAAGAGTTCTTAATATTTGAAGAACTTCCCTGTAACGGTGTTAGGCCAGATCCCCAAGTGGTGTAAATCAGCGTAGCTCTATTGAACTTACTGGAGCTATGCCGATTTACACCAGCTGGGGATATGGCGTCACGCCAATGGGACGATGCTGATTTATCCTAGCTGAGGATCTGGCCCACTGACTCCAGTGGAGTGACACCCGTCTACACCAGTTAGGGATCTGGCCCATTGACTAGAATGGAGTGACACCAACATTAACACCAGCTGGAGAGTTGGCCCTTTGGAACTGTGCTAATTTAAACCAGCCGGGGACCCGGGCCTATAGCTTTTCTTTGCCATGCAGAAAATGATTTTCCCTGACATAGAGATTCCTAGGGCCCAATTCTCGGTTGCTCTACAAAATAACAGGACTGGAAATTACAGTTGCACTGACTTGAAGGCTCCTTTACACCACCAGAGCAGCGTAAAGGGGGCCTTGGAGTCAATGAGAATTAGGCCCGTGATGTTCAATGCCTTCTTTAACCCCTGCCCCCATCCCTCCAGGCCTGGTGTTTAAGGAGGTGTTAAAGGAAACAGAAAGACTCATGTCAGGACACGACTCTACGGAAACACACACAGCGCAAGGCAACTCACCAGATCCAAGTGGTCCTCCGTCTGAATGCAGAAGAACAGAAATAAAACCAAGAGGCACCGTTACATTTACGCCTTTCGCCAACTGTTTCCAAGCCCAACTCCAAAGGCCTGATTCTCATTTACACTGAGGCCCCTTTACCCAGCTCTGGCAGGAGAAAGGGGCCCTAGGGTGGCCATAAATGACATCAACACCCCCTTTAGGACTCCTTTACGCTGCCATACTGGTGTAAAGGGGCGTTAGCGTAACGGGGAATTCAAGCCTGCAGTCTTTAGTGCTGTCTTCTCATGAGCGGAAATAAAGAGGCTAATGCATTTATCTTCCTGAGAAACTCCTTCAAAATAGCTAAAGCTCACTCTACACCCAGTTTGTGCACTAGTGTAACTATACAGGTTAGGTTTCAGAGCGGTAGCCGTGTTAGTCTGTATCAGCAAAAAGAACGAGGAGTCCTTGTGGCACCTTTGAGACTAACACATTTATTTGAGCATAAGCTTTCGTGGGCTAAAACCGATACAGGTATACCCATTCAGCCCCTGTACAGGAGAGTATACAGATGCTCCCTGGGTTACGCAAGACCCGACTCACGCAAATGCGCACTTACAGAAAAAGTTCCATAAGCCAGAAATAGGATTTTCGAGCTGCAGAAATTTTTGCGTAACGTACTGGTATAAGTTTCCGACTTACGTAAAATTTGAGTTACGCAAGGCTTTCCGGAACAGAACGATTGCGTAAGTCGGGGGGTGTCTGTAAGCATCTTTATACCAGTATAACTGTGTCCACACTAGGAGAGGTTGCATCCCTTTAACTAGACTGATATAATTAATGTGGGACAACTTTTGTGTGTAGACAAGGTCTCAGAAACTTGGTGTGATCCCCGTCTATTATTTTGGATTTGAACTGGCCAATATTGTTTTGTTTTTCAAAACTTTCCCATGGCTTTTTGTGCATCGGAATCTTTTGCTTAGTTTTGTTTTTTGCATAGACAGTTTAGACTGATTCTCTCCAGTCCCGCATACGCTTATGTGAGTAGGTAACTTTCCGCATGCGAAGCCTGGTCTACACCAAAAAATGTAGGTTGACCTAGCTACGTCACTCGGGGCTGTGAAAAATGTCACACTTCAGGAGCAGAGCTGCAATGCTGTGGCTTTGCTGCTATAGCAGCTGGAGTGTAGACACATTCTGAGTACTCTGACTGGGACTGTCAGATGGGAAGAAAGGTGTGAGAGGGGTATAAAACCAAGTTAGCTAACTCAATACCTATGTCTTCACTGCAGAGTTAACTCGAGTTCTCTACACTCAAGTTAACACCACTCCAGTTAGTTATTCATACCCAGAGGGCAGGTCTATCTTGCAAAATAGCTGTGTTCTTAACTTGGGTTAGCAGCTCGAATTAAAGCCCAGGGGAAGGCTGGGGTTGAATCTGAGCTCTCACCCAAGTTAAAAACTGAGTTACCATGTCTTCACTGCTATTTTAACCCAAGTTAGCTAATCCACATGAAACAGACACCTTTTATCGGCAGTGTGGACAGAACCACAGTGATGTGTTAGCAGCTGATGTGCTCACTCAAGCAGTAATCAATTCCCCATCACGGGCCAGCCAGCGTGAGTTAATAGCACCACACTTGAGTTAAGGGTTTGTGCATGTGGACAGGACTCAAGGGCGAGGCAACGCTCGGGTTGTAACTCGAGTTTACTTTGCAGTGAAGACACGCCCAGAATGAAACGCCCCTTTCCCCCCAGGGCTTGAGTCTCATTTACACGGAGGCCACTTTATACGGCTCTGGCAGTCCGAAGGGGCCTGAAAAGGAGTATAAATTACACTTGGTGGTCATTTCATGAGGGGTTTAAAGGGGCCTGGGCTTAACTGAAAATCTGGCCCACTGGATTTACGCTTCCTTTAAAACTTCTTTGTGTTACCAGAGTGGTGCAAAGCAGCCCTAGTATAAACGAGAGTCCGGCCCCTAAGACAGAGCCAGTCATACGCCTTTACAATCTGAGAATCGTAAAATCCTAGCAATGGCGGGCTGGAAGGGCCCTCGAGAGGTCATCCAGTCCAGCCCCCTGCACCGAGGCAGGACCAAGTAAAATCTTGTTAGCTTGTCGTGGGACAGCCTGGCTACTCCTGGGGAATATTGCCATAGTCTAGAGCAACACCATTGTAAACTGCAACATTATGGGCCGTTACTGGGGAATATTAAGAGTACTTTATAGTAATAATCCAGCGGCAGCGCTGTCACCAGCTGCAGCATTATGCACCGTTGCTGGGAAATACCGCAGCAGTCTAGAGTAACAAGCCAATGGCCACACCCCGGTTTACTGCAGCAGGATGGGCTCTGACTCGGGAATCTGGTTGCCGGTGGGAGCTGCAGCAGCTCAGACACTGAGAGAATTCCCCCCCTCTCCTCCCCACCCTGGAATTCAGCGGCACTCACCAAATGGTGCATCAACCCCTTTGCGCCCTGCGAGGTGATCACACGTAAGTCCGGCTTGCGGCTGTTGGCGGCGAGCTGCGTGCTGTGGGAGGGCGGCGGCGGCGACTTTGCTGGGATGATCTTGCCCATGGTGTTGCCGTTTGAGACCGGGAGGAGACCCGGCGAGGCTCTGGCACTGACATACCCGTTTCCTGCAAGGGGCGGGGTGGGGGGAAGCAAAGACATTTCGGAAACAGTCGGAAGAGGAGACGCAGGGCTCGGTTCTCCATCACCCTGCACCCATTCTCCATAGCTGGGCCCATCTCACGGTCATCGACCCCCCTGCAGAATGAGCGTTCAAAGGCTGCAGCGCCAAAGAGCAGGGGCCTCGTTCTGACTTCGACCAACTCCCCTTTACACGGGGCAACGAGGGCTTAAAGTCATTTCTGCCCATTCTGAGGCCCCTTGCACGGCTGGAGTGACGCGAAGGGGCCTTCGTGTAAAAGAGAATCAGGCCCCGTGATCCAGCCTCGCTCTCACCCTTTGTCGGGCGGGTCTCTTCGAACGGGAGCAATTTTGGGCAGGGGCTGTCTGACCACAACGCCCAGCACCCAGCTCAGTTCTCAGCTGGTCCCACCACGACAGTCTCTGGGCACCTTACGAGCGATCGTGCATTTTTGTTGTCATAGATTCCAAGGCCAGAAGGCATCATTGTGATCATCTAGTCCAGGGTCCCCAAACTTTTCACAGTCGCACCCCCAGTCCCCCCAGCCTTGTCCATGCCTCCCCCAGGAGCCGGGAATAGGGCCATGGCTGGGGGGGGGAGCAGGGCACGGACAGAGGTAAGGGGGCCGCTAGGGGCGGGTCTGGATCCGGGGCCGGGAATGGAGCCATGGCCAGGGGCCAAGGCTGGAAGTGGGGCCAGAGTGGGGCTGGGTGGCGCTTCCTCCCCGCCCCCCATGGGGGCTGACCCAGGCCCTGCCGCTCCCCCCCAAAATGTTCTTCCATGCCCCCCCAGGGGGTGAACACCCCACAGTTTGGGGACCTCTGATCTAGTCTGCCCTGCTGTGTAACACCGGCCAGAGAACTTCCATAAAATAATTCCATCTTTTCGAAAAAGACCCAATCCTGATTTCAAATTGCCCGGGATGGAGAATCCCCCGTGAGCCTGGGTCAAGCTATTCCAATGGTTAATTACCCAAAATCGTGCACTTTATTTCCAGTCTGAATTTGTCTGGCTTCAACTCCCAAACCTTTGGATCGTTTTGGACCTTTCTCTGCTAGACGGAAGAGCCCATTACAAAATATTTGTTCCTTCTGTAACAATGCTGCCCGGGCTGAGGCTCGGCCTCAGAGCCTGCTGCACCTGAGACGGACATGCTGGTAACTGCGCTAAGAAGGAACCGGTGAAATGGATTTAGTTTTCAATCGGTGGCAGTGCTGAGATCTAAAGCCAGCTCTCCTGACTTACCAGCCTGCTATAAGGCAGAGGAGGGTTGTTATCCTTTTTGTTATCCCTTTTTAGAGATGGGGAACTGAGGCACCAAGATCTGTCTAATGTTGCAAAAATGTCTGGGACGTGACCCCACCTTTCTGGAGCCTCAATCTAGAGCTGTAACCACCAGGCCACCCTTCCTCCCACTTACTGAGGCCTCCAGGCACTACTGCAATACAAGTAACAAATATTAAGGGCCTGATTCTCATTTACACTGGGGCCGCTTTGAACCATTTTGGCAGCGTAAAGGGACCTCAAAGAAGGCCCATATTACAGTCACGCTGACTTTAAAGTGTAACTGAGAATCAGGGCCCCTTATCCCAACACCCCCGTGAAGCGCAAAGGTCCGCCCTCCTCTTCCGCCCACCCCAATTTAGAATTTTACATGCGAAGCAAAAAAAGAAAAAAAAATTAAAAAAAAGATTTGATGAACGTCAGGAAAAGAATCAATTGGATGAGATTATTGTTCTGAGGAGATTATTATTATTATTTTTTGAATAGGCCCCTAAGTTAGAAAGACATTTAGCAATCACCAAGATTCAGCACTCACACTCATCACACATTAGACTGGGAAAAATAGGTCGCTGATTGCATTATTAATCAGATTCACAATCGCGCCACATCTGCATTTCAGGGGGCGGCTTGGTGGCAGTGGTGTTTCAGATGTGACGTGCGCCCAGCTGGGGCGAAAACCCGCACAACCTGGCTACTGTCAGTCGCCTCGCGATTGCTCTGGTGCAGGGGTCTTAAAGTGAGTTGTGCCGTAATTTATACCCATTAATTACCCTGCCAGATCTCTGCCCCCAAATGGTAATGCCCTGACGCTGGAGGGAGGTGGGTGTGGGTGTTTACACTGGCCTGGTGCACAAGTGCAGTGTTCTGCATAGCTACAAATCTGGAACGGCACTGAAGTCAAAGGAGCTACCACACGACTGTACATGTCTGGGAGCATGGAAATGCTCCCACTGATGACAGCTGGGCTTTGGATCAGGCGCCGCAGGAGAGGTGAATCAGGCCCAGTGAGGACGTGCGGGCGAACAAGGAGACACTGGCGATGTGTTGTCAGCTTACTGGGCCCGATCCTCAGCTATAGCTAAGGAGCGTTTGACCCAGCTGAGCAGGAGGGAGATGGCAAAGGTGTCTTAAAGCCGTCTTTGTTCTCATCTGATTCTAGGACTGCTCTGGGCTAGCTTGGAATCCCCCGCGTAAGTTAGAGAAGCCTCAAGGCTGCTCTAATTTGCACTGGCTGCCAACGGCCTCCAGAATTTGGCCTGTAGCGGAAGATCACTGGAACATAAAGGAACTCTGGCTGTTCCCCGTTTCCTTGCAGGTGGGATCTTCTGCGGGGAGTCAAATCTGCTCGGTTTTGGGCTGCTTTGTATTGAAGGAACACAGGGATTGCCAGACCCGTGGTCTATTTGGCCTAGTATGCTGCCTCTAACCAGCACCAACTGCTGTAGCCAGTACCCGCTGCTTCCAAGAAAGCTGCAAGAACCCTGGTAGTGATGGGATCGCTTGCCCTTGAGGAAGCTTCCCTCCTGACCCCAAACAGTTAGAGGCTGGCTTATGCCCTGTAAAGGGGCTCAGAAGGGGGTGTGTGGACTCTGCGTCAAATGCAGCTCCTGAGCATGTTGGTAAATCAGTACATTAGCCTGGTCCATGGGTGCACTGTGTTCTGCATAGACCCTATCTCGTTTGCAAGGCCACCGGCTTTTATATTAATTGATGACGGAGGTGCATAAAATTTCCTCTTCGACCTTCAGCGCTTTCAGTAGATTTCTTTTCACAGCCGCTTGCTATAGGGTTTTATGCAAGACCGTGTGCAAGCAGAGTGGGGCAAGGCCAGATAATGTTCAAAACACTTATGTTTTCCAGCCATAAGGGTTCCTTAACATAAAAGACGCACAAATGGCTCCCATGGCAACCATTTTGCCTTACTGTCTGGGCAGATCTGGGGGGGTATACTGCAATGGGCTGGCTGATGTGTTTGCGCAAGACTTCCCTCTGCGGGATGGAATCAGAACTTCTCACCATGTGTCATAAGCCCTATACTGCTATCAGGGACTCTCCTTGAATTCAAGCAGCACGGGCTTGCACTTTAGGAGCAGGAAGATCTGAGTTCTAAGCCTGATATCACCATGAAATTCTGAGCCAGTGCAGAATAGCAATAGTTATGCAGTCCCCTGTATCCACAGAGCTGGGTCTTTCAGGGGGTTGGGAGGGGCAGGAGGAAGATGTGGGTTGCAGGTTGAAATTCGGCTGAAGAAAAACCTCACCCATCTGGACTCCTCTGCATCCCACCCCCACGGTCAGCAGCACGGCTGGCCAGGTGCCTGCTACTGCTTGCTGGCCATCTGCCAGCATCTGGCCCAGAACCCTTATGTGGCGTGTTCAAGCCACACAGGAAGCATGCTGCTTTGAGAACCCAACGTGCCACATGTCAGCTGTCCCGCTCTGTCCCCTCTGCTGACCGCAGGGGGGCAGAGGAAAACAAGTCAGCAGAAAAGCAGGATCTCAGAGCCTTCTGCTCAGCCCCAGGTCCCCTCAAAATCCCTGGTTGGATTCCATCGATCGCCTCCGGATCACACACTCCATTGGCCACAAACGTCTGGTACCTCGACCCTGAGACCGTCCCGCGTTTCTGATCCCCCCTCTAAGGGAAAAGGGGGGGATACGGGGGGAGGGAGCTAAGCGGCAGCAGCGCTGGTTTCAGAGGGCCTGCTCTCCTGAAGACCCTTATCCTACAGCCCTGCATTGTTCCGCAGAGCGGGACCCAGCGTAAGCAAGGGAGGGCTGAAAACACGGGGCCTGATTCTCAGTGACTCTATTCCTGTACTTGGGAGTGGGGACACCTTAAGATGTGTCTGCACCTGTATCCTGAGATTGTTTGCAGCCAGCCCAGCCCCCTGGGTAAGCTAGAGCAGCCTCATGACTGCTACGCTCTGCTCCCTATGGATCCTGGCGAGCACAGAATAGCCACGGCACGGTGCGCTCTAGGCATGGTCCCGATCTGCCCCCTGCGACTCCTGGGGATCGGAGAACAGCCGCAGTGCAACGCGCTCTGGCCAAGCCCCCTAATCCCCTCTCTCCACCTGGGGCTGGGCGCAGGGTATGGAGCCGATCCATCAGCTCCACACTGGCTGGGAATCCCCAGTGTGATCCAGGCCTGCGGTCAGAGGGAGGGTTGCGCCCGGGGTCGCAGGTGATCGCACAGTGCTGACTGGGTGCCTGCCAGGCTCAGCTCTCTCGCTGAGGGGAGCGAGAACGGGAGAGAGATGTTCGTGAGGGGGACGGAGGAGGGGAGCGACTGCCTCATGTGGAACCCGAAGTCGACGGCTGGCCCCAAGATTTTGGAATATCCGTGGAGCCTCATCTACCTAGTGAGTACGAGGGGTGCGCCCCCTCTTCCCCACTTCTCTGCCCCAAAATGCTGCCATCTGAAGTTTGTCTGGGGCTTGGTGAGGACAGGGGCTAGATGGGATCTTGGGAACGAGGCCTGGGTTGAAAACAACAGGCGCTGGGAGAATCGCAGGGCTCCCTGCGGCCCCGCTTCCATTTCCTGGAGTGGCTGGAGGAATGAGAGGAATGCTTCAGTGACGTCAATTCTGACATTCATGGGACCTGCCAAGCTAGAAGCTGGAACAGCCGCTCACAACAGCTGACGTGGGGGCCGGGGGGGAGGTGGGCGAGTTGTGGGGGGGTGATAGAAAGTGACAGAGCGTGTCTCTGCCTGGAGGTACGGGCCAGTCCTTAGCGCCTCTTTCCCAGCAGCCCTGACTTTGCAGATGAGCTCGAGCAGCAAAATTCAGAGCCAGATTTCGAATGCTCCGAGGACCCGGGGACAGGCTCCCCACCCTGGCAATATACCAGAGACCTAAAGGCACCGCAGCAGGGCAAGGGAGGGGCTGTCTGCCATAAGCTGCATCACGTTGCCCCGCTCCCACAGCCAGCCCTGCATACGGGCATGCTGGGATCTGGCCCCTAGTGCATGGTGAGATAGGGATTCTGGACTACCTGGCAGCCCATAGGCAGCCTGGGACGGGCAGCACAGAATCAGCACCGTGGATGTGGGGGTTCGAGTTCGGCCCTGTTCTAAAGGGTCCATGTGGCTGGAGGATCCAGAGCCCAGGGTTTTCAGTCATGAGCCGGCCTCCTGAATCCCTCTTGGGAGCGTAATGCCGATCTCCTTTACATCAAAGCATCCAGGGCTCAACTCACTCTTGATTAAACCCTCTCTATGCCGTGCCAAAGATGCGCATGACCCGCTCTCATTAAACCCAGCCACGTTGTTCGGATTTAGGGCTCTTTTTGACAAATTTTGCTCATTATTATTAGACGTAACAGCACGGGAGCACCCGGAAATCCAAATGCGATCAGGGCTGCGCTGCGCTAGGGGCTGGCCATGCACCTAATAGGAGACCGCCCCTGCCCTGGAGAGCTTATTGAGATAGACACGACGTGGGGCCAGCAACCTATTATTAGTCCCATTTTACAGATGAGGAACTGACACAGAGGACCCAGTCCTCATTGACACTAAGCCGCTTTATCCCACTCTGGCAGTGGATGTTGCACCAACATTTACGGTGCCTATATGATGCCGGAGTGGTATATACGGGCCTTAGCATAAGTGAAAAGCAGGCCCTAAATGTCTTGCCCAAGGTCATAGACAGAGTCCGTGACACAGCTAGGAATCAAACGTAGCTCTCCTAAGTCTCGGCCAATTGCTCTGGCCACACGGCTACCATTCTCCTCCACCAGACTAAGCAAAGTTTGACTCAGATTTTAATTCTACTGGGTTTATGTCTCCCCTGAGACAAAACTACAAAAAGGGGCGGAGGCGGGCGAGAGAAAATTATCCCTTACGGCAGAGGCAGGAACCAAACCCAGACCTCCCGCGGCCCAGTCTAGCAGTTTAACCACAGGCCCCTCCTGACACACCAAATTTACTGACCTGAAAATCCACATCTAAAAGACTTGGTAGTGTTTGAAACTGCACATCAGGCCTGACTTCAGCTGTCTGAGGGGATCTTTACTGCCGGTAATAACACCTAGCTCTTTTCATCAATAGAGCTCACGGCACTTTACAAAGGAGAGCAGTAGGAGTATCCCCATTTTACAGGTGGGGAAACTGAGGCACAGAGCGGGGCAGTGCCATGCCTGCAGTCACCCAGCAGGCCAGCTGCAGCGCTGGCAACAGAACCCAGGTTTTCTGAGTCCCAGTCCGGTGCTCCGGGCCAGCCTGCATCCAGAAAGGGGGAGGGCAGCATTCTCACTCACCGACTGGGCTTGGGGAGGCTCCGTTGGTGTTGTTCAAGTCTCCCCCGAGCATCGCCCCTGGAACGCAACGAGAGACGGTGACAAAGTTAGTTCAGAACTCGGTGCATTGAGCAGCAGTTGACTATCTGCACGTGGGGGACGGGGGGGAATCAACAGTGAAACATTCCCATCGAGAAAATCCAGGGTAAAATGTACAGCACTTCCAGGCGTGGAAACAATATCTACACAGATACATTCCCTTTGGGGATGCGGCACGCAGCACAGACGCTCATTCCAAAATACTAGGCTTGGAAAACAGCATGGCTCTGCTGTTCCGAGCCTTCCTTGGGCGGGGACACGCTCTGCAGAAGGGAACCCGCTCCCGGCTCCGGGATTGGAAAGAGGATCTATCCCGTAACATTTGCACCGAATGGACACCATTCCCGAGGCAGCCGGAGAGGCGTGAGAAGTCTACCGTGGCGGTGTCATGTGAAGACACATGGAGCACATAGGGCTTAGAAAGCTCTTCCCAGGGAATGTTTGCTATTCCCAGGGAGACAAGCCCTTTATCCCCTTTGCAAACAGACTTTGAGTTTTGCGAATTTATTTGCTGTTTTGAATTGTTCGACCACATCTCGAGACTCTTATTTCTTCGAGCAATCCACAATCCCTCTTCCTCACTATAACCACCTAGACAGCTGGGAAAGGAACCCAGGAGTCCAGATTTCCATGCCACTGGTCTAACCACTAGCCCACGCACCCCTCCCAAAATCAGGAGCTAGAACCCCGGCATCCTAATTCTCAGTCCCCTGCCCTAATCACTAGACAACACTTCCTTCACGGAGAGGGAAAGAGAACCCAGGAGTCCTGATTCCCAATCGCCTGCTCTAACCACTATACTGCAATCCCCTCTCAGAGCTAAGAATAGAACTCAGGAGTTCATATCCTCAGATGAGTATCTGCACTAGGATTTTTTGAACCAGTAATTCCCAGTGGTAGATAATTAGGGCCAGATTTTCATTTACACTAAGGCCCCTTTACACAGAGCTGGCAATGTAAAGAGGCTTTCCAGGGGATGCACATTACAGTTCCACTCACTTTAACACCCTTCTACACAGAGTGGTGCGAAGCAGCCTTCGAGCAACTGACCTCAGATTCCTGATGTTCCCGGACAGACACACACACAGTACCCAGGAGTCTGCATCCCCGTTTCAGAGATGCCTTGGAGCCGCGGGCGATAGCCTTGACCTCACACAAGGCGACCACACGCTCCGCTCCATTAGCACCGCTTTTGATTTAGAAACGACAGTGCAGCTCGCTGTTCTCCTCTGACGCGCGTCTCCTCCTTCCCACCGTGCAAGCACGCCGCGCCTACGACACTGGATTTTCTGTGATGGCAGTTGCCTCAGAGGGACCTCTGAACGGATGGGGAAGGAATGCTCTCCTCTCGAAACAAATGGTTCAACCCGAATCGATTCCACCCCCCCATTTTTCAAGAATTGTCAGCCAACTGAAAACTCTGTTCTTTGCCCAGCTCAACGGGTGACACAAGAATTGCATCTGCCATTTGCATCACATGGGATCTTTGCTGAGCATCCAGGACCATTTCAAGTATTATTATTATTTATTGCTTGTACGGCAGTAGCACTTACGAGCCCGAGTCATGGACCAGACCCTACTGTGCTAGGTGCTGTACAGACAACAGATAGAAGGAGCGAGAGGTGGGAGGAATGAAGACACTGGTGCCCTCTCTTGGCTATTTTCGCACTAGGCCAAACACTCACCCGCACTGGCTGGCCTCTGCGGCAAACCTGGCGACACGGTGTTTCTCTGCAGGGCCGGCTGCTGTGGCGAGAGGAGTCTTGGATCTGTCAGCGAAGAGGTCACCAGCGACTGGGTCACCAAGGAGCCCCCGGGGTTGCTGAACTGTAACGTGTTTTGATTGGTCACCGGAACCGTCACTGGCATGGCGAAGTTCGGAGCGGGCACTGCAGACTGAACAGAGAGGCGGATGAAAGCGGGGACTGGCGCCGAGGGAGTCACCCAAAGGCATTTCGCTCCGCCAAGGAGCAGGTTTCTGTTTGGTTCACGGCGCGACAACGGGCCAGATCCTCGGCCTGGAATGCAGCGACACTGATTTACACCAGCTAGGGATCTGGTCCAAATATGTACCCAGTTCATTATTGCCCTGCAATTTGTGCGGTCGTTTATACTAGTGCAAAGTGGGGGAAAGCCAGCACCATTCTCATTTGCTAGCGTTCTGCAGCCACTTTACACGGGTGAAAATGGTGCAGGGCAGTGGGGAATCTGGCCCCAGGCACAAAGGGGCAAGGATCCCCTCTAGGAAGATGGAGAAAGAAGGGCAAACGGATGTCCATCTGGGCACATGGAAGCTAAAAAGCACTGCAATCTGCTGCTTGGGGGGAAGAGTGGTGTTGACTCAACACCTGCATTTATTTACCTCCAGAGCGCAGCACACTGGTTTTAAAACAGCGCACAGAGAGTTGGGGATGTCTCAAAGCGGCTCCCTTGGAATGCCAGAGAGGGGAACAGTGCAGTGGTCTTAGCACGAGAAGCTCTGAACCCACAGGAGACAAGGGCCAGCAGCTGCCCTTCAACCTCCGAGGGAGAGAAACGGAGCCCCGTGGAGTTTTAATAGACCAGGTCCTCCGCTGGTGTGACTGGCCAGGGCTCTTTTGAAGTCAGTGGAGCTACCCTGCGGATCTGGCTGAGTCTATCTCAGTGAAAAGATCCTGTAGATTCTGCACAGAAGTGTAAGATCCCAGGGCCCTACTCACAGCTACTATCTGTATTCCTGTAGTACCCAGAGGCTCCAATCGGGATTGTGCAAGGCTCTGTACGGACACACAGACCCAGCCCTAAAGAGCTTGCTCTTCCCTCCATATTAGTATGAAGTTTGATAGCGCCTGTGCTCATTCTCACGGGAGCATGGTCTTGGGGTTACAGTACTAACCAACCTCGGACTCTGGGGCATTCCCACCTCTGCCACAGACCCTATGAAAGACCTTAGGCAAGTCACTTAATCCCTCTGTGTCTCAATTCCCCACCCCTTCAATGGGGATAATACTTCCTTTGTCTAATCAGGTCATAAACTCTACACGGCAGTGACCATCTTTTACTAGGTATATGTACAATGGGGTCCTGCATGCAGCACAAAGGGTCCCGATTATTATTAATGCTCTTTACGGAGCTAGTGCCTAGGAGTCCCGGACCCAGATCCCATGGCGCTAGGTGCTGTACAAACACAGAACAAAAAGATGGTCCCTGCTCCACACAGCTGACCTCAACCGGAGCCTCTAGGTGGCTACTGTAATAGAAAGAGTGACAGATCGGAGCATTTCCAAGGTGCAGCTTTGCTCCAGAGAAGCAGGCTGTAGATGGCTCCTATCGATTCATGGAGCTGCTGGGATGCCAGTCAATGGAAAGATCTGGGGCTCTGACCCTCAAGCATGGACACGCCTCTAATTCATGATCCTTGGCCCCTGGCTCGAGGGACAGATCCACCTCGCTCAGTTCCTGTCAAAGCCAGACTTTGCCCAGATTATCCGATCACTCTTTCTTATGTCCCTGATTTGCTCTTCATTAGCAAGAGCAGGCACCTGCTCAGAGGCTTTCCCAGGGCTTTGCTAAAACCCTCTTTTAATTTCATTGGCCTTGCAAAGCCAGGAAGCTTCTCGGTCTTTTGGTGTCGCCGAGATGTCATTACAAAAGCGCTGCTGGGCAAATGCAGCTTTGTATTAGTGCAGGAGAGGAAGAACGAGCATGAGAGAGGATGGCAGAGACGTGCCTCTGTCCTCCCAGGGGCTCCTGGATGGGAAAGCCGCCTCCCTACCAATCATCCCCCCATCTCCTTCACAGATCTCCAGGGCATCCAGCCGTTTCAGGGAGCAAGCAGGTGCTAAGGACCACTCCCTGCTCGTGGCTAGTGCTGCCGTACGTCACTTGACTTGAGCTTTAAGACTGTAAGCTTTGCAGGGCAAGGGACTTTATGAGCCAGATTCTCCTTGACACTAAGGCCTCTTCAGATGGCTCTGGGGTAGATTTAAGGCCACTTTAAGCCCCCCACACACAGACAGCCAACGCGGCATAGAGGAGACTCAAGGCTGGTCTATGCTACAAAGTTAGGTTGGCTTGACGACATTGCTCCAGGCTGTGAAAAATGTACAGCCGTAATTAAGCCAACCTAAGCCACAGTGTAGACACAGCTAGGGGCAGGTCTACATTTACAAGCTTGTGTAGCCACGTTATGCCAACAGGAGACAGCTCTCCCGTGGACATGATGAAACCAACTCAATGAGCGGCAGCAGCTACGTCTGCGGGAGAGCATCTCCTGTACACAAGAGAGCTCACACCGGCAAAACTTATGTCGTTCAGGAGGGGTGTTTTTTTCACATCCCTGAGAGACAAAAGTTTTGTTGATACAAGTGCTACTTGAGACATGGCCTAAGTTGATGAAAGAACTCTTCAGTCAACCTCACTACTGCCTCTTAGACCACGTCTCCACTACAAAACTACGTCAACCTAACTTTCGTCGGCATATGGCCCCTACAGTTATTAAATCGCTTGTGCGTGCTCCTTGCGTCAGCGGCGTGCGTCCTCACCAGAAGCGCTTGTGTCGATTGTATTGTCGGGGTGCGGCATTGTGGGGTGGCTGCTGAAAGCCAGTAATAGTCCACAAAAGCAATGGAGCGTCTGTACTGACACTGCATTGTCCTAATTACATCGACCGTGACTCGACGCCGTTCAGGGAGCTGGTGTTACTAGATCAGCGTAGAGAGGCGTTTACGTGGGCAGGAGCAAAATTTACGTGAAGACGCTTGCACAGCTAGGTTGATGCAGGGCAGCGTACATCAACCTAACCCTGTCGCGTATGCCAGGCCTCAGAGAGATGGATATAGTACAGCAACAGAAGAAACCCTTCCGTTGTTCTGTAGGAAGTGTCTACACTACATCGACGCAGCTACAGTGGCATTGCTAGTGTAGACACGCCCTACTGTCAGTGAGACTCAGGCCCTTAAATCTGCAATGCAATATTGCGTAAGAAAGAAAGACAGACAGACACGAACTAACTAGCTAACGGCATAGTTCTACCCCAGATGCACGTGTGAAACCCGCTGACGTAAGTGAGAGTTAATGAATGGATTGGAGGACAGGATTCGGCCCATAGCTCCTAACTATCACACTGCACCTTTGAACCATTAATCGACCAATCTTCCCCATGCTCCTGCCCAGGCGGGGAAGAGAGTTGTGCACATGCAAATGATCCCTCAACCAGCAGCTCCCACTCTCCCAGAGGCCAGCAGCTGATTGCAGAGCACTGGGAGCTGCAGTGTTATGGCAGGCAAAGGGTTGAAATGAACACAACAATCCAAAATCTGGTGGGGGAGGGGGGAGGTTCATTAATCAGCCAAACGCCAATGACTTTTCTTTTTCTCGAAAGCCAGTTTCAAATGCACTCAGAATGCAGAACCCTGTTACGGCCAGTTTCTCTGGACCAGGGCGTCATTAGCTTCCCCGGCAGATGAGTTGGGTTAGTTCTCATTATCACACAAAAAAGCTGGTTAAAAAGAAAAGCATCTGTTCCAACAATCCACTATTCAATCCTGTTGCAAGAGAGGTGTAGTCAAGGAGGCAGATGCTATGCTTTGGCTACTAATCAACCCGCTTCTGGGATGCTACACACTGCAAGATTTTGGAGGCAGGGACTTTTCTTCTTTTATAAATGTTCACAGTGCCTAGCATAATGGCGCCCTGGTCCCAGGCTGCAGCCTGCAGTCGCTACTATAATGCAAATAATAAAAAATGTATAGGTTGATAGTGCCCTGTTTTCTCATTCGCCTGCCCTGGTGTAACTATCTGCCCCAGGGCAAAGCGAGTGCTGAATGCTACACACTCATCTGGCAGCGTTTTACACCCACTTTGCACTGGTGTGAACGATACGACAAGGCACGGGGCAACTGAGAATCAGACCCACAGATTTGAGGGCAGAGAAGTGACAATTGTGATGGTTTTACTCTGACCTCCTGCGTAGCGCAGGATATAGAATTTTACCCTGCGATTCCTGTACCAATGAAGACAGTGGCAAAGCTCCAGATGAACTGCACGAGGCAGAATCAAGCCCAAGGAGCTACACGTTCCTTAAAATCCTATTCCGGGGGGCTCGATTCTCATTTACACTAAGGGCGTGTCTACAATGGAAAGTGAATGCAGATTCACAGAGGGTGTGACTTGAAAGTGCCACAGCTGTAACTGAATAACTCCCCGTGTAGACGTTCTGACTCCGGAATAAGAGGGCTGTCTCCTGCGGTTAGTTTAACCCACTTTCCGAGGGAGTTAAGCTAAACAGAAAGAAGGCACTCTTATTCCAGAACACGTGTGTGTCAACACATGGGAGTTATTTAGGAACAATTCCTTAAGCAGACAAGCCCTAAAACCTGTTTTACCCCACTTTGACGGTGTAAAGCGAATGAGACAGTTACACTCACGTAAAGGGCCCTTTATGCTGCCAGAGGGGTGGCATGGGGAAAATGAGCATCCGACCCTTACTGGCAGAGTCAGCCAAAAAAAACACCACCTCTGGCTTTTTCAAGAGTGAAGTCTCAAGAAAAGAAAAAAATAGCTCCCATGGCCTTGTACGGAGCAGTTGGAAGGAGTTGGGGTATTTTTTTTATCCTGCATCCAGCGCTTGGAAAGCTGCCTTCCTTTCTACTCCTGCAACGTGAGTTAATTACGGCTGCCTGAGTTGGAAGGCTAATCTCCCTGAAGATGGCTTGCCTGACTCAAAAGTCTTTGCTCCCTTGAACTAACAACTAATTTGCAATGCCCTCTTCCCTCCCTCAACACAAATCCCTTTCATCGCTGTCCTGATGCCACCCCAGGGCTGTCGTCTCAGGCTAAAACCACCCTGGATTTCTGCCACATCCACTAACTGCGCCGGGAGCCTTATGGATGCGCCTGGATTGAAAGCAGAGTGGCCCCAAACTGGATCTGATCCCAAAGCGGGGGTGCAACTGTCATAACCCGACCCTCCCTTTCCCCACCGTGACACATATTAATACCGAGGTTCTGAACTGAAGCAAAACTCCCACTGAAGTTCAGAGGAGTTTGCTGGAGTACAAAGAGCCTCAGGATTTGACTCAGTATTAATAGCAATGGGACCGATTTTTAAGGTCCTTGGTCTTAACATTTCCAGTGTGCGGGCTCGAAGTTAGACAGCGAAGCCCAATGTATTTAGGCGCCTAACTCCCTTCAAAACCGATGGGAATCAGGCACCTAAATATAGCTGAGGGTTGGGCCCTCGGGCCAGAGTCTCATTTACGCGAAGGGCGTCTCTGCTGCATTGATCAGTAAGCAGCGCAACCCCCGCTAGTGCAGCTGCAGCTACAGTGCTTGTATCTTATTCTTGCATGAGCAGGGGAATACGCGAAGCCGGCAAAAGGCACTTTTCTAACTGCAGCCGCACTAGGGGCTGGACTGGTATGATGATTTCAGTAAACGGTGATCCCCCTCCCACAAGCAAAAAGAGTTATACCCCTAAAACGTTTAAGTGCAGACCAGGCCTGAGAGTTCTTCACGCCACTCTGACAGCGTAAAGGGGCCTTAAGGTGGGTAATTTATACCCATTTTAAGGCCAGAATGATGCAACTGAGACTCAGGCCTTGTATAGGAGGGAACAACCATAATGTGTTGTGTTCTAGGCCAGAAGAGGAGATTAGGATGGGTACAAGGACGTTCCGCCACCTCCATACCAGCTGGAAGGAGGCATTTCCACCTACTTTAATACCTCTTTATGCTGGTATAGCGACCGAAAGGGGCCTTGGCATCACCGAGGCCTGTTTCTAACCATTAGACCATGCTGCCTCCCAGACGTTCCCTAGCCCTGGGTTTGCTACGCCCTATGGCAGCAAACGAACAAGGCAGAGCAAGGCTCCGTAAGCAAAGCCATGCAAAGTCGTCACCCCCGCCGCTCTGCATTCTACGTTGCTAGGGGGTCCAGGGCAGGATGTGCAGGCCACCAGCTACTCACTGCGAGCCTGTAACTCTGCATCATTTTATCAAACTCCTCATCAATCTTTTTATATTTCTCCTCCGTCTGCGGGGTCAGTGCAAACACCTCGTCCCCTTCCGGGCTCTCGCATCCCCTGTGCTTCTTGTTCAGCGCCTGTTACGTTGAGAGGGCGGGGGAGGTGGCGGGGACGGGGGTAGGATTGGGAAGAAATCGAACAAAAGAAAAAAAGAAAAACATAATGAAGGATTTCTGCCCAGAGGGGCGCAGTACTTACACCGTATCGTTTGAAGAGGATATCCAGATCCTCGCTGGCTTTGCGGTATTTATCCTCCATCAGGGGGCTCTGGTCAATGGAGTCGTCCCCATCGGGTTCCGGGCTGTCGCAACCGTTAAAACCTTTCTTTCTTAATGTCTGAAAACACAACCAGGACAGGTTGAGATCTGGAGCAGGAAGGGTACGCTGGAGAAGGGAGAGCTGGTAGGGTGTTGGAGGCAGGTGTGTGACGGATGGAAATGGCGGGAGCTTGTTTAAAACGTTGTCGCTAGCTTCCCAGTAGAGCTGGTTCGGAAACAGGGCCAGGGGGAGGGCAATGCAGCTGAAATATGGGGGAAATTTACTCAAAATTTGGGGAACATATCAATATTTCAACAACCAAACGAGTAAAAACATCCACAAAATGTAAAGGGGCCAAAAATTATTCCCAAATTTACAATATTTGAAGAAAATGAATAATTTCAAAAACGTTGGAAAAACAATCTTCAAAACGTTAAAAAAACTGGGCAGGAGTAATTGTTAAAATTTCAATTTCAATTTTTAAAAAAATCACCAAAAATGCAAGCAGCTCTGCTTCCCAGTTACAAGAAAAAGCCTACAAGGCCGGATCCTCATCTACACCGCGACTCCTCCACATTGCTTCAGTGGGATGGAGCTGTGGTAACAACACTGTGCCTATTAGAATAATTGTAGCTCTTCTGGCTCATCCTTTTCGGTTCAAAGCTTAGCTTCTCCACAGACTCATTATGTGATCATGGGCAAATCCCAGAGGCCTGGGTTCTTCTTTAAAGTGGGTGTAGATGTAACTTATTCCCATTTTAAGAGCCCCTTACGCTGCCGGAGTGGTGTAAATGAGAATCAGGCTTGTAGTAGTTAATAGACAACGGGTCTTTGGAACTGAACTGAACAGAGTTTTATAAACTAATAAAAACACCCGTTAACCCATGGAACTCACAGCCACAAGAGACCACTGAAATTAGCAGGATTCGGAAAGATTAAATTATGGGCCTTACTCTCATTTGTAATAAGGATCTAGCCCATAGGATCTGGTTAGGATTGTGCTTCTATTTTGGAAGAGAAGATGACCCTATGGCAGTGCAAGTTGGTGGAACTCCATTGACTTCACATCAGGAATGTATTTGCCCCTGCGCCAGCTCAGACACAAAACCTATTCTCCCATCATTATAATGATTGGGGGGGTGGGTGAGAAGGGGAAAACCCTAATGATATTTACTCTCCTATTAAAATATTTCCTCTCCTATTAAAAGACAACAATATTACTTGCCCCAAGCAAAATGGGTGGGTGGAATTCTGCAAGACGGTTTTAAACAGATGTAAGGGGTTTGGGGTAATGTACAATGGAATGTGCCAAGACCAACACAGCAGAACTGTATTAAAGAAGTAGGTTGTGTCTGCACCAAGAAATGAGGTATACTTTGTATGGCAATGACCTTCTTTAACTTAAAAAATAAACAAGCTCACATTTTTCATTGGCCAGCTGCCAAATTCACCTTTGGCGTAAGCTGAGTTACAACTCGGTTGAAATCAGGGGGTCGGGTTCTGACTTCACTTAAAGTGGTGTAAATCCGAAGCAACACAACTGCAGGGAAGTGGAGTCACTCTGGATTCACACTGAGGTGAGATCAGAATCTGTCCCAGTATGCTTAGCAGCTCTCTAGTTACGTTTATCTGGCTTTGTTATTGTCCTACCTGTTATTTATCAAATGCCCCTGGGCACCTCACAAAACAAGGAAAGACCTGATTCTGTGCCAACCTGGCCTTTGGGGCATTCAAAATCTGGACCCAAATGACCCAGTTAGAGCCGATCTCAAAGAAGAACGTTACACCCAAAGGAAATGCAGATATGAGCTAACCTGACCGAGCTCGGATCTTTGCAGTGTTTGAAATCTGGAGCTGAATTTTGTGGCTCGGGCACCATGGGCTGATTCTCATTTACACTAAAGGTCTTTTTACACTACTCTGCTCGTGTAAAGGGCCCTGAAAATGGGACGTAGGACCAGGCAAGAGCAGCTGCCGGCCTGGGTTACACTTAAAAGTGTTACCGATAAAACAATTTCAGTTAAGAGGGTGATTTATTTTACTCAAATAGATACAAGTAAAGGCCCTAGTGTGAACAGTTCTACTGCTGTAAAGGTGACTTAGATCTGGTCTACATTTCAAATTTAGGTCGACATACCAGGGCACCCAACCACCGTACCTGTGCCAATCTAGTTCCCAGTGTAGATGCAGCTAGGTCAAAGGAAGAGAGGTTCTATCAACCCCTTCCATGGGTGTAGGTTGTGTCTACACTATGGAGCAGTAGCTATGCCATTAGAGTCCCTATCATGTAGACCAGTGGCTCTCAAACCAGGACCACCGCTTCTTCAGGGAAAGCCCCTGGCAGGCCGGGCCGGTTTGTTTACCAGCCGTGTCTGCAGGTTCAGCTGATTGTGGCTCCCACTGGCCGCGGTTTGCCGCTCCAGGCCAATGAGGGATGCAGGAAGGGCCAAGGGACGTGCTGGGCACCCTTCCTGCAGCCCTCATTGGCCTGGGGTGGCGAACTGCGGCCGGTGGGAGCCGCTATCGGCCGAACCTGCGGAAGCAGCAGGTAAGCAAACCGGCCTGGCCCGCCAGGGGCTTTCCCTGAACAAGCGGCGGGCCCTAGTTTGAGAACCACTGGTGTAGATAAAACCATACCTACTGTGACGTAGCTTGGCCGGTATAATCTCTATAGTGTAGGCATATAGCTATACCAGTATAAACACCTTTGTGCCAATATAATGGCAGCCACACTAGGAGGATTGTATCACTTTAACTACACCGGTATAGTTAAAGCAATACGCGTTCGTTTACACTACAGACTTCTGCCAGCACAGTGATGGCCGTCAAGGGTGTGAAGAGGCATGATCCCTGTGCAATATAGTTAGGTTGACCTAACCTCCTGTGTAGACATGGAAAAATTCTTCCCTCGACCTAGCTACTGCCTCTCAGAGAGGTGGAGTGACTGCATTGACGGGAAAACCCCTTCCGTTGATGTAGGAAGCATCCACACTACGACGCTAGAGCTGCAGTGCCAGAGGTATGACTCTGTGGTGTAGAGATAACCTCGGTTATACTGGCAAAGATGTGCTTTTACTAGTTGAGCTTGTTTCATTTTGGGGAGGGGGGAGTTAACAAGCTATACCAATAGAATGTAACTTTGCAGATATAAGCTGCTTCCATACTAGGATCGCTTTGCTGGTGCAGTGTGCCGGTAAAACACTCCTAGTGTAAACATGACCTAAAACTATCTAGTGTGGACAAACCCTTAGCAGGGGAGAGAATGCAGGCCAAGGAGTCTGTAGCAGAGCCAGGAACTGAATCTGGAGTTTGACTGCAGCTCCTTAACTGCAAGACCATCTTTGTACTCTTAAGGAAGTCCCATTAATTGGAAACACAGGCTTTCCATGTGTAGGCTGTGCACGGCGTACAGCAAGAATCCTTCGGAGAGTTTGGACAAAAAGTTCCTGTCTCGTGTTCAGTAGCCAATTTACAGATTGCATTACACACGCACATGTAATCATGTTATTTTCAAAATACCAGAAGCAATTAGGCATTATTATGGAACCAGCACTTGCCAGTTTTTTGGGGGTTTTTTAAAAGTCAAAGCAACATATAATTTCCTGGAAGTCTTGATCTCTTTTCATGCCAAACTTGAAAGAGAAAAAAAATGCCTTGACAATTTTCCTCTCGTCTTCCCAAACACAGATAAACATATCTGCTTCTAAGCCAAATTTTATCTCAAAGAGGTGCCTTACCTACACGGTGAGCACTGGGAAATATGGGTTTATAATGGAATTGACGCAGCAACGGTGGATGTATCTCTCACTTAAGATTCTAAGGTCCTTGGGGCAGGGACTGGCTTTTTGTTCTGTGTCTGTACAGCACCTAACGCATTGGGGTTCTGGTCCATTTCTGGAGCTCAGAGGTGCTACTGCAAGAAATTGCTAAAGTGCTTTGAGATCTGCAGATGAAAAGGTGTTATATAAGAGCTAGGGCTTACCATTATTTAATAATAGGATGTAACATTTCCTTTTATTGTTTACAGCTAGTCAAAATAATGGGAAAACCGATTTTCTGACACATTTTGAAGCTGCTTCTGTTTTATAGCATTTGAAATGCAGCCATTTCCCTTCTGCTCTTTCACCAATGTTTTTTTTTAAAAAGCAGTATTTGTTCCCAATGTTTTAATTGAAATCATTTTCAAAACTGTTTGGGTTTTCAAGTAAGCAAAGCATTCTGCTAACAATTTTGATTTTAAAATGCGATGGAAAATTTGGCAAAAAAAAACCCCTGAAATTTTCAGTAATACATTTCTCGTGGCAAGATACATTGCCAAAAAGTGCGTGCACACACACACACACAAACACACACACACACACCTTTTTCTGTGCATAAAAATTTCAATCATCTCTAATAATCCCTTGGCTGAATGAAAGTGAACTCAGTTTCCTTGCTAACTTACTTCAAAACATAGGGGGCATGCCGGTTTGTTATTGTAGGGTGATCCATGAGCCTGGAGTGCATCAACCACTTAATTATTACACAAGTGCAGGAACTGTGCACCAGGGCTTGTCACTGTGTGTTGTTGCCCGTTCCATTCTGCTTTTATACAATGCTCATCACCGAAGTATCTAACTTGTTACAGACGGCACGTGAATGGAGGGCTGCCTATTGCCTGGTTGTCATCAGTTTTATAATATTTAATTATTACGTTATTATTATTTTGAACATTAAAGGGCTGTAAAATACTTTCTTCCCTCTTTCCCGCAATGTAAACACATACAACACATGCACACACTAACACACACGGTCATTTGCAAAATGTAACACATTTTGCAGCGCTCGTATGATCTTGTGTTGCCCGAGCTACACCTTTGCAAGACAGGAGACGGCTCCTCGGTCTGGGCCCAACAGCAATATTAAAAACAGAACCAGGGCCTGGAGTCTGAGGCGTGGGAGCAGAACTGAAGAAAGTGGGTCAGGTTTCAGGAGGGAGCTAGTTTGATGTGACGTCTAGCGGCTCTGGAGTGCAACCTGATATCCAGGCTCGGCCTCTCTGCATGTTCAATAAAGATCTCTTTCCTACAACTCTAACTGCCTGCTGCATCAGTTATTGCTCGTGAAACAGGGCCTGGCATAAGCTTCAGATCCCAATGCCTTGGCCTTAGGGTTGCCAACATTTGGTTGGATGAATTCCTGGAGGTTTCATCACATGACATTATCTTTACTTAAAGATTAATCTTTAATTCCTGGAGACTACAGGACAATCCTGGATGGTTGGCAGCCCTACTCGACATTGCTGGGCATACCAAAACCCAAAGCTCCCAAATCCAAATGGCCCAGTACTGCTGGGATAGGACCCAACCAGTGACTGGGATCCTAATTTCACAGCTGTTAACATCCGTGTAACTCCGTTCAGAATCTCAACTTAACTCTGTTGTAAGACATGACAGTGGGCTAGATGGACCATTGGTCTGACCCAGCATGGCCGGTCTTATGTTGTTAGAACAACCAGGTGTGGTGAGGACCTCGTTTTTACACCGTATCTACAAGACAATATCTCCAATCGCATGTGCTCGTGCTGGACGCCGCTCCCAAGAGAACAGCGCCTCCCACTGAGCCGCTCACCCTGCTTCCTGAAGCACCAGCCCTCCCCAGCCCCGCACTGGCGCATTTGCGTCAGCACTGACTCAGAGAGGACAGCACCGTCTACGGAGCCTCCCACGCCGTTCCCTGCAGCACAGCGCCCCTCAGCAAAGCGCAGGGCAGGGGCTCGGGACTGATTCAGAGGGAAGAGCCGTGCCTGCTTGAGTCACTCACACCAATGAAAGCCGAACAACTTCCTACCGTTTCACTGGCTGCAAAATGAAGCAATGCGGTCTCCAACGCAACACTCCTGATTCTCTGACACAGAGAGGGCTGGAAATGCTGCTCCACAAAGAAAGCCCTTTCCAGGCATCTGCTTACCCAATTTAGCAGCTTCAAATGCAATCTGGCCTCTAACAATTCAGTGCATCTACTGCATCTATACTGCAGCACACCTGTATATACATGGGCCGATACACCTGGAACAGGTAAACATACAAGGAACATGCAACAGGGAGTCTGATATCTAGACCTGAGTTCTAAACCTTGCTCTGCAACATCACTCTCCTTTTCTCTTTCCTGTCCCACCTTGTGTCTGTCTTGTCTATTCACAATGTAAGATCTTTGGGGCAGGGACTGTCTCTAAGGGCTTTTCTACATATGGATTTCCACTGGTTTAGCTTGAGGCATGGTGTTAAATTGGTATAAAAGGCTGCTCTTCTTCCGGATTACACCAGGTTTATTTGGGTTTAGTTTAGGGTTAAAGTTACCTCAAAAAAGATCAGATGAAACAAACTGCTCTTGAAGCAAAATAAAAGCCTCCACAAAGGGTTTACACCAGTTTAACTAAATCAGTTTAAGAGCTTGTCTACACTTGAAAATTATTTCAGATTAAAGTGCATAAACTGTTCCAGAATAACTCCACATACGGACACCCTTATTCCAGAATAAGAGTGTGTTCCGGAATACCTATTGCAAAAGGGCTAGTCCGCAATAGCTATGCCGGTTAATTTCTGCATGTAGACAAACTAGTAAACTGATGCAAATCTGCGTGCAGACGGCCCCTCACGATGTGTGTGTACAGAGCCATCCATACGGCCATTCTTATGCTCTTAAGCCCCAGTCCTGCAATAAAATCTGGGAGGGCCGTTCCCTGCAGCCATGCAGACCCTACTTGGGCCCTCAAAGGTACAGCGGTCTTCCCACTTGGGAGGTTGTTGCGGGATTGGCAGCCATCAAAGAATGCCCTCCCCCTCCCCAGCAGAATCCATCCCAGGTTTCACTTCCAGCTCAGTACAGGCTGAGCCCGGACTTCGGGCGTTTAGCCAGGGCGGATGCCCATGCAGCCCAGATGGGATCAATGCTCAGCGTTTATGCCCCTCACTCGCCGTGCTTTGGTTTACGGAGCACCCAGCAAGTGAGGACACAAGGGAACAGTCAGAGATTCCGGGCCAGAGCCTCGGGCGTTGCAAGTCACAAAAGCGCTGATGGCCGGTTTACACCCACTGAGGATCAGGCCCTAGATATCGGCATTCAGGTCTGAGCCAGGGCAAGGGCTAAACACTTGGTTTCTCGGGGGTTTATCTGAAGGCCTTTGTCTGGGCCGGGGTGGAGGGTCTGCCAGGGTGTGTGTGTCAGAGACTCTCACTGGGAAGTGGTGCGAAAGGGCAGGTTTAAAGGTCACGATGAAGGAGCCCAGTGGTTTCCTGCCTGGAGAGAGAAGCAAGCCAGCTGGTAAGGCCACCAGCACAGGAAAGGCTAAAAATAAACCCAGCTCCAACAACAACAATCGCGCTTCTCAGAAGCTGCGCTTGGCATGCTGGTTCGCTTGGCGACCCCAATCACAAATGGAGGTGACTTCCCAACGCAGATGGAACGTGGCAGCTCTTTGGAAGGAGCCTGGTACCGGCAGAACCCTAGCTACACCCAGCACAGCTGTGTGGGTGGCCTGACGGAGAGAGATGGCTTGGACGGGTTCAAAACCACGCCCAAGGATTGGCCAAGACCTCCGGTTTCCCCCCACACACACCTTGTAAAAGAACCAAGCAATCGAGTTTTAACAAAGTAAAAGACTTTCACTGTATTTTTCTTTAGAACTGGTAAAAAAAATCGAAATTGTTTTTGGTTTGGTTTTTGGTGGAAAAAACTCATCCTTGTTTTGGGAATCGGAATTTTTCCCAAAATTTTCCATTTTCCCAGCAATGAGAAATTTAGTTGTTTTCTCTGGTTTTCGTTCTAACCTTTCTCCTCGCTCCTCTCCCTTTTCGGCGGTGAAATGGGAAGCAAACAACAAAAATGGGAGTTGGGAGTAGAAAAAATGGGGAGAAAACCTGCTCCAAAGCAAACTTTTTCACAAAGCGTTTCAAATAACAATAATCCCCTACCTCTTATCTAGGGCTGGTCATCAGTAGGTCTCAGAGTGCTTTACAAAGGAGAGCAGTAGCATTATCCCTGTTTTACGGAGGGGGAAACTGAGGAACGGAGACATGAATTGACTCGCCCAAGCCAGTGGCTGAGCTGAGCAGGGTTTTCATGATCAGCAGCAACTATAGTTCTCTCCCAGCTTATATCTCCCTGTCCCATTGCACTGAAATCTCTAGCAAGAAAACGCTTGGGGGGAAGGGCCGGGCAGGTGGCTTCCTTCGGCGATGAGGTTAAATTAATTGCCTCCCACATGAGTGGGTGAAATGGAAGATCAAAGAAGGCTCTAGGTAACTTTCAAAGAGGTGAATGCAACCCTGGCTGGCATTTCCCATAATGAATACTTGGGTTGGATCCTTTCAACTACCCCAGCTCTGCCCCAACCAGCATATATTTTGCCGTCTGGATATAGAACAAAGCCGCAGATGGGAGTGCAAAGGGAGAACAATGTTCAGACAAAAATCTCCTTTAAGTCGGCCCTCAAAGACGTTCTGTGGGAGTGCTTACAAGCCTCTCCAGCAAAAGGGACATAGGGTCCCAGCCAAAACTCACTGAAGTCAATGGATATCCTCCCACACTGACTTCAAAGCGCTTCGGATCAGGGCCTGGGTGACTGGCATACCTAACACGAGACGGCGCTGCAAATTTAGGCTAGGGTTGAAACGACAGATCTAGGGCTCCTGTAAGATCATTAAAAGCGGGGTTTGTCTTGGGCTGGGCCAGGTGTTACCTACCAACCAGGGCTGGCTGAAAATGTCCATCAAAACGGTGATTCAGAGGCAAATTGGGGGTTTCGACTAAATGCCATTTTTCGTTAAAAGCGTCTTTAGCTCTTCAGCGGATCTTGGTTTTTCACAAGGTTCAGCCAGAGGAGGAAAAACAGGCCCTTCCTGTTTGAATAGCTGCCTGCTTAATTTGATGGACACGCCACGCGTGGCAGGTACAGAGCTTAGCATGGCTCGGATTCGCTGTAAAAACAGCAAATACCTTTGGCCAGCTGGGGAACATTCCACCCTCACAAGCGGGCTGTCTCTGGGGACGGGGTGTTGGCTGGTATTGAGCACAGGTGATTTCACAGAAAGTACCATACTCCATTAATTATAAAGTACCTGCAATCAAGGGAGCTGCACCAGTTTACACCAGCTGAGGATCTAGCCTGAGGTTCCCCACGAAACTAGTTCCCACTCCCCATCGCTGGCCAGCACTGCGTTTACCAGCAGCCAGCCCACCGCTAACCATGGCTGCTTAGCAGGGCTGGTCCAAATGTTTTGAATTGTGACGTTTCAAGGACATTTTTTTCATCAAAATGTCAACACAGAAAATGGAGTTGGGGGAAATTCAGCTCTACTTCTGGAAAAACCAAACCCAAACCCCAAAACCCCTCCTGCCCATTTTTAAAGCAGCTCTTGATATTATTTTTTTGGATTCCAGTAGCACCCGCAACCAAGATTCAGACCCCCGTTGCCCTGAGCTCTGTGTTAACACAGCACGAGAGCCCTGCAGTGCTTACAGGATGGGAGGGGAAACTGAGGCACAGAGAGTAAGGCATTTGCCCAAGGTCACACAGCAGGTCCGAGGCAGAGCTGGGACTAGACCCCAAGTCTGCTGACTCCCAGCCCAGTCCAGTGTTGTATCCATTGGATCACACCACCTCCCATTTCACTCTACTGGCTGATTACACACACATTAGCCTCCTAACTGATTATCCTCCTCTGCTGGCTCTCATCTTAGACTGAGCATTCTGGGGCAGGGAATCCATCTGCAGTGAGGAAGCACAGTGCACTTCTGTGGCAAACAACAACACCATGTGTCATGTAGGCTGCAGATTCTTCAGCACTTGCTAATCTCCATCACGGCCCTTTCTGGCCCTTGGGCAGCTTGTTCGGAGGAGGAGGAGGAGGAAGGAGGAGACCACTGTTTGTTCAAGAGCAAGGCTGGTTCTTTCCAGGCTCGGATGACACTGCTCTGATGGATGGAAAGTGCCACCAGCTGGAGCAGACACAGCACTATCGGTGGGCCACATGCTCGGAGTGAGGCTTCGGCCTCTGGATCTCAGAGCTCCGAACTGCATTCAAAGGCCAAAAGGCCAAATTCAGGTCCCATTCGATCGACAGCCAGAGCAGTCAGAAGAGCAAAGGTGGGTCACAAACGGATTTAAGACAAAATTTTTCACTTTTTAGTTCCATCGAAAAATTGGAACGTTTTCAAACAGGAGAAAAAACCATTCCGTCCATTCAAAAATGTTAGTGGAAAAGAATTCCCAGTTTTCAACCAGCCTTAGTTCCGTCGATAAGAACATAAGAACTGCAGCCCTACTGGGTCAGATCAAAGGTCCATCTAGCCCAGTATCCTGTCTTCTGACAGGTGCCCCAGAGGGAATGAACAGAACAGGGAATCATCAAGTGATCCATCCCCGGTCGCCCATTCCCAGCTTCTGGCAAACAGAGGCTAGGGACACCATCCCTGCCCAGCCTGGCTGATGAGCTGTCACTGCTATGTCCGTCGGTTTGTCCCTTCAGTGTGACCCGCCACAGATGCCCTTCCCTTTGGCAGATGGCAGCTCTCTTATTTTATACCCAGGAAGAGATTCCCAGCCTGCTTTGCTTTTAAAGCGACAGCACTCTAATTCAAGAGCCAGCGGGACATTCAGGGAGTCTGAGAGCAAAGGATGCTCACTCAGCATGGGGTCAACTTCCTTTAAAGGCTGTAATCGAAACAACCCCAAATGCTGGAAAAGTTTGGATCTTGATCAGAACTTGCCATCTTCACCCTTGTATGCCAGATTTGCCATTCCCTGCAACGTGCGTTGTCATTTAAAACCGGCGTAAAGAGCCGCCATTGGCAGCAATTTGGGTGTGTGAAAATGACAGCACAAGCGTGCCCTGGAGGGGAAAAAACCAGGCCCCAGATAGGGCTGCTGAATGTGGGAAGGCAAGGGAAGGGAAGAATGCTGCATGTCTTTAAATGGATTCTGAGCATCCAGTCCCCTGTCAGCCCCGCTCCCGTCCAAGTCGCTTACCAGAAACCGGCACATCAGCCAGGCTGTGAGGAAATGAGAAGCGACAGCAAGGAGCAAAGCCGGCGTGATCTCAACTTTAACCATCACGTGGCTGCCAGCATGCCTGTCTCGGAGACTCATCTGTCCCTCACCCGATTAAGGAAACCCCCCTTTGCACTAGGAGAGATTTTCCTCAGACTTAAAAGCTTGGAACAGCCAGAACTTTGCCAGGGCCAGAAAGAGCCATGGGGGCCATGCAGCTAAAATCCTCTGCTGACAGACGCTGCCATTTCACTAGCGCTTGCAACATTTCTCTGCAGGGCATTTCATCCAGGAGACTGGCCCTAAATGGCTGCTGGAGTTAAACTGGGCCAGATCTAGCCCTCTCCAAACTGTGTGACTCATGCCTCACTCTCTCCCGCTCTCGTGCAGTATTACTTACTTCAAGCATTCAAATATCATGAAACAGGCTCCCCAAACGCTTGGGATTGGCTTTAAAATCATGAGATTGGCTTCAACGTTATATGTTTGTTTCTTTGCGTTTATTTTCTGTCTGATTTCTGCGCCTTCGGGTGCCTCGTTCTCAAGCATTTCTCCACAGCTAGGACTTGTTTTTAAAAATTGAAAATTGAGATTCTCAATCATCACAGGATTCCAGGAGCTGAGGCTTCAAGGGGACCACGTGCAAGACTCACGACAACATCATTAGCTGGCAGCGCCTTATCAGTGTTTGGAAACCTTTGAAAAGTAAGCACCAGCCTCCTCTCCTTGCCTCAGTCAGGAAAATGAACTGATCGGCCCCATCAAAACCCTGCCATGTGCTGATAGCAGCCTGCACAGCTTCCTTTTTACACCTGCCTACATCATTTTGAGAAATGGTGGTGGACAGCTCCATGATAGGACACTTCTCCTTTCTTCCATGATTTGATGATCTGTGAAACAGTTCTCGCTGATGACACTCCATGCGTGATCGTTACCATCTGAGTCAGCGCCCATTGAACGGGACTGCACCTATTTCAGGCTCCCTGCAAATTTCTCCTATGATAATAATCCCAAGCTCTCATCTAGCACTTTTCATCAATAGATCGCCAAGCATTTCACATGGGAGGTGAGCACCATTATCCCCACTTTACAGAGGGTGCAGCTCTGACAGACAACGCCCTGTTTCTTTAAGTGCTTTTGTGAAGCTAGCTCAAGGGTTAGGACAGCAAAGCTGGCAACCCCCAGGGTCTAGCAAGGGGCGTTTATTCTTTATGAGCCTTCTGTTTGCCTTGCGCTCAGCAAGGAGACCCGGACATCGCTTCTTGCTCCCTTCCATCATCAGAGAAAAGAACAGGTGCTGCGCTCTCTGTGAATTACCTCTGGAAAGCACAGAGCTGCTCGCCATCCCTTCTGGCTTGTGCAGCCAGGATACTGGCGATCTCGTTCCAGAGCCATCTGGCTGCTGGCGTTTACATGCAGGGAAAAAGAGGACGGGGCTTGTCACTGCAAACCATACGACAAGTCAAGGCAATGCCTTGTGTCTACAACATACCAACCGGCGGGGGAAAGTGGGGGTCGGATTCGCAGTTACTCTACCCCAGACTCTCAAAGGTATTTAGGCACCTAACTCCCACTGATTTCGGCATCTGGGCCTCTGTTCCTGCACTCACGTCTGGGATGAAAAGAGGCCAGTTTTAAACCATCTTTGTGCCCCCCCGCCCCGTCCTTTAGGGCCCTGCCTGGCCCCCCCCCACAGGTAAGTTAGAGCAGCTTTTAGATCTCTCTGCCCCACACGTATGCGCACACATGAAATCACACACCTACGCTCAAGCTCACATTCTTACACACACAACCCGTGATCACATGGCCACGCTCACACATGGGTATACCCACTACACACATGTTCGTTCACACACGCATATGGGTGTATACACATATACACACTCACTCACACTCAAACACACACGCTCACATTCACACACACACACGCTCACATTCACACACTCGCGTACATTCACACACACACATTCACACTTGGCTGATTCACAGCACCCTTCCTGCAGCTGATACAAGGCTAAGTTGACACCTCTCCAGCTAACACCAACCCTCCCTGCTTCCCCAGCCAGCAGCTTGTCTCCTTGCACAGAATAAACAGCTGTCCTCCCTCCCCAGAGACCAATGCCATCACCTCCTCCTGGCTCCCACCCTGCACATCCCAATCTGTCTGCAGACCAGATTCTCTGCCCCTGGGACTGCTCGCTAAAAGTGCTTACCAAGGATTCGTTAATGCAGATCAGAGCCGATGCTCCATCCGGGGCTAAAGATACATGGGCCAGAAGGGAGAGGCAGGAAAGCAATTCCATGCGGGGTGGAGCTTTGCATCGGAGGACAAGGTCACATTTAACGCAAAGGAGACCTCTCTGATAGCGTGGCAGCAGTGTCAATGATACTACGAGATATTGTATCCAGAAGCGGCATAAATCTCTCTTAGAGGCACCAGCCGAAATCAGGGCCCCATTGTGCGGGGCACTGCATGCAGCCAGAGAAGGTCCCTGCCCCAGAGATCAGACAAGCTAAACGGACAAGACAAAGGAGGGGAGGGGGTACAGAGAGAGAGGGCAAAGTGACTTGCCCAAGGTCACCCAGCAGGCCAGTGGCATGGCTGTGAATAGAACCCAGGTCTCCCTGTCCAACACACTAACCACTGAGACATGTTGTCTCTTCCGAACGGGAGGTGAGGAATCCCCATTGGCTTGAATTTGCAGGGGAGGGAGGGAACCAGTGTAGAGAGCCCAGCGACACATCCTCAAATCAGGGGTCCCGACCCCTCAGCTGGTGCAAACTGGTGCAACTCCCTTGCAATCAGGTTACAGCAGCTTAGCCTTTGGCTCGCAACATCTGCAAGCGAAAGGTCCCCAGGGGTGCTGCGAGCCAATGCCTGAAATTAAAGAAACAAGCCACTTGCTGCTCCTACATAGGGGTGAGCCGTCTAATCCCTTCTCGAGAGGAAACACCTTAACAGAGAGATTTATATCAGGGCTTGTCTCGCCGGCGAAGCCAAAAAACAATCAGCTCAGGCAGCAAATTAAAAACTCTCTGTCCTCGGGGCTCCAAAGGAGACTCCGCGTTCCGTGCACGCTGGAAGCTGCCGCTCAGTCATACGATGAACCTCGTTAAGATGCTGTTCAGGGTGGAGGGCAGCAGACAGTGAATTACACCAGGCGGCCCAAAGCAGCTTCCAAACCATGACAAGGACCCTGGTGCGATTTCTGGCTGTTATGGCCTAGGAAGGGTCAATGGAACCTGCTCCCCTGAGCCAGATCCTCAGCTGGAGCAAATAAGCGTAGATCGCTGGCTTCAGCGGGAGTCAGCTCCAGCTCCTAAAGAAGCAACTTCCTGTCACTCGGTGCATGGATTGTGGCTAAGGGAAAGGGAGCATGTCTGAAGTGCCTCTGTGTGCTGGCTATCCCTGGCTGCCTGAACAGCCTTTTCGGGCTGGGGGAAGCTGGGGAAAACTTAGAGCAGCCTCGAGGCTGCTCTAAATTGTGCCGGGCAAGCAGTCTGGGGCAGGAAGGGTTATAAAGGAGGTTTAAAAGCCCATCCATATGGGGTCTTCCTCTGCTGGGTGGTTGGGCAGGGGAGAATCCAGTGCTACGGGGCCCCACTGGCAGATTGCAGAGCCCAGAACATTCAGTTTTCTTGCACATCAACTCATATGTTTCCTCTCCCGATGCATTTTTTCTTATTTCAATTTTGGATGCGGATCCATCTATTTATTTGATACAAACAAAGCACTTCCCCGAGTGCCAAGGGCTGACTGATGAAACTTGCTGGATTTCAAGTGTTTGGATCTTGGACCATAAGGAGAGGAGAACGCTGCCCAAAATGTTTATATTTTTAGGCCAAGACAAATCTGTCGAATGGTGCGAGCTAAGCGGAACTAGCACCATGGAGAAGGCTGGCAAGGATGTTATTATAGACTAGCAAAGACGGGACTTCACACAGCTCCACTCATGTGGGAGCAAACGGCTGCATCTTTGGGGTGGGGGCAGTTATTCTGCCCAGGCAGGGGGGTTGATTCTGAGCTCACTGGCACCAGGGTAATTCCACCGACTTGAGTCACAGAGGATTTACCCCAGTGTCAATGAGAGCAGTATCAAAGCCGTTGTGACCTTGTAGGGTCATCTACACCAGCGCGAAGTGGGGGTGAAACCCCATCAGATCAGGAGGGCAGAATTTTTCACTGACTTTGCAGTGGTGTAGATACAACTACCCAAGGGACAAGGTTCTCATTTACACCCATTCACACCTGTACGGAGTAAATTACACTGACTCTCACGCCAACACTTCTTTATATTGCCAAAGCGGTGTAAAGGGGCCTTCATGCAAACAGGTCCAGTAAGAAAGACCAAACATCGTCATCCTTTGTTGCCCTAGTGAATTCAAAGTGCTACAGCTTTTGTGTGTAGACAACACTTTACCTACCCCGGTATAGTTACAGTGGTGTAGCTCCCTAGTATGGACGCAGCTACACCAATGTAAGGTTCTTACACCAGTACAGCAATGCCTGTACAGAAGGAGAATAAGGCTAGGTCTACACTGGGCGGGGGGGGTCGACCTAAGATACGCAACTTCAGCTACGTGAATAGCATAGCTGAAGTCGGTGTATTTTAGGTCGGTTTCTCTGGCCCTGAGGACAGCGGTGAGTCAACCACTGCCGCTTCCCCGTCAACTCCACTTCTGCCTCTCGCCACGGTGGAGTTCTGGAGTCAACGGCAGAGCGATCAGGGATCGATTTTATCACATCTACACTAGACGTGATAAATAGATCCCCGATAGATCAATCTATCAATCGATCCGGCGGGTAGTGTAGACGTAGCCTAAGCTATATTGGGATAAGACAATACTATACCCATATAACTGCACCCACACTAAGGATTGTACTGTATAACAGTAAAAGATCCCACCCCCAACTGCCATAGTTATACCAGTACAAAAACTGTGAGAGAGACCAAGTCTACATTACAGACTTCTGCTGGCATAGCTGTATCAGTCAGGGGGATGGAGGAGGGTGGGATCTCTGACCGACAGAGCTGTGCTGGCACAAGATGAAGTTATAATGACAACACTGTTTAGCTTGCTTCGCTCGTAGGGGAGTGGCTTTACTATGCGGGTACAGAGCACGGCTTTGCCGGTACAGCTGCGTCCACTCTAGGAGCGCTTTGCCGCTCTAGTAGACTGGTGCTGCAATACCGGTAAAGTGCTCCTAATGTAGACGTAGCCTAAATGAGAATCAGGCTCCAGGATTTTATCAGCTGAACAAAGAGGTGGAAGGCTTCTTAGTTCAAAGCCTGCTCTCCAAAAAAAAAAAAAAAAAGCAATCAGGCATGTATTTGAAAGGAAAGAAAAGAAGCAAGATTTGAGGAGGTTCCAGTTACCCCCACCACCCCCATGAAATCAAAGCCTAAGAGAGATGAGGGAGGCTGCCAGATCGCACCACAAGGATTTAAAAGCAGACGTGACATGGCCAGAACAGCAAGGGGGAGATTATTTCTCCAGCAGCGCTTTGAAGAGGTTAAACCTTGCTGCTGCGTGAGGTCCAAGCACCATCATTCTGCCTGTGCAGTGGTTGCGCTGATCCTTTGCATCCATGCCATCTCCAGCAGATAAATTGAATGACTAGAGGCTCTGTGCGCTGTGTGTGTGTTAATTTACGTCCGCCTGTAATGGCAATAATTACCCAGCCAACCCATTCATTTGTCTAAATTTGCTCGGACGTAGAGGGAGTTGCCCACATGCAGCTTCTTCATCGAAAGTGACAAACGCGCGGCTCTAATCAGAGCTCTCTCGGCTCTCGGGAACATGGCGCATGCCTCGCTGAGCCTTTCGTGCTTGCGAATTCGCTGCTGGTGGGAAGGGAGCTGGATTGACAGCTGAGAGGTGGAGATGCTCCAACGCAGAACGGTTCTCAGTGCTGCCTGCGGCAGTGCAAGTTCTGCACAAACCCGGTCATCTTCACTGTGAAGTTAACTCGAGTTATAACCTCAGGGTTGCCCCTAACCCCGTCCACACACAAAACTCTATCACTCACGTGCAGTGATGCTATTCACTCGAGCTGTCTGGCCTGAGAGGGATGTATAGGCCAAAACCTGAGTGAGTGCAACTCATCAGTTGTTAAGACCACCACTCTGTAGTGTGGATCACAAGGTAGCAGCATTCAAGTGCAGCTAGTCCTCCAATGCTTTCCCACAATTCCCCCTGTGCATCCGGAAGGGTTCTCCCACAATTCATTGGGAAATAATTCATACAGCAGCTCAGCTTCCTGTGGCGCTAAGGACCCCGGGAGGTGTCCCCAGAAGTCCTAGCACCGGTGCCAGTGTGGACACAGCAACTTGAGGGTTATTTCACCGTGTGGCAGTTCTCCCCCGAGCTCAGCTAACACAAAAGGAGTCACTTGAGTGTAGATCACTTGAGCTAACTGCAGTGAAAAATGACTCAGAACCGGCGTCTATTAAAACTCGAGTGAGCACAACTCATCAGCTGCCAATACAATCATTCTAATGTGGACACAGGCTAGTGCTCAAACACACACTCACTCACGCCTGGTTTTTTTCAACACCTACAACCGGGTTTAGGATTTTAGAAGAATCCAGCTTTAGAGCTGGCTGGGAAACAACTCTCCCCCAATCCCGGTGAAAATTTTTGACAAAAAATAACAAAAAGTCTCTTTTTGTTGAAAATTTTCTGCCCTGAAATGTTAGGGTTGTGACCATTCTCTCCCCCGTTTTCAATGAAAACCCAAATATTTTCACTAAAACAGAATGCACAAAAAATGTGGCCTTTAAAAAAAATCTGTTTATGAAAATCCAAATATTTTTGTCAACAACTATCGGTTCTGGGTAGAAAATTTTGTTTTTGATTAAACCCCCCATTTTTCGATGAGTTTTTCATTGAAAAAAATGTGACGAGAAGTACTGGTTGCATTTTTTTCACCGAAAAGCTTTCACTGAATCAAAACAAACAAGCAACCAGCTCCGCTCAGCGTCCATCTAGGCACCGGAAGAAAAAGTCAGATTTGCATAAGACTTCTGCACGCAGCAGCTCCCATGGTGACGCCGATGGGAAAACTTCCACCCAACAGTTATCCGAAGTGCTACCCCCTTGTGCAAACCCTGCCACTTTTTTAGGTGCCTAAAATGGGAGCCGAGCTCTTCGGAAAATCCAACCCCAAGGGTGGACGCTGACCCCCTGGAAATTTGTCCCTGGGTTCTTCCAAAATTCTAGCCCAACTACTGTGCCTCATTCCTAATTCAGCTGGATCCTCATGAGGGCAGAGTCGGGAGCTCGGTCTCTATCACCCGTACACTCCTTGGCTCCTGTGTTGAGAATGCCCAGAAGACAGCTAATTAATGCAATGGCTGATGTGGCCCAGTGGAAACTGGACTGAGACCCACCAAGCAGCAACCAGACGTGTCCGAGTGTTTGTCCTGGATTGGATGTTAGCTGCTGGCCTAGAGGTGAAAGGTTCTGCTACTGATCCCCTACATCAATCCAGCCATCTCCCCCAGGCACCTATCACTCAATGTACAACACCTAATTCTATGAAAGACTCCCTGAGTGCGGCAAATCCATGCTCATTTCATGAAATCGGCTCCAGCAAGCTTTCCTCCTCATGTAAATACTCCCATTGAGATCATGGCGATTACTTAGAGGAGCAGGGATTGTGTGCGGGTAGGGATCCTGGTTTCTATCATCCTCTCGATCCTATTTGCAATTTAGAGCTTTATCTCAAGGTCAAGATACCCTGCTCCCCGGCCTCCAAGAACCAGACCATCGAGTCTGAATGGCTGTGCAGCACAGGCCACGAAACACCGCCCACCACCCACACACCAAACCCAACAACCAAAATATCTCAGCCCACAGGAGACTAGACTCGAACGAGCCACAGGCAGAGAACAGGAGGGACTGAGCTGGACCAGGGCCCGAGGCCCCTGATTGAGACAGACCCGGATAATCCTGCACCCACACACTGCAGAGAAAGTGAAAAAACCCAACAGCCCTGCCAATCTGACCTGGGGGAAAATTCCCTCCTGACCCCACAGACCCTGAGCATGGGAGCAAGAACCAGCCAGCCAAGCACCGGAGAGAGAGAATTCCTCCCCCTCCAATGTCCCATCCCCAGCCGTGGCCACCCCTCATGCTTGGGGGAGGGGAGCGGTAAATACAAACATTTGCAGTGTCTACATTACTATTTTCCAATGGGGTTGGTTAACTCTAGTTAATTGGCACATAATTAGCTGGAGTGTCATACTGCCCCTCCTTATCATTCACGACCCATGAATCAGGCCCAAGAAATCACGAGTCTGGCTTCAAAAATCATGAGATTTGTAAAAGATAATAAATTTGGGCTTCTTTTTATTTGAAATCTGGTTTTGAGCCATTAGAGTTCACTCACGCCACATTTTCCAGCTTTTCTCCCCAGGCAGGGCTAGAAACTTACTTTTTTTTTTTTTAAAGCAAGCTTACATTTTCATTTTCATCCCATGACTCCAGCAGCTGGTGCTTTAAGAGCAACACCACACAGTGCAAGACTACAATACAACCGCGAGAGCTGTAACACTGGAGTTACAGAAGCACCAGCCCCGAGCATTCCAAAATCATGAGTCGGGCCTAAGAAATCATGAGACTGGCTTTAAAATCAGGAGATGTTAAAAGAAATAAAGTTGGAGTCCTTTCACTCGCCTCCTCATTTCTGAATCTTTAGCAGCCATATTTCCCAGCTTTTCTCTGCAATCTCCAGGGCTAGACATTTCCTTCTTTTTTTTTTTTTTAAAGAAAAGCTAAGATTCCCTCACCATCACATGCCTCCAGGAGCTGGGACTTTTAAGGGAGACACCAAACACGGCGAGCCTCGCCATTCTGGCAGACCTGTGGTGACTCCAGAGTTGGCAACCCTAGAGTTACGAACAGGGCCTCTGACTCTAGCCTCGTTGAGGGTGGGGAGAAGGGAAGGCCAGGACTCACCTCGATGATGTCTGCGTTGGTCCGGCTCTCGTGCGGCTCGTTGTACTCGGTGTACTTGAGCAGCACCTTGTCCATGTCCGTGCTGGCGTACTGGAACAGCTTGTTTGAGTGGTTGAAGATGATCAGGGCGATCTCACAGTCGCACAGAACGCTCAGCTCGTAGGCTTTCTTCATCAAACCGAACTTCCGCTTGGTGAAGGTCACCTGCAGGGAGAAGGCAGGAGATTCATAGATCCTGCAGCCTGACCTGCTGCCTCACAAAGGCCACCGAGCTCCATCCAGTTTCCCCTGGACTGAGCCTAGTGATTTGAGTTTGACTAACGCGTCTTGTCCAGAAAGGCATCCAATCTGGATCTGAGGGGAGGACTTTGGATCCATGTGGTTTATGTGGGTTATGGATCTCCTGACTGGGCCAGCCACGCTGCTAGCATGGACAGAAAGGGGAACACAGGGGAAAACACACACTATGGGCAGGCTGCCGAGTGAGGTATTATGGGAGATTTAAAGGGCTATGCAGCCACAGTGGTGGGAGCAGAAGACTTGGCCTCTTTATGCCTCAGTTTCCCCAACTGGACAATGGGTAGGACAATACTGAGCCTCCCCCTCCTCCTCTGGGCCCTTGCGGGGCCTAACCGATTCATATCTGCCGAGCGCTTCGGGATCCTCCCAAGGCGGATGCTACCAAAGTGCAAGGACGATGATCGCTGTTGGAAGTTACATATTGCAGAATCAAGGGAAAATACATTTTAGCAAAATCCCCAGCAGAGCCACCATCTGTCTGGCTTTTAAGACTGATTTTTGAGCAGGGAGAGATCTCTTTGGCACAGGCTGCAGCAGCTCAAAGCGCAAGCTTCACCGGAAGCTGCAGAACTAAAGCCAAAGGCAGCTGATTCTTTGCTTCGTTAACCACTCACTGCTCTGGCCCTTATTAAACCCACCATAGCCACCAATTCACATGCTAAGGTGCAAGGCTGTCAGGAGTGCCCCAGTGCACCACTCTGTAGCCCCCCATGCTGCAGCGAAGAGAAGGGGTCAGTGCATTGACCTCAATGGGTGGAGAGATAGAGAGACAGGCCGGCCATGGGGTTAGGGTGTCGGTTTGGGTATCAGGTAGTTGGGTTCCATTCCTGCCTCCGTCACAGACTCCCTGGAATAGGTACTTCATCTTGTTGTGCCTCAATTCCCCATTAGTAAGAGGAGCATAAGGCTCCCTGTCTTCATCTTTTATTTGTATTAAACTAACACACTCATTATATTACGCCTAAGGGGTTTAGGAACACGAGTCCCAACTCTCCCCAATTGTGCTGTACATACATGCCCAGAGGAAAAAAGGGAAGAAGGGGGCAAGTGAAGCACACAGCAGGGAAACCTTATGCTTTAGACAGAGTCTAACTAATAGGGTGTGTCTACACTACACACAAAGCCTGGGGTCTGACTCAGGTTTGAGCCCAAACTCCACTTCCATCCACACGCACAGAGCAGTCTGACTCAGGTCAGCAAGCACTTAGGACCTGCGTCTTAGGACCGTGCCTGAGGTGTGGGTCAGAGCCCAAGTCCTACTGGGACTCGGGTCCAATCCCTATCATTTTGCAGTGTGGATGCAGCTCAAGCCTGAGTCAGAAGGCTGGTATAGCACAGTGTGGATGCATTAGCAGGGCTGAAGCTGGTCGCCGTCAGAGCCAGGATCCTCAAGGAGGTGGACCTCAGGTCCAATCCAGTCTGACAGTTCCTATGATTTGCCCTCCCAGTCACCCAGCCTGTTAACGGCAGAGCCGGGATGGAACCCAGGTCTTCCACCTCTACTGCCCTACCCACTGGGCCATTTGCCTGCCTCACCAACTCAGGATGGAAGCTCTAGGGGAAGGACTGTCTCTTCTTGTCTACAAATTCAGATTAAGGTAGGGTGCGAGTTTAAAGCAGAATAGTTATTCCTGATTAACATCCTGTGTGAATGCTCTTATTTTGGAATAAGAAGAGGTCCCTTATTCCAAAATAGCTTAATCTGCTTCCAAAATGGATTAAACTAATTCACTTGGGAAGTGGATTAAACTAATTTGGAATAAAGAACTCTGATTCCTGACTCGAGCCTCCACGCAGGGAGTTAAGCAGGCAAAGTTAATCCGGAATAGCTACTCCAGAATAACTCCCCGTGTACACACACCCTTACCTAACGTCACAGTTCCCCAATCTCAGTTGCAGAGGTAAGTACTAGGATATTACAAATCAATAAATAATAATCGCTTGCCCCTTCTTTCCTCGGAGCACGGGAGGGCCAGTATGCACTCCTGTCCCTTGCTTCCTACTGGCACGGCTCTTTTCTCGGAGACACACTGAGCATTTGGATACTTTAAACACACCAGGGTTGTCTCCTCCGGTGTCCCAACACATCAGATACACTGCTGCATCCCCACTGTCCAAATGACCTTGTCCGAGCGTTTTTCCACATCGTCTGTCAGATCTGGAGGGTCACTGCACTTGCGACCGCTTCCCCCGTCCTTCCCACCCGCCCCGCCTCTAAATTAGCTGTCATTAGCAATGTCGACTGAAGAGGCGCCCTTTGCTGGACGGATCCCCTGTTCCTTTTGCTCCTGACAAATGGGAGCGTTGCCTGCCCTTATCTGCTGATAAGGCCACCTGATCCGGGGCAGGCTGCGTCTTATCGCACTGTGCACTTCAGCAGAGGCCACGGCAAATGGAAACTGAAGAGCGCGCAGAGGATTGGCTTCTTATTGGATTGAAGAGCCTGTGTCAGGGAAGATTAAAGGGCTCGATTCTCCATCGTGCTGCAGGTCGTGCCGCCATTTGCCCCAATGCAAAGCTGGGGTGTAAAACACCGCCGTGCTGTGTGTGTCTATTTTGCACCCACTTTGCACTGGTGCAAATGGCTGCTGGGCAACCGAGAACCAGACCTGTCAGAGAGAGCAAACTGCCTCCAGGCGGGCCCGCAACATCCTGACATCAATCTCTCTCCCAGCGAGGCTCACAACAGATCAGTCTCACATCCATGTAAGCTCACTCCCAAATCCCAGATTTCACTGCTGGAGCCAGGGCCGGCTTTAAGCCGATTCACCCGATTCCCCGGAATCGGGCCCCGTGCCAAAGAGGGCCCCGCGCCCGCGCCTAAGGGGACCCCGCTCCGGGAGTCGTCCGCGGCATTTCGGCGGCGGGGGGTCCTTCGGCGCCACGGAAAACCCGGAGAGGACCCCCCGCCGCCGAAGTGCCGCCGAAGCCCCGGACTGCTGCCGATGATTCCAATCGGGCCCCGCGGGTCATAAAGCCGGCCCTGGCCGGAGCCTACTCTGGTCCGAGCTAGCCCCACCCTTTGCAGCTTCCTGCTGCTCTGTACAGGGGAATCAGCCAAAACCCTGCTCAGGTGCGTGCCACCTTTGGGACTACAGCTGGCAGGCCTCCCCTGTTACAAGCAGGGCCACCCAGAGGGGGCAGTTTGCCCCGGGCCCTGCAGGGGCCCCCATGAGAATATAGCATTCTATAGTATTGCAACTTTTTTTTAATGGAAGGGGCCCCCGAAATTGCTTTGTCCCAGGCCCCCTGAATCCTCTGGCCCTGGTTACAAGGCCATAAAAACTGTAGCATGCCCGACGATCATTTTAACAAACTGGGCCCCGATCCCTGTTAAACCCTTTCTCCCACTGGCAGTCCAATGACTCACCCACGGGAGTAAGGAATACTCAAGAGAGAGCAAGGATTTGCAGACTTGGGCCTTTACCATTCACACTGAAATAGGCCCCAGTCTCATTGATCCTAAGGTCTCTTTACGTGGCTGTGGCAGTATAAAGGGGTTTCAAAAGGGGTGGAAATCCTTTCGCACTGCCAGACATTGGTGTAAAGGGGCCTTAAGCGTAAATGAGGCTCACGCCCTACGAACCACCCTCATCCAATTCGGGAGGGCAAAGAGGAACCAAGCAACCAGTTCAGCCAATCAAAAACTAAGCAGCGCCACACAGACTTTGAACGCCTGCAAACAGCTGACGGAACAAGAACCGCGTTGCTGAAATGACCCGGCCCAAAATTTAGAACAGCAAATAAATCTCGACAAAATTGTCAGAGCTCGGGAATAAAGCTCTTGGACCATGTACATCCATTAGGTTAGTCATATAAATGATTGGCCGGGCCCTAAGCTGGGAGGTGGTCCCTGGAGGGAGGGACTGTCTCTCCAACCTAAGTCCCTGTGTAGCCAGCGCTGGGGCAATGGAAGAATTCTACTGCCTCTCGGGCAGGTGGATTATCGATGGCCAAAGGGAGACCCCTCCTCTCGGCGGAGCTGGCGTCTACTCCGAGGCACTGCAGCAGCAGCGTTCCGGGTGTAGACAGGGCCTCGGTGTCCACGAGAATCGGGCCCCAGCGTTTACATTGCATATCACAGCTTCCCACGTGGGACTTCGGTTCGGGGGCCGCCTCCTCCCTCCCCTCTCTGAGGTGATTAAGTAGTAACGAGATTCGGCTCTAATCGTCTCAGCCCTTTTAAAGTGCAGGGATGGCACACCACGCAGCTGTTCTCCGCCACGTGAGGCTGCCGAACCCCTCGGAGACTTTGTCTTCTGGGCTAACTCGCTCTGCCTCTGAGCCCTCCCGGTCACGTTGCCAGGGTCTCCGAGAGCTCCGGCCTGCTCGACGGCAAATCAAATTACTTCAGGATCAGCGCGAGTGTCATCGCCAGACTCCATCTCTCTCTCTCTGCTGCGTGCTGACAGATTGGGGGGGTGCGGTGGGTGGGGGGGCAAGCTTAGCTTTGCTGCATGATAAGGATATCTTGGCAGCTTGAAACTTGTGCGCCCAGGAGCTTAAGTGGAGAGCCTCTGGCCACTCTGGCTCTTGCAAGGAGAGAGAAGTTAAAATGCCCCGTGTGGCCACATTTATAAGGGGCAGCTTCTCCCATTGAAAGGCACTTCATTCTGTCTAGTGGGCAGAACAGCTTAGCATCTGAATAACTGAGTCCAGGGCTCAGAAACCAGACAGGTGGGCACTAGATAGATAGATATAGATAGATAGATAGAATCAGTGATAGTCAACCTTTTTTCATTTGCAGACCCCTAAACATTTTTGAATGGAGGTGCAAACCCCTTTGGAAATCTTGAACATAGTCCGCGGACCCCCAGGGATCTGCGGACCACGGGTTGAAAACCACTGGATTAGATAATGGGGTATGCATGGGGATAGCTCGCTAGACAGAGGGGTGTGTATGGGGCTAGATTAGACAGACAGAACTATACACATGAACTGAGAGCGAGAGATTGAAATAAATCGGCTCCTCCCCTCTGCAAAGAAAAGGTTTCTTGAAGAGCTGGGCGAGTAACTCCCACAGCAGCTGGTACGTCTTCTCCACGACTCCAGGCGGGGAGTCAGCTCCGCTCTTTTTTCCAGAGTCATTCCCCCACGAGCGGTCGCGTGACAGCCAGGCTAGCCGTGAAAACGGCCACGAATCCCCAAAGCTGCCCCAACAGCGTTTTGTGCTCAAGTCCGCAGAGCGAACCCCTCTCATCCACATTGAGGCCCCTTGGCAGGGCTCGGGCAGCACAAAGAGGCCTTAAAGCACAGGTACATTTCACTTGGCGCCCAATTTCCAGCCCCTTCACGCTACCGGAGAAGCATAAAGGGGCCCAAAGGTATCTCTACCCCTGGAGCTGGAATGCCCAGCTCGGGCAGACATGCCTGCGCCAAGTTGTTTGGTAGATGCCTATACACAAGAAATACGTTCACAGAAACTGGATCTGTCCGTGAGTGATTCTGCTACAGGTGACTGGGTGAAATTAATCCCCAAACTTATCTGTGTTACAACACTGCCTCTTGGGCTGCCTTCAGGGATTGAACCCAGAAACACGGATCTAAAAGCGCAAGTTTCTAGTGCAGTGGTGGGCAACCTGCGGCCCTCGGGCTGCACGCAGACTGTCAGGGTAACCCGCTGGTGAGCCGCGAGAGTTTGTTTACATTGACCGTCCGCAGGCACGGCCGCCTGCAGCTCCCAGTGGCCGCAGTTCACCATTCCCGGACAATGGGAGCCGCAGGAAGTGGTGCGGGCCGCAGGGTTCTCTTTGCCAGAAGCGGGGAATGGGCGACAGGGGATGGATCACTTGATGATTCCCTGTTCTGTTCATTCCCTCTGGGGCACCTGGCACTGGCCACTGTCGGAAGACAGGATACTGGGCTAGATGGACCTCTGGTCTTACCCAATAGGGCCATTCTTATGTTCTTATACATGGACTAATCACTAGAGGGGGACAAAGAGCCAGATCTTGTTATCATGGGTTACACTTGCAATGAGTAATGCGACCAGCTCCAGGGGACTATTTTAGAGGTTATTTGTATTCCAAATAAAACTTAAACTAAGAGGTAATGATCTGATCCCATTTCTCCAGCTTTCAAATAACAGGAGACACTGAGCCTTTATGGGATAGAAAAAGTTAGAGATAGAGGTGGTTGGAAAACACAGGAAAATGATTTGGCGAAAAATTTCAAACTTGTTTCCATTTCATAGGCTTCAAGACGAACTCAGTTTTTTCATGAACTTTTCCCATAATACTTATTTTTTTACTCAAACTGTTCTTTTACCAAAACCACCATGTTTTTCAGCCTTTCGGTTAACAACAATTTTCTGATAATTTTGAAAATGATTTTTGTTAAAACACCAGGAAAATATATCATGGAAAGTTTTGTGAAAGTGAGGGAAAAATGATACCGGTGATGAAAAGTTTTGGTTTTGAATAAAAAGATTTGACCCCCAAAAAAGTTCATGCACAAAAAATGATGAAGAGCTTTATTTAGAGGTTTCCATTTTGGGCATCCACAAAACATCGTGCCAGATTCATCCCCTGTCTAATTGTTTCGCCTTTGACGGAGTCACACCACGCATGAATTTGGCCAATACCATGTCGCAATGGCTGAGGACCTGCCATGGCATGTGGACAAACTACAGCTGCACTAAGTAGGTACATAACGCTACCAAGTCCAGATCTTTCACTCAGCTCAGCTCATGGTGGTAGCATTTCACACACTTCAACCAGGTGTCAATGGCCACAGAAGACGCACATCCCAAGGAAGAGTCAGGAGCTATGATGATTTGATGCGGTGTCATGTGTCAATCAACAGCCCATAGACGTGATGCTGTGACGTTTCAGTACACGGTGATGGGGTCGCAGCTGAGTTTGTCTCTTTGGACCAACTCAGCGCTGGCAACGCTATTCAGAGTGACCAATAATAGGGATATCTGGGGCAGATGGGACAGGGAGGTGGCTCTTGGCCATGCCTGGAGGTCTGAAGCTGGAAAAGGGGGAGAGAAAAGAAAGCAAGGCCTGGCGGCTCTCAGCCCTCGGTGAGAGGAAGGATGGGCCAGTGGTTAGGGTTTGGGAGACCTGAGTTAAATTCCCTGTTCTGCAAACAATGTCAGGCCAGTTACCCAAGATTAACAAACCCATCTCTGGCAGTGTCAGAAATAGGACCCAGGAGTCCAGGATCCCCAATTTAATGACTAGGTTATACTCCCTCTCCAGAAGTAAGAAATGAAACCTGGGGAGTCCTGCCGACCAATCCCCACTTCTTTATCTACTAGACCCACCCCTCCTTCCACACCCAGGAATAGAACCCTGAAGTCCCAACTTCCAGTGCTTCGTTCTAGCCACTAGCAAAGCCCCTGACATATAAAACCATCAATTACCATTATCCTGCCATTCATGTCTACCAACCTTACAGTGAAAAGGAAAGAAACCAAAAACCTTTCAATTATAGATAAGCAGACAGGCTGGGATTTACATGGGCCTGACCCTCATCTAGAAGAATTAACCTTATAAGACTAAGAGGGTAATTAAATCTCATGCTTCAGGGCATAAGCTGATCGCCATAGGGGTCAGGAAGGAATTACTTCCACACACAGTCCTGCGCTATCAGAGGATTTTTTCCCTTCCCTGACGCATCAGGCACTGGTCTTTGCCAGACCCGCTTTGATGGACTAGTGGGCTGATGTGTTATGGCAAATCTTATCCTATCCTCTAATGTCATTAGTGACTATTACTGGCTCTCATCTCTTGTGTTTGGCTTCTACACTAGGGCTTTGATTCTGGTCTCACTGATCAATGGTAACTCCATTCATTTCAGGGGAGTCATCCTGATCTCCTAGCTCGGCAGGCAGGACCAGAAACATGCCCGTAGACTCTCAGGAGAGCTCGGTGCAACATGCTAGCCCTGAGGTTGCAAAGGTGCAGATCTGGTCGGGCAAGTTCCCTACGAGACAGAGACAGCACAAGAGAGGAAGATTGTAGCCAAGGCAGCAGACTAGCTCTCAGGAGACCTGTGTTCGGTTTTGACTTGGCCACAGACGTGCTGGGCTTTGGATCAGGGCCCCAGTGTCTTGGAGTTCCTTACACGGCAGAGGCAAATGATTATTTATGAACTAAGTTTGCACAGGTAGCAGAATCATTGGTTACTCCCCAGAGACCATCCACACAGGTCTTGTGGCCAAGGCTCTCGAGCTGGATTCAGGAGATCTGGGTTTAATTTATGGCTCTGCCACAGACTCTCTTGTGTGACCTGTGATGAGTCACTTAATTGCTGCAGGCCTCAGGTCCCCATCTGTAAAATATTTCCTTGGTCTGTCTTTTCTACTCAGAGTGTAAGCTGTCCAGAGCTGGGTCCATGTCTTACCACCTGTGTGTGCAGCACCCTAGCAAAATAGAGTCCGGTCTAGCTTAAATCCTTTATGTGCTACCGTAATACCTAATAATAATGACGGATCAGTCATCTTTGAGAAAAGGGTCAGTGCCTGGGAACCCTTTGAGACTGTAAGCTCTTTGGGGCATCTGTAATGTGTTTGTACAGCTCCTAGCACTATGGGACCTGGACTCGAGGTGCTACTGCCATATAAATGTTAAACAACAACAACAATCCAATAACCTAGCTAACTGCAAGTACTCAATGAGGTCAGGTTCTGCTGGGAGCTAGTAGCGCTAGTATGCAAGCAAGCGTGTGCATAGCAAAGAGCACACATGACGCGTGCACACACACACACACACACACACACAGATGCATGTGCGGAGACATCCCACACGCAAAGCAGCTTTAACTGGAAGACCTACATTTCCAGAGGCAGAGCCATGACATGAAAGCACATGCATAATTCAGCAGCATCAGATTCCTTAACTACTGGTTAGCAGCATGAGAGAGGAGAGATTCTCCCCTCTCTGAACCTCAGGAAAGCTTCTGTGGAGACAGAGATGGAAATTTTACCAGCTGAGCTGCCACAACGCATGGGCTAAGGATGCAGGGCGGACCTGAGCTTTGGACTGAAGCCCGTTTTCCCCACCCCGTCCCAGGGAGAAGCTAACATTCGGAGTCAGCACCGTGCAACCAGTTTGGGCAGTTCCTTAGTCACGCTATGTCCAAAGCGCACCCCTCTGGACAGTTTAGAATAGATCAGTGGTGGATGATCTGCGGCCATCAGGGTAATCTGCCGGCGGCCGCCAGACAGTTCGTTTACGTTTGCATGGCCGCCCGCAGCTCCCGTTTGCATGGCGGGCAGCAGGTCGCCCACCACTTGAACTGAAACAACAGAGGAGAGAGAAATGGTGGAAGGAAAGTGGGACCTTTGTTAACACCTAGAGACCACAAATGAGATCAGGGCCCCATTGCGCTAGGCCAGGGGTGGGCAAACTAAGGCCTGTGGACCACATCCGGCCCACAGGACCGTCCTGCCTGGCCCCCGAGCTCCTGGCCCGGGAGGCAACCCCCGGCCCCTCCCCTGCAGCCCCCTCCTCCCCTGCAGCCTCAGCTCTCTCGCTCTGCCATTGGTGCGATGCTCTGGCCGGCCTGACCCGGTGCTCTGTGCCACCAGCCACCGGTGCTCCAGGCAGCGTGGTAAGGGGGCAGGGAGTGGGGTGGGTGGATAGAGGGATGGGGAGTTCGAGGTGGTGGTCAGGGGGCGGGGGGGTGGATGGTGGTCGGGGGGGAAACAGGTGGTTGAATGGGGGCAGGGGTTCTGGGGGGCAGTCAGGAAGGAGGGGAGTTGGATGGGGCAGCAGGGGGCAGTCAGGGGACAGGGGTTCCAGGGGCGATCAGGGGACAGGGAGACGGGGTGGTTGGATGGGGCAGGAGTCCGGGGGGGGTCAGGAATGAGAGGAGGGGTTGGAGCGGGCAGCGGAGGTCTGGGGGCGGTCAGGAAACAGGGAGCGGGGGTGGATGGGGCAGGGGTCCCAGAGGGGTGGGGCTGGGAGATAGGAGGTGGAGACCAGGCCACGACCCCCTCCCCTAACCGGCCCTCAGGCCAAAAAGTTTGCCCTCCCTGTGCTAGGTGCTGTACATACACATAGAGAGAGAAAGACCCGCCTCTGAAAATCTTACAATCGAAATAGACAAGGGCAGGAAAAGGTAGGATTATTATCTCTGTTTTTCTGATGAGGAACTGAGGCCTGCAGACATTAAGTAATGTGACCAAGGTCACACAGGAAGACCATAGCAGGGCCAACAGCAGGCTGCAGGTCCCAGGAACATGCCTAATGGATAAGGTGTCTGACTTTGGATCAGAGGGCTGTTTGCTTGCATCTGATCACGGGTTCAGCTGCCTAGGTCTCAACTAGGGCCGTAGCAGATTCTCCATCACACAAAGCCTTGAAATTGGAACGAGATTTCTTTCTAAAGCTACACTGTAGCGCTGCTGGAAGATAAAGGGCTTGATTCAGGAATCCCTGGCTGAGTTTCTAAGGCCTGGACTATGCAGGAGGTCAGGCTACAGGATCATACTGACCCTATGTGGCCTCAAAGTCCATGAGTCTTCAGAGTGTCAGATCGGCACCCAATACACTGGGCCACACTACCTGGGTGACTATAGAAATACCTAAATAGACCACGGGCCATATCCTGTGCTGATTTACGTCAGCGTAGAGCCAGTGACCGCAACAGAGCTGAGCCGGGATCGGGCCCCGCTTTCTTCTAGTGCGTTGCTTCTTTCGTCCAAAAGCGGCTTCTTTCCTCTTGTCACGGTGCATCCTTGCTGGGCCAGGGAAGGAGAGGGGGAAATAATTGATTCCGAAGCCAGCGCCGATGACCAATTAAACAGCCCTGCTGCTTCGTTAACTTCCTGGCTCTGAGAGGGTTTTGCTGGGTTTGTTTTAAAAGCCAACGGATACATTCCTTGATCATGCAAAGAACCCGGTTCAAAGCGAGGGGGGGGGGTGTTTCTTGATGGAATCCCAGCTGTGTCAGATAAGAAGCATCCCCATTAGAAATGTTTGTGATTACAATGGGAGGGTGGAGGGAGAACAAGATATCCAAAAAAAAAAGGAGCTGCAGGAAAGATAAAGGACCCCCGTGACTCGCCCCCAGGCAACCGTTCCAGCCAGATGTTCTCAAGCCCTCAATTGTCTCTCTCTTTGTATCAGACCACTTTGTGTTTTTATTGTAGGTAACGTGTACATGCTGTACTCTCTCTCTTTTTCTTTTTCCATTAGCCCTTTATAGTAGCTATAAATCCCACTGCCAGATTCTCTTTTTTTTTTTTTGTCGTCCTCATGCTGGCTCCCAAGCTGCCTGCATCTCTCCCGCCGGGGGTGCTGTGGCAAAGCAGGAAGAAAGGCGGAGGAGAGAGGTACTACTGGGAGTGAGGCGTAACCTGGCGGACTGGGCCCAGAGCGGAGACTCTGGAAACCCGGGTACTAGCACCAGCACTGACCTCTTGGATAAGTCACTTTCTCTCTGGGTCTCATTTCCCCCTCTTTGTCTATTTAGACTGGGATCTCTTTGAGGCAGGGTTCTCTCACACTGTATGTACGTACAGCACCTAGCACACTGGGGCCATGAAATCAGTTGCTCTTCTATTACCATAACACCTAGGAGCATGGACCAAGCCCCTATGGTGCTCGGTGCTGTACAAGCACAGAACAGACAGTTCCTGCCTTACCTAAGCATCCATCTACCTTTGACCTGGGAGGGGTGTTCCCCCCCCGCTCTGCTTGAGCTAGCACCTAAAAATAGCAGTGTGTCCATCACAGCACGGATAGTAGCTTGGGGCAGCCATCCAAGGACGTGCCCGTCGCAGATATATTTTTAGGCACTAGCTCAAGCCAGTACGTCTACGCGAATCACACCTCCCATCTCCAATGTAGATGTAAAAAGCCCCAGGTGGCCAGGGGTTTATTTCCCCCCTGCACAGAGGGCTAGCACAAGGCTTAACTGAGGCTGGCGGGGGTGAGCTTCGCCGCTAAAGGAAGAGCCTGGTGGTTGAAGTGAACAGGCCCGGCCCTGCCCCTACCCCACCCCAGAGCTGTGGCAGCGTGAGCAGCGCAGTTGCCAGCACTGCCAAACCCAACCATTTAGAACCCTCGAGGCAGGCCCCCAAAATCAGGAGATTGGCTTAAAAACCGTGAGATTTAAAGAAAAAACAGGCGGGGTGCTTTCTCTAGGCTTCCTGGTGTCTGAGCCTTTTGGATCACACTCGGGCCACGTTCCCAAGCTGTTCTCTGCAGTCGTGAGAGTTAGAAACGTACTTTAAAAAAAAAAAAAGACGAAAGCTGGTATTCTCGCCTAATCACCTGACTCCAGGAGCTGGAGCTTTGAAGACTTGTGAGACTTGCAATAAAATTGCAGCCACTGGCAACCCTGAGTAGTAGCTCCTGTGGGAACCAGACTGTCACAGCTGTCTTCTATTATTCCCCACCCAACCTTCACAAGCTCAGCCGAGAAAAGCACTCCACGAAGGTGACAGGCAGGCAGGCAAGAGAAACTGAGTCCGGCAGCTAACATCCCCCTCCTCATTCATTTTTACAACCTCTCCTCATTGTTATTTATTTATTCGATGGTAGCAAAGAGGGAGTCCCGGCTCGAGATACTGTGGTGTTAGGCACTGCACTCTCCGCCCCGAAAAGCCTGCGATCTATGTATAAGATAACAGACAACGGATGGACTACCCCCATTTTACAGCTGGGGAAACTGAGGCACAGAAAGGGGCAAATACTTGCCCAAGGTCACCCAGGAGGGCAACTGAGAATAGAACCCAGGTCTCATAAACCCCAGGCCCCTGCGCTGTGCAGGAGGCCACGTCACCCTGGTGTTCCTTTGTTACTAAATGAGATGGGGAAATTAGCTATTAGAGTCGAGTACGATAACTTTACTGCTTGGGAAACTGAGGCACAGAGGGATGAACTGTCTTGCCCAAGGTGAGTCAGTGCCCAAAGCCGGGAACCGAACCCAAATCTTCCACATCCTCCTCCAGCGCTTGAATCTCAAGACCTTCCTCCCAACCATCTTACCACCAAAAGTCTGGCTAAACTCACCCAGCATATTGCAGCTCAATCCCTCCTCCACTGGTCAAACCCCCCGGCCCCCAACCTACAGCTCCCTTGGACCCTGGGCTTTGGCAGCGAATTCACTCTTTCCTCTCCTAAAGGGTTATAAAACAGGGCTAGCGCAGGCTTTCGGCCTCCAGGATTACTAAATATTTTCCATTCATTTTAACTTTGAACAGGGCTCCAATAACCGGCTTTATATATGTTATAACCTCCCGCCCATGTACGGCATTCAGCAACGCGCTGGCATGCCAGATAGCTGTGCTGCCCCAATAAAAAAAAGCTCCAGCTTCTTTAATAATCACTAATGCACCATTTCCTGCTCGTTATGGAAATAAACACTGCCCTGAGCAAGTGGGATACTGTCAAAAATATTCCCTCCCTCCCCCTTTGCCCACCCAAGTGAAACTTTAATGAAGAAAACCTGCAATTTTCTATTGTTTCACCATGGAACAATAAAGCTCCTGGATGGAACTTGCTGCAGTGCTAATGGTTTTTATTTTAGCAGCAAAAGCCCTGCTGCTGGGTGAGGAATGATGAGGAATCTCCCATCGAGTTCGACGGAGAAGCTACAGTCACTGATTGTGGGCCCAGAGATGAGACGGGAGACCAATTTCGGGCTGCAGCCCCATCGGCAGGTGACGGCAAGTGGAGGTGAATGTGCACGGCGCACTGCTTTCTCCGTTACGCCTCGCGTGTCTCTCCAATCGGCGAACCCCTGACATTTTTCAGTCCAAGGTGGAGCCATCAGACCTTGTCCCGGGCTAAGAGCACGCAGGTGGTGAGGTCCACATTGCAAGACTGGAGGCTGGCTTTGAAAGGAAGGCAAAGTGGCCCTCAGAAGAAGCACCTTACTCATTGCAGGAGACAGGGATTCAGCAGGGCCGCCCGGGGGGGGGGGGGGGGGAGTGGGGCAATTTGCCCCAGGCCCCGGGCCCCGCAGGGGCCCCACGAGAGTTTTCCGGGGCCCTTGGAGCGGGGTCCTTCACTTGCTCCGGGGGGCCCTGGAAAACTCTCGCAGGGCCTGGGCCCCCAGAGCTTCCTCCGCTCCGGGTCTTCGGTGGCAATTTGGCGGCGGGAGGGGGGTTCTTCTGCGCCGGGATCCGCCGCTGAAGTGCCCCGAAGACCCGCGGCCGGGGGGTCCTTCCATCCCAGGACCTGCTGCCGAAGTGCCGGGTCTTCGGCGGCAATTCGGCAGCAGGAAGACCCCAGGCCCCCTGAATCCTCTGGGCAGCCCTGGGATTCAGTTCCTGGTTCTGCTCCAGCTGTCCTGGGCGCCCTTGGGAAGCCACTCGAAGCTAGGCTCCTTCAAATTCTCAGCACTACTGGGGTCCTATTTTCCAAAGAGCCTCTCTCTGTTCTGAGCTAGTGAAGTCCTTATCCCGTGTGTTTCACCATCGCCTCGACGCACCTTCCAGTCGTGCGTGACGTGACACGATTCACTGCTGCCATTCAGGCCCTGAAAACGGAGCCAGATTTTCAACAGGGCTCAGTCGCTCTAGTTGCATGTCCGGAGTTGGGGAGCTGTCTTTGGAAAATCTGGCCCCAGCAGTCTAGATCTCAACTCTGCCCCGTTCTAGCCACTAAGCTAAACTTCCTCCCAGAACTGGAAATAGACCAGGGCTTTTATTTATTTTTTTATGTGCTTCAGAGGCCTTTCTTTTAAAGAAAACATCATCCCATGGATTGCCACCAAGACAACAAACCCACTGGAATCCTTAAGGAAAGAACTACTCAGTAGGGTTAATTTTAAGACCTCACAACTTTGAGGGAGTTCCCTGAAGGCTAGGAAAATTCTGCTGCAGCAGTAACCCACAACTTCCCCATAGAAGCCCACTCGAAGAATCTCCAGTGCGAGCTACAGAACTGCAGGGCCGCTGGCAAGTACAGCAATCAACATGGCATGTTGCAGATCGGGGTACGGTTTGCTCATTATAAATAAGAGCTGCTCCTCTTATTTGAGAGAGAGGCCTGGCTGATTATCTGATCCCCATTATCTGATCCATCCTCCTGCTAGTGCAGACTCATCCCCTCTGAGATTGTTTTTCTTCCCCCATGTAATCTCGACCATACCATCCACACTCAGGGAAACTGACAATCCCCCGCCCATCGGTTTGAGCAGAGACAGTGCAGTCTTTTGGTGCTGCAGTGACATTGATGGATTACGGGCAGATCATTATAAAACCCGACACCCTCACCCCCAATCTGTGCTCAATCCACAGGGGATATACAGTGCTACAGCTCCAAGATCCTTGGCTCTTCAGATCAGGCTGCAGCACAGCTGATGCTTTTAGGCCGAGAGGTCTGCAGCTCAATCCCCCGTGTGCTGGTTGAGATATCACCTGGCACATGGCAAGCCAAGCCCAGGGTCACCATAAAACCCAGGCAGAGCAAAAGGTGTGTCACACTCATGGCCAAAATCTTGCAGCTGCGAGGGGATAGACTGATATTCCATATGCACGCCATGGGCCTGATCCCGAAAAGTGCTGATGGGGCTACCCGGAGGGTGGGGGCAAAAAGGGACAGTTCTCCCCCCGCCCCCGCAGTTCGCGCTGCCTTCCAAACTGAGTAGCGTTGCAACCTGGCGTTCAGGATCACAGCAAAGCCCCTCCAAGGGGCAGCTCCCCCAACCTGAGTGGGGTTAAAACACTGCATGCCGGGTCACAACACCACTCCCTGAAATTTGGCCCAGCAGCCTCCAGGCTAAACCCAACTAGGCCAGGTCACAACCCCCGAGGGATGGGGGGAAAGGGGGCATTTTCCATCTGGAATAAAATGTTTCAATGGCAAAGCTTTGCTGAGCTCTAAGAGGAGAGCTCCAGCTGCAGCCGCTCGCCCCTGATTTCGCATGAATGCGCCGCTATTTAGTAACGCCACCGCTTTGCACCGAGCTGGGGAACGTTCCTCTAAAACTCCCCAGGCACAAACCTGGCCGGCTTACCCCCTTAGAGCTCTGTTCATCTGCTGATCTCACACCACTTTATAAAGGTGGGCACGTGCCACTGGCCCACATTTGCCAAAGCGACTAGTGATTCTGGTTGCCCTGACTTGAGACACTATAAAGGAAGATTTTCAGGAAGCAGATGCTCTGCACTGTCTGAAAAATCAGCCTTTTTAAGGTGTCTCAGCTTGGGCAGCCAAAATCGCTCATCACTGTGGAAAATGTAGGCCATTATCCTCATGTCACAGGTAGGGAAACTGAGGCACAAGTAAATGGGAGTTTGGTCTTTGAGCGTCAGTTGGGGTTGGGGGAAGAGGCAGGATCAGCCCGACAAAAGGTGCCAAATCAGGAATTACCGACCTGTCGATTTCGCTCATCCGTGATCCGCTGGATCTGGATCTTTTTCCTCCCCATCTTCTCCGGAAATCCTCACCGTATGGGGACGACTTTCTTGTTCGGGGGAGGGGAAAAATAACCCTGGTTTAAAACGTTTTCATGAAAGAATTTTTTGTTATGTAAAAGTTTTTAAAACCAAAACCAAAAAAAACCGAACAAAAATCCGGGTTGCTTCTTTCTCAGTTCATGTTATGCTGCCGTCTGGTTAATTCCAGGCGCTTTGGGCCTCCAGGGGCTGCTCGGAAACCTAGGGAAGAGAGGAAAAAAGGAATTAAAACAATTTTTTCAAGCAAAGCCTTCCTAATGGTTATCGTTCAGATTACCGTAGCCCCTAGGGGTTCAGTTCCAGACCAGGACCCCGTTGTGCTAGGGGTGGCACAAACAGCACAAAAAGACAGTCCCTGAGCCAAAGCATGGTAGCACCTGGAGGCCCCAGGAGGTATCCAGATGCCACAGTGCCAGGTGCTGCATAGACGCACCGTGAGACACCATCCCAGCCCCGAGGAGCTTGCCATCGTAATCAATTCACCAAAAAAATAAAAGGACTCTGAGCAAAATTCCTTTCCAGGACAAACAAAACTGCATTAAGATTATCTACATCGACTCTGGTAACAGAAAGCAGCTAATCTCTCTCTCTCTCTCTGTTTATACCATGCCCGTCACCACTGTGTCTGAGTTCACGTCTACACGACAGACGCGGTAGCGCTGCAGCACCACAGTGCAGACGCTTCCCGCATCAACGGAAGGCGGATTTCCATTGCTGGAGTGAGCCCGCCTCTCCGAGAGGCAATAGCTAGGTCCACGGAAGAATTTTTCTATCAAGCTTGTTGCACCTGGGGGAGTCGGGGGCGGGGGGAGGCTCAGTTTAACTACACCGCTCAGGGGGTGAAAGGTCAATCTAGGCCTTGCCTAAACACTGCTTGAACTCTACTGTACTATTCTGTGTGTAGACGCAGCTATTCTGGTATAAAGGTGCCTATGCTGATAAGGTCATTTCCATACAGGAAGGGGACTAGGCTATATTGGTGCATATATTCGTACCTGTGTAAGTGAGGCTGTACTAGCGGCTGTACTGATATTACAATATCAATTTTAAAAATCACCCCCTGAACCAACAGTTATACCAAGACACAACCCGTGTCTAGAGCAGGTTCCACACTGCCTAATTTAAACCCGATCTGTTTGTCCAACCAAGGTATTTCTTATATCGGTGTCTAAAAATCTAGGCAGCCTGCAGACAAATGAAGATTCGGCATAAATTCACCTGCAGTGGTTCCTTATGTTTTAATTATTTATTGCATGAAAGGCCAAGGGGTCGGGACTTCTCCACTCCTTCCCTTGAGGTCCTGCCCCCCCTGCTTGCTCCTTTCCCCTCTGCACCCATCACTCACTGCTCACCCCCTTGCTCGATTCTTTCCACTTCCCACTCTCCACCCCAGCTGGGCTCCCTCTGCTCCGGGGCTGGGATGGGAGCTGCAGCCCGACTCGGAGCCTGCCGCCTTCCTGCCCAAAAGATGCAGGCAGTAGGCACCCCTGGCTGAGCAGGGGCTGGTGAGGGTTAATGACCCTGCATCTCCCCCACCGCTGCCCATGCTAACTGGATTTTTTGGATGACGACGCTGTTAAATGACTGGGTCTGTTGCACGTGCGCTGATGAGCAGCACCAAGGAGCCTTACAGAGAATGGAAATTTCACCGACACCGGCGCATATTTATCCCCATTTTACAGAGGCACAGAGTGATTCACGGCCAGCTTTCCAGAAGACCTCAGGTCTCAGTCAGGCACCAAACGGAGCAGTGTAGAAATGGATAGTAGGTGCTAAGCCCTTTTGAAAATCTGTCCTTTATTAAGTGCCTAACTGGGAGCTGAAGCACTTTCGAAAATACCCCAAATCACAGGTGCTCAGCAACTCAAACCCCGGCTGCAGGTTACGCAGCAAGGCTGGGATAGAGCAGGGAAGTGAATCCAGGGTCATATCTTAGCCACAAGTTCCACAGTCCTGTTGAGACAGCAGAGAACCATCCAGGGCACAGACAGGAAACATTTTTGTACACATGTGAGGGTGGGAGAAGACAGCCATAATAAACCAGTGAATTTCTGTTCGTTTGTGACACTCCACTCTGAACAAGCAGTGTGGGGGGGTCGTTTTTTGGTTTTTAAGTCATGAGAAGTCGAGTGGCCAGTCATTAGCCTGGGTCATTTAAATTCTTCGCCGCTTTCTGCATGAATCTTCAATTTTGCATTTTTTTAAAATGTCTGTACCTGAACAGCCCAAACCAAGCTGACGCAGAAAGGTGTTTCTTAAGGGGCATCAGAGAGAAAATTTTAAAAAGAAGCCAAGCCAGCCCTGGAGTTTTTCTGTTATTAACACTCGTTGGATTTGGAGTGCTCTGATCAATCTGGTTTGGTGTCTGTGTTTATTTAAATCCTTCTGTTTAAGATTCTGTCCTCAGAAAAAGCAAGTGCAGCAATCGGGGGGGTTGGAGGGGGCAGATGTGTTGTCATTCTTCACACATCACCAAGCAAGGGAATCCCGGCTTTAAGTGCAAAACTCAACTCATTCCCAATTACAAAACCATAACAGTACTACCCTAGGAAACCTGGGGTTCAGCGTGCAGCACCGCATGCGGTGAAGAGACGGGTCTCAGCTGTGACACGGAGAGGAAGGATTTCGGGGGGAACACTAGACTGTAGGCAATTTGGGCTGTATTCCCAGCTCTGACACAGACTCCTGAGTATGTCTCTATACTAAAGTCACAGGATGTGACTGCAGCTCGATGGACATACCTGCGCTATACAAACCTGCCTGGATCCCTCAGTAATTACTCCAGTGGCGAGATCCCCTGAGTTGCCACCTGCCACGGCTCTGCTCCCCGAGCTAGCTAAAGTTTGCCCAGGTATGTCTCCATGAGCGGCAATCACACCCCCTGACTGCAATGTAGGCACGCCCCGCAAGTCATTCTGGGCCTCAGTTCCTTGAGCTGTATAAAGGGGATAATTCCGCTTCATTGGTTTATTCAGGCTCTGATCCTGCCTTCGGCAGCACACGGGCAGACTGCTGCTGTGGGGAAGTCAGAGCATGAGGCGATCAGAGGCATTTTGATGTCCCCGAGCTCACAATCTTTCGTGTGTTTATCCTCACAACACTCCCGCGAGGCAGGGCCGTGCTTTCCTCTCCATTTTATAATGGGGAACTGCGGCAGCCCAGTGACTTCACCAAGGTGACACAGGAAGTTTGTGGAAGAGCAGGGATGTAAGCCCAGGTCTGTGGCTGCTGCTCGACCCGCAGCCCACCCTGCCTCTCCTCTCCCCGCTCAGTGCTAGCCCTGAATCTCGCCTGCTAAATGGCCCTGGAAAGAGACCTGAACAGCAGAAATCTTTTCAGAGGTTGTTTGGAAGAGGCTGAAGTGACCCAGCAAGGCAAAGCACCAGGCTGTCTAGCATTACAACCAGCCCCAAGGAGACCGCGTGTCTCAGCAGGGAGTGGGGCTAAGCTGCATGCAATAGGATTTCAAAGTTGGCAGCTCTTCGTTTTTCTACTAGGCTGAGCTGGTCTTGCTCGCCACATCAACCTTAAAAGCTCTTGGCAGCTTCTTTCTCAGCCCAAGTGTCAGCTCCCTGGATGGGTTTTTCAGCCCCGCACAGTTCCTTTCTGTGGACAGTAACAACAGCAAGACAACGTTTTTCAAATTTCAACATTCAGGATTATCATTTTTCCTTGAAATGTCACGTTTTGGTAGGGAAAATGGGGATGAAATTTGTGCCTCTGCTTTTCCCTCTGCTTCTTTTTACAGGGAGCAAGACAAACAGCAATAATAATATTACATTGTATTACAGCAGTGACTTGAGGGCCTGGATCAGAATCGAGGCTTGTATGCTAGGTGCTGTCCAGAGATAAACACAGTCCCAGCTCTTGCATCCTAAGATCTCCAAGGACTTCACCAATACAATTTCAGTCCTACCACACACAATGACAAAAGGAAGTACTATTTTTTCCCCCACACAAAGCATCATTAACCTGTGGAACTCATTGCCACAAGATATCAGTGAGGCCAAGCAACTGTCTCACTGCTCTAATGTACCAAAACTATGAAGAGAATCTAGGAATGTTGATTCCTAGGCCCCTGCTCTGACACTAGACCATACTCTCTCCCAGATCCAGAAGAATACCCAGGACCGCCAGTCCCCCTGTCCTAATCACTAGTCTACACCCCCAAAAACCAAGCAATCCCAGCCTTCCCTGCCTTACAAGTTTGCCGTGAAGTTTGCCAGTGTCCAATTTATTTCTTCTGCCTCAGTTACTTTAACTCTGGGTAAAAGGGATTATATGTACATCTATAAATCACATTTGCTAATAATGCCATAAAAAAATGGCACAGCAGCAGGAATTGGCTTCTTTGTCGGTCCTATTGACTCAGGTATCAAAGCATACGAGGGGGAAGATTTCTTCTCCGAAACCCACTATTCATTTTCCATGAAAGAAGAACACTTGGACGGCTAAGACACATGTATTCACAGGAGGCCACAGACACACAAGCAACAAAAAGTTCCTTTTACCTCCCCCATACCAAGGTTCTTTACAAGGACAAATCGTATTGAAATGACATTTACCAGCTGAACCCCGGTTTTCTTTCTTTCATTACTGAAACGTATGCACCTTTCCCGTTGCCGTTAATAAACAGCAGTGCAACTGCAGTTGTCTGGCAATGGAAGAGCGGCAACAAACGGGAAGTGGGACTGATATGATCATGTGAGATGGGGGCCCGCTCTATATGATGATAAGATAGGACATGCCATACGGGACCATTCAAAAAAGAACTAGTTAAGTTCATGGAGGACAGGTCCATCAATGGCTATTAGCCAGGATGGGCAGGGATTGTGTCCTTACCTCTGTTTGCCAGAGGCTGGGAATAGGCGACAGGGGATGGATCACTTGATGATTCCCTGTTCTGTTCATTCCCTCTGGGGCACCTGGCATTGGCCACTGTCAGAAGACAGGATACTGGGCTAGATGGACCTTTGCTCTGACCCAGTGTGGCCGTTCTTCTGACCACTAGCTCAGTATCCCGCTTTCTGCCACACCAAGATAAATCACTGGTCCATCAGCAGCCCACCTTCTGCAGTACCAGATCAGACCATGAGGGTCTCTAGCCAAGTAACCCACTTCCTGCTACATCAGATCAGGACAGTGGTCTAGCCAGCTAAGAAGAATGGGCTAGAGAGGTACTTTTCCACCTGTGGTCCACAGACCTTTGGGGGTCCCGCAGGCTATGTCAGAGATTTCCAAAGGGGTCTGCACCGCCATTCAAAAATTTTGAGGGGTCCGCAAATGAAGAAAAAAAGCTTGAAAACCACTGGTCTAGAAGATAAAACTTTCAGCTAGTCTGCTAGGAGATCTGTCCCATGAATCAGCCCCCCGGAGGAAAGTGAAAAAAGTGGAGTTGTTTGTTTGGTTTTTCCCCATTGAGTTTAAACAAAGAGTTCGATTATTTTTTTTTCTTTTTTGGTCAAAACATGAAACATTTCTACTCAAAGCGTATTTGCTATTTTAAAAAAGGGTTTCAAAGGAAATTTTTCATTCAACTCAAGCTGGCATATTATTAGCTGTTTATATCACAACAGGAAGGATCCTGGCACTGGAAATATACATAATGGACCTCAGCTAGCATGTATCAGCCTAGAAATTAGGCTGATTTACAGCAGCTGAGGATCTGAACTAGTAATTAATGGGGAGGGGAGCGATCTGCAGCGATTACTCTCTCATGGATACTTTATGTTGGTTCTTCGTTTTCTGCTTTCCTTCATCTGAAATACAAAGCATTCAGGCTGAAAGGGCGCTGTGTTCTGCTCAAGGTGTAGGAAATAACTTAACGTGCTGCTGTGCAGAATCAGAGCTCTGGTCCAGGTACCCCAGCATCCTGCCTCTGACAATGGCCAGCACCAGCTGCTTCAGAGGATGATACAAATAACCCGCTAATGTACAAATATGTAATAAGCTGCTCACAAGAGAAATTTCTTCCTAACCCATGCGTTTTCTGTTCATGCCCTGAAGCATGAGTATTTACATCCCTTACAAATGTTTAATCCTATCATATATAAGTGTGTATGTCTTTAATAAAAAGAACAAGGAGTACTTGTAGCACCTTAGAGACTAACAAATTTATTTGAGCATAAGCTTTCGTGGGCTACAGCCCACTTCATCGGATGCATAGAATGGAACATATAGTAAGAAATATATATACATACAGAGAACATGAAAAGGTTAAATGTCTAATCCTATTTTGCATATGGCTACTGCATGTCTAAATAATATCGAGCAGCAGTGAGTTCCACATGTTAATTATATGTTGCATTAAAAATGTGCAAGTTGGCAACATTGCCTAGCTCTTTCTTTTCAAAACCGGGCAAAACCCTTTCAAAACCCCCAAAGTCAACCAGCGTCAAGGATCCCTAACACCTCTGAAAACCAAGCCCCACTCATCTGATGATGGGTACATAAATGGCACCCAAAATTGTCATATTTGACGTTTTAGGCCTCAGGGTCTAATTCTGTACCATTAGAGTCAATAGGAGCTCCCTACAAATGTACTGTTCCATGATTTAAAAAAAAAGATTTGGATACTGAAGTTATCAGAGTTACAGCAGAAGCAGTGGATGCTTAACGCTTCTGAAAATCAAGTCATAAGTGACTTGCCCCAAGTCCCACAAAGTAGCAGTGGCAGGGGTAGACAGCACTCCCCTTCAGGTGTCATAATACAAGTCACCTTCTTGAACCACTAGACCATATTCTTTTCCAGAGCTGGGGATGGAACCCAGAAGTCCTGGATCCCAGTCTCCTGCTCTAACCATTAGAAAACACGACCTCCCAAAGTTGGAAGAAAACCTAGGAGTCCTGGCAACTAGCTCCTTCTTTTAATCATTAGAGAACATGCCTTTCTGAACTGGATTAACCCCCCTCCCCCACCCCGGCATCCTGAGCACAGGTCCTTTTCTCTAACCACTAGACAACACTGTAGGAAAAATAATTTTTTGCACTGCTTCTGTGTCCGTCACAAAGGGGGAAAAAAAAGAATCTGTGACTTTACAAAATGTATCCTTTCCACCTCAAACAAACCAACAAACAAAAAATAGCCCAAGACAAATTCAGACCGTTGAGAGGGAGAAGAAAAGAATTCAGAAAAGCGAGGCGTTATTAAGATCCACTGTGAGATTCGGCTGTCAATGAACGGGGCTGGGTTAATCCTCATACAAAGGGGATGACTTGCAAGGCAGTCTCTGCTCACAGTCCTGGCCTTTTCTTCCCTTTTTCAATAATGAGCAACACCGAGACCCCCTGAGGCAGGAAAACGAGGCTCCCAAATCTGACAGTCCAATCAAGGCCCCCCAGCTCCGAGACGCTAAGCTTCTGCTGGTTTCATCCCGCCTTCTCCTAAGTAGTGTTTGTCATAAGGCAAGGGAGAGAAATGGAGATCTGTCTAGGTGTGGAACTTGGAGCCGACTCTTCAAAACCCATAGTTTATATGGGAGCAGCCCTGAAGCCACAGTGTCTGGAGCCAAAGTCAGTCAGGATGCCTGGGTTCTGTTCCCACCTTGAGGAAGGGAGTGTAGCCTAGTGGACTGAGCAGAGGACTGGGACCTGGAGCTTCCTCCAGGAAGGAAGCATGGGAGACTAGCTGCCATAGACTCTTGGGGTACATCTACACTCCTAGGTGTGGAACTAGGGCTGCTGGAGGTGTTGCCGCACCCCCTGGCTTGAAGTGGTTTCCATCCTATCCAGGGTTTGCAGTTTGGTTCAATGGCTCTCAGCACCCCCACTACACACATTGTTCCAGCAGCCCTGTCTATACTGCTGCGGCTGACCTGACTTGGGCTTGCAGGGCTCTAACACTGCAGTGTAGACATTCAGGCTCGGGCTAGAGCCCAGAATCTGAGACCCTGTAAAGGGAGAGATCTCAGAGCCTGGACTCCAGCCTCGGTTTCTACCCCTGCCATTTTCAGCCCCATCGCCTGAGCCTGCTAATCCAGGCTCTGAGACTTAGTGCCATGGGTTTTTTTGCTGTGTAGACATACCCTTGGGGTCCATCTCCACTTCTGGGAGGGAGTGTAGACTAGAGATTAGAGCAGGTGGAAGGGGCATGCCAGAACATCAGCTTCTATTTGCAGCTCTGGATGGGAGCATTGTCTAGCGGTTAGAACTGGGGGGGGGGGAACGGACCTGAAATGTATTTTCTTCCCAGGTCTGGGAGTGGGTGTGGTCAGAGCAGCAGCAAGGACTCCTGATTTCTGGGCTGTAGAACCGACGCTGGGCTCCATTCCTGCCTTCCTGAGGCAGTATTGTCTAGCAGTGAGCACAGCACCTATGTCAGGACTCCTGAGTGCAGTTACTGATTGTGCTCCTGGCCGAGTGTATCATCCTGGGAGCAAGTCACTTACCATCTCATCTTCAGAGGTGCTGAGCACACGACAGCCCCCGTTAGCTAGCACTTGGTCCGTGACTGAAATGGAAACGGTACCTAAGAGCCGAGTGGACGTCGTCACCTGGGACACAGATCCTAGGGCAGAAGCCCTTGACCAAAGTACGAACAAGGGATGAATGGGCAGGCAAAGAAAACCCTGGAGACCTGCGGAAAGACCCACCCCCTCCAGATCAACCCACATCAATGAAAAACAAGGAAAGGAGGAACTAACCTCATATGACTGCAGCCACTCAGGTATCACTGCAGCAGGAATGGCAATGGGATCTAGTGGCTAAGGCACTGCCATGAGAGTTGGAAGAGATGGGTTCCATTCCCAGCTCCGCCATGTAACCTTGGCTAAGTCACATTCTCACTCTCTGCCTCAGTTTCCCCACCTACCAGTGGGCTATACTGACTGTAAGCTCTTTGGGGCAGGGACTGTCTCTCACTAGGTGTCAGTGCAACACACACCCATTTCCTATAGTTTAAGGCCAGACGGGACCATTAGATCATCGAGTCCAGGGGCTCTCAACCTTTTTCTTTCTGAGTCGTCCTCCCCCGCCCAACATGCTATAAAAATTCCGCGGCCCAGCAGTTCCACAACAATGGTTTTCTGCATAGAAAAGCCAGGGCTGGTGTTACGGGGTATCGAGGAGGGCAGCTGCCCAGGGCCCCACAGCATAGGGGCAACATGAAGGTAAGTTGCTCCAGCTTCGGCTTCAGCCACAGGTGGTGGGGCTCTGGGCTGCAGTCCCGCATGGTGGCACTTCGCCTTTCTGCCCTGGGCCCAAGCGAGTCTAATGCCGGCCTGCTTGGTGGACCCCCTGAAACCTGCTCGCAGCCCCCCAGGAGGCCCAGGACCCCTGGCTGAGAACCACTGATCTACTCTGATCTCCTGTGTATCACAGGCCATTACGTTTCACCCACGTTCCTCTACCTTGAGCTCAGCTAAAGCATTTCAGTCCTCAGGAGACTACATGGACGTGTGTCCCAGGCAGAGAACAGGAGAGGCCGAGGTGCACCAACGGCCCAGGCCCCTGCAAGGGAAGGGAATCAATTAGGTGAAGTGACCTTGCATGGGATCCGCCTAGCACAAGGAGGCTTCTAGATGCTGCTGTAATACAGGAAGACGACCCTGAATAGAAAAGAAAAGAAGCCACTTGCAGGCAACCAGCTTTACTTTGAGTTCAGCATCCAAGAAGAGGTGAAGATGTCAGTAAAGAATAATCCAGCCCTTGACAGACACATTCTTAAAGATGCTCGAAAATCCACCCATCTGCCTGGCTGTTTCAAAGGGAGGGAGAGACAGATTGCTTGCGGCGATTGTTTAATGACAGACAATAGCTCACGGTCCGGGCCGTGCAGAGCAGCATGAGGGTGATCAGCTGGCCAAGAGAAGGGACAAGTCACTTGCATTAGTGATGCTACAGTTTGGTTGCTTTACACACACTTTAAAACCCACTTGTTCTTTCAAGTAGCCAGACCGGTTGGCTGCTTAGACTAACCGCAACAGGGTACTTTCAGCCAGTAATTGCATGCAAAGGAAATCTAGTGAGAGGTCCTTGCACCCTGCACCTCGTGCAGTCACCAATACCAGTGCCAAGTGGTGTGGAGACGCTGCCTTCTACCCAAGACGCAGGGCAATGAAGGCAACAGAAATAAAAGAATTGCTGAGAGAGCAGGGAGGCAGTGAGGCCTAATGGATAGGGCATGAGAGTGCAAGTTAGGAGACCTGCGTTCTGTTCCTGCCTTGGCCACTGGCCCACAGGGCAACCTTGGGCAAGTCACTTCCTGATCTGTGCCTCAGTTTACCCATATGGACAATAGGGATAACAACGCTGACCCTCTCTGCAAGGGGCAAATGAAAAATGGCCATCAGAGAGGGAAGATTTATGACCTAACACACCACTGGACGGTCCCAATATTTGATTTGTGCTGTCCTTCGATTGTAAATTCTCCAGGGCAGAGATCGCCTCCTCCCATGTGGATGTAAAGTGCATAAGATAATGGGTCCCTGACCCTTGACTGCAGCCTGTCGGTGCTACCCCAATACAAATAATGTTTTATTAATAATAATTAATATTATTATTAAGTTGAGAGAGATCAGCTTTGTCCTGATACATAACTTTTGCCATTTCACACTACACAAGCTCATAGCTGTGTTATTCATTAATTGGTTTGATTTATATGAGCATAGCACCTGGGAGCCCCAGCCACAGACCAGGACCCCATGGCGCTAGGTGGTGTACAAAAGATGGTCCCGGCCCTAAGGTGCTTACAATCCAAGGATCTAGCCTTCATCCCGGCAGTATCCCAGATCCGCGCGATCATTAACAGATTATGTAACTAGCCTAAGTCATAGAAGGAAATCTATGGTGGGAGCAGGACCTGGGCCTGGGTCTTTAGAGCCCCGCATAAGACATTACCCCATACAGTCAGTAGGAATTATTTTGCGGAAGGTCTGTGGCATGGTGTTATCCAGTTAGTCAGACCAGGTGATCACAATGGTCCCTTCTGGCTTTCGAATCTAGGACCAGCCCTTCCTTAGTTGAACTCCATTGGTTCCAACTGGCCTGAATTTATCCCAGTTCCATCGCTGGCACCGTTCTTCTATCACCTTTATCTCGCGTTTCTGAAAGCAGGGCACAAGGCAAGCCAGACACTCTTAACACGTGGCTACGGATGAGGGGGTCTCCATGGCAACCATTACCGTGCAACAGCTCTTCGGCTTTTCTTCCCTCACTCGCCGGGTTTTTATGCCGGTTGGCGCAAGTGGAGACAAGAAAAGCCGCTAAGAATTGCCCCGGCAGGTTGACTGGCGAGCGCTCGCTTGTGTCAGAGACGCCAGCGGCTCTGTACGAGTCCGACTGCTTTATCCAGACCATCTCCAAAGATACGACCACCAGGCACGGCCTTGCTGGGCCAGAGCCCCAACCCAGACCATTTTTATGACAGTAGCGTCAGAGCGCTCAACAGTGTGACTACCTAGCTCGTAAAATGGGATTGTCCTACCTCAGGTGGCAATTGTGGGGTGCTCAGATACTACAGTCATGGTGGCTATAGAAGTCTGAGGGCTTGCAGTTGAGGCACCGGGCTGGGATTCAGGAGATTTGGGTCCCATGCTTTGGACTCCTCATGTGACATTGGGTAAACCATTCAATCTGTCTGCATCTCACTGCTCCACATGCAAAGTGGGAATAGCTGTTCTCTTCTTGGCTGTTTCGATTTTAACCTCTCTCACTGTGCGGTCCCACAGCACCCCATTGCATGAGGTGCTGACTTCAGTTGAGACATCTAGGCACTACTGGACACCAAATATTTGTACAGTTCAGAAGAGACCTAGGTAGCCAGCCCACCGGCTTGAGGGACCTGGGGCCTTTAAAGAGTGCCCAATACATTGCCATCAAGCCAGGAAGGTGATAGATCTTTGGTGGGTTCCTTCTGCAAGGCACACAGCAAAGCGCCTGGGCTATGGAACCTGTTAGAGAACACAGGAAGCAGAGAACTCCAGAATCGCTTCTCCCACCTCCTCGCTATTATACAAGTATGACTATCACAGCAATTAACAGACATGCCAATTAAATACAAGCAGGTGCTGGTTAACTCTGCACTGAGTAATTCATACCCGACTCTAGCTAAATTGCTTTAAATTGGAGAGACGGGCGAAGGAGCAGAGTTTGCAAATGGCAAAGGGGAGAGGAAAATCATCTCCGCTGGAAAATATTTTTGCATACGCAGGGGTGCTTAGGAATCTGGGTCCCCTTGATCCAATCCCCCCAGGCTTAGGGAGCGGGCAATTCAATGAGAGGGTCTGTATCTCATCCAAATCTCTTACTACTGGACAGCGGATTGTATGGGGAAAAGTATTTCTTTTCATCATTTTTGAATTCTCCACCTTTCAATTTCACTGAAAGTCCCCTTGCTCTTATGCTACAAGACACGGTGAATAGAAATTCCACATCCACTTTCTCTAGACCATTCATTATTCTGTACATCTCATCACTTTCCAAATCAGAAGGCAAATAAAAACCTAAGTTTTATTTATGTTTAAAAGCTCATTATTTTTAAGCCAAACTCATGAATTGATGGCGGGAGGGGATTGACTTGGTTTTTTTGGAAGTTTAGAGCTGACAACACTGGAACGATTCCTATCTTTGCAGTCTCTCTTCATGGGAGCTTTTCCATGCTCCTAATCACTCTTGTCTGCAGGCTGTCCCTGAACCTCCTCTAATGCAAAAATATCCTCTCCAGAGGGGATGATCAGAACCCCACACTAGGACAGGGAGCTCAAAGGCTCAAAGTGAAATTGACTAGAAACTGCCCAGTCCTTTTTCATTGTTCAAGGTCATTCAAATGTAACAAAGCGAACAATCCACAGAGAGTGAAATGTCACTTTGGATTTTAAAAACCCTTTCAGTTTTAATCAGCTCAATATTATTAGCAATACAATGACATTTCTTGTTTTAAATTTTTTTTTAACATAACTGAATTGTAATCTTTTTAAAAAAGAAAACTATTTAATCTCTCAAATCAGTGAAAGAATTTGTACAGACAAAAAAAAAATCACAAGTGCATTTTAAAAAACGTGGCCCTGATTTTCAAAGTCATTTCCAAGTGCCCAGTTGAAGATGCTTTAAGGGGCCTGATTTTCAGGGAGTGGATTCTCAGCCCTTTCTGAAAGTCACACCCCTTTCAGGTCTCTCAAGCTGAGCTCCTGAAAACTGAAGCAGTCAAAATGAGTTGGCTCCCTTGAAAGTCTTACCCTGAGTGTGTTTAGAAAGCCTTAAGTTTCAGATCCTCTGTCCCCCTGTCACAACAAGCACCGGTGGTTAAATCTGCCCTCTTTGCACCAGCAGGGTGAGGCCCTCCTGACCTCATATAGCAAAAGCACAGAATCCTGAACTTAGAAAACGGAAGATAAGTAACTGGTTTTAAAATGTGTAGCAATGGGGTCTAGTGGTTAGATCTGAGGATGGAACACATGCGTGGGTTCTATTCCTAGGTCTGGGAAGGAATATGGCCTAGTAACTAAGGCAAAGGTTTCGGTTCCACTCCCAGCTTTGGAAGAACATGTGATTCTAGTGGTTAAGAGCAAGGGGAGTGGGAATCAGACCGCTTGGTTCTGCCACCACATCTCTCATCTGCAGAACATTTATCCACAAGGGCATGGAGAGCCTTAAAAAGGGAATGTTTGCAAAGCACATCGAGAGCGGTAGATGGAAGGCAGCTCCAGGCGTGCGAAGTATTCAAAATAGAGATTTTTTGTCTTATCGGTGTATTTGTGTCACTGACAGTCTCCCGACCTCCCGCTCTCCAACCTGCTTTCCCAACCGCAACCCGCGCAACGGAGCTGTGCTACGTTGTAACCCGCCCGGAGCCCCTCTGTTGTCATTCGTACCATGCCTAGGCAGCAGGGGTATGGGGAGCGGGGCAGAGTGAGAGATTAGGAGGGGCTCAGAGATGAGAGACAAGAATGATGAGAGGCCTGGAAAAATCTCTCCTACGAAGAGAGACTGAAAGAACTGGCACTGCTCATAGAGGAGATAAATGAGAGGGAACCTGATAAAGTTGATGAGATACTGAATGAAGGCAGATTGGGGGCCGTGTCCCATAATGCAAGGGACAGGGGATGGTCGACGAAAGCAGGATGTTTAAAGCTGATAAAGGGAAACTTTTTGGCTTGGACAGCAACCCGAAGAGCAAGAAGAGCCAGAGGTACAAGAGTTAGTATGAAAACTCAAAAAGAAAACAAGACTTATGGAAGAGAGAAATGCTCCTGCTTCCGGACGAGAGCCAACCTCTCATTAGGATTTGGAAAACACCTTCATTGGGGCAGGTGTCATAGGGCGTGGCTGCCCTAGAGCATCCCCTGCTGGCTGAGCATGGCTCTGCAGGTGGCAGCGATTTCCCCTCGCCCAGGGATTCACACTGCTCAGGCATCCAGCCGAGTCGCTTGGACTTTGATCCCTTTCCAGAGAGAGGCCAAATACGAGTCTCAGACAAACAAAAGGTTCTTCTGTCCCCCTTTGGGCGCCTCTGCACTCATCCCTCTGGGCTCGGGTCCCAGTCCTTTTAGGGTTACCTTTCAGTCTCTCCGGAATAGAGCCTCGACTCCCAGGCTGCTTCTCTGCATTTCCCTTGCGCAGTCTCAGGTCCCCTACGGCACCTTTCAGTCTTCCCAGCTCTGGGATGGATCACTGACCTACACACCCAACCTAAATGGGGCTTCTTTGGATGGCCTTGATTTCCTGCCGTTCCTCCCCAAACTGCCTTCTCTGCCCCTTTTATGAGGCCCCGGTGCGTAACAGGCTGTCACCTGCCACCAATTAGTTCTACCCCTTAGGCTGGAGGCATCTGATTGTCCAAGCCTGGCTAGCCCCAGGCCTCCTGGCCTTTAAGGGACAGGCCACCCTAGATAAGTCCACACTGCAATCAGACACCCGCAGCTGCAATCAGACACTCACGGGGGCTTGGACAGTGGGACTGATACACTGCAGTGAAACAGCCCTGCAGCCTAAGCCAGCTGCGGGTTTTTAATGGCAGTGGAGGCATATCCCTGTTACAGCAGGTTATCCCTTCACTGCAGGGTGTCCTGCCCTGGCCTCTGAAGCAGCTGGTGCTGGCCATTGTTAGCGACAGGATTCGGAGATCCCTGGAGCCCAAATCCAGGCTAACAATTCCTATATTCTTCTGTTCCTAGATTTGAGTTGCTCAGTTCTTTCTTGCACAGAAATAAAGTGGGCTTAGAACTGGCAGCCTGAGCTCTAGAGCCATGCCAAGAAAAAATCCTTACAAGTAGATTTTCATTATAGTTATACATCTGGGTAAGTTCCCATTGAAGCCAACGAGAAGTACTTGTATCCTGCTATGGATTCGGGGTCTGATCTAAATCCCATTCAAGTCAATGTAGGAATCTTTTCCATGGAATTCAGTGGGGTTTGGATGGTAGCCCTTAGAGCACAGAATCTGTAGGATATTTACCTCATCATCTCCTGAATAATTTGTGTCCACTGAGGACACATCTAATTAGAAAGCCCTAGGGTTCACCTGGTTCACAGACTTTTTATGTGGCATCTCACTGTACAACAGGCACCTGAAAGGAGTCAATCTAGGCAAGGTATCTCCCCAACATTCGCTGTGGCGAACACTGACAGCACGAAATCACGTTGTTTCACTGCACTACCTTTATCCTCCTTAACGTCTCATTTTACTCCCAGCTGGCCTACTCCCTCCCCAATTGTCGGGCAAGCGTCCTGCTTCTCATGAACTTCAGAGGACAAGCTTCTGATCCCGTGTGCGCTAGTGAAGAACTAGAGTAACTCCACTGCCTCAGGCCAGTAAGACGGAGATGATCTTTCCGAGTGGAAAGATTTGTTCTTTAATCTCTTTGACTATTTGCTTTTCATATTCCCCTGTAGCCTCCAGATTTCCATCTTATACTTCACCTGGCATTGTTTATGCTGTTTCCCGCTAGCTTCACTATGGCTATTCTTATTAATAATTGTCTGTAGCACCTGGAAGCCCCAATTGAGATCAGAGACTTAATGTGCTGGGTGCTGTACATACTATAGCAAGACAATCCCTGCCCTGAAAAGCTTGCTGTCTAAATAGACAAGATAGATAAAAAGCTATTATCCCCGCTTTACACATGGGGAACTGAGGCACAGAGAGATACAGGCCTGAATTCTCAGTTACACTATGGCCTGGTTTACACACTGATTTTGTACCGATATAACTACTGGTTAGGAGTGTCATTTTTTACTGACACAATTATACCGATACAATTATGCCAGTATAGTGTGGATGCAGTGCTTTATGCTAATATAACTTATTCCCTTTCCCATATGAGAATCAACTATCCCGGTATAAACACTTTTATATCGCTACAATTGCATCCACGAGGATTATACCACTTTAGCGCTCCCGGTATAATTCAAAGGGTACAACTTTCGGGAGTAGACCAGACTGCCCAGCCAGCGTAAAGGGCCTTAAACTGGACCAAAATGCAATGTCAAAAGATGTAAGTCACTTGCCCAAGGAAATCCGTGGTAGAACCAAGATCAAACCCAGATCTCTTGGGTCCCATGGCAGTGCTGAACCAAAAGACCAGCCATCACTACCGCAGATACAAGCTAGATTTCTATTTTCTGAAAAATACATATTTAGCTATAATAACCTCTTGAACTTGGCTACTTAACCACAGCTCTTGCCTTCCTGTTTCCTTTTCATGGAGGGCTCTGCATGCCTTCTGTGACTCAGTTATTGTTCCTTACTTATCCGCCACACTGAGCCTAAGGATTGTAATTTCCTCACAGGTTTAAGATTCTTGTTGACCAGCTTCCTTTAAAAAAAATGAAAAATCCTCCTTTCTAAAATTTACTGTCAGAGTGTCAATTTTTGGTACCTTTCTTCCCCCTCCAAAGGATATTGAACTGAATCACACTGTGGTTACTCAACGACAGTTAACTTATTGAACCAAATCCTGGGCGATTCTTGTAGCTTTATTATTTTTTTTTGCACATGTTCTAGCTTTAGCTGTTCTAATAAGCCATCATTTAACGATCTTACAGGCTGGACATTACTGGTCTAAATATCTCACAGGAAAATCAGGTCACAAAAATGGCAATTATTTTTCACGCAAAATGTATGGGGGGAATCATTCCCTCCCGCCCAAAATTTCCAATGAAGATTTTTCACTTTGTTGATGAAAATCTGAAAACTTTTAAAAAATACAAAGTATTTGTGGGGGTTTGCTAAGTATTTGTTGCGGTTTTTTTTCCAGTTTCTGGCTGTTTGTGGGGGGAACGAACAGAAAATGTTTACCAAAATGGAAATATTCTTTGAAAAAAAGCCATTTTGGTTGAAAAAAAGAGAGAAGGGTGATACGGACTGACAGGGGAGCACAAGGAAACAAGACAAGAACTCTGGCCAGCAGGATAAGCTGTGTTCTTGGCACACAGGCATCACAGTACAGGAGAGATTTAAAGGAGACCACTGAGTAGCTGTGTGGATCTTTACAGGAGATTCCCCCCAAGCACGAGGTGGCAGGACCACCCAGAGGAGTCAGAGGGCCTGGGGCAAAGCAATTTCGGGGTCCCCTTCCATAAAAACAAAGTTGCAATACTATAGAATACTATATTCTCGTGGCGGCCTGGGGCAAATTGCCCCACTTGTTCCCCCCTCTGGGCAGCTCTGGAGGGGGGCAGAATGCCAGTACAGCCTATGCACAGAGGGGGTGGGTGTCTGTCCCCCTCCAGTGGCTGGCCCCTGACTCTGCCACATGTGGCAGTTTGCAGACATTAATCCTTCAGCACAAGCAGTAGAGGCTGACGCTGTTACAGTCTGGGGTGAAGAGTTGTGTCACCTCTTACCCTATAACCCATACGTGCCTTAAAGGCTTTGCGACTCTAGTTCTCTGCCTGGGAGGCCCACAATCAGCCACAAGCACGCACTTTCTGTCCATTTCTAGGGCAATCCCGGTCCAACACCTCGGATGGAGGTGCCTGCCTGCAATACCACAGCTCTTCCACCAGGCTTGGTTCACAAGGAGTCAGGGGACTCCACATTCTCCCGCAGCCCCAAATTTCCTCAAAAACGTGTGTTCTGAAACGTCCAGTGTCCTGGAACTATCCAAGGAACGTGAACCTTCGTTGCTCCTTTAAAGAATCAGTGTCCAGCTGTTTGTTCCTTTAACTGGAGTCACCAGGTCAAACACAGCCCTGGATTGGTTTAGGGGCAAAGGATGACATACTCCCTCGCTGGTCTGGAACTGCACCCCGGATCTGGCGACACATGCTCATAGCATCAGAGGAGCATAGAGACACTACAAAGGGGGCACAGAGACACTTATAAAGGTACTGGGAAAGAAAGCAAAGACAGATATTTTTCTACCACATCAAAAAAAAAAACTGGCTTCCAAAAAATACAGAAAGTGGAACGCATAACTTATGAAGTCACCACATGCTCTTGCTGGAATTGCAGAATATTTAAGTAAGGAGTATTTCATTAAGTTGGAAGGTTTTGAATTTTTCAAGGACCTTGTGAAGTTCTGGCTAGTTTGCATGTATTTTATTACAATTTCAATAGGTGGAAATAATTAAAGTCGTACCATAGGTACAGCTTTTTTTTTTAAATGAAACTGAAGTTTATTAACTCATCTCTAAGCATTCAATTGTGGTTCATTAGCAAGATACCACATTCAGTGATGGATTTTACTCTGTGCTCATTTCCTTCTCCCCGGGGAAGAGGGAACCTTGGTCTGTAAGGCGTGGGACTGAATGCTGCTCAGTAAAGGCCTGGTTTTTAAAGGTGCTGAGCACCTGCCACTCACCTTGACTCCCGCTGCAGTTCTGAGCGCTCACCCTCCGAAAATGAAACCCAGCACTCATCTGGTGCAAACCCATCGACAGCTCGTTGCAAGAGCTGCACAAACCTGCACTAAAGCCCCCTACTGCAGAAGGCAGAGAGACATGACATCATGCGTGAGTGTTTGTGTGCGTGCGTGTTTTCCCCGTCGGCCCCGGTGCTCAGAGACGTGGAGTGTAACAAGTCACCAAACACAGAATTGTTTAGCACCTCTTTATCTGCAAACCAAGATCAAAACCGCACAAATATGTTCAAGTCTCCTCCAAAGCTTCTATTCTGGTTTCAGGATGATGCTATCTAGGTTCCGGTGTCGAGCCTACAGACGCAGGGAGGGGAAGGAGAGCGAACAAAAGTGCAGCCTTGAAACAAACTTCACCCTCGGAAATGCAGCTGCAGGGACCAAGCCCCAGAGTCCTGCTCCTCTCGGCTCAGCCTCACGGAGCTGAATTCCACCGTCCAACGGATGTAAATCCAGAGTAAGCTGGACAGGAGTCAGTGGGCCTGATTCCACTCTCGCAACGGTGTTGTTCCATGGATTTCAGGGGAAACGACTCCTGCTTTGCACAGATGTATTAGATTAGAATCAGGCCCAAGGGGTTCCTGGCCCGTTCCAAAGCTGAGTGCAGTGGATTGATTGGATCAGGCCCGTACACCTGTGTAACAGAATCCATCCCCGAGGCGTCAGGTACAATCCTCAGGAGGCTCCGAGGATAAAAATGGAGGTTGGATTCAATAAGGCCCCTGAGGAATTTTAAAAAGATACATATATTCCTGACCTAGATTCAGGCATTCTCTGGAGAAAAGCAGATGCCAGCTGCACAGTCAGCTCTGCTGAGCTATAACAAAACCACAGCCCATGCCAAGATCTACAGGCTCTGTGGAGAAAAGCACAACCCTCCTACAACACTTGAAAACCAGTGTGTGCATTGCGGGAGAGGTGCCGAAGGGAAGGGGAAGGAATGATGAATCTACCAGGCCCGCGTCTCTGCCGCCCTGCGCCCGTGTAAAGAGAGTGTGAAATGCATCCACACTTTGCACTGGTGCAAATGACTGCCGGAGTTGTAGAGCACTAGGGAATCACGCTGACTGCCTTTTACCACAGCAGACCAGCAGTCAGAACGATCAACTCCCTCCCTTTGCATTTCTATAGGACAGCGGTTCTTTATCTGTAAGCACTTCCATAGTGTTCATTGCTACAGGAAGTGAGCACCTCATAAACATTAATGGTAGTGGGACCTAGTGGATAGCGCACTGGTCTAGGACTCCGGAGACCTGAGTTCTATTCCCAGCTCAGCCACTGGTCTGCTGGGTGACCTTGGGCAAATCACTTCCCCTCTCTGTGCCTCAGTTTCCCCATCTGTAACATGAAGGCAGTGACACTAACCTCCTTTGTAAAGCGCTTTGAGATCTATGGATGAAAAGCACTAGATGAGAGCAAAGGATTATTATTAATGTAACACAACACCCCCTGAAGTAAGGAAACATAATCCCCATTGTACAGATGGGGAAACTGAGGATGGAGATGACCTGTGACTTGGCCAGAGGTGGTAACAGAACACAGGAGTCCTGACACCCAGTCCCCTATTTTAGCCCCCTAAATCCCACACAGCCCCAGAACTGGGGACAGAATCCAGGTTCTCTGATTCCCCCTCCTCTGTTTTAACCTGCTTCAGTACTAACTCAGGGTGGCTGTAACATACACTCCAGCAGCACAGCTATGCGCCATAATGCAGACACTTCCTCCATCAACGGAAGGGGATTTTCGGCTGGCAAAGTTAATCCAATTCTCTGAGAGGCGGTAGCTAAGGGAACGGAAGAATCCGTCTGTCGACCGAGCCACGCCTACACCCAGGGTCAGGTTGACCTGACTGCGGTTTGAAATTTTCCCCAGCCCTGAGCGACGTGGCAGGGTCGATCAAATTTTTAAGCATAGACCAGGCCTTAAAATAACCACCGCATGGTGCACACCGTCCACACCCATGCACCAAGGGCTGGGAGTAGACCGATATGCCATCACCACACCAACCAGGGAGATCCTTTGCCTTGAGGGAGGAGGGAAGAAATCAGTGGGGGCCATCTGCACCCACTCTCAGCACTGCCAGCATGGCCTAAAGGGGCTTTAGTATAACTGAGAATCAGGCTCGGGATTGTCAGTGCTGCAGCTGCTTTCTGGAAAGGACAGCTGGCGGCCGGCGATTCTAACCAGTGACTCTGAGAGCGATACTGCAGGCACGTCCGCGACTCCTGTTCAGAGCCCACCAAGAGCTGGTCGGCTCTGAGTTTTCCTACCCTGAGCAAAGGCCGAGAAAAGACTCAGAGAGAGAATTTAGAAACTCTGGGCAAGGGAGGATCTGTAACTCATTATCCTGAGTGGTTTCCCAAGGAAAGCCAGCTGATCCTCTCCTGCTCACAGAGAAACGCAATCGGGTCAGCTAGCCACAGCATTTTCCCAGCTTCAGTAGCATGGGCCAAATCCTTGGCCCATTTACACCAGTTGAGGATCCGGAGTGGGGGGGGAAAAAGCAGCGTGGGGCTCAGACACCCTCTTCCCAACACTCCTCCTAAGTGTCTGCAGCCAGATCCAAAGCCCGTTGAAGACAGTGAAAAGACTCCCATTGGCTTTGGATCAGGCCTAGAAACCAGTGGGGCAGCATATGGGGTATATAGTCCTTTGGTTAAGTCGCCCTCCTAGCATCCCATCGACTGCCAGAGCCGGGTAAGCGGAATTCTGGCTTGGTCTCAACGGCAGCACAGCGACTCTGAACCTTTTCAGACCAGCAGCCCGGCACAGGAAGGGCAGAGTGGCCACGACTCCCTGGCACCTTTCGTGATCCCCCCAGCTGGACACGGTTCCCTTGAGAGAAGAGCCCTGCCAGCACCACGTCCTGCTGGTTTTCCCCACAGGTCTCCCACCCTGTGACTGAGCCAAGCCGACGCTGTGAAACGTGGCCCAGAGAAGCCCCACATTCAGATCCGGAGTTCTGGTTCCGCCCATTACGGGGCTGGGACGAGGTTCCACGTCTGGATCCCCAACTCTCCAACATTCAGTGGCTGCCGATGGCTGTTCACTGGGGACATGCTCAGGTGTGAACAGCACACGGCGTGTCCCACAGTCCTTTGTGCCTCAGCGCCTCCGTGTGCAGTGATTATCATTCACAACACACAAGGGGGTAAACTGAGGCCAGCGGTTTGCCCAAGGTCTTGGGGCATCCAGAACGGAGCATAGGACTAAAACCCTGGAGTCCTGTCTCCAAGCACCCTACTCTAACCACATTCCCTCCCAGAGGCAGAAGAGAACCCAGGTGTCCTGACTCCCAGTACCGTGCTCCAATCAGCAGGCCGACAGGCCAAGAGCAAGTTGAACTAAGTTGCCTGAGTTATTTGCAGCCTGAATTGTAGTTTCTTCTCCAGCAGGGGGAGGGGAAGCGGGGAGCAGACTTGCTGTTTCATTTCCCTAGCGGTCTCTATCAATCGACGGCTCCTGAGCCGGGGACTTGGGTAATTTTCCTCTGCACTAACTACACTTTTCTAAATGAAGGGAAGCGAGAGCCCATTAAAATCGCTCCCTCGCCCACCCCTCTCGGCTCCCTGCAGGGCATGAAATAACCACCTGCCAACTCCCCAGAGCCCCATGCCATGGCAGGATCGCTGCCGTTTCCCCTGTCACTATTGTCAGAGCAAAATTTAGATACCTGGTAATGAGGAGGTTTAATGTGACAGATGAGAGGTTGGCTCATTAACACACACACACACACACACACACACACACACACACACACACACTTACTTATAGGCTGGATTCTGGTCTCATCCATGCTGGGGTAAAGCAGGAGACTGTCAGTGGAATTTCCCCAGTGATCTCAAGAGCAAAAGCAGGACTTCCTCACAGGCCAGGTTTCCACTAGAAACTTTCACAGGTGTAGCAATGTTACAGGTAAAGCCAAGTGAAATTTTTCACACACAACTTGGGGGGGAGAGGGGGAGAGAAGAGAGGAGGTGAAAAAATGCAGATTTGGTGATGCCTGAATGTTCTGTGAGTTTGTGTCAATTTGGTCAAATTGTTTCAGTCCAAAAAAAAAAAACTAGAAAAAAATCGAAATGTTTTGATTTTTCAGCCTGAAGTGACTTTTTGTTTCTACAGTTCCTTTAATTTCCTTTAAAAAATTACAAATGCTTTAAGCGAGTCAAAATCAAACCCAGGCATGCTGATTTCATCTGAATGAAATGCTTTGTTCGAGACCAAACATTTTTCAGCTTGTCCGTTCACCGAAAAGTTTGAAAAAATTCATTTGCAGTTTGACTCGACACAATTCTTTCCCCCCTCCCGCATTTGCAAGTGAATCCAAAAGTCCCTTATTCGCACAGCTCTAGTTAACGGTGTGATTTTTTTTGGCCACATTTCTATCCTGGCAAAAGCCCTGGTGTAGACGCAGTTATACTGACCTGCCAAGGGGCCTTGGGCCAATCATTTCCTCTCTCAGAGGGGTAGCCGTGTTAGTCTGGATCTGTAAAAGCAACAAAGAATCCTGTGGCACCTTATAGACTAACAGACGTTTTGCAGCATGAGCTTTCGTGGGTGAATACCCACTTCACTTGCATCCGACGAAGTGGGTATTCACCCACGAAAGTTCATGCTGCAAAACGTCTGTTAGTCTATAAGGTGCCACAGGATTCTTTGCTGCTTTCATTTCCTCTCTGTGCTTCTCTTTCCTCTCCCAGCCTTTCTCTGGCCTGTCTAATTAGACTGTAACTTCTTAGGGACAGGGATCGTCTTATACTTTGTGTTTGTACAGCTCCTAGCACAGCAGGACCCTGATTTCCATTGGGGCCTCTAGCCACTACTGGAAAATACATAATAATAATAATAATAGTAATAATAATAATAATAATAATATACCACCATGTAAGTGGCTCCAGATGGATCAGGAGGATAAGCTGCAGTCAAACAGGAGTTTAAGTAGGGAAATGGTTTGCACAGAGCGAGCTGCCTAAAGTCTTGCAGAGATGCGATTGTGGAGACAACAGTGACCCAATCCTGGCCGTGTCCACCTTCCCCCCCATCTCTAACCACTAGGCAACGCCTCTCCATCCCCTAGCACTTTTTAAGTCAGACTGCCTGACATTGACCATTTACTATCTATGGCATCTGAAACTGAGACCTCATCAAAGCTGAAATTTGACGTACCACGGAAGGATCTCGATAGCGATCTCAGATGTAGCCCTGCACACCTGCCCTGACCAGCGAGCTAAGCTGCCTAACCACCCTGACCACTCTTATCACCTAGCTAGCTATCTCCAGATTAAAGCCTTGTCTACTCACAAAAGTTGTGCCACTTTATCGGTGCCAATACAGTCAAAGTTTCACAGCCCCTGGATGCAGTTCTATGGATGCAGTTCAGTATCAAGGTGTCTTATAGTGATATAGCACATTCTCCCTTTTGTATGGCAGAGAAGGTGCGTCATACGCCTGAATATTTCACACTGGGGTTGGGGAACCACCAAGCATCTGTTCGTATCATTTGCTTCACTTGGCCTGGATCTTAAGGAAGAGACATCAAGGCAAAGGAAGGCAGCTCGAGCTGCGTGGTGAGTTTACAACACTCCGTCCGGGGACGTGACCGAAGCTCGGAGACCCAGGAAACACACCCCAGCAGCCAGGAGACTGGACGAAGTGCAGATTGCCTTCATGTCTAGGCGAGGAAAGGTTGCGCAAGCTGCCCTGCTGTTTTAGCGCCTCCTGCTCGCTGATCCTGAGAACATCACTGGCACTGGACCACACAGATCGATGCTGGAAATGACACTTGACAGAAAAACAGACGAAAAGCCATGGAAGCCTAAAGACAATAGGCGGGTAGGTCCATGGCTCAGATCCAGGTGACAGAACCTGAGCACGACATGTACTTCACGATCCTATCCACCTACCTAAGCTACTTCTCTGCCCCTCATCACCACAGTATCTGAGAACCTCGCAATCTTTCATGTTTATTCTTCACAACCCTCTGTGCGTTAGGCAAGGGGACTAAGCCATAAGAACCTCTATAGAACAGAAGGTGAAGCGAGACTAAGTGACTTACCCAGGGTCACACAAGAAGTCTGGGGTAGAGCAGGGATTTGAATCTAGGTCTCTCAAATCCTAACCCCTGGGCCGTGGGAATCAGTGGAAGGACTTCAGTGAACCGACTGCATGAGAAAGGCAGCGAGTGGGACAGCAGTTTAGAAAGGGGAAGAAGGAAACGCCGAGATGACCCCAAGGACGGTATGGAAGGGCCTGAGAAGAATGAGATTCTCGCCCCCATGTCAAATCTTGTGCACCGGAGTTTGGAACCAAGGCAAACCACCAAGTTAAGAAGCATTACAGGCTGCAAAAGAGGAGAACATGTTCTGAAGGAAAGTTAGGGGCTATCCATAGTGGGCGTTGGGTTTTCCCCCAATAATCATAGCAGCTGGTTGTCCTCTCCGATGCGTGGGTTTTACCCAAGGGAAACTCCACTGGACCTGATTCTCTGTTGCCCGGCACCTTGTTCAGTCATTCAGACCAGTGCAAAGTGGGTGGGAAATGCTACCGTTCTGATTTGGTACCGTTTTACATCCCACGTTGCACTGCTGTAATTGACCGCACAGGCTGCAGAGCAACAAGAATCAGGCCCCATTCAACGGAGACACTCCTGATTTACATCGCCATAAATGAGAGGAGAATCAGGTCCATTACTCCCAACTCTTCCTTCTCAGAGAGATCTCTGGATGGACAGCACCCATGTCCACCAGATGTTAGCTATATCGCTTCCCGCTTTACTGCCAGGCACTCAGCTATTACAGTGATGAAGGCAGAAGAAGAATCTATATAGAATAGAATAGAATAGTTGTTTTATGTTTGTACAGGGCCTAGCACAATGGAGTCCTGGTCCATGAATGGTACTACCACAATAATGAATAATATTAATAATACTATAGGTCACAAGGCCTGCAACTGATGAATATGGCTCAAGCCAATGGCACATTCGCAGTGATTGGAACTGGCTGAAATTTTTGGTTTGAAAAAAAAAAAGTTTCAGTTAAATGTGGCCATTTTTTCAAATACAACAATTTTACAAAAACATTTTGATTTTCTCATTGTTTTCCATTTTCCAAATGTTTCTTCTCAAAAACGAGGGGATTTGTTTTAACTGTTTTCATTTTTATTTTCCCAGTTATCCATTTTTTTCTCATTTTCTAATTGCCGGGGTTCTTTCAGTTATCATTTTCAATTTCCTGTTACAATTTTCCAGTTATTATTTTCATTTTCCAATGATCCATTTTTGATTACCACTTTGGGTATTTTTTCCTTGGCCGAGGTGCTACTGATGTACAACTAATAGCTATGTGGTGTATCTATCATTGTATTCTATACTGTGATTCACCACCTCAGTATCTGACCATGTAGAACCAATAGCAATAGCAAAATCTCTAGTAGATTTCATGGAGTCTCTGGCACTTCTCCATTTTCATACTCAAAATTCTGCTTGGGGTTGGGGTTTTGGTTTGATTTTCTGAGGGGAGGAGCTTGGAAGGAGTTTAGAGGTAGAAAGGGCTGTCATTCTGGATTTCCTCTAAAAACCAGGCATCTTTAATATGTTTCAAGTTGGGCATCCAAAATCTTTAGTAACTTTTGAAAATCTTTGCCAATAATATAACAATAATAAACATCACGGGGCTGTGGGTTTTACTTGCATTACCCAAATGTTAATTGCATTCATATGTGAAGCACTGATCAAATCAATCCAGATCATGTACACAAATGAAATACAGAAGCATACATAGTTCCCTCTGTTCCCCTACCATAATGCACTGATCCTCTAATCAACTCAGACCCCTAGACACACACACGGCCAGTTCAAAGCCTTGTTTTATGTACTGTGAGATTTTGTAGAACCAGCAGTGCTGGAAGTTAAAACACAGAGTTCCTTTAGGCACGAGAGTGAAGATTTCCAGCAGGCAGAGCTGCTGTAAATAAAGGGGATCAGGTTTCTGATGGATTTATTCATTATTTTTTGCACTGCAGTAGAACCGAGGGTGATCTACCAAGATCAAGGGGTAGCGACTGTCTGTGTGTTTTGTGTTTGCACAGCACCGAGCACAACTGGGTCCTGGTCCGTGACGGGGGCTCAGAGGTGCTACAATAACCTGAGTAATAACTAGTAGTGGTCCTCAATGTGCTAGGCGCGACAGCTACACAGACACAGAGAGAGGCAGCCCTTGCCCAGACAAGCTTCTTATAGTCTAAGCAGACAATGCACCAGAGGCACAATTAGCCACCTAACCTCACCCAGAAGCAGCGATGAGAATAGACCCTGACACACACGCCAGTCTCCTAGCCGCTAGACCACACTACCTCTCAGGACTAGCATTCTGATACCAACTGCTGTTATTGTCAACCAAGAGGAGGCAAAAGGAGATGTAACATAGTGACAAGTTAGGGCGGTAGTCACGTAGTTCAGAACCTAGCTTTGAACCTCTCTATTTTCAAGGTATCCAGATTTTTTATTTATGTATTTTTTTGGTGGGGGTTCAGCCATGACATTTGTACCTAGATTCTGAACTTTCCCTTCTGGGGGTGCGTGGATATCAAGGTTCCTGCCACGCTGCTCTCTGATACTTGGCCTGATTTTCCATTGCCCGGCATCTTGTGTAGCCATTGGCTCCAGGGCAAAGCAGGCTGAATACAACCGAATCCGAATCAAGGAGCGTTTTGCACGCCTTCTGCACCGGTGCTTTTGACCACACAAGGGGCAGGGAAAACTGAGCCCAGGGGATGGATCCCTTTTGCCTTCAGCTGCATGACTCATGGCTCCACCAAGGCATGTGACTGCATGATGACAAGGTACATTCGGTCGTGCCTATTACCGCATTCAAAGGAACGCGAGCGATTCACAGGCACATCCCCGGGCCAGCCTGGACAAAGGCCCTTCCCACCTGCCAGTAAGAGATACAGCTCCGTCCCCTAACTCGTTAACAGCCCCCGTGCACGTATGTCTACAAGCAAAAGGCTGACAAGGGAACCTGGGGACTGATCTTCATCTCTAAGGCCTCTTTACACCGAGCCTGGCAATGTAAAGGGGCCCATTGACACCAACATTAAAGCCAGATTGATACAAAGGAGGCTTGGTGCAAATGAGAATCAGGCCCTGGCTCTTTAAGGAACTGAAATGCAAAGAGACAGCTGGTTATCAGCTGTTGCCACTCACTCATAGGAAACATATTCTACAGACACACACACGCGCGCACACAAAACCTGTCCCCCCTGCTCTGCGTAACTGGCCCTGCTGCCTGTAAATTACATGGGTTGAGCTGGGACAAACTGGAAGTGAAAATTAAAATAAATAAGCTTGCCCCATCTCAAGGTACTGAAGAAAATTTCATCCAGACTCACTGCATAATGTTTCCTGTTCGCGAAGAAGGCTACCCCAGACCAGATCTGCTTTTATAAGGAAGATTTTTAATCCCATTCCTGTCCAGTCCTCTTAGAAGAAAGGAATTTTTCCCCGCAGAAGCAGCCTGGCAAACTATTGATGCAAATCAGTGGCCCGCTAGCTGCCTCTGTCTTGCACTACATGAACATGTAGAGTGTTCTTGATGGTGACAGTGGGGCTAGACCCTTAATCTTATTGCTCCAAAAGAGCAGGTCTCTGCCACCTAAGCAAAAGGAGAATCACCACTAATGCTTAGCAGTATAGGGTATATGATACATAGCTGGGCTGTTCTGATTCCATCCAGTAGAGGGCAGCTCTCTCACGCTCTTGTGCTCCCTCTCATACACATGCCAGTTCATGACACTTCTTGCCAAAATCCAAGTTCTTCACCCACCCCAGTGGAAATGATACCCTTCAAATCCCAAAAGCCAGCAAAGGCAATAGCCGTGTTATGAATATTAACATCTCCTATCACAGCACTTAAGGGGAGCCATGGATGGATGAAGCTATTCTCATGGCCTGAACTCAGTCAGTCATTCTGCCAGCTCCCACCAGCAAAGCAGGGCCACCAGAGGAACATTCAGCAGGGAGGCCTCTGTAGTTAGAGGAAACAGTGATTCATTAAGTGGCGCTATTCCTTCTGAGTCACTGCTGAACCAACGCCAAAGGACATCTTGCTGGAGTGGCCATGATTCCAACCAGACATACAGTCAACGTACCTTGGAGGGTAAATATACCCATTGCACAGATGGGAAAACTGAGGCACCTGAGACTTGGCCAAAGTCATGCAGAGAGTTGGTAATAGAACCCCTGCATAGACACACTTCCTATCAAAGCCAGAAACAGACTCACAGCAGGCTACATTCATTCCCAGAGCTGGTCCCCTAGGAGTCCTGACTCCCAGTCCCCTACCCTAACCACCAGACCCAATTATCTTCCAGAGCGGGGAATGGAAACCAGGACTGACTCAGCAAGGAAATCTGGCCTTCAGCCATCACGCCGATAAACAGAGTTCCTCAAGACTAAATGGCTTTACTTGAAGCAGCATTGCTTTATGTATCGTAAATCCAAATGAGACCCCCCACAACAGGCCCCGATAAACCCTTACACGGCTTCCAAACCAAAAACATCACTGCACATCCATGGGGTGAAGACACCAGCACTCTAGGATGGTGGAGTTCACACTAGTTCACGGGCTGATGAACTGAGAAAAGACTGAGAGCAGCTCCATATGGAAGCATCACCTCCTGACCATATGGGATGGCCGTGGATTATGGCTGCATATGCTTACAAACTGGCCTGAAAGAGAAAATCAAGAGCTGAGCTTGTCCAAGCTGCCTCAGGTATACAGATAGCAAAGCCTTTCAAGCAGGGACGGAGGGAAGCAAGAATGGTCTAGTGGTTAAGGTGTTAGCCTACGGCTCAGAAAACCTGCTCTCTACTCTGCTATGGGCTTCTTGCACGATCTTGGGAAATTTTCTGTGTCTCTGTCAGTTGAACGGAGATAATATTATGGCCCTACCTCAGGGAGATGTTATGAGGATAAATATCTTAAAGACTGTAAGGTGCTCAGAAGTAGTTTGTGGTCATTTAAGGGTGATAGATAAAGGAGCAAATTTATGTCTGATGTGCTTGATCACTGGAGCTGCTCAGAAAATGTATGTACTGCAAAAAAAAAATCTTTTAAAGAAACAATTTTAATTTAAAAATATTTTTCATAGACTTTTTGGGGGGAGGAGGGGAAGCTCATTTTAAAAAAAAGAAAGAAAAATGTATCATTTTCAAAACCCGGACATATTTGTGAACATTTTCATTTGGGGGAGGGGGAGACTTTGTGTGTCGAAAAAAACATCCAGACAAAAAAATGTGCCCAGCTCTATTTGTTTGCATGAAAGACAGCAAACAGGGACATGAAAGGTCATTGTAAGTTTCTCAAACCTGAACAAACTGAGGCACAGAATGGAGATTCATGTGTCCAAGGTCAATGATAGGAAGGATTCTATTCCTTGCTCTGTCACTCTAAGTAAAAATGTTATTAGCTCGTTTGTATGGATACAGTCATTTTAAAGATAAAAACAGAGAGATCCCTAGGCTGGATCAGGCCTGAGGTCCAACTTGCTCAGTATCCTGGGTGCTATAGGTACTGAAGAGGAAGGTGTGAGAACCCACCAGCAATAGATCTGGGTTCTCCTGGTCTCCTTTTGTTTTAAGCCTGAATATTGAAGTTTAGAATCTCCTCCGGAATGTTTATCATTAATTATGACAACTCTGGATATTCTTGATATCCATATCAATGCCCAGTCCCTTTTGAATCTTGTTACACTCTTGTCCTCAGTTACTTCTTGAGGCAATGAGTTCCACAGTCTAATTGTTTTTTGGGTGGGTTTTTTGGGTGGGAGAAGTATTTCAACAAGACCTTGTTTTCCTTCTTAGGAGCTTTTGTCGTTTAGTTTTTCATGGAGGTTTTTACATCTACATTATTATTATTTATATTTCAGCAGTGACTAGAGGCTCCAGCCGAGATCACCATGCTAGCCAGCCTCCATCCCAAAGAGCTAACAGTCTAAATAGACAAGACAAGTGAAGAATTTTCCCAATGTCACTCACAGAGCCAGTATAGAACCCAGGAGTCCTGATTCCCACTGCAATGTCCTTTCCACCATAGCCTCCACAGTAGCAGTAACAGTGAGATTATTAAGACATAACAAAACTTAGGTCTAATCAACCATAACCCTCAAGTGCTTTAGAAAGGGAAGCAAGCATCAATTACCCACCTAGTGAGATTCACAGAGAAGAAGTGACATGCACAAGATCACAGAGCAAACAGAGCAGGACTAGCACCCTGGGCTCCCAATTGCCAGCCCAGTGTCCCACCCGCGGGGCCGTATTGCTTCCCGTAGAGCGTGAGGCTTAAAAGAGAAGTCAGTGAGAGTAACGCTTAGAGACAAGGATTTACCACGTTCTGTTCCTGATCCAAGCATACAGCACATCGTGCTTAGGAGCCAGTTGACACACAGTTTATGGGAGTAAGCTGTACTGGTATGTGCACTTTTATACTAGTATAACTGCCTCCACACTAGGCATGTTCGTAGCTTCTAAGCAGATACAGGTAAAGGGATATAAAAATTGTGAGTGGACCAGCGAGCTGGTTGGAATCTTCAATTTTTCAACTTATCCAGTTATTTTTTTGCATTTTGAAATTTTGAATTACCCATTCCTCCTACCTCCAAAAACGAACCCTTCTCCACAAAAAAACACCCCCAAAAATCCACACACCATTTTTCCCCTAGAGAAGAAAAGGAAAAAAAAGGAAAGAGACCCACATGAACAATGCCAGACCTATCGCTCGATACCCAGCTTGGCAGGTGCTCAGATACCAGGGTAATGGGGGAAGTGGAAAAAAAACAGAATAAGAGAGGACCCCTGCTCTTCTTTAAAGCAACAAATCTGGGGAAATCTCCCCAACTTTGCACAGATGCAAAATGAAGCACAAGGTACTAGAAAACCAGGCCCATCGTTAGAAGATTTTCACCCTGATTCTGGGTCCTTGCCTGATGATTTCTTATTCTGCTACATGTTATGCTCCTGCTTCATGAATAGGTCTAGGCAGCAGAGACCATCCGCCTTCAGCTTTCAGCCGGGATTTCCAAAACAGCCTGCTGGGAGACCCTCAGGTAGCCAACAGTCCTATCTGATCCAGTACAATTAGGCCAGAAGTTTTAGAAGAACTCAGCATACATGATCATGCAAAATATGTGCGTTCTTCCCCTTCTCCTGACCCTGTGTTTGTGGTCTCTATTTGACTGTCAGCTCTGTGAGACAGGGACTGTCTACCATTCGGCGTTCGTACAGCACCTCGCACAACGGTGCACCGTTGTTCTCCAAGTGGTTCAGGAGCTAAATTAGCAATCGACATTACCCGAAAGAGCCTCAATAGTGTGAATTCATTGTGTATATAGATAAAAATTCTCACAGCAAAATGACTGACCAAGTATTATTATTATTTTATCAGTTACAATTGGTTAATAACATAGTAAAAGTATCCCGATTGGTTAATAACTTAGACTCTTTAATAATTAAATCATCCAGTGTTTTAATATCACGTGCTGCAAATTGCTGCAGGAGGCACAGCTGCAGCTCAATCTGAGTATTGCTGGCCGAGTGGCTAGGACGGCTGACTGGGACGCGTTCAGGAGACCTGAGTGTGATGCTTGATTCTGACCTTGGGCCAGTTACTTCCTCTCTCTATGCCTCAGTTTCCCCATCTACAAAATGGGGGCGGCTATGATGGCGACCTCCTTTGTAAAACGTGTTGGGGTCCATTGACAAAAAGAGCTAGGTCTCATTAACAACGAGAATCCAAGGCCAGATTTTTCAGAAGACCTCAGCTCCTATCTTATCACCCACAGAAATAGCTCCATATCCGCACGTTGGCTGCTGAGTGCTTCTGAAATCTCCACCTTACTTAGGGGCCTACCTGGGTGCTGATCTCTTTGGAAACTCTTAACCCCCCCACCCCCAGTGGGGGGTGCTGAGTTCAGGGAAATCTGGGTAATTTTGGAAGAAATCCAGCTCCGGACACATTCACCATCCCACCCAAGGTGTAAATTTCCACTCTGCAATACAACAAACCTGATGGAAACAAAACAACCCTGTGCAATTGCTTTTGCAGAAGGGTGTTAGAGAGAAAAAAAAAAAGAAGACCTCAGAGGAACCACTATAAACAGCCTGGGTAAAACCTAGTAAATAAAGTGGGTTGCTCCCAACCCGGCTTCCTGTTTTCTTTCGCAGCATGTTCCGGGCTGCTGTCACAGCCCTGAAATTGACCATCTTACTATGTTTGAGAGCTGCCACGCTGAGATTAGATGCAGATATTCATCCCTACACTGTCCCATGGAGAGTGGGGGCAGCAGCTTATGTCTCCCCTGTTCTGGGGCTTCCTGAGCCAGTTGATTCCCAGCACTGCCCTAATTTATTATCTGTACTGCCCCCTTTCGCCCATCGAGGATCATGGCCCCATGGTGCCGGGTGCTGTACGCGCCTACAAAGAAAAGACAGTTCCTGCCCCTAACAGCCTACAGTATAACTTGCCTCCCGCACTGCCATAACTCTATGGGTTTCATGGCAACCAGGAATTTATTATTATTAATTTTTATTAATCAGTTGTATTACCATAGAGCATAGGAACCATGGATCAGGACCCCATGGCGCTAGGTGCTGTACAAACACATTTCACATTTCAAAAAGACAGTGCCTGCCCCCAGAAGCTTACAATTTAAGAATCACACCGGCTAGGTCTCCCATTCCCTGAATACCCCAGAACAGACTCCTGCTGGGGCTACTGGATCTAGCTCTGTACTTGGCAGGAGCCATTCCCCAGGGTGATCCTCCTAGGAGAGCCAACACAAAGGTGCTGTGAGGGCGTCCACTGAATCTGGTCTTTCTACACACCCTTGGTCCCTGAGAGATGGGAGCTATTTGATTTCTTAAAGCAGCGGCGTTCCTCTTTCTGGAAGAAAAGGGGTTCCCTCCCCTCCATGATGCAAACTTCTGAGGATGTCAGGATGCCTGTTTTTAGTTAGAGGTAGGGACAACATTCCCACGCCCTCAACGTTCTTATCCGCCATGGTTGGGCTTTTGTTTGTTTTTAGGCAGCATGGCCAAGTGGCTAGTACATTGGACCAAGACTCGCAAGACCTGAGTTCTTTTCCTGGCTCTGCCACTAGCCCACTTGGGCAAGTCCCTTCCCCGCACGGCACCTCGGTTTCCCCATTCCACCTTTTTGTCTGTCTGGTCTATTTAGACTGCAAGCTCTTCAAGGACGGTCTCTTGCTATGTGCCTGTGCAGCACCTTGCACAACGGGGCCCCGATCCCTGGTGGGGCATCAGGGTGCTACCGTAATACACATAATAACCAGCTCCTGACTTTGCTCAGGAAGTGACTCATGAAGAAACACACACACCGAAGGTCTATTTCATGGTTACTACTAATATTAATAACAAACTCTCCAGCTAAAGAAACAATGCAACAAAACCAGAGGGTGACAATAGATAAGAAGGCTGAACACAGCATGGTCTCTCAGCACAGGGCAGTCTCTCTGAAAGCTGATCTGGTAGGAGGTTGGGGGTGGGGGGGTTGTCGGCTGCTGAGTTGTCTCCTAAACCCCATGGGCCACTGGAGCGTCATCCAAGCTTAAAACCAAAAACCGGAAAAAAAAAAACCCCTAACCCAGCTGGGCTGGTCAAGCTAAAGCAACGCCTGGTTTTTTTTTTAAAAAAAGAAGCTGCTAATTTTAAACTCCCCAGCGGAAAGAGTGAGAGGTACTTACAGGAGACAGGATGGCTGCGTCCTTTTCCACGTATGCTCAGCCCTGGACGTCTGAAAGGAAGCTCTGAGGACAAGGGAGCCAGTCCCAACCCTGCAGGAAAGCCGTCTTGTGTCCCGTGTTCCTCCCCCCCCCCCACCCCTCGCCAGCGCCTCGACAACTGTCCCCAATCTGTCACTGACAGCACCATAGAGGGAGTGAGCCAACCCCCCTCCCTTTCCCCAAACACTGTCCTAGAGTGACAGAAAGAACTCGGCCTGTCTAAAGGGCAGAGACAGATGTAAAACTAGAGGGAGGTGGTAAAGCGCGGGGCGGGTGGGGGGGGGGGATGGGAGAAGCCAAAGCAGCCTGCCTGGAAACAGCTGTTGAAAGCAGCCGCTTGGTTCGCTTCCTTTGCAGCCAAAGGAGCAGTGACCACAGTGTGTGTGGGGATCAGACAGCAAGGCAGCCTAGCATTACCTGGACCGAAAATCCTCCCGACGTCCACACCCACACACGCATGGCCCCTGCACTTCCATGCACCATAATCCATCCTGTCTCTATCGCCCCACTCGCTCCTGCGATCTCCTGATGGAAAGGGAACTGGTAAATAAACCCCCAGGGCCGGATTCTTCCACTGCGCTGCACGGTGGGTGGACGGTTGCGCCGGGGCCCTGGAAAAGGCTACTCAGTGGGAGCGTTGGGCACTGGGGTAAATGGTGGTGAGAGATCCAGACGCAGGGGGCTTGGTCAGAGCCAGAGGATGCCTGCACACTTGGGACTTTTCAAACTAGTCTGGAACAAATACACAAACACAGGGAGACTCGCTGAGGGTGTGTGCGCACACACAAGTTGTACAGCTTTAACTACAGCAGTGTCATTACAGTGATTCAACGCCCTAGCGTGGGCGCAGTTGTAGCAGTATAAAAGTGCCTTATCCCCGTATCGCTTATTCCCCTTCCCGTCCAGGAACAGCTATACCAATATATGCACTTTTGTACTGATATAGTTGCACCCACCCTCGGATACAGGTATGGTTACAGCAGGAACGCACGCGTGTGTCAACAAGAGTTTCTGATGAAGACGGCGTGAGAGGCCGTTTCCTGGGAAAGGATGCTTCCTTCCGCGGTTTGAAAATGGATCTCAGTCAGTTGCAAAATGGCAACTGGATGCATTGGAAGGACAAAACTTGCCCAACGCTACTTAGATAAGTTACAGAAGTGAAGTCTAGGGGTCAGGGTACAGGGGCTGGGCATCAGGAGTCCTAGGTTCTCAGTCTGATTTCCGGAAGAGGAGATGGCCTACTGCTTGGGGGCAGGGCCGGCGCTACCATTTTTGCCACCCCAAGCAAAAAAAAAAAAAAAGCCGCTCCGACTGCCGCCCAAACTGCCAAAGCAAAAAAAAAAAAAAAGCCGCCCGGACTGTGCCGCAACAAGAATGGACGGCATGCCACCCCTTAGCATGTGCCACCCCAGCCACGTGCTTCCTCCGCTGGTGCCCGGAGCCGGCCCTGGTTGGAGGAGGGGGGTGGGGAGTCAGGACTCCTGGGTTCTAGCCCCAGCTCTGGGAAAGCAGTATGGCGTACTGCAGGGGTCGGCAACCTTTCAGAAGTGCTGTGCCGAGTCTCCATTTATTCACTCTGATTTAAGGTTTCATGTGCCGGTCTTACATTTTAACGTTTTCAGAAGGTCTCTTTCTATAAGTCTATAATATATAACTAAACTATTGTTGTATGTAAAGTAAATAAGGTTTTTAAAATGTTTAAGAAGCTTCATTTAAAATTAAATTATAATGCAGAGCCCCCCGGACCAGTGGCCAGGACCTGGCAGCATAAGTGCCACAGAAAATCAGCTCGTGTGCCATAGGTTGCCTACCCCTGGTCTACTGGTTGAAGCAGGTGAGGCTGGCGAATCCGGATTGCTGGGTTCTGTCCCTAGCTGTACCACTGATTTGCCGTGTCATCTCTGGTAACTCACTTTGCCTGTCTAATGTGAACCAGTTTCCCCATCTATGAAATGGGGATTTCTAGGATTTACCGGTTAGGAATCTTTCTGAACAGCAAGGACCCTTACACCGAAGAGCAAAGCGTTACCCATCTCACCGGGGGCTCTGGGGGGCTAAGGCGTTTTTCCTGGAAAGACTGGGAAAATGTAATTAAAGAGTGAGATTTTCTTCTCTGAAAATTTCCATTTTTGACAAAAAGCCATTTCCCATTGAAAGGGCAGTTACCACATGGGCAATGAAAAGAACCCAAGATTGATATTTTTTTTTAAAATCTCATGATTTTTTAAGTCAGTCTCATGACGTTTTGGGTTCGACCCATGGTTTTTGAACACCTAGGAGCTGGCAATGCTGTATAACTATTTGCTTTGCAGTAGTATCTAGTGGTCCCACCGGCTACTAGCTCCTCATTGTGCTGGGTGCTGGACATACATATAAGAGGCAGCCCCTGCTCCAAAATGTTTATGGGAAACTGAGGCACAGAGTGAGTAAATAACCTGCCCAAGGTCACACAGGGAGTCTGTTGCAGAGCAGAGAATTGAATCCAGGGTGCCTTAGTCCTAGGACAGAACCTTAAACACCAGGTCCTTATTTTCAATGCTGCGTCCTGGAGGTCACCTTCTCAACCCTGGGACCCAACATTCCAGCTACTGCATAAGTTAAACCAAACCATGAATTCATTCAAACTAGAGATGGAGTCAGCTCCGGACCCTAACGATCACCAAGTTTGGATGTGGGATATGGTTTGAGTAGGATCTATATCCTCATCAAGCCAGATTTTTAGGGGTAATGAGCAACCACTGCTCCCACTGACTCAGCGCTTTTGAAAACCAGGCTCATGGCATACAGTATAAAAGGGAGGTTCATTCAGTGAGCCTTGTTCCCGGACTGGCACAGGCCAAAAGCCTAGGCCCTGCAGATGGAGCGCATGGTACTACCAGGCACGTGATTTACCGAGTACAATTGCAGTGGGACGGTGCTGCGGGCGCTGGGAGGCGCAAGCATCAATTCAAGGAAGGTCACTGTCCCGGAGAGTCTTTCTGCACCAGAAGTGGTTGGGCACAAAATGCAGGAGAGGTTTTCTTGGTGTACCTCAAATTGCGTTGGACACAGGAACCCAAAGTGCCTATTGATCACAGACAACAGCGCCGTGTGTTCCAGGACGCGAGGACGGGGCCATGTGGGTTTTAAATCACCCCGGTATTGGTTGTCATATACTTCTGAGGCAGGGTCAATAACGCGCTTATATAATCGCTCAGCTCCTACCGCGAGGCCGGCTTGGTGAACGGAAGGGGATGAGTTTCAAAGCAGCACTTTTCAAAAGTCCTCCTCCAACCTCAAACCTGATGCATCAACCCACTGAGTGAGCAATTCTGCAGCCTCAGAGCAACTGCTAAAAGCCCTGGCCTGATCAAAAACATAGAGCATATCAGCCACCGGTCCTGGGGCCTTCTGCCCTACGATTAAAACCTATGTCTGGGCACCCGGCAACAACCCCGGTGTCCTCCAAACAGCACCACTTTGTAGCCCAGGCCTGGTCGACGCTGGAAGCGTGATACCGATATAGCTAGATTGGTTAGGTGGATGATTTTATATCAATATAACTTTAGCCAGTATAAGATGCAGTGACACCAGTCTAACTGGATCCCATACCTATACATTCAGCTGTTCCTGAACCAGCATAAGCTATAGCCGAATAAGCTCGTTTATACCAACGTAGCTGTGTCCACACTAGGAGGGGTTCATCAGTTTAGTTTCACCAGTATGGTTAAACTTACAAAACTTTCTAGTGTAGACAAGGAATGTGCAGATCAGGTTCCACTACAAAAAGTGAAAGTTTGGTCAGGCAGGTAAGGAATAGGATGGGGAAGATGGGTTCAGTTCCTGGCTCTGTTACAAAGTCCCTGTGTGAACCCAACAGGAGCTAGGCACCTACATACCTTTGTGAATCAAGGGGTGTGTCTACACTACAGTGACACTGCTCTTGGGCTGCCACTGTAGCGTGGACGCTTCCTGCATCAACAGACGGGGTTTGTCCATCGATGCTGTTAATCCACCTCGTCGAGAAGCAATAATAGCCAGGTCATCGGAAGAATTCTTCCGTCAACGGCCCCTGGGGTGAGGTCAACCTAACTATGTCACACAGGGCGCAAAATTTTTCACAGCCCTGAACGATGCAGTTAGGTCAACCTAAGTTTTAGGGGTAGACCAGGCCTGGGCCTTAGGGCCTGATTCTATTTTCTACATCCCGGCCTGATCTACTCTGAAAATGAGGTTGACACACCTACGTTGCTCAGGGGTGTGAAAAATCCACAGCCCGAGCGCCATAGTTAAGCCCGACCTACTCCTGGGGTAGAAGGGACTAGGTTGATGGAAGAATTCCCCATCACTCGGGGAGGCGGATTACCTACTGCAACAGAAAAACTCCTTCTGTTGAGGTAGGAAGCATCTACACTACGGCGGCAGAGTGGCAGCACTGAAGTGGTAGCATCCTTAGTGTAGACGCGATCTTAGATCATAAGCTCTCGAGGGTAGGAACAGTCTCTCTTTATGTGTCTGTGCAGCATTTAGTCCTGATCTCAGCTGAGGCCTTTATGCACTTCTGTAACACATAATAATAACAATTAACATATTACGATCCAGCAGATCTTCCATCTCGTGAGATACTACGGGATCTTATACTGATTTTACACTGGCATATCTCCGTGATTTATACTGGTGTCATTTAGATCAGAATTAGGACCTTCATCTTGACCTTGCAAGGGAACGGACAATGACCTCACTCAGTCTTTTCCATATACAGCTGCTATGATCTCAAGTACATTATCTGCCCCCGATCTGATATTAAAGAGGCATCTCAATCCTCTTCTCAACATCCAGCAAAACCTGCTTGCTCAGCAGAGAAAATAACACCTCCCCCCCCCGCCCCACCGCCCACTTCGAGAGCTGGTGTCAGATTATTTTTAAAATCTCTCCTTGTATTGATTTTAATATCAGATACAGAATATACATTACATGAAACCATAGAACCCTCATAAAACGGTTACCCGGCCTTGTCTCTACCCACAACCTCATTACAGACAATGGAGATGCAAACATTTACTGTAACAGCAATAAACAGGGATACGAGTTCTAGAAAAAAAATACCCTCTTTTAAATTGTTCCGACGTCCCCCCCCCCGCCGCCTGCTTCTGTTAATGCCATCAGCAGGCCTCATTTCCGGGGAAGGGAAGGAGATAGAGACAGGATAAGAGTCTTTTCACACTTACACAGTATTTCGGATTCATGATGGATGAGACCAAGTATACAATCTGCTTTCACAGGAAGGGAATGTTGTCTAGTGGTTAAAGCAGAGGACAGGGAGTCGGGGCTCCTGGCATTGGAGAGGAGTGGAGTCCAGTGGTTGGAGCAGAAAAAAACCTGGGTTCTGTACCCAGGTCTGCCACCTAATCTCAGTGTGGTCATGGGAAACTCCCATCACTATATTTGTGCCTCAGTTTCTCCATTTATAAAAGGGTGATGATACTTAATTATCTCTATGGGTTGTAACGAATGTTTGCAGAGCACTTTGAAAGCCTCAGGTGAGAGATCTTCACATAAAGGCCAAGAATTATTTGATAGAGAAACAGATGCTCTGAGATTCCTCTCTTCCGTCCAATAGCTTCATGGCCACGCCTTTACACAGACATCGGGGGCATGATTCTTATTTACAAAGGGGCATTGAAGTGAGTGTCAATCTGTTACACTCATAAATACTTTAAGACCCTTTTACTTTACCACGGTGGCATAAAAGGCCTTAGTGGAAACGAGGATTCAGATCTTGGTCCTAAGAGGCACATGATACCCAGATGACATCATTCTGTCTAGCTCTACTGTCATCAGAGGAGCTGCAGATGATTTACACCAGCTCAGGATCTGGCCCTGTAGTTATCTAATCAGCACTGCTCCCGGACCCCTGCAAGCTGGCACAGCAGAAGACCAGGTTTTCTGCCCACGCCTGAGTTCTTGCATTAACAAGCCCAGCCATTATGGCCCAATCTGCGCTCCTCTTGTTCTTTGTTTATTGCAATGTCTTCTGACATGGGAAATTTACAACCTTGTTGACGGGACTTATCCCATTCGGGATGCGGCTGGAGGAATACAGGCTTGGAGTCATCCACTCAGTGCTTTTTGTGGGACTCTTTGGCTAGCTACAGAACTTTCACTCCCTAGGGTGACCAGACAGCAAGTGTGAAAAATCGGGATGGGGTGCCGGGTAACAGAAGCCTATATAAGAAAAAGACCCCAAAATTGTGACTGTCCCTATAAAATCGGGACATCTGCTCACCCTAATCCTTCCCGATACCCACACACATCCAAGAGCCTTGTTGTTAGAAGATGTAAGGATCTGGTTCTACGTTGTTCTTCAGGTTGTGTATCCGCTTAAACCAGCGCAGAGTGGATGTAAAACACAACCAAACCACAAAGGGGTATGTCTACACTCCAGTGGCACTTTGCACTAGTGTCAGTGACACTGGCCTGATTCCGAATTACACTCGGGTGTGCTCTACACACAGGCTTTGTACTGGGATAACTATCTCAGTTAGGGCTGTGATTTTCTACCAAAATACAGTACAACCCCTCCTATGGCTGCAGCTGTGGCAGTATAACGGTGTCTTGTGCCAGGATCGCTTCTTCTCCTTCCTTTCTGAGAATAGCAATACCAGTACAAGTGCTTTTGTACCAGTAGAACTGCTCCCACAGGAGTGGGTTATATCCCTTTATCTATATCAGGACAGTTAAAATGGTACAACTCTCCACAGAACCATCGAAATGTAGGGCTGGAAGGGACCTCAAGATGTTATCTAGACCAGTGTTTCTTAATCTTTTTGATACCAGGGACTGGCTTACTGCCATCCTAAACTGTGCCAGGGAGATCTCAGGCACTGGCGCTGGGCCACGGACCAGTTGTTGAGAAACACTGATCTAGACCATCCCCTTGCACCAAGGCAGGATTAAATATAACTAGACCATCCCCGACGCTTGTTTAACCTGTTCTTAAAAACCTCCAGTGATGAGAATTCTACAGCCTCTCCCTTGGTAACCTGTTCCCCTGCTCCAGCTGAGAAGAGTGGAACAGTTACAGCCAGCGGTTTCCATATGACGCTCCTGTGACTACATCCCCGAATGCCTTTTTTCACACTGTTGACTCACATTCAGTTTCTGATCCACGATAACTCCCAGATTCTTTCCAGCAGTACCGCCACCAAGCCAGTTACTCCCCACTGTGTATCATGCATCTGATTTCCCCCTCCCACATGTATCACTCTCCCTTCTCTTTACCGAATTCCACCCGACTGAATTCTCTAGTTTATCACAATCATTTTGAGTTCTCAGCCTGTACTCCAAAGTGCTTGCAACCCTCCCGGCTTGCTGCCAGCCGTAAATTGTCTAAGTGTACTCTCCACTGTGTCCTCTGCTCGTTCATGCAGATATTGAATAGTACTGGACCCAGGATGCATCCCACTTGAAATGTCCTCTCAGGCTGACCATGTGTAACGGGTGTATAAAGAAGCCCTGAGGCCGCTTTACACCTCTCTGGCAGCATACAGGGGCCTTAAAAGCATTGTAACCTAGTATATAGAGCGCCTGGGCTCTGTCCCTGGCTCTGTCACAGGTCTGCTGGGTGACCTTGGACATGACACTTCCGCGCTCTGTGCCTCGGTTTCCCCATGTGAAACAGGGATAATGATGCTGACCTCCTTTGTAAAGCATTTTGAGAGCTTCAGATGAAAAGCGGTTCAGTATAAGAGCTATGGATTATCATTGTTATTAAAATAGGAAGAAATTACCGTTGCATGTATGTTAAAGGGCCCTTTGCACTGCCAGACTAGAGTAACTGGGAATCTGACCTGTCATGTGGATTCATGGCTAGATTTTCATTTACACTAAGGCCCCTTTATGCTGCCAGAGTGGTGCAAAGGGGCCTTAAAGTGGAAGCAACTATAATTTAAGGTCACTTTAAGGCCCCTTTAAATTGCTTGTGAATGCACTGATGACGGAAGGCCTCTGTTCACACACACACACACACACACACAACAGGTACAGCACGGCCCCCTGCCAATGTGCCGCACTTCTGAGTCCGGTGGGACCCTCCCTTTCAGGGATGAGGGGAATTCAGAGCCTGCCCCCCTCCTGCCCTGCACCTTGCGCAGTCATTTGCACCAGTGCAAAGTGGCTGTAAGTTCTGGCCCGGTAGCGCTTCACCCCCACGTTGTACTAGTGTAACTGACTGCGCAAGGGCTAATTAGTGCCAGTAGGTGGCAAGCAGGACCGCTGCCAGCTGGGCCCTGGGCTGAGCCCTAGCTAACTGGTTTCACACAGAGACCACGCAGCACCCCTCAGATAGCAATGGATTCACTCACTACACACGTGAGCTGGATTCAGACCAATGCCTTAGAGGCTCTGGATCCCATTAGCCACTTAAAAGGATAGCTGCATTGCCCCAAAAGCTGTAGGGGTGCCACTCGTTCTCTCGTTGGACCCTAGGGCAGTCCCTTAGTTGTTCCCCGCCCCGGTCTGATTCGTTTCAGCTACAGAGCCCTCACTCATTCCGCCCCAGCATGCAAGTTCTCTCTATGACCTGAATCCTCAGCCTGCGTTCAGGGCAGATCAGGCAGTTACTGTACCACCTATTGCCTGCAACTGGTAACAAACGGAGATTTGGCCACAATCCCCGTGCAGGGCTCACCAGCGGAGGCTGGTGAAGCCGCCTAGGGGGTGGGCAGCCTCGGGCTGTGAAATGGCTGCACGTCAAACTGTTACTACCCCCTCCAGTTTGACCACAGGAAATGTGATCTCAGCTCAGCCTCTCCTTCCAAATAGGGAGGGGAAATTTCTGCCTTCTCGCTCGATCTCAGCAAACAGCAGCCCAGACGGAAGACACTGCCATAATTGGAAGGGTGGAGCACAGAGGATGCACACTCCCTAAACCCAGCCGTTCTCCAGGTTTTCCACGCAGCACAGGCAGGAGAGAGATTCTGTCCTGAAACCACTTCATCCTCTACCCTGTGTCCCACCCTCCAATTCCCACCAATGCTGGGGTCCCAGAATCTTTTGCCCTGTGGACCAACTGGCCAGGGCTCTGCGGGGAAATGGAGGTTTACGAACAACAAGCCAGAGAACCACGATCTTGTCCCGTTAAGAAGGAAGATGCCCTGGGAGATATTGGAGCAGGTTTTCAGCTGAATTTCAATGGAGTCACTCTGGTTTGCACCCGCTGGAGATCTGGCCCATTGACATCAATGGCGCAATGCCCATTTACAGAACACCACACTGGACAGGCAGGAAACCAGCTATTTTTCCCCCCATTGCTTTCTGCCTTGAAACAAAACCCTCGTTAATAATCAGGGGTCAGATCCTCAGCTGGTGTAAACTGGCAACACGCCCCTTCTTTCGGGAGCTGCACTAATCTGCACCCGACAGGGATCTGGCCCACTGATCCCAATGGAGCTGCCCCAACTGACCCCTCCCGCCCACTGGGGATTTGTTCCCAAAAGTCTTCTCTTTGTCAAAAAAAAACCAATGAACCAAAAACAATAGTGGGTGTTAAATAGGGATTTTCCCTCCTACCTGTTAGTCAGATGGTTGCATCTTCAGCTCACTCCAGACAGCAATTTGTAGCCATTGCCTGTCAATCAAACTGAAAAAGGAAACGCCCGTCAGTTCCAAGGGGATAAAGTGACGAATGCAGGTAAAGTGCATATTCTGTCCTGATCTGGGTATAAGGGGATACCGGGAATGAGGGTTCCTCTCCTGTCAGGGCATCCCTCATCCTTGAAGGGCTGGGATCTCAAGGTTCATACTCCAGAGATTTGTTCTGACCTGGCTGACAAATAATTACAAGAATCCTGACAGAAAGGCAGCTAAGACCCTGATCCTGCAAGGTACTAAGGGCTCTCTACCCTTGGAGCTGAGGGGCACAAGACCTTTCAGGTAAGAGAAAGAAAGAAAGAAACCCTGTAAAACTATGATCTTAAAGCTTTAAGAAATGGAAAACCAGCTGTCCATCCTGCCAGCTGTTCAGGAATAGCTGGTGGACTGAAAGACACAGCTGAATAGCCCACAGTGCCCCAGGTTGAATTCAGGTGTTACAAAGCCTGAGCAGTCAAAGATTGCATAACCCACTGCAGCTAACGCTTCGGGTCTGTGCAGTTTGCACATTCTGCTCGCAGCCGGACCAGTGTACATCTGGAGCTCCCTTGGAAGTCATGGTGCACGATGGGAAATGCCACATGGCTAGGGGAGACCAGCCCATACTGCAGAATGGCGACATGAGACAGCTGAACAACTAATACCACAAGGAACAGCCCCAACATAACCAAACTGAAAGATTTTAGGGTTTTGGGCTCCAATTAACATTTGTCATGGAAAACTGACACTTTTGCTGAAACGTTTAATTGAATGACAAACCCAGCGTCCCGTCAAAACACAGTTCCGATGGAACGTTGTCAACCAGCCCTAGCAAACACAGCGCGCAGCCGCTGCACGTCACTCTGGGCTCTGCCGCACCCCAAGTACTCCAGAGGTGGAAGCCCGCCAGAGGCCACCCTGGGCCTGTTTGCAAAGACGCTGAGCACCAGCAGCTCCCCCCATGGCCTTCAACTCGGGTTGCGCCTGCTCAGCACCTCTGGAAATCAGGCCCTGGTTTTGGAGGCCGTGCATCCCACTGGGGACCCCACGACGTCACCCAACTCGTTTCACTTGTGACTCGAAACAGACGGGAACCCAGGTACGATTCTTCCTCCCGCCTCTCGGAGAAGTAGATTAAGTACATCAAACGGAAAAGCCCCTTCCCTAGATGTAGGAAGCGGCTTCACTACGGCACTACAGCTGTGTCGCTGTAGGGGCTGTAGTGTAGACATAACAGAGGTGCCACGGTGGGCTGCTGTAGCGTAGACAGTTGCTATAGTGAACAAAGGTGTTTTTCCCATCGCCGTAGTGAGTCCACCCCAGGGAGAGGCAGGAGCTAAGTCGGTGGAAGAATCCTTCCATTGGCCAAGCGGTTGTTTACGCTGGGGCTCCGGTCGGCTTAACTATGTCTCTCAGAGGGGGGGGGTGAATTTTTTACACCCCCGAGTGAGGTAGCAAGGCCGACCGACGTTTTCAGTGTAGTGATTGGTCCAAGGTCACGCAGGGAGTCTGTGGCAGAGCTGGGAACGGAGCCCACTTTTTCTGAGTCCGAGGCCTCCGCTTTAACCACAACGCCAGCCTTCCTCTCGCTGAGCCGCCTACCCCTCACCAGCTCATTTCCTGACGTTACAAAATTCAGCCCGAGCACAGCTGGGCCAGAGAACCGCACAGCATAGAACTTCATCCAAGCCCTCCTACCCCCCACGCAGCTCAGGTCTGGTGGAAGCCAGCGGAGGGCTCAGCTCATGGCCCCATCTCGAACTCGAGGCCTTCGCTGTAACAAATATCTCCTCACCAAACGGCCTGGCACAGGAAGATGCTGTACGTAATTCCTCAAAACAGCTGAAGCACAGACTGCTTTCGAGCTGTCAGAACGCATCAAACCTTGAAACGTGAGGGCCAGATCTCTTCAGACATATGAGCTAGAAAGTTTTCCAGCTTCTGAAGCAAACGAGTAAATCTCCTTAGTTCAAAACTCGACCGAGAAGGGGTGGAGGGAGATTCCAACCCTGTTCCTCGGCTGGATCTGGGGTAGCAACAGAAATATGATGCATAATTAACCTCAAACAGCTTCCCAGCACTTTATGGGCTACATTTTGTGTTAAGTTCAAGTCAGCTCCGATTCTGACCCTTCGCTTCCCTTAATGGAGAGGAACAGTCCAAAGAAATTCAGGCTCCAGATCCGATCAAATACTCTGTCGCAAAGGGTGAGGGTGGGGGCTCGAAGGGAGGATGTCTGGGTCTTATAGTTAAGGCACTGGGCTGGAACTCAGATGAGAGGGATTTAATTCCTGGCTCTCCCATAGGCTCCCTGTATGACCCTGGCCAATCCACTTGCTCTCCCTTTTGCCTGTTTAGACTGGAAGCTCTTTGGGACAGGGGCCGTCTTTCACTATGGGTTTGTGCAGCACCTAGCACGATGGGCCCTGATCTCAGTTGGGGCCTCCAGGTGCTACTGTATTGGCACGTGCCACTCCCAGTGATCTCTGCGGAAGCCACAGCTGCTCTGAAAATGAGTCCTCTTGAACGTAAAGGGGCATTCGGGGCTGGTCTGAGTGCCCCGTGAACTGTGCAGAGAGCAATTTCCCAACATCCTGCAGTGTGACGGGATGGGGGCTGCCGTGTGGGTGGAGGATGTGTGAATATGTGGTTTAGGTCACTGTGCAGGGTTTGCTCTACAACGCTGAGCCCTAACCGCGTCCTCTCCCCACACCTCCACCCTCCTTCCCTGCCCCTGTTCTCAGTGCTGGCTTCTGAGCACATCCATTCTAAAAGGCAGATGAACATGCAACTCCGCAAGCTCTTGCCTGCAGCAAACACATCCCTGCACTGCGATCCTTTCGGATCGCCAGCTAATCAGGGTCATTCCAGGCCAGCGGCCCCCTTATCTCAGTGGAGTTGGGTTCTGTCTTTCAGACCATACATAGGACCCACAGCAACTCCTGGCCTACCGAGGTATCACACGTAGGAGTCAGGGTGTTAACCCTAATGTCCTGGCCAAATTCCACTTTGGGTAATGACATTCTAACTCCCGTGTGCAGGTGCATAACCAATATAGTTACAGCAATGCAAACCCTCCTGGTCTGGACACAGTTAGACTAGTATCAAAGTGCTTATACTGGTGCAGCTTATTCCTTTGCGGAAAGGGGAATACGTTATACCAGTATAAAGGAACCTTTATACAGGCATAACTGCATCCACACTGGCAATTGTACAGGTTTCACTATATCAGTAAAATATTATGCCCCTAACAGACATAGTGATACCAGTATAAAAACTGTGTATACCCCAGGCTTAAATTCCTTCCAGCAGCTAGCAGTGTTGCAATCATCAGGTATTCAAAAATCACGAGACAGGGCCCCAAAATATCCTGAGATTGGCTTTAAAAATCATGAGGGTAATGTTTAAACAATAGATTTGCATTCTTTTTATTTGCCTTCTCCTTTTGGAGCTTTCAGCAGCCACATTTTCAAGCTTTTTATCGCAAGCCCAAGGGCTAGAAACTTACTTTTTTTTGAAGAAAATGAAAGCTGAGATTTTATTTCTTGAGTCCAGGAGCTGGGGCTTTAAAACACCAAATTATCATGAGGGCTGTGATAAAAATCACAAGTGTTGGCAGCCCTGAGTTGAGTGTACGCAGTATCTTTCACTTCCCTCCCACAGTTGCTGGGCAGTGTTGCCCCATGTTGCTAAAACAGCTGCTGCATTCCCGCTCAGAGGTGGAAGCATTTCAGTGGTGAATGAGGTGGTCACTATATTATACATAGTGCTCGATCCCCTGCTGCCCTGCACCTTGTGCGGGTCAAATGAGCGCCAAGTGGGTGGGAAAGGCTACCTTTCTGATCTGGCAGCATTTTAGACCCACTTTGCACAGGTGGAAAAGACTGTTCAAGGGGCAGGAGAAATGTGGCTCAATAACCCGGACTAAAGCTATGTCCACACTACAAGCGCTACAGCATCTCCCTTCAGAAGGGGGTTTTCCATCATTGCAGTAAATCCACAGCTCCCAACGGTGGTAGCTAGGTGGACAGAAGAATTCTTCTGTCCACCTAGCCGCGTCTACACTGAGCGTTAGGTTGACCTAACTGTGGTGCTCGAGGCACATAATTTTTCACAGCCCTGAGTCAGGACGTAGCTAGGTTCATCTAATTTTTAATTATAGATCACACCTATATATCAATCAAGTGCCCTTTGGCCTCTGTCGATCATAGATATCTGGCCTCCATTACCTCATGCTCTTTAACATCGTAACACCCCCGCGAGGTTATCTCCATTGTATAGAAGGGGGGCTGATGCATAGAGACAGACTAAATGACTTGCCCAAGATCACACAGGAAGCCTGTAGCAGACCAGGGACTTAACCCAGTGCTCCAGCATCCCAGGCCATGCCTTAACCACTAGGCCACTTCCTCTTAAGAGCCTGGCAAGTGCTATAGAAACGTCAGCTATTGTTTACAAAGACCACAAAATAGATAGCAAAAAAAACCTATTTCTGTTTATTTAGAGAGACATTTTAATGGAACAAATGGTTCTATTAATCACAGAGCTGTCGAGCTGGAACAAAGCTCAAGAGGTCACCTAGTTCACCCCCCCATGCCAATGCAGGATCAAATATAGCTAGACCGTCCCTGGCAGGACTATCCAATCCAGTGACGGGATTCAACAACCTCCCTTGGTTCCCTGGCCCAACGCTTAACCACCCTTAAGGCAGAACGTTTTTCCTAATTTCCAACCTAAGTTTCCCTTCCTGCAAGCTAAGCCGATTTGTTCTTGTCCTGCCCTCGGTGGGCACAGAGAACAATTACGCGCCATCTCCTTTACAACAACCTTTTACAGATGGGAAGAGTTTTCTGTCTCTCGTTACTATGACTGTAAATAATCGCAGCCCTCTGGGAACCGCTGGCCACGTGGCTCGGTGTGTTTGACTGCGACGGAGTGACTAAGAATGGTGACACACAGCTAGTCAATGCTAGAACAGCATTAGTCCTTTCTCCCCACCCCCCACCTTCTTGATTTCCACCACCACCACCAGGGCAAATCCTCAAAGGTCTGGCGGTTCCTAACGTCAATTGATTTCACTGAAAGTTGGGCGCCTACATACGTTTCGGGATCCAGGCCCCAGCTCTTCGGAGAGGGGACTGTCTTGCCTGTGGGTATCTAAAGCTCCCAGCATAATGAAACCCCAAAATGGCAGGCACAGAAACAATGCAGATGATCAGGGCGCTGGCCTGTAACACGTGGGTCTGCAGTTGCTGGTCGGCCGTTTGACTTTGGGGAAGTTGCTACCCTTCTTTGCTTCCTCTTTATCTGTTTTGTGTAGTTAATTGTAAGCTCGTTGAGGGCAGGGACTGTCTCGCTCTACATGTCCGTGCAGCACCTACCAGCACCCTGATCTGTCATAGGGCCTGAGGGTATGTCTACACTGCAGTGTAAACCCAGAGTTTGAACTCAGGCTCAAGCCTACCCTCCCCTCTTCTGTCTACACAGAAATCGCACTAACCCAGGGCTCGCATCTAGGGTCCCAGGACCCCACAGGGGTGGAGGATCCAAGCCTGAATCAAGCCGGGACCGAGGGTTCAAGCCCTGTTGCTTTGCAGTGTAGATGCAGTCACACTGGACTCATGCTCTGCGGATCCGCCAAAAGTACCGCATAATCCCAGGACCCACAGGCCAACTTTCTTAGTCCTCTGGCCGGTCAAGTTTGGTGGACAGCCAAGTTTTTCCACACTGTACCACGAACAAAGGTGGAGCGGCCACCTTTTGAAAGGGCACTCAGAAGTCTGGGATATGGATGGTGGGACTCGGGCCTGCACAATGCAGTGTAGACGCTGCCGCCCCAGGTTGGGACCCAGGATTCAACAATTCCTAACCTAGGGTTACAAACGAGTGTAGACACTCCAGCCCCAGGTTAACAAACCCAGGTTCTATTAACTCGAGTTCTCCTAACCCTGGGCTTACACTGCAGTGTAGACAGACCCGCAGAGTTTAAGGCCAGAAGCGGCCACCAGACCATCTAGTCTGAGCTCCTGTGTATCACAGGCCACTAAACATCACCCAGCACCCACATACAAAACCCAACAACTGAAATTAGACCAAAGCATCACAGCCTATAGGAGACTGTGATGTGCCACAGGCAGAGAACAGGAGGGACCAAGCTGCACCAACGCCCCAAGCCCTGGAATGGCAGAGACTTGATTAAGTGAGATAAACCCCGATGACCCTAGCAAGTGACCCACGCCTCAGGCTGCAGAACAAGGTGGAAAAAAACAAGGTCCCTGCCAATCTGACCTTAGCCTCTAGATCTAACTGGTATATTTATTTTACACTAAAGTTTTCAGTGATTTGCCTATGGTCACACATGGAGTCTATAACACAGCTAGAAATTGCCTCCAGGTCTCTAGGGTCCTCGCGCAATGCTCATACGCCGTCCCACCCTATGGAGCGGCACCCGATGAGGCAAGAAGCTCCTTAGAGAGACACGTCTATCCTGAATCCCATTGGGACTTTGGCTTGTCTGCTGAGCGGTGACATGAAGGCTCCTCCTAGCAGGAACTGGACGGAGACCCTCCCTTCCCCGCGCAAAGACGTTTCACATTAAAGGCCACCGAAAGGTACCAAACTATCAAGTGTGATGATTTTTCCTTGCTCAGAACCCGGAGCTGGCAAGCTGATGTTTAGCGCCTTTGGGAAATAATCCAGGAACCACACAATGTTCCCTGGGAGCAGGTTGAAATCGGGAGAAGCAGACTGGTTTTATTCACGGCAAAGCCGGTCATGTGCTGTAATTCAGTCACAGAGTTTAAGGCCAAAAGGAACCATAAGATCACCTAATCTGTATAGCCCAGGCCACTACGTTTCACCCAGGTACCCTGTACTGAGCCCAATAACTTGGGTTTGGATCCAGCACCTCTTCCAGAAAAACAGCCAGTCTTGATTGGAGGACATCAAAACATGGAGAATGCATCACTTCCTGTGGCAGTTTGTTCCAATGGTTAATCACACCTCCCTGTTAAAATACGTGTCTTAAAATGTATTGTAATGATTGAGAGAGGGGTTCAGAGAGTGTGTACATGCACATTTATCATCCTCTAGTCAGTGCGTTCAATTGGAACTGCTCGCCTGTGTGTCCTATGCCCTATATTCCTATCAGCTAATGGCGATTCTCCTTAAACTCTTCGATCAAGAGATGATGGGTTCTATTCCCACTACTGCTGCGACATTCCCACTGGCTGTGACATACAACACGGTGACACCTCAGAAGCCCTCAGTTACCCTGGATTAGTCACAGGATAGTTTAACCTGACAGGTGGTTCTTGAGAGAGCAGGGGTTTGGATTTCTGAGAGCTTACTCCAAAGCCCAATGAAATCAATGGCAAAATTTCCTGGCTTGGGGGTCACGAGGCTCCGAGCACCTTCCTAATTCATCTCGATGCCAGAAGCTGGGACTGGATGACAGGGGATGGATTACTCCGTAATTGCCATGTCCTGTTCGTTCCCTCGGAAGCACCTTTCCCCCGAGAGCTGCAACTATGCTAGTTATTGACCCATTGGCAGGGACTGTTTTAAGCACAGACAGCTCAGCAACGAACCTCGCTGGTTTGCGTTAAGAACCTTTGCAAGTTTGCCTGGCTCTAAGTGAGAGTTTCCATTGCAGTGCCCTCTGGGTATTTATCATGCCGTACCTGGCCCCGCTCCCAGCAGCAGTGCATTCTGGGAGATTTCAAAAGGTCATGCCGTGCACTGTGGCACAGTAGTGGGGTGGGGAGAGGCGGGGGAGTGAGTGAGCATTTTGGCCAATCTGCATCCCCGGCTGAGACTCCAGTGGTTCAAAGAGACATAATTTAGGAGCTCCCAGCAAGCAACCCTAATCCAGCCGTATTGGGCTCCCATGTCATTGTTAAAATGGCCTTTTGTTTTGACAACGGAAATATTTGCCCCCCAAAAATAATCATTTTGTCAGAACCTGAAAACAAAATATTTTCAGGGATGGCTATTGGGGTGGGAGGGATAATTTGTTTCTTCTTCCCGCCCCCCTCCTTTTCAGTGGCAAAATGGAAAATTGGGGAAGAAGAAAATGTTGGATGAAAACTTTTGAAAAAGAGCCTGAATAAAGGGAAAACTTGTTCCTTTTCGAAAACGGAAACTGCTTCTCTTTCAGCCCGCGGAGGCAGGCCTGACTGCCTTTATTTTGGCAGAGAAGGAAACAGACACAAAGATCAAACAGACTGACTGAAAGGGCACAGGGAGGCAGTGACAGAGCCAGGGAGAGAACCCAGGAGCCTGAATCACCAGTCGCTCCCCTCTCACCACTAGGCCATACCCTCCCGCAGAGCCAGGACTAGAACCAGCCTGCACACAGTGTTGTTCCTGGTATAACTATGTTGGACAGGGGACTGATTTTTTCACCAATACAGGAATACCAGGACCACCCCAGTGGGGACAGAGTATGGCTGGTATAAAGGTGTAGCCAGCTGTTAATGACAACCCTCAAGGCCTGCTCCACCCGAGGGAGGGAAGGTCTCTGGGAAACCCCTGCTAACCTCCGCCCAAAGGCTGAAGTCCCAGCCCCATCAGTCAATCAGTCGTGAGCCAATGAAGCCACTGATGTGAACCGCCTGGGACATGGGAACCAGACGCTTCGCTGCATTCGTTCCCCGTGCAGCCGGACGGCCCTGCTTGGATAAGGCAAGGGGATGTGGCTAATGGCTGCGAAAGGCCAATGCCCCCATGGAGAGTTTCTTAAACGCAGTTTCCCCAGAGGCTGTGGGACTCGTAGCAGGGGGACTTTCATGCTTAGCTTAGGGGGCATCTGTTAAGACACAGGGCCTGATTTTCAGGTCCTCTGTTCCCATGCTCAGGATAGGGGCGGAGTGGGGTGGGAAAAGGTGGATTTAAACCACCTCTGTGCTCTGGCCCCTGGTGTCAGCTACAGCAACCTTGGGGCTGCTCTAACTTACGCTCTGCTCCCCACAGTCCCCTATGGACTCTGGGAAGCAGCAAGTAGCCATAGTGTTTTGCACTTCAGCGATGCCCCCAATCCACCCCCTCCACCAGAGGCTGGGAGCAGATCCCTTATGCCAGCTCCACACCAGCCGGGAAGGCCCCCTGCCCTGGGGAGATTCTAAGGGGGGGGGAGCGCTTCCACCCACTTTACTCTGTCAGAGCAGCCTAAAGGGATCGGAGTGCAACTGAGAACCAGGCCCAGATTGTGGAGGGGGAAGGGCGGCATTACCACAACCTCCCCTTCCCTTTTTTTGAGTTTCCTCTAGCAACGAGCTTGGACCACAACATTTGGTCTCCGACCCAAACTTCCCCATCATTCGGGGCGCGTGCGGCTCCTGAGCCATCTCTGATTTCTGAGGGCCCCTGGCTACCTGACTTCCTGGCTTCCAACGGGCCAAACTTAACCCACAGCAAGGCAGGGCCTCGTTCTCATGCCACGAAGGCTCCGTTACGCCGCTCTGCCCGCGGAAAGAGGCCTTAATGGGAGGAGAAACCACTTATACACTCACTTTAAGGCCCCTTTGCCCAGCCAGAGCATGACCCGAACCAATCAGAGTCGGTTCTTCTCCATCTCAGGCCAATAAACACGTGGCTCGATATTCAAAGGCTCCAAGCTGCAAACAGCTCGCGCTGGCCAGTGGGAGTTTCCCCAGCTCTTCACTGGGCCAAATGGGGCTTTTGCCTCTCTGCGCTGCCTTCAGAAGACAAGAAGGAAGGAAAGCCTGCGAAGAGATCAGAAGGCGGGGGTGGGGGGAGGACGGACGAAGCTTCCCCAGCAGAACGGATATGGACAAGGCCGTGGATTTCCCGGCCCGCGTGCTCCCCTAGGAAAGTTACTGCGGCTGAGAGAACGGGGGCGGGTGGCGCACTAAGGGGGAGCCGTCACGGAAAGGGAGCAGTGCTGAGACGCCCCAGAGGTTGCGGTTGGAATTGTGGGTGCTCTGCAAACCAGACCCTAGATTCCACGGTGGCAGGAGCTGTACAAGCCGAGGAAAGAGAGAGCAGACTGGGAAAGGAGGGAGAGATACAAATGGACACTGGAGACTAACTAGACAAATGTACTGGGCCAGATCCCCCGCCGGCATAAATCAGGATGCTGAGCTGAGGATCTGTCCCGCAGAGACAGAAAACGAGGAAGCTAACGAGGATCCAGTGGGTCGGGTGTTGAGCTCAATGGGACTAGTCTTAGCTCTGATGCTGGCATGCTGCCTAAATCCTTTGTTTCACCCCTCACCTTTTGTCTGTTTCATTTGTGCAGGTGGCACATGCTTTGGAGGGCAGGCACCACTCCCAGTGCGACGCTGTGTGTGGGTACAGGCCCCCAGAGGCGGGCTGCTGCTACCTGAACCCAAACAATAATGAGGAAGGCAGTGGATTAGAGAGAGGGGGAGTGTGTGTTTCACAAGGAGATAGCTAGCCCAGCATAAAATCCTAGTGGAGACAAGGCAGAGGTGGCTTTTAGCTTGATTTAAGTAGCCCAGGTCAATTCTCTACCCCCCAAACACAGCTGGGGGATATAGGGGTAAGGTGCTCTTGAGAGAACTATCTGGGTGTAAAAACACACCTAGTTTTGCTGCGAAGTCAGTTAGAAAGAGAGCGAGCAAGCAGAAGAGGGAGAAAGGCAAGGTTAGGAAAGGAAGGACGAACCAGCGGTTGGAGTCAAGTTGCAGGCCACCAGAAACTGGGGTTCAGGTCCCTGCTCTCCCACGGACTCCCTTAGGCAAGTTATTTAGTCTCTCCGTGCCTCAGTTTCCCCATCTGTAAAATGGGGACCATAAAAGTCCCCAGGATAGACAGACCACAGTTGCTCCACCTGGTGGATGTGAACAGGTGTTGGGGGAGCATCATCCCTCCCCCTTTCTTTATAGCTGGTTGGGTGAGTCCCTGAAACATTTTCATGCTGTAGCGTGGCGTCACGGTTTGGGCTAGGTCGAGACACACCAAGCCACAGGGACAAGTGTTGGGTGGCAAGGAGGGCTGGTGGGACAGCGACGGAGCAGCTTGATGGACGACGCAGCGAGCAGGTGTTGGGAGAGGGGCCACAGGCCACACCAGGCCCGTGGGATGCAAAGGAGAGAATGTGGGGTGATGTGTGACCGTTAGAGCCGCCGAGTTTCGCTCTCACTGGCCAACTTCCTTCTTGCCAGGGCGGATACAGAAGTGAAACTGACAGCTGGATGGATGCTGGGGGGTGGGGGTGGGCGGGGGGGTGAGAGGGGGATGAGGAGGAGCGGGAGGTATAAGGAGGATGGGGATTGAGCATGGAGCCCAACGTGACAGGCGCCTCAACAGCCCGTTGCTGTGCAACGGAAAACACTAACGAGCAAAATATTTGGGGCGCCTACAAAAAATTTTGCATTGACCCAGGCTGGCGGGTACCTGGCTGCAGCAGGAGTGTCGCCCTCCGCACCCTAGTGGAATCATCATGAATCCACCCCTCCTCCCACATGTGGACACAGCAGGAATGCCCCACCCTCCCCACACATCTGGACACAGCAGGAATGCCCCTGTCCCCCCACACATCTGGACACAGTAGGAATGCCCCACCCTCCCCACACATCTGGACACAGCAGGAATGCTCACCAACCCACCCGCCCATGCAAGATCCCATCAATGGAGCCAAACCAGTTCACACCATCTGAGGATACACGACGCGTCAGAGAGCAGAGGTGCCCTCAGCGCTTTACAGAGTTTGCCATCCAAAGGTCTCGCAGCGCCCTGCAAGCATCGTTACACCCCCTTGCTGAAGGGGAAACCGAGGCACAGAGTGACGACGCCACTTGCCGCAGAGTGCGAACCACAGAACTGGAAACAGAACCCATGAGTCTTAGCTCCCAAGCCCAGACCCTACTGACTGAGCTGCACTGTCTCTATCACGTACAGCCACTCTCCCGACCCCTAGCTCCTACCCTATAACACCTCTCCACCCTGCTCCCCGATTCCTGGCCAGAGGATCCAGCAGCCGAACTCGGCAATGAGAACATACAGGGCGGGAGAGGTGGGGGGAGACGCTGGTGTTGAATTGATTTTAGAGGTGAGCCAAGGACACAGAGGGCCTGACAGTCTCTTGCCCTGCGCCTCGGGCAGTCATCTACAGCTGGGCAAAGTGCACAGCCCACGCCCACTTTGCACGGGCGTCCCTGGCAACGCAAGGCACAGGGCGACTGAGAATCCGGCCCTACGTTCTTCATATTTGCCCTACAGAACTGACGTTTGACCCAGAGTGACACCTACTGGCCCAGGCAATTTAGCCGTGCCAACCTCTCTGCCAGCCTGCCACAGTGCTTCTCAACTACCCGGCACTCTGGCAGACCTCCGGGCACGTTACAAACGGGGATTAACCCTTACAGCTCCACTGCCAGGCGCGATCACCCCTATTTTACTGAGGAGTAACAGTACCTGCCCACAGTAAATCAGCGTGAGCGCCAGGAAGAGAATCCAGAAGTCGCTCTAGTTCTACCCACTTGGCCACACTGCCTCCCAAAGCTGGGAACAGAAACCAGACGTTCTGATGTCTAGTCCTCTCTGCTCCAAACACTTGACTACACGCCCTTCCAGAGCGCTGCACAGCCGTGCTTCACAACGAGGGGGCCGTGAGCAGGTTTCAGGGGGTCCGCCAAGCATGGCCGGCGTTAGACTCGCTGGGCCCAGGACTGCAGCCGGGGGTCCTAGCCCCACTCCCCAGGGCTGAAGCCGAAGCCTGAGCAACTTAGATTCGCAGTGCTCCACCCACCCACCCCTGTGGCGTGGGGCCCCAGGCAACTGCCCTGCTTGCCATCCCCTAATGCTGGCCTGGCTTTTATGTGCAGAAAAACAGCTGGGCCGTGGAGTTTTTATGGCATGTTGGGGATGTGTCCGAAAGAAAAAGGTGGAGAACCTCTGCTGTATAGAACTGCGGAGTCCTCATTCCCAGCCCCCCGTTACAACCAGCTGGTCCTACTCCCTCACAGAGACAGGAAAAGAACCCAGGAGTCCAGATGCTCTTTTCTCCCTCTGTTTGTTTTGACTTATATCCCTCTAACTGTTTTAATAATAATAATTGGAGTGATACCAATCTCCTAGAACTGGAAGGGACCTTGAAAGGTCATCAAGTCCAGCCCCCTGCCTTCACTAGCAGGACCAAATACTGATTTTTGCCCCAGATCCCTAAGTGGCCTCCTCAAGGATTGAACTCACAACTCTGGGTTTAGCAGGCTAATGCTCAAACCACTGAGCTCTCCCTTCTCCTTGTAGTTGCAACCCTCTATGGCTCTCAAGCTAACAGCCTCCCTACAGTTACCTGGGGTGGGAACTCACCGCCTGCCTCAGTTTACCAGAGCCTGGCTTTTGCCACCTTTGGGACAGAATGCAGGTCTCAGAAAGCTGGTTGGTGTCAGAGCCAAAAAGGGTCTGTCTACACTGCACACTAAGCCTGGGCTCTGACACAGGTTTGAGTCCAAGCCCCCCTTCCGTCCACACACAAATCAGTCTGACATGGATCGGCAAGTGCTCAGGACCAGGGGCCTAACATAGAGTTATCAGGTGTCTGGTTTTCGACCGGGACGCTTGGTCAAACAGGGACCATGGTGGCTCCGGTCAGCACCACTAACTGGGCCGTTAAAAGTCGGGTCAGTGGTGCGGCAGGACTGGCAGGCTTCCTACCCAGCTCCACCTGGCTCGCGGGAAGCAGCGACATGTTCCTCTGGCTCCTAGGCATAGGGGCAGCCACGGGGGCTCTGCGCGCTGTCCCCGCCCCGAGCGCCGGCTCCACTGCTCCCATTGGCCGGGAGATGGAGGGACATATCGCTGCTTCCTGGGAGCTGCGCTGCCTGGAGCCCGCATCCCAAACCCCATCCCCCTCCCCCAGCCCAGAGCCCCCTCCCGCACCCGACTCCCTCCCACAGCCCACACACACCAACCCCCTGCCCCAGCCCTGAACCCCCTCCCACACTTTGAACCCCTCATCCCCAGCCCAGAGCCTGACCCCCAGCTGGAGCTTCTCCCCCTCCCCCGCACTCCAAACCCCTCGGCCCCAGCCCGGTGAAAATGAGCAAGTGAGCGAGAGTGGGGGAGAGCAAGCAACCGAGAAAGGGGGGGTGGAGTGAGATGGGGAGGGGCCTCTGAGAAGGGGTGGGGCCTCGGTGAAGGGGTGGGGCAAGTGTGTTTGGGTTTCTGTGATTAGACAGTGGGGGACCCCAGCCTAACACCCTGCTGGGGAGGAGAGCGAGAGCCTGAGTCCCGCTGCGACTCTGGGCCAAGCCCTGTCATTTTGCAGTGTGGACGCAGCTCAAGCCAGAGGCCTGAGTCAGAAGCTCGGCATAGTGCAGTGTGGACGCATTAGCAGGGCTATGAGATCTGGGTCCACCAACTGTAATCTCCAGTCTACAATGCACCATGGACACTCAAGAAGTGGCTTGGAAACACCGAGTCCCCAGGCCCGGGTCCCACAGACCTGGGTATACAATGCAGTGTAGACATACCCAACGAGAACCCAGGTGTCCTGACTCCTTGTCCAGTGCTTTATCCACTAGACTATGCGCCTAGTGGTTTTTCTTAAAGATTTATGGGATCCATTTTATAATTGATTAAAACTGCGTATCTACTGCAGGAGATTTTTTAAGAGAGGAGCCTGTGAAAGCTAAGGCAATTAACTGCCCCCAAACTTCATTAGTGCAGAGTTAAGACTGCCCAATGCTGCCTTGTGCCCCTCCCAGAATGCGGCTAAACGTAAACCTCTGAAACCCAGGACATCACGAAGAGATGCACTCGTAAACTTGAAATCAACCAGGCACAGAAACGTCAGACACCAGCCTCAGTGCGACTGCCCACTCTGCCGCTCCAAGCACCACGCGCTTCCAGCGTGTGTCAACACGGAGGCAAAAAGGTCACAACACCTAATCAACAACCACGGTCACGGTCCAATCAAAGGAGTCACCGCTCGGTTTTCTTAGCTAATTTTTGACCTACTTACCAGCAGCCCTGGATGGCTGCAAAGCTCACGAGGCATTAATGATTTAAAGGCCAGGTACGCTGCAGTGTTATATAATACTAGAGTTAGCTCGAGCCGAGTATCACACTAAACAACGAACGTGAGCCAGTGCTAACCGTCCTCCTCTGCTGGTGTGTATGGGCCTGATTCTCGGATGGCCTGCACTTTGGGCCTGATTCTCAGTTGCACTAAAGCCTATTACGCTGCCCAAGCAGTCCAATGAGGCCTTAAAGTGAAATTTACGACGTTAAACCCTCTTTACTCTGTGCGTGAGCCCTTGGGTTCGTCTACATGGGGACACAGGAAAGTTAATCTGAATTAATTTTTCCAGGGCATTAGTTAAACCGCACTAAATGCCTGTGTGGATACTCTCATTGAGAATTAAAGCGGCCTTAATTTAGGTTAGCTTAATTCACCTTTTATCTTAATTCACTTACAAAATTAATTAAGCGAAACCAAATGAAGGCCATTTTAAATCCGAATGAGAGTATCCGCACAGGTGTTTAATGTGGTTTAACGTGTGTTAATTTGGATTAATTTTCCTGAGTGTCCCCATGTGCGCAAGAGAACAAAGGCTTTTATGCTGTCATTTAGACCAGTGCAAAGGGAGTTTAAAACAGTGCCACTCTGATATGGTAGCCTTTTACGCACATGTGATACACACTGAACAACTGCTTACACAGACACGCAGAACTTGTCCACACTAGGATAAAAGGCGGGAGGAGGGGTTAAGGCATGTTAGCTAACACGTTTTAACTAACATGGTTTAAAAACCTCGTGCAGACAAGGCAAATTGTATCGTAAAACATTTTCACTGGCGACAGTGAACACTAGGTTCTCTCCTAGACGTCATCTCAACCAGCTAACACGTGTTACCACACATCGTGTCCTAGCTACACAAGGGTTTTAAAACATGTTAGTTAAGTGCTTTTTAAACATCTTTGAGCCTACTGTAGACATGCCCTCACAGGCCCATAAATCCCACACCAACACAAACCCTGCATTAGGAGAACCAACCTGCATGCTTAGCACTCCCATCCTCCTAAGTGCCGAAAACTTGGTTTCAATCCTTAATGAGGAGCTTGTGAATGTAACGGAACAGAAAAGCTGTACGGAGGACAAGAAGGTCTGCCTAAGCACAAGTCCGAAAGGTATGCTGCTTATACATGCAATCAAAGATGTGCTAATGTGGTAATCTAGGTGTTTCAGTCCTTTGGTAAATATCAGACTGCACAAAAGCTAGGCAGTGCAGATCATATTAACTTAAGTCTCTGAGCTCTTGCAGGCAGGCTGCCACAGTAACAGACAGCCAGTTAACGAGTGATTGTTTGGGAACTCCACTTATTAATGTGTATTACAATAATACACAGAGGCATGAACTAAGCGAGATCGGGGCCCCATTTTGCTACGCACAGCACAGACACACAGCAAGACGCGTTCCCTGCCCTTCAAACAATCAGAGGCAGTCTGGCTCGCTGGATAGGGCCTGGACTGAAATTCAGGAGACCTCGGTTCTATTCCCCACTGACCCATCGCTTTGCCCTTAAAGACCTTAACAAGGAACAGGAGGAGACAGGAAAATCATCAGCCTCACTTTGCAGCTGGGGAACTGAGGCACAGGAGAGGTTAATGCCAGGTTTTCAAAAGCTCAGTCATTATCTGGTTAATTCACAGAGATACCTGGCTGGGAGCTGAGCCCTTTAGAAAAGCCAGTCTGGTGCAACCTTTCCAAGATCATGCAATGAGTCTATGGCAGAGCTGAACCAAACCCACAGCCACTACCTTAACCAAAGGACCGACCTCCCTCCCTGCTTGGGGGACCCACTGCATTTAAAAAAAAATCATTTAAGGATAGTTTTGCTTCATCCGCTGGGGGAGAACTCCATGGCATCATCAGACAGGTTAGCGATGGAGAAGCTCCATCTGGCCAAACTCCCTGCACCATCATTCCCTACAAGTATGTTTCTTGGCTTTTGATCCACCCAAGCTTCAGGGTATGTCTACGCCAGGAACGCTATAGCGATGCTGCTGTAGTCACTTACGACAGCGATGGAAGGGGTTCTTCCGGCACTGCATTAAATCCACCTCTCCAAGAGGCGGGAGCTAAAAAAAAATTCTTTTGGCAACCTAGGGCTGTCCACACTGGGGCTTGGGTCGGCTTAACTACGTCTCTCAGGGGGGTGCGATTTTTTCACTGCCCTGAGCAATGCAGCTAGGTCGACCTGACTCTCTAGTGTAGACCAGCCCTTAGAGGTCTCCCTCACTTTCTTTGGAAGCCTATTCCAGAGTTTAATACATCTCAACCTCAGAAATCCTCCCCCCGTCCCCCGGTACTTAGCCTCCATGTTCTCTTTCTTGACTTCAACCTGTCACTCCTAGTTCTCTCCCCAGTGGGGCCATATGAGTTCTCCTCATCCTCTGCCGTTCACGCCCAACAAATACTGCACAGCCCTGATTCCCACAGCCCTGCATCCAACACAAAGCGGGCCCGATTGTCAGCTCAATTGACATCAGTGGAGTAAAGCGGATTTACATCAGCTGAGGGTCCGGCTCAGTGAGTGTAAAGTGGCAGATGCAAACTGCTATTGTTCGGTACCATTTTGCATCCACTTTTTATGCCAGCATAAATGACTGCACAAGACACAAAGCCGCTACAGGTATGTCTGCCCTACACAGCCCACACCACCACAACTACGTCTGCATGGCTATCGCAGCAGAGTCCCCCAGTGTCGACACGGCCTAGTTTTTTCTGTCAGTGTATGTCAGAAGAAGCCCTCTTCCCTTGACGCAGCTGCGTCTACACTGGGGGTTTTGTCAGCTTAGCTACGTCACTCGTGGGGTGTGGGTTTTGGTTTTTTTCATAGCTATGCTGATGTAATTTTAAGCATAAACCAAGCCTGAGAACGGGACTCTCTGTTTGCTTTATTGATTGTTCCTTCCATTTGTAACTGGAGCCCCTTTGCCCATTGATTGGAGCGATTTCACGAGAATTACAAATATACAACGTAGCGATCAAATCAAGGCCAGTAACGCAGGAGATTTTTGGGGGGTGGTGGGGCCATTTCTGAAGGTTCTGCAAAGCTAAAGCTAAGTGCTACTTGTTTTACCACAAGCCACAGCGGCTGAGCGGTTGAGCCTCTTCGGAGCAGCATTATGTTTACAGTGAATTGAATTTTAAGGGCCCTCTTTACCCTACAAGCACAACTGCATTTCTGTAACCAATCTACGACACTCATCTCACTCTCTTACAACAGTCCTGGTTAGGGTGACCAGACAGCAAATGTGAAAAATCGGGACGGGGTGGGGGGGTAATAGGAGCCTATATAAGAAAAAGACCCAAAAATCGGGACTGTCCCTATAAAATCGGGACATCTGGTCACCCTAGTCCTGGCTGCATTGTGCAAGCTTTTTTTGCTGACCATGTTTGTATGGCTGCTGCCAGACCAGTGCATTCTGGGAAAATCCAGGCAGCTATCCCATAATGCCTCCACGGATATAAACGCCTCCACGGGAGACGTGCACACAGAAAGGCACCAGCACCACATGCAGCAATGCATTCTGGGATGTCCCCCATGGCACTGACAGCTGGGAAGGAAGCGTGGCCAAACTGGTTCCATAAACACAATGAGGCGGGTGCTGCCTACGCTACAGTGAACCTGTGTGCGGAGCCAGCTCCTGGAAGACGTCCATGCACCAGGCTAGGTTGCTGCCGTGGTTCCTGAGTGTTGTGTGTGGATGCAAACTTTCTTCGGAGCCCACTCGAATGCAAAACCAGTTACAAACCCAGTTAAAAGCCGTTGTGTCGATGTATATGGCAGTACACCAGAGGCGCCATTGGGCTGAGCACTGCACAAACACATCATGAGAGACGCTCTCTGCCCCAAATAGCCTACAAACTAAATAGCCATGATAGGCACAGAGTGGGAGGGGAAACTGAGGCCCAGGGGGGCAGCAATTTGCACAAGGTTATCCAACAGAGCCAGGAACGGAACTGAGGTCTCGGACATGCCAGTCGAGTGTGCTAACCACTGGACCACGCTGCCTTTTAAACCTTGGCGATGGCCCACGAGAGGAAAGGCCGGGCAGGAGCATCACAGACTAGGGTTTAACAGGAAAGAGTCCAGATTTAGTAAATTCAAGCCAGTCCTCCCTCTTTCCGGGGCATTTGCAATGAGGAAACCTGCTGAAGACATGAGAAAACTCTTCGGGCGCCATCTTATAACTCCGCTACCCCAGGGACGGATTTGGCCTTTAGCATCCGGTGAAGGCAGCAAAGCTGCCAGCCAGGCCGATTTCAGGCAGGCCATTATCACCTTGCAGCCTCCCAGAAGCTGGGATTTTAAATCAACCTGGGAGGCGGCCAGCTCTCACGAGGGCCGGTAACCGGATGAGAGCTGGGTAAGAGATACCCTCCGCCCCCTCCTCACATGCCCCCTCCCCGGCCGGGCAAGTGGACGCTTCGGGAAGTGGGGGACAAGCTTCGCTCTCGGGCCCTGGGTGGGGAATGTATCGGAGAGTCGGGTGCAAACTCCACGGCCGGCAGGTGAGGCGTGGCCGGCTGCAGGCTCCGGGCGAGGGCGGGGGACGAGCGGGGCCGGGGCTGTGAGTCTGATCGCGGGCCAGGGCCCTTCCAGAGATGGGCAGAGAGAAGGGGAAGATCAAGGCTCGTCCGCTCTCTCTCTCATGCTCCCTCCCCTTTCGCATGAGTCAGCAGCCGCCTGCCCTGTAACTTCCACGGGACATTTCATACCTCACGAGGCCCACGCCTCCGTGAGCAGCTCGGGGCTTTGACTGACTGCTCGGCCTGTCCTCTCGCCATGGGAACAAAACAAAACACGTCCGCCCAGGTCCAAACCTTCCAGCCTATAACTCTCCTCACTCTGACAAACAGAGGCAGGTCATAAGTCACCTCCTGGCTGTAATTAAGCCCTAATGAGTTGAGGCACAGGGCTTTTCCTAGGGGGGTTAATAACTGACTGGGGCGAAGCCAATGGACCACACAAGCAAGTCATTAATCTCTTACCATGCCCAGCACCCAGCTGATTATTAGTTACTGCAAACAAAGACAAAGAAATATCAAAGCCCAGGCCGGGAGATGTTTTACGGTTGATGCAGTTGCTATGTACGGGGCACACGGGAGCTGTAAATTAGCCCTGAATCCCCCTCACTGCTTTCCATCCAGCTTTAGGATCATCCCACCTCTGGATCAGGAGAGAGCTGGATTTCACTACCGAGCCCCGCAGAAAGGTGCAAAAAATGCCAACCGCCTTCACGGCCTGGAGCTTTCGGCCCCCCCTTAAAGGTGTCTTGCCATGGAGAATAAAAAGGAGCTTCTGCCAAGGAAAAAGCTGGCCTTGTGCTTACGGCATCAGCCTGGGACTCAGGAGATCTCGCTTGAATTCTTGGTTCTGCCCCAGCCTCCCTGTGTGTCTTGCCCCTGCTAAGCACAATGGCCCTTAATCAGGTGTGATTATTTAGGCGGGTGTCCCTGTGCTGGTTTAAAGACGACACACAGTGCAGGGCAATGAAGAAGCAGAGCTCAGTTTGTCATCTGTAAAATGGGGAAAATATAATCTTTCCTTTGTCCATCTTGCGTCTGTGAGCGCTTGGGAGCAGGGACGACATGCACTAGAGTTAGGCTTGGCAGAATTCGGTGTTGACATTTGTATCATTTCTACGGGTACCCTCCGTGTTCATTTTCAAGCATTTTTTTTTTCAATTTTTATCTGTTCAAATTTTCACACTTGCAGGAAGTTAAGAGGAGGTGGGGGTGGGGGGAGTTCCAGACAATAACTAACTGTTTAGTGACAGTCGATATTGAGAGTCAAAGAATTATAGCTTTATAACCGTTCACACACAGTCGGTCAACATCCCCTGTCAAAAGATACAACGTAAATATCCTTAAATCACACCCTGATCAGCCCCCAAGCAGCATCCTTCTTACTTTGCCTGTCCGTAAATTTCAGCGGTCATCCATGGAAATCAGTGTGTGTTAGGGCAGGGGTAGGCAACCTGTGGCACGGGTGCCGAAGGCGGCACGCAAGCTGATTTTCAGTGGCACTCACACTGCCCGGGTCCTGGCCACCGGTCCGGGGGGCTCTGCATTTTAATTTAATTTTAAATGAAGCTTCTTAAACCTTTTAAAAACCTTATTTACTTTACATACAACAACAGTTTAGTTATATATTACAGCTTATAGAAAGAGACCTTTTAAAAACGTTAAAATGTATGACCGGCACATAAAACCTTAAATCAGAGTGAATAAATGAAGACTTGGCACACCACTTCTGAAAGGTTGCTGACCCCTGTGTTAGGGTGACCAGATGTCCTGATTTTATAGGGACAGTCCCGATATTTGGGGCTCTGTCTTATATAGGCTCCTATTACCCCCCTACCCCGTCCTGATTTTTCACACTTGCTGTCTGGTCACCCTAGTTTGTGTGTGTGCAGTGAAATCAACCCTATGCAGGAGGTCAGACAGTAGATATCAGAGTGGACCCATGGAATCATAGAATATCAGGGTTGGAAGGGACCTCAGGAGGTCATCTAGTCTAAAACCCTGCTCAAAGCAAGGCCAAACCCCAGACAGATTTTTGCCCCAGATCCCTAAATGGCCCCCTCAAGGACTGAACTCACAACCCTGGGTTTAGCAGGCCAACCACTGAGATATTCCCCCCCATTTGGCCTGGCAACCTATGAATCGTGATTGGGGCCTCCAGATGCTACTGTAAGACACAGAATGTTGGGCCGCATCACACTAGGCGCCTGTACAAACAATGCTGCCCTCGACTCCAAGGGAGTTTTAACTGAGTCAGGAGCACAGGACTCTGCCTGTTAAGAATAGAAGGTGCTTTGCATGCTTCCATGGGAGCGAAGCCTAGAGGTCACAGGGTCTCGAAGCCCAGCGGTATTTTTAGATCACAGTGGTAGGTGGGCCCATCCCACGCTACAGCCCTGCTGGGAAACTCCTCCCAGAAATCACGTGAAAGGCCTTCGTGTGCTGACCTCCCTCAGAGCTGTCTCTGATTGGAATCGGTTTGATTCGTGACTGCCGCAGGATCCAGCAAGCACAAGCAAACAGGGGAGGGGAGAATGCCCAACCTTCCAGCCAGGGGTGGACATAACAGCCTCCAGAAAACCAAAAATCCTGCCTGGGGCTTGCGAATGACAGGGCCAGGTCTTCAGCTGGTGCACATCAGTGTACCACCAAGGCATTCAGCGGGGCTACATCGACTTCATCCAGAAGAGGAGTGCCAACCAGGAATCGCTAATCCAGAATAGCTCCTGGTGTAGACACGCCCTGATAGGGAGAGTCATTGTAAGAAGTCTCAGAATGGCCAAGGACCACTGCAATATCTGTGCCATCAAAGGGCTTTGCAAAAGTAGCTGGGCCTAAAAATTGACCTGATAGGATAATGAACTAATCTAATAAATCTTGGCTCAACACCTCTAAACAGATGACTTTCTCTGGAGAGGAAATAGGGTCTTATGGATACGGTTTGTCTACACGGGGAGATACTTGAATTCAGATGTGGGTAGGGTGCAAATATAAGGCAGAATTACTATTCCTGATTAACACCTTGTGCAGATGCTCTTATTCCGGAGTAAGAGTACCTTATTCTGAATAATTTAATTCATTTCCAAAAGGGATTAAAATAATTCAGAACAAGACACTCTTATTCTGGAATAAGAGCATCCACACAGGGAGTTAATCAGGAATGGTTAATCCACTTTAAAGCATTCTGGATTAATTTTCCTGTGTAGACATGCCCTCAGAGATAGGCATAAGAGCTGAAGAATGAAGTTTAATATTTCTTCCAAACTTTATGTTAGCATGAACTATTTTAACTCTGGATATTAAAGTTATCCAGGTACCCTGGCCCACGGGCCTTACTTACACATAGAATCCAGCATTCTGCCTTGTGTTTGACACCCCTCCCCTAGGTATCAAAAAGCAATCACCAAATATCATAAGATTGATGACATCGTAAGAGGTGATAATGTTGCTACAGAATTGCCGAATTGTACAATTTTATTGTGAGCCTCTAAATATGGAGTAAAACCTTGGTTCCATGAAAGTCATTGACAAAACTTCCACTGACATCAGTGCGACCACAATTTCACCCTTACTGTTTTTTCTTAAAGTTCCAGCTCCTGGACTCATGGGATTAGGTGGTAACCTCAGCCTTCATTAAAAAAAAGTAAGCATCCAGCCCTCATAGTTGTAGAGAAGAGATTTAAAAGATGAACCCCAAAGGCTCAGAAACCAGAAGTCAAATAGAATATAAAATGTAGTATTTAAAAAAAAAAATCATGATTTTGGGGAGGCCCAAGTCCTGAATGGTCAGGAATAGAGAATCAAGGCAATATTGTTTATTCCTGTCATCTTCCCCTGCATTATACGTATCACACATTTTTCTTAGAATTACTGTACTACTTTTTAAAAAAATCAGAATTTTCAGAAACTTTTTAGTCGGGGAACTTCTTCCCCGTGGTGGGCTGGGAGTTTTACATTTTAAAAATATTCTTTCACTTTGAATATCGGATTGGGCAGAGTCAGAGGGGGTGATCAGCAAGGGGTAGTCTAATTTCCTAATTCCATCCCCCATGGGATGAAAGGGGCTTAGAAGTTTTGCCATAGCAGTCCTGGTTTACACTTAAAAGTTTTACTGCTCTAGAGTGACAAACCTCCCTAGTGCAAACCCAGTTATACTGAAATAAAAGTGCTAACAACAGCAGAGCCTATTCCAGTTTGGCAAAGCAAAACTATCTACAGCAATATAAAGCATTTTATACCATAGTATAGGGCTTGGAGAACTCCTGCATAACTATTTCAGTAAAAAAAAAAAAACCCCTTACTGACACAATCATGCTCGTAAAGCTTAGATCAGTCCAAAGTTTGTGTTTCAACAAAAGACCAGAATTTGCCCCTGTGCCCTGTCAGAGCAGCTGGAGATTAGAGTCTAATTCTCACGTAAGGCCTTGTTTACATGAGAAAGCTGCACCAGTTTAACTTCAGGTGTGATTTTAAGCCATTCTAATTAAACTGGTTCAAATTCCTGTATGGATGCTCAGTAAAAGAGTGGCTTCTTTTGGTTTAGCTTAATTCAATACCTAACTGACTTCAGCTAAACCAAAACGAGTGTGCCCACACAGGGGTTTGCACCAGTTCAGCTAAATCGGTTTAAAAATCACAATACAGCTTTCTCCTGTGGATATGGAGTAAGGCCCCTTTGCACGACCTTGGCAGTGTAAAGGGGTCTTAAAATGTGTGTAAACTACACCCTGGCAAAGCTGGGTAGAAGGGCCTTAATTTAATGTAAATGAGACTCAGAACAATAAGTTTTATTTAAAACTATAAATTGGACCTTAATCACATCACGCTATAGATTTTAATCATTTTTATTGCTTGAGCATCAGCTACACTAAAGCTGTTGGACCCAACTCTGGACATAAATTACATCTTGAGGTCCCCTCCAGTCCTACAATTCACTTGAATATAATAATAAAACAGCTTACGCTTATACAGAGCTTTTCATCAGTAGATCTGAAAGCGCTTTACAAAGAAGGTCAGTGTCAAGGTCCGTATCCTATAACTGAGGCACAGAGCAGGGAAGTGTTTTGCCCAGCAGCGGCACTAGGAAGGGAACCCAAGTCTCCTGAGTCTCAGGCCAGTGTTCTAGCCACTAGGCCCCACCGCTTCCCCTGAGCTGCTTTGAGAGAGGTGTACAGGGGCCTTAGTTTAAATGAGACTCTGATCCTTACATGCATGAATAACTTGTCTCATGCTGAGCAGAGCCACTGGCCCTGACTCTCCTCCACCCTGTTATTTACACCAGTACCAAGCCTGTGTCAAATGTTACTGAACCAATGAAATTTACATTCACTTTAAGGCCATTTACGCTTGACAGTGCAAAGCGGCCTTACTGTAAAAAAGAATCAGGCCCTAGCAGTCTGCAGCCAGGGACTATAGTTACACCCCTGCAAATTTCCCTACGTCTAGACAAGCCCTAAAACTGGACAGAGGAGGGAGGGGAAAACAAAACAGAAAAAAAAATCCCATGCAACACACAATTCACATTAGGTGTGAGATTTATACTGAAATTTACACAACCCTACATTGCACGCACCCACTCCCTCCTTTGGCATTCTGGGTTTGTACAGATACCTTGCAACAAGCTGAAGGCGGCTGGGAATTTCAGCCTCTTTGTAGGCCCAGCTGTGCCGTGTTACTTAAGAGGATCATTTTGTTCCTTCAAGCAATGTAAGGCGGGGGGAACATCCAGATGCCGAATATGCTCCCCCCTTAAGTTATTTTAGGGAGCGAGTTACGTTTTCCCCCTTTTCTTATCGCATCGAAAATTCCACAGCTTACCCAGCTGTGAAAGTAGCTACGTTCCCAGGAATTTCAAAAGGGGCCGTGACCTCTTTCCAGGATTGTACAGTATAGGGTGGCAGGGAGCCAACGTTAATTATAGGAATAGGAAAAGACAAGAGATGCATTTGAAAGGCACTGCCCTCTCCGAGCTGGAGAGCTGAGCAGCTCAGGAGCAGGCAGCTATGCAAAGGAAAGGCGAGGTTTAAAAGGTTTCATGCCCCTTGGTGCAAAAAGCTGCAGGAGAAAAGGAATTCCAAACATTCCTAAGCACCACGCGAAGGGCCGGATTCTCATTTACACCAAGGCCAATTTACACTGCTCTAGCAGCATGAAACGGGGGGTAAATTAAGAGCTGGGATCCCTTTAAGATTCCTTCGTACTGTCGGAGCGATGTCAAACAGCCTCTGCATGCATGAGAATTCAGAACACTGTTTTACACCAGTTCTCCCCTGGCGTAAATGCTCAGACCTGCTGCAGGGTGAAGGAAGAGACAGCGTTGCCAACTCTCATGATTTTACTGGGAGTCTTGTCAGATGTAGCATCTTTCTCAAAGCTCCCAGCTTCTGGAGTCATGAGATAATATGGGAATTTCAACTTTCCTTGACAAAAAAAAGTTTCTAGCTCTCAAGATCATGGAGCAAAGCTTAAAAACATGACCCTACAGGCTTGGTAGCCAGAAGGTGAATGAAAAAAAACCCCTACATTTCTCACTGTTTAAATCCCATGATTTTTAATCCCAATCACATGACTTTTGGGGGCGAGAGTCATGGTTTTTCAATGGCTGGGATTGGCAACAGTGAGAATGAGGTCTCTGGATTCGATTTTTTTGGCGCTGCCACTGGTCTACTGGGTGACCTTGGGCAAGTCACTTCCCCTCTCTGTACCTCAGTTTCCCCAACTGTGAAACAGGGCTGAAGACACCGATAACACCTTCGTAAAGCCTTGGACGAAAAGCGCTAAGTAGCATATTTTTAATAATGCATCAGTAACATGAATATGGCCATTTATTTAGCCTGCCAGGTTCTCTTTGGAGACTGCATCCCATAATTATCCTGGGCCTGATTGTCAGATACATTAATGGCCTGTTACACTTCCCTGGCAGTTACACTCACTTTAAGACCCCTTTATGTTGCCAGAGTGGTGCAGAATCAGCCCCCTCCCCTTCCCACATCTCTTCCTTCCCACATCTCTTCCCTTGGGAGCTTGCAGTACTATGCCAGACTCTGTGCTGCCCAAGAACATGTCATTCTCATGCTTCCCCAGTGAACTGTAAACTGGCCCGCCGAGTGGTCGGCTGGATTGAGTCTGCGATTGACTAAGCGGCAGCTGACCAGCTCCACCGTCCTCGGTAGATTTCATCATAGCAAAATGGAAAAATCACGGAGCTGTCGGGGGGCATGGAATTCTCATCTGCACTGCTCCGGCAGGGTGAAAAAAAAAGAACTTGGCATCAACGTGAACGTAACTGACACCTTTTAAAAGCCCCTTCCGTGGAGTAAAGGGGATTTAGTCCTTGTCTTCTTAAGGGGAAAAAAAAGGTGTGTTTCCAACCCATGTTAAGCAAATCTGTGTTAAAATCCTAGTGAAGACAAGGCAGTGTTAACACATTAGCCAATCCAGGTAAATCCACCGCTCCGCTACTGGGGTATACCTGGACTAACACAGTTTAAAATGACAACTGCCTTGTTTTTAACACTGATTATATTAACACACGTTAACAATGCACCTTTCCTCCTAAGACACTAAGAATCAGCCTCATCAAGTTTGTTCCAAAGAGCTTCCAGGCTAAAGAGACACGGACTGGAGGGGAAACAGGCTAAATGACTTGGCCAAGGTCACGCAGCAGAGCCACGAATAGAACCCAGGTGTCCTGACTCCCACGCAGGTGCCCCAGCCACCCTGCCCTTCACCTCTTAACTATTCTTTCCAGTTTAGTAGCAATTGAAATCAAAGGGAGTGGCCAGTGTTTGGCACTCTGAAAATCAGACAATAGGTTACTGGTCACTGGGAGTTTAAGCCGGTGTACCTTACATCTTCCTCTGCGTGTGCATGACTCACTGAGGCAGACACCTGCTTGAGATTACGCATTCTCCCCACGGCGGAGAAAAACGATCTGCCATACAGCAGAACCCACCTCTCTAACTGTGGGGTATCGAAAACGGTGTTAAAATTGCAAGCTGTTACTTGAAATTCTCTGGGGATTTTCCTAGCCCTGTTGGCAGGCTTGGGGGCTTTGTAGAGAAGCGCAGGTTCTGGGTCTCGTGCACTCAGTCCGCAAAGAGCCAGGCTACAGCAAAGCCTTAGGGGCAGGTGATCAGGCCAGTCGCCCTGGGCGTCAATTTCTGGGGGCACCACAGCAGCATCTGGAGGGGGCATCACACTGCTCAGTCTTTTGTTTTGTTTTGTTTTGTTTTGGGGGGGGGGGCGAGATTTTCTGCCAAGGGCAGCAAAATACCTAGGGCCAGCCCTAGCGCAAAGTGCTGCCAAACCAGAATGGAAGACTCATACTCTCGTTCACATAAGGGCTTGTCTACCTGAGAAAATTACATTGCCAGAGGTGCAGGGGCTCAAGCATTTTTTTTTCCTTCATAACTGATGCAGCAAGCCCAGCGGTACCGGGGCTCTGACCCGCCAGGCCCAGCGGTGCCGGGGCTCTGAACCGCCAAGCACAGGGGGGCCGGGGCTCTGAACCGCCAAGCACAGGGGGGCCGGGGCTCTGACCCGCCAGGCCCAGCAGTGCCGGGGCTCTGACCCGCCAGGCCCAGCGGTGCCATGAGATTGGCTTAAAAAAAATCAGGAGATTTTGAAATAAAATAATATTTGGGGGGTGTTCTTTATTAGCCTGCTGGTGTTAAATCTTTTCAACGCTTTTCTCTGCCACCACAAGTGCTAGAAACTTTTTTAAAGTATTTATTTATTTTCAAAATCCCAAGCTGAGCTTCTCACGGGAGTCCGGGAGCTGGGGCTTTAAGAAAGACACCAAACATCACTAGACTCACAAAAAGGAGTTGAGTGGGTGGTGCCCGATTGCCTTAGGCCCCCTTAAAAAAAAACTACCCCTAATTTCAGCAAAGTCGTAACTAACAGATACAACCCCAAGGAAGGCTGGGGGTAGGGGTGCTGGAACAAGGGTGTGACAGCATCCAATGGCTTGAAGTGGTTTCCATCATATCCAGGGTTTACAATTTTGTTCAATGGCTCTCAGCACACCCCCATACAAATTGTTCCGGGGTGGGGGGGGAGGGAAATGGGAGGGAATTTGAAAACATCCATGTCAGAGACTTTAAAACAAATCAAATGAAGATATTTGGAGCAGATCCAGATGTTTACTAGTGACGCACATGGAGGCATAAATAAATTATCTGGTAAGAATTTTTTTTCCACAGGCATCTTTCCCTTATCTTATCAGATCTCAGAATGGAGCGTCCCAAAAAACAACCAACAACAAAACCAACCCTTGAGAAAACCAGACGCAAAATGAAATCACTAGGAACTTAAGATTCAATCTCATTAATCATCAGACATTTGGACCAGAGTTTCCAGGACCTAAATCTCATCACAGCACAGCTCTTACGGAGAGCGGGAGGACTGAGCCCCAGAGGGAGCCCTGGCTCGGACTCAGAATCCCTATTAAAATCCCTGCAACAGAAACCGTATTCCCACCGCTACACCCCACTGATATGCAGCTCACTATGCTGCACTAGCCACAAGGGGGAAGCAGAGACACTGCCCCGCCTCCACCCCGCCCCATTTAGGGGCCCCATATGTCCCTAGGGAGATAAGGACCCTGAGCCCAAGGGCTGCAGTTCTGCTCGGCCTAAATGCCGATCATGCGAGGGTTTTATTTATGTATTTATTTGGGGCGGGAAGGCAGAATAAATGCCCCGTGCCCTCCTCTGCACTGGGAACGTCCTCACCACCGGGACGCAGTAATAGACTAAGCAAAGCACTGATCCTGCAAAGCGAGCCGGGCCAGCGGCCCCTCTCGGCCTTTCCAAATCAACAGGACTCTCTCCGCCCACACTGATCATGGATCCCCCAGCTGGCTCTCAGTCTGTATCGGTGATCTACAGTAACCAGGCACTAGAAGGGGACAAAGGCCACCCGGGATTAACAGGGGTCACCCTGATTTGGGAAACCTACCCTGAGCTTCAGAGATCCACAGTGCTGGGCGGGGAGCTGTTGCATCTAAAACCCAGGAGCCTGCACCGCTGAAGCTAAAGAACCAAGCCCAGGTGGTCAGTGATTCAGCCTAAGCCTCTATTTCTGGTCCAGGGTTAGGTCCCAATATTTCCGAAATGTACCACTTGAACCCCTGGTTCTTTCAGCTTGGGGCCAATGAGAACTTGTCCAGTTCCCAGACCCGCTGTGTGACCCTGGGAAAAAACCGCTTAATCTCGCTGATTCTTAGTTCCCCATCTGTAAAAGGGGGGGGCAGAGCCACCTTTTATCTATTTAAGGCGTCAGATCTTAAGGACACGGGCAGTCTCTTACAGTGGGGACCTGACGTCATCCAAGGCCTCTAGATGCTAGTGTCATACAAATACAGAATAATAAAGATCAAGGAGAAGAAGAAATAAAGAAATCAGGCTTTCTTTATCCGTCACGCAGCAGGGAAAGAAGTGAGCAGGTTTCTAACCAGCAGAGACATTCTACAGCAGCAGGAGGCAAACAACCTAACTAGCTGCAAGACGGAGCTTGATCAGTTTATGAATGGGAATATATGACGGGGCAGCCTTGCGACAGCAGAGACCCAGGCGGCCCCTTCCAGCCCCGTGCCCTTGGTTCTGACTAACCTAGTTTATTCCTGTCCTCCTTGCGTCACCTTGGTGGTGCTTTCTGCCTCTCTCGCCATCTTCTCTTTGGGTCCCAGCTCTTGCACATTCTCCAGGTTTGCGTCAGGACCTGGAACGAGCCAGCCCTCCCCCTAACTGCATCCACAATAGAAAGCCTTTGCCTCCCACTTTCCTGGGATTCTCTCCCCGCAGAGATCTGGCCAGCCGACTCGTTTGCTAATTTTCAATCCAAAAATTGAAGAGTCACCTCAATGCCGAGCACTTTGTAATTTACGTCTGTGCGTCACTTGCCCTGACTTTGGGAAGTACGGCATCGTCCCGAGGACAGCGTTTGTTGTTAATGTACTGGGGGTGGGGCCTCAGGAGATCAAAGTTCAATTCCAGCCTCTGCTACAGGATCCCTTTGTGACCTTGGGCAAGTCACTTAGGGTGTGTTTACACTGCAGACTAAGCCCGGGCCCTGACTCAAGCCGCAGACCAAAATCAAAAGGTCTCCGTAGCACAGTATGGATGCGTTAGCAGGGCTGTGAGACCCGGGCCCAACAACTGTAAACCCAGGTTTACAAGGCAATGTGGATGCTCAAAGGTGGGCTTGGAAACACTGAGTCCACCAGCCCGGGTCCCACAGACCCAGGTTTGCAATGCAGTGTAGACGTACTTTTGGAGCCAGGTTTTCAAGAGCGCTCGGAATGCTGGGCACCGCACTCTTTTCTGGATCTGACCCTTATTTAGGGCCAAAATGGGCACCGAACTCTTTTGAGAACTCAGCCCCACCCCTTGAAAGTCTGGCCCTCCACGCCCAATTCACCCTGCCCTACGCCAGCACGCAGTAAGCGTGAAACGCCAATTCCCGATGAGCCGGGCAGAGTATTACATGAGCGCAAAGCAGAGTGTGCAAGATTCAAGCCAACAGAGAGCACCAGGACCGTTCTTTCTTGGTGCCTCAGGTCCCCCATCTGTAAAATGGGGATAAAAAAATTCCTATTTACACTACGGCCCTTTCACACAGAGAGGAGACTTAACATGACAGTAAATTACAGTGACACCTAACTTAAGGTGTGGTGTGAAGGGGCCTTCCATCTTCCCTTACCTACGCTGTACATTGAGCTATTCAGGAACTACTACCTCTGAATAAATCCATGCGTAGGCCCTCTTGTTCCAGAATAAGGGGGTGGTGCTCCTGTTTGGCTTAACGCACTTTGACAGTATCATCAATACAAATAATAAATCACAACAGGCTTTAAGAAGTTAACACCAACCCAGTGCCTTATGGGTTCCCTAAGGTTATATATTTTAAAAAGCGTTTTTGTACAATGCCATCATACGTCATAACTGGTCATTTTCTTAAATCCCTCATGCCCAGTACTGGCTATAACTTGCTTGGCGCTCAGTGCAGACAGAGCTGATAACTGCAGATGAAGGAGTTCGTTGTCATTTACGCTAAGGCTCCTTTATACCACTCAGGAAAGCGGCTCCAAAGCGAGTGTCCCATTACACTATAAAGAGGGCCGTTAGTGTAAATGAGATTCAGCCCCTTAAATGATGTTCGAAGACAAAAAAACCAGCAATGAGAACACCTCTCCATAATTGAAGAATACAAATCAATCCCAAGAATGCTGCAATTATCCCCAGAATAAGCCTTGCAAAGCCAGGGAATTCAGAGTTAAGGCAAAACAGCAAAGAAATCCAAACACGTTCTGGGTCTGGAAATACAGAGCAGAGGCACCCAAACAATCTTCCTGTATGACCGGAAGTGCCACTCTTTTCCAGTGGGATCCATGCTACTTCCGGCCCTGAGTTACATTCAGAAGTGACTTTTACAAACTACCAAGGGAAGCAGTGGATTGTCCGGCTCTGGATGCCTTTCTGGAGGAGAAGTTTCAGTCAAACACAAGTGATTGGGCTCAATACAGAGGAAACCGGGGGAAACTCTGTGGCCTCTCTCATACAGGAGGTCAGACTAGATCAGCGGTTCTCAAACTGCGGGTCGGGACCCCATTTTCACAGGGTCGCCAGGGCCAGCATTAGATTTGCTGGCGTCCCAGGGCTGTAGCTGAAGCCTGAGCTTCACCTCCACCTGGGGCAATGGGGCTCGGGGTACAGTCCCTTCTCCCTCCACCTGGGGTGGCAGGGCTTGGCCTGCAGCCTCTTTTCCCCCCTCAGGGTGGCAGGGCTCAGGGGTCATGTAGTAACTTTACTGTCAGACAGGGGGTCACAGTGCAGTGAAGTCTGAGAACCCCTGGACGAGATGCTCTAATAACCATTCTAGCCTGAACAACGAGGAGTCCTTGTGGCACCTTAGAGACTAACAAATTTATCTGGGCATAAGCTTTCGTGGGCTAAAACCCACTTCATCGGATGCATGGAGTGGAAAATACAGTAGGAAGATATAGATACATCGTACATGAAAAGATGGGAGTTGCCTTACCAATTCTAACGAGACAATTCAATTAAAGTGGGATATTATCAACAGGAGGAAAACCCACTTTAGTAGTGGCAATCAGGTGGCCCATTTCAAACAGTTGACAAGAAGGTGTGAGTAACAGTAAGGGGGAAATTAGCCTGGGGATCTTACAAAGTGGGGAGGTAGATAAGGAAAAGTTATTTACCTATTCCCATAATACAAGAACTAGGGGTCACCAAATGAAATTAATGGGCAGCAGGTTTAAAACAAATAAAAGGAAGTTCTTCTTCATGCAGCGCACAGTCAACCTGTGGAACTCCTTGCCTGAGGAGGTTGTGAAGGCTAGGACTAGAACAGCGTTTAAAAGAGAACTGGATAAATTCATGGAGGTTAAGTCCATTAATGGCTATTAGCCAGGATGGGTAAGGAATGGTGTCCCTAGCCTCTGTTTGTCAGAGGATGGAGATGGATGGCAGGAGAGAGATCACTTGATCATTACCTGTTAGGTTCACTCCCTTTGGGGCACCTGGCACTGGCCACTGTCGGTAGACAGGATACTGGGCTAGATGGACCTTTGGTCTGACCCACTATGGCCATTCTTATGTTCTTATGAAGATGAGGCCCAGAAATAGAATTCTGGCTTTTAATGAAATATAGATAGAAGGGGAGGTCTCATCAAACGTTGTCCCTTGTTACCCAAAAAACACATCAGGCATCTGCTACCACCTCTGAGCTCGACTCAAATTGCCCGGTAAGGAGACACAACTGTCTCAAGTGGCTTTCGGGTCCAACGGGAGTGAAGACATCACATGGTACATCCCCATCCTCTTGTCCCAAGACAAATGCCGGTGAGCCAGGGGACGCAGGCTGCCTTTAGTGTTAACTGGTTTCAAAACAATCAACATACAAGAAGCACCTGAATTTTAAAGAGGCCAAAGATTAGGGAAATTGAGGCTGGAAACTTACAGAGGAAATTTGCTGCCCTGGTCCAGCAATGTGCTTGTCTCGACTGGTGGGAAAGTCTCGAAAACTTCAGGAAAAAGAAACAAAATGCCCTCCCGTTTTATCCCCTTAGGACTGAAAACCCAGAGCAAAGTCAGGCCCTGGATGCTGCAGCTTTTCTGAGTTCCTACGGAGTCTGGGCAACCTGCCATGAGCAACAGCGGCTCCGGGGGTGTGGAAAAAAAAAATAAGTGTTTATTTTGGGGGATGAGAGAAAACTTGCAATGTACAAACTGCGGAGGCAAAAAAAAAAAAAAAGTGTTTCTGTCGCTCCTGCCAACACTGCGCGCCTCGCAATATAAAGACTTTTGTTTAAGATCCAAGATTTCTGGTGGGAATACTTAACTTCCTAAGTATATTCTTTCCTGGGGCTTACGCCTAGAGAATTTAACAAGATCTCATTCATATACCACCTAGAAGAGTCAGCCCCTCTCATCGCAAGGGTGGTTTCTATGTTTGCCGTAATACCCTATATGGCCCTCTTTTTAACATAGGGCGGTGGCTCGGAATGATCCAGCGATTTGGGCACTGGGCTGGGAGCCAAGAGACCTGGGCATTGATTCTTAGCTGTGTTCTGGCCCCTTTACTCTGCGTCTTGTGGAGAATAGTCACATCATCCTAGCCTCCATCTTCCTGCTGCAAAAAGTTTATGTTAAGAGCTCTCTCTTCCTGCTGCACGCTGATGGTTGAGCTAAAGGAGAATCCCCACTTGCTGCTAGCAGTATAGGGCCAATGACACACAGTTGAGCCATTCTGATTCCATCCAGCACAGGGCAATCTTACATACACATGCATGAGCAGACACCCAGCCCATTATAATCCCTGCCTCGTAGTGCACTGGGAAAGATTAAACGAGCTAATACTTGAAAAGGACAATCTATGTACTAAATATCCTTCTCACCTCAATTGTTTTCTCCCTTGCCAGCAGCATTCAGCGCTGCCCGGATAGCATTAGGAATTACTGAAGAGACACCAGAGGACAAGCTTCCTCCTACTGTGACCCAGATTCCCCTTCAGCCTGATCCTTCAGTGAAGTCATAATCCAGTGGGGGAGGGAGGGATTGGGGTTCTTTTTTTTTTTTTTAGCATCCCAGAGTGTTGCCATGGAAATGACTGTGAGACTATCATTTGTTAGCAGAGGAACCAAAACTGTGACGAAGGAAAAACACATGGGCTCAAACCAGACGGCCGCTAGAGATGAAGGGCAAGCTTTGTAGCTCAGGCACTGCGTGGAGGTTCAGGAGACGCGGGTTCGATTTCTGCTCCTGTCCCGGGGCGTGTCTGCAGTATCTCCGGAGATGGGGTTACAGCCTGGACTGAGAAACCCACGCTCGCTAGCAGGGCTCAAAATAGCAGTGAAGACACGGCAGCACCTGGGGCCCGTATGGTGCTAGCTCCTGCCGCTGTGTCCTCTTTTCAGCCGCGCGAGCTAGACGAGAGGTAGCTAGATTGGAGCTAGCACGCGTAGGCAAATCCAGGTAGCCGTCACACCCCGATGGACTCCCTGGGTGAGTCAATTAATCTCCCAGGGCTTTAGCTCCCTATCTGATTATAATCCGTTCTTCGTCTGTTTAATTTACAACCTCTTTGGGGCAGGGACTGTCTCTTACAACTGTCTCTGAACAACTGGAATGGGGCCCAGCTCTTGCTGAGCTGTAGGGATGCACCCAATGCGATATAAGCAGTTAACAAGGATCTTTGACAATTAGCAAAACGGGGTGAGGCGCATTAGGGGAAAAGGAGAAACCAATGAAATCTCTGAACCAAGCTCCTCCTGGGTGGAATTCCATTGGTTTCAGCTGTCCCCAGCCCCCTCCCAAACTCAAGCCTAGGCGAGCGGATTAGCTCACATGCAAAGAGACCCAGCTGACACGAGAGTATCTTTTTGCAGCTGTAGCGATGGGAGCCCTAGTATAGATAAGGCTCCGGCAGTCGCGAGCATTCTTCACACTGTGCCTGAGACTTTCAAATCCAAAGGATTTAGACACATGCTGCAATAAATGGGTGTTGTGCCTCAAAATTCTCCAGGCAGCTTTGTCAGTCTCCGTCCTTATTTGCATCTGCTGTGAGCAAGATTAAATGGCAAAGCATCTACACTAGGGAGGAGGATGACATACAGTTTTACCGGTTTAACTAGACTGGTGATTTTGTTAAACTGATTGAGTTAATCAGATGCAAACCCCTATCTGGGCACTGATAATTTGATTTAAAGCCGGTTGGTTTTTCAAAAATATTGCTGCACCCTAGTTAAGGTTGAGCAGAACTCCCAGGTGAAAACCCGATGTTTCAAAATGCTCTCAAATCCACCTGCATGCTCAGATTGTCTTGAAAATGGCTACACCTCAACCGGGCTCAGGGTAGGGTCGGTGGTGCAAATTTGGGGTCCCTTGGTGCAGAGGTTCCAGAGATACGGTGCCTAGAAAAAGAGAGATGGGCCATACTTTTTGCCTATTCTTATAACTTTTTGGCTCACAGCTGTGGCTCAAATGACAGCACTGATCTGCACTAGCTTGAGCTCACCTGCTTGGATCTGACCTCAGCTAGTCCTCCATCAAAGCCCCAAGGGAAGCCAGAAAGCCCATGGGACACCACACGCCCTCAGCCCATTGCCACCCTCTCCCACGCACCCAGATAGTCACAACAGCTGAAGCCTGGCAGAGAAGGTGAGAGAAGTGGCATCTGCTCTGGTCCGCAGCACCTGGGATGAGAGCCTCAGATGGTATAAATCAATACAGTTCCCTGGGCTTCAATGGAGTGATGCCTATTTACACCTGCTGGAGATCTGGCCCCAGCTACATCCAATTACACTGGCTTTGGATCTAGCCCCATTTGCACCAGCTGGGGATCTGGAACCAGATTTTTAAGTGCTCAGCACCCAGAACTGGGACTGGGTTTTCAACAGAGCCCAGCACCCAACTCCTGGCCTTGATGGAAGCTGAACTCTGAAAAATCTGTCCCCGGAGCCTAATGGAACGGTTGTATAGAGGTACGGTTGCTTTTAGAAGCATCCTGAGCTGCCACGTTTGCCTGAAAACTTACTTGTCTTAGAGAAGCTGGGCCAACTGGCATTTGCATAACAATAAGACCCCACATCTGCTCTGTTGGATTGTGTCAGAGCTAGATCATATGCAAAGCAACCTTCCCCACCATTTCAAGTACCGCAGCAATACATTGAGGACTATAGGAACTGACATATCAGACTAGCGATCCATTTAGTCCTCTCAAAACAGTGGCCAGTACCAGCTACTTCCGAGGAAGGTGCAAGAATCCCTGCAGTGATTGGATAACCTGTCCCTAAGGGATGTATCTTCCTGACCCTGATCAGTTAGAGGTTGCTTTATGCCCTGAAGCATGAGGTTTTACAGCACTTCTAAGTGACCGGGGCTCCTTGCATTCCACCTCACAATCTCCCTGTGAGACTCCCTGTAACTCCTCCCAATCTTCCCCCATGCCAGGAGTTCTGAGTATCTCCCCCCATACCAGGGTACCTTAGGTTTTCTTAAAATCTGCTGAGCATTTAGGCATCTAGCTCCCATTGACTTCAGTGGGAGTTAGTTGCCTAAATACCCTTGATCTCCATGACATCATGTGGCAATGAGTTCCACAGTCTAATTATATGCTGCCTTAAGACAAATTTCCTTTATCAGTTTAGAATTTGCCTTCTTTCTATTTCATCAACTGTTCCTATATTCTTGTACCACCTGCTGTCACTACTCATCCAAATAAAATCCTCTTCAAACTGATAGACCTTCTAACACCTCAGTTATTACAAACAATCAGCTCTCCAGTTCTTTTCAAACGGATGCAAAACACAGCATTGCCAACTCTCACGATTTTACTGCAAGTCTCGTGATAACTGTTATTTTTTTCCCTCAAGCCCCACCTCCTGGAGCCCTGGGAATCTGAGAATCTCAGCTTTCACCTGAAAAAACAAAAGCAAGTAATAGCCCTCATAGTTGCAAACCTAACCTCAATGCCTCCCAGCCAGATGAGTCTAATGGTCCCATCTGGCTTTAAAATTTATGAAGCCCAAAGGCTCAAAACCCAGAAGATAAATAAAAAGAAGCCAAAATATATTTTTATCTCATTTTTAAGCATGATTTTGGGGACCCTGACTCACCATTTTTGAACATTTGGGGTTGGCAACACAAAGGCCATACCAGCCCCCTACCCACCCTGGGACAGTGGAAGGGCTCAGATGTAATAGTTCCAGGGGGGTAGATGGCTTCCGGGAGGGGGGAGGGAGGAGACGTATGAAATCCTCAAAACCACTGCGAGCTGCTTTGTGTTTGTACAGTCGATTGGGAGCCCGTTCGTGAAGTCCTTTGGGAACCTCCGATGCTTTCACGCACATCCTTCTCCTTCGCTCTGCAGAAAAAGGTCACCGCCCGACGCTCCTCCAACCACCCGCTTACCAAGCCTAGATTTTGTGACCGTCTCACGCCAATCTCACACTTTCCAGGCCACTCCACCTCTGCCGAGTGACTCAGAGATGGTTCCTTAGAGTCAGAAGTTGGGGGGGCCGGGAGGGAGACCCACAACAGGATTCACGGAAGGATGGAGGAGAGAGAACAATCTGATTGTACGCTGCTTTCTCCCACCCGTCGGACGTGCCAGATCGGAGCTGCTGTACCGTAACATGTAGGAGGCTCAGCTTATGTTTTAAAAAGAATAATGTTCCTTTTAAGTCTGAGCCACCCAAAATAACAACGACCCTGAAGAAGGCAGTTCCTCTTAGGCCTTGCCTACAGTGGGATCGGCTGCCTCCGGGCAAGCCCCTCATGTAGACACGTTTTGCACCGGTGTCTGGCTTCCGACCTGGTAACGTGCACCAGTGCAATTCCCGCAGCGCTGGTGTCAACCTTGTCTACATTAGGGCCCTGATTGCCCAGCACCTGATGCAGTCATTTACCCCAGTGCAAAACAAGTCTATCATGCTACCAGCTCAGTTTTTCCACACTCAATTCACACTGGTGCAAATGACGGCAACAGCTTAGACTGTAAGCCCCGTGGGGCCAGGACTGTCTTTTTGTTCTGTATTTGTACAGCACCTGGCACAATAGGGTCCATGCAATACAAATAGTAAATAATAATAGGCCCCTCCTTCTGCTTGTGGCGGGCGGGACATGCACCAGTGTCTAGTTAAAACAGGGACTTGCGTGTGCACCCTGAGTGAAAAGAACTGGGGAACGTGCTTCCATGCTGCTAAATGCCACGTGGCGCCTTTTCACCGAGCACCACCCCCATGCGAAAGGACAGCAGCAGCCCCCTTCCAGTCAGTTGGTGCAGGGAGCAAGAACCATACAAGCCACCAGCTGCCTAGGAAGAGAGACATGGTTGCTCAAGCAACAAGGATCCTGCTTAGACCATCTGCTCCGCTTCTGTTTTAAAAAGCGAGAATCTTATAGATACACGTCTCCCATTCTCCCCCCCGCAGATCAAGGCGACAGATTTCTGCAGGGTGAAGAGGTAGCAGCCCCCAGCTAGAGCTCTGGGCAGCATCTCCGGGGTTGGGCTTCGGATACTTTGAGCAAATGAGTAGGAAAGAGCTACGACTGTCAGCTTTCTACGTGGCATCTTGCAAGCCGGTAGGAAGGAGGGCTGTTCGGGTGGCAAAGAAGGTTGAGCTTGTGGTTAAAGGACCAGAATGGGGCTCAGTAGATCTGGGTTTGACTCCTGGCCAGTCAGCCGGGGCTAGATTCTCAAAAGCACGTTGGGTATGGAGCTCTTGAAAACATGGCCAGAAGTTTTGCGGTGGGAGGTGCTGGAAACCTTTCAAAATCTGGCCTTTATTTAGGTGCCTAAAAAGGAGCTGCACTATTTGGGGGGGGGAACACCTCACTTCTGGGTGCTCCACCCTTGAAAATCCAGCCCACAGCTGAGATGTGAACCGAAGACAGGTTCCCCTAGCTGCCATTCCAGTGCCTTAACCACTGGGCCATCCTTCCTCTCCATTTACACCTGCAAATAAAGTTGCATTGCAGTGACTTTGCCTGGGGTTCAGCCCAGGCACGGGATGCAGTTTCATTTTATAAATCAGAACTAAATAGCATCAGCATAAACCAGTGGTCCCCAACCTTCTTCATCTGGCGGGCGCCAGACAACGAGCCACGGAGGACTGTGGCGGCAGATGAGCATCTGCCGAAATGCTGCTGACAAGCAGCAACGTCAATAGGTGTCGCCGCTGAAATACCACTGACAGGCAGCAGCATCCAGAGACCCCTGGCAGAAACGTTACCCAAAAAGCAAAAAACAACCAAACAAAACCCCCTTTCCAGTGCAATCCACTAGCCTTTGGGGACCCGTTTGACCCCATCTGACCCAGTCCACTTTCCAGTCATCCAAACAATCCGCTTCCATAACAGAGTTTTCGTAAGAGCAAGAGGCAAGTCTCAAGGGTGTGCTTGGTGCACCCTGACATAACCACACCCGGGGGCCCAAGCAACGAACTTCCTGGCACTTCACCCCTTTGCCAGGACCCTGGGCAGCGTGAGAATTGTAGGAGAGACTCGGTTCTCAGTGCAAACGCATGACTTAATGCCCTGGGTTTCCAGTAAGTTATTCATCAAGGTCTGTGAGCTGCAGTATATATAGATATAGATGGATATGAATATATAAGTACCATTAATAATGACATGATGATTTCATGCATGAGAGGCTCAGGTCTTTGGCCAGCATATTTCTTAGCTGTGCGGCTGGCAAATGCCAGAGTCAGTGTATGCATTACACAAAAGTTTTCCTTTTGCACACGCCACCATGGCTTTAAAGGGTGAAATTCACAATCCCTATGCAGTACGTATGTGCCACTTAAACCTGGGGCTTATGCTCTCCTCAATGCATTTACTATTTCTCAAGCATCTAGTTTTCAACAGCTCATAAGCCATGCTAGAACAACAGTAATATTGATGCTCCTTTTTCCAACACCAGTGTCATGTTCTAACACAACCATCATCTCTCTGATGGGCAGTAGCAGGCATCTGTGGCCTTTGCACATCAGCCTCCCAGAGGAACCGAAGTTAGTGGCGTAAAGTCTGGGTATGTTCTAAGTGTCACTTGCTTTATTTACACATATCTTCCAGAGATCTCATCTCAACATCAATCCCACAATGCCATCCCAAGAGCTGACTCTAGCTGAAATTAAACCTTCCATCTGCTTGCAACCACTTTCTCTACAGAGAGCCTTGTAACTAAACCAACAGCAACCCAAGCTTTCCTTCCAAGACTAAAAACTTGCTCGCACAAGGAGAATTTGGAAAACTGTGTGTAACAGTGCCACCTGGTGACATCTGTCACAACAAGAGACACAGTGGGCTGGTCTTGTGGTCAAGACACTGGCCTAAGGCTCCAGGAGGTTGTGTTCAATTTGTGGCTCTGCCACAGGCTCTCCTGGGCAAATCGCTGAGCTACTCTGTGCCTCAGTTTCCCACCTGTAAAATGGGGATAATACTCCTTGTTGGCCTTGACTAATCAAACTGTAAGCTCTCTGAAGCAAGGACTCTTTCATGCTCTGTATAGCCTAACACAATGGGGTTTTGAGGAATGGCTGTAATACAGATAATGACAATGACTTTCAGATTCAGCAGAAGATGAGAACAACTGTCCCTAACGCTGAAAGACAGGGGCCCAGTCCTGCCAATGTCCACTGATTTCAAGGAAAGTTGCATGCCAGAGGAATGCCTGCAGAGTGAGGTCCCATTCAATTATAAATAGAGAGATCACGACTGTCAGGAAAACTGGTGCATGGGGAGGGAATCTCCAAATCTAACCCCCTCCCAAGCCTGGCTCCCTTCTCCCAAACACCAGTGTGAAATCAGGATTAACCCCCAGTGAAGCCAGAGGAAAGAATCAGCCCACAAACATTTCATGGCAGGGCAGTTTTCTTTCTAGACGTCAGAGTAATAACTTGGCAGGCCAACGAACCGACCTATGTATTCAGTGGCGTTATCAAGACCTGTATTGGACAAGCTACCTGCTCAGCAGCTCCATGACAAGTAAATTACAGGGCTCTGTCGTCTTGACCAATCGGCGCGCTGAGATTGGTTTCATGACAAATCCCACGCCCTTGGACACACCCCTGCTTTGCAATTGCCTGCGGATTGCCTAGCACGGACTAAAGGGGACATGGTCCAGAGTTTAAAAGCACAAGACAAGAAGCTAAGAGAACTGGATTCTGTTCCTTATTATTTATGTGTCTTACAATAGCACCTAGACGCCGCGATCCGTGACGCTGGCACAATCCAGATCGTCAATAACGACGACGTCTGTAACACGGTTATACCGTCATTTATTAACCCGTCCCAAACTATTTAATCAATTTACTCAACATAAAGTAAAAGTGCATCTTAGAACCCCGTGGGGCAGTAAGACAGAAGCAGTAGCACGCAAGCTTTGCAGATGGTTCCTTTAAGCCCCAGAGAAAGCCTTAGCCGCAGGTAATTGGCTTTGTCAGTCTATTAACCATCTTGAGATGCTGCTTTTGCACTAACAATGACTTCAGCTGATCCTGTGCAAGCCAGATCCCTTCTGCGGGTGTAAATCAGTGTAGCTCCCTAGATGTCAATGGAGCGGCCCCGGTTTACATCCGCCCAGGATCTGACCTACTTAAAAAGAACAGCAAGACCAAGCTATCGGGTGCAGTTTACATTTGAGCTGAGAGGTGCGATTCCCAGCTCACGCAGAGTTGCCCTCAGTAGCTCAAGCAGAGCTAGCGTGCTAAGAATAGCCGGGTGGCGGCTCAGACTTGAGTACGTACCCAGGGGGTTCAAATGCCACCCTGCCACATGGCTATTTTTAGCACGCTAGCTCAAGCTAGCACAGCTAGGCCCACGCCAGCTGGGAATGACACCTCCCAGCTCAAATGTAGACGCACCCATTTAGGCTCCAGTTAACACACCTGGAATGGGATATTGTTGACGGGTGCCATCCACTGAACAAAGAAAGAAGACTGTAAGATTCCAGTGCAAATAAACTGGGCAAACTCACACCTGCTATCCCCACCCCAGCTGGCATTCGCCCTAAGATATATACATTTAAAATAACATGATGCCTTTTACCTCAGTGCACTTTACAAACAAACCACTGGTCTATACGGTATTTGCCCCATATGGAGGGATGATGTCCATGAGACAACTACTGTGTAAATCACTAATTAGTGCCTCATGGAGAACCACGTGATCAATTTCATGCATCTTTAGCTCTTTCACCTGCACTCTGCCCACCAACACATCTCTGGTGGAGCGACAACTTTTCAAAGCTATGAACAGCTTCAAACAAGGCACCATTCGAAAAACCACCACCACCCGCTAGGAAACGTCTCCTTCTGCTTCCCTGGAAAGACCCTAATTACTACTGATTTAAAGGGCCTGATTCTCATTTATACTAAGATCCCTTTCCTCTGCTCTGGATGTAAATTACAGGTCTGGTCTACACTTAGAATTAAGTTTGACATGGCCACAACACTTAGGGGTGTGACAAATCAAAACCTCTGAGCTAGGGTGACCAGACAGCAAGTGTGAAAAATCGAGACGGGGGTGGCGGGGTAATAGGAGCCTATATAAGAAAAAGACCCAAAAATCAGGACTGTCCCTATAAAATCGGGAGATCTGGTCACCCTACTCTGAGCGCCGTAGCTATGTTTAGATGCAGCTAGGTCGACGGAAGAATGGCAGAAAAGCCTCTTCCATCGCTGTAGCGTGCGTCTATGTTATGGGGCTATGCCACTGTAGTTAATGCACTGTAGCCATGCTGTTATAGCCACTGTTGTGTAGACATGTCCTTGGTCACCTCACTTAAAATCCCCTTTATTCTGCAATGGGGCCGGAGTGCAAATGTCATATCACAGTTTTTAAAATCATGCCTAAAATACTGCCCCAAAGAAAAGCCCTTTAGACCTTGTTCCCACAAACGCTGATGCACATGAGCAATTTTACTCCAGCAAGTCGTCCCATTGACTTCAATGAGATTACTCACATGAGTAAAATTACACATATATGTAATCTGTTTGCAAGACAGGGTTCTTATTTTAATTGCCTGGGACCAGATTCTCATTTTCGATAAGATCTCTTGACGCCGCTCTGATAGTGGAAAGGGGCGTTGGATGAATGCAGCTCTCAAGCACACCCTATTTAAGAACCCAAAATGCTACCACCAGGAAAGAATTCAGGCCCTCCATTTTAGTTTCACTGTCCTTCATAGCACGTAGTAAGTATCAGTTTGATACAAAGAATAAAATCCTAGTTATAAGAATATCTGTTGTTTGGATCTTTACTCAGAAGCAGGGAAAGAGGGCGGCAGGTTTTTTTGGCATTGATTATAAGGTCTGTGGCTTCAGTTCCTCTCTATACAAACACAGCACATGTATCAGGTAGGGGCTGAGACATTTACACAGAGCAATACTAGCCAAAGCGTGGCAGAGTTCCAGCTCCACTGGCAAGACATACACACTCGGCCTCTAGAAAGACCAGCACTTAATTGCGCGTTGCAGGAATAATCTATGACCTGCTTGTCACAGAGCAGTAAGTTAAACACGCATCTCTGACGCTCGGCGCGTCCCTGGCTGTTTCAGCAGCGGAGCTGGTTAAGAGCCGGGAACGTTTCAGAGTCAGTGGGATGACCCCTCGGGCGGTGGAGCCGACCCCAGCTCAGAGCTGTGCCTCAAAGCGTGGCGGACACATTCATATGTCTTCCTCCGTTCACCAGCTAGTGCCTCACACACACCCCTTGGGAAATCCTTCATAACTGGCAGACTGGCCTCAAGAGAGCTGGGTTCTATTCCGGGCCCTGCCGCTGGCCTACTGGGTGATCCTGGGTGAGTCACTGCACCTCTGTGCCTCAGTTTCCCCTTGGGGGACTGATGATACTGACCTCCTTTGTAAAGCACTTTGAGATATATGGCTCAAAAGATCTATATTATAATTTGATCTTCTCTCTCCTTTCTAACACATTGAGTCGAACAGAGAAATACTTACCAGTGTCGACATTTAATGCATCCTGAGCATCTAAGTTAGCATCCATTTAAATGAATGGGACAAAGGACACTTTAGAGCTATTGTTTCAGGCTCTCTGCAAACTCAGGCTGAATGGGCTTTTCCTACAGTAGGAAGTTTCACTGGCAAAAGTTTTGCCGGCACAGTGCCACGGACAAAACTATTTTGGAAAAGCGCATTCACAGTCTACCACTTGGCACTTTATGTCCATGCTGCTCCTGGTACGTCAGCACCAAGCACAGTGCATTGTGGGTGGGCATCCCAGCATCCCCCTGCTGTCAGGCGCACTGCCTTGGGGGAAATTGTTGCTGCACAGAGTGCGCCACTGCTGTGTACAATTATTATATTGTGGGGGCGCCCAAGAGCGTCAGTCATGCCCCATCGTGCCAGGTGCTGTACAAAAAGAGAACACAACGACCATTTTTGCCCCCAAAGAACTAACAATATCACGGGATACCCACATGTCTCGCTGAGAATTGTGGGAATTTGGCAAGCTTTCCCAGTAAACATTTTTAGTATAGAGCAGTTCTAAGAGGTTGGACCATTCGCCCCCGCATGTCTCTCCCTCCTCACACACACACTCTGCACCTAGCCCTTCTGCTCCCGGCTTTAGAACACACTAGTCAGTTGCCCAGTCCAGAGAGTAAAGTGGTTTGAATACATTCCTGGATACTTTTTGCAGAAAGATGTATTTATTGTATAGCCCCCCCGTGCTTTTTATTATCAACAAGAACGACTGTTGTTGTAAACAGGAGGAAATAAAAAAAGCTGCAAGCAAACAAGTGCAAAGAAAAAGGATGGAGCACGTGACGCCGGAGTGAAAGATTGAAAACGACAGATCTGCGAAGGCAGAGCTGCTGGCAGACGACAGTCGGGAGAGGACTAGATTCACCTTAAAGGGAAAAGCACCACACGCAGCAAACTGCTTCTGTAGTAAAAAATATATATATATATACTAAAAAAAGGTCAGCCTAGAGGTCTCCCAACATCGCCGAAGCTCTGCTCAAACCAGATGTTTAACAAAATACAGCTGTTTATTGACAGGTTTATGTAGTTTTTAAAAAAAGAAGAGAGAAATGCCAGAGAGAGAAAAGTATCAAATGCCACTTCTTAGGAAGCCGTAGGCTGATCTGTGCCATCTTAACTCTGACGGCCTAAATAGTATTATTCCTTATTTAAATGGCAGTCGCACCAACCAAGATCAGCACCCCATTGTGCTAGGGGCTGTACAAGTAAACAGGACTTTCTCTACACACAGAAATGGCACCGATTTAATTCAATCGGGTTTTAAATCAATTAAAGGCTTGTCTACAGGGAGCCGTCCAGGAAAATGAATCTGAATTAAGCAGAGGTGTGAATTTGAAGTGGATTATTCCAATCATACTCAACCCCTGTGTGAGCACCCTCATTCAGAATTAAATGACCTTAATTTGATTTATTTTAATTCACTTTTGGAACCAAATGAAGGCCACTTTCATTGGGAAGAACAGCGTTCACACAAGGATTTAATGCAGGTTAACTAATCTGCTTCAAAGTCACACAGGGGGGTCTCCTGTACAATTAAAACCATGAAAAAATGTGCGCCCCGTGTGCACCTTAGCTAGGTCAACCTAACCCCAGCTGTCGATGCAGCAAGGTCAATGCAACGGAAGCAGCTGTGCTGCCATAGCCACTGTAGTGTAGACATACCCCTAGTTACTCTGGATTAACTTTCCCCATGTAGACAAGCAATAACTCGAGTTAAGAACACTCCTTTTTTCCAAGCTACCCAGTGTGGGAATTCTTATTCTGGAGTTAACAGTGGCTAAAATGAATTGCACCAGTGCAAGCGGCAGGGCAATGCATTGCACCGAAATCGTTTCCGTTCAGCTACATTGATTAAAGCTACACCAGCGCCTAGCCAAGCACTCAGCTAACGTCAGCTGGGCCCGATTGTCATTTACACCCTGGCCCCTGTGCATCAGCCTGAAAACGAGTGTAAATTACAACATACCCAGTCAAAGGCCCTTTTATGCTGCTGGGAAGTTGGGGTTGGGGCGAATGGGTAAAGCCACTGTAGTGCCTGTAGCGTAGACACGGCTTTAGTGTAAATGACAATCAGCCCTGGTTTTAATTCACACTATTTGTTATTTCAGTGGAAATTTGTGTGGAGATTAGCTTTTAGCTAAGTCATTGCAATCGCCTTCTGTGGATTTTTTTAAACCAATTTACGGCCCGGGAGTCACACCAATGTAAGTACATTAATTTAGAAACACGGTTAGTCAGATCAGAGCAAGTTCTGCATACAGGTTAAGCCCCAGCAAAAGACAGTGTGGCCTAGTGAATAGAGCACCAGACTAGGACTCGAGACCTGAATTTCATTCCTGCCTCTGCTGCCATCTGACATTGGCCAAGCCCTGTCCTCGTTCTCTGCTTCGGTTTCCCCACCTGTAAATGAGACTAATGAAACTGACCTTTGCAAAGCACTGTCCAAGAGCTAGGTGGTGGTATTATTATTCCAAAGAGTTTGCAATGAAAACCGACCAAGAGTGGGAGTGGAAACGGACGCACAGAGATGTTCCTGGTCAATAGCAAAGCCAGGAGAATACACCTGGGTATCCTGCATCCCAGGCTAGCACCCTGTCGACAATGAACACAAATTTAGAGACACCAACCTCCAAATACTGATTTTCATACACACAAAAGTAATTTAACAGAGACAAACAACTCGGGAAAAAAAAATCTGAAACTGTTTCAACATATTAAAAAAAAAAAAGCAGCATTTCCATTAGATGCACATATTTAACAGCGACCCGTTCTCTCTCCCCTGATTATTATTTTTGGGAGTGCTATGGTGAGGTCCAGACACTCTAACTGAGATCACAGCTCCCTTGCGGATAATGGTAACTGACCTCTTTTGGGCTGTGAGATCTACTAAGGAGAAGTGCTAGATGGGGGTTAGGTATTGCTACTGTGCTAGGACAGGGACACACACACACACACACACACACACACACACACACTCTCTCTCTCTCAGCATTGTGCGTGTTTTATTATTTTTGTTACCTTGCCCTCTCCCACTTATTGTCACCCCGCCTATCACAGCCACCGGTTATGTCTTTAAGTCTCAATTCTTTGGGGGCAGGGACTTGTCATTTGCTATAGGTTGACACAGCAACCTAGTACAATGGGATCTAGGTGCTAACACGATACAAATGTGAGAGACAGTCCCTGGTCCAAAAGCCTTACACTCTAAATAGACAGGCATCAAAGGATGAGACAGAGAGCTATTATTAAACCCATTTTACAGATGAGGAAAATGAGGCATGGGGACAGTGAGGACCTGTGAACACTTACAAGTAGTACTGCTTTAATTATACATTTGGGGGAGGGATAGCTCTTGTGAGTTCAATCCTTGAGGGGGCCGTTTAGGGATCTGGGGCAAAAATCTGTCTTTGAGCAGGGGGTTGGACTAGATACCTCCTAAGGTACCTTCCAACCCTGTTATTCTTTACATGACCTATGAGGAAAGCTTGAAAGAAATGGACATGTTTAGCGTAGAGAAGAGAAGACTGAGAAGGAACATGAGAACAGCAAAACGTTGACAGAAAGAGGACCGTGATCAATTGTTCCCCCACGTCCACCAAGGGTACAACAAGAAGGAAAACCAGCCCAATTTGCAGGGAGATTTAGGATATTAGGAAAAACTCTCTCATTCTAAGGGGAGTTAAGACGTCCAAAGGAGGTTATGGAATCCCCGTCACTGGAGGTTTTTCAGAACACGCTGGACAAACACCTGTCAGGGATGATCTAGGTTTACTTGGTCCTAGCTCAGCGCAGGGGGCTGGGACTAGATGACCTCATGAGGTCCCTTCCAGCTCTCCATTTCTCCGATTTTATACCAGCATAATAAAAGCGGCAAAAAAAAACCTCTGCTGTGGATGCAATTACAGCGGCATCGAAGTGCTTATATCAGTCCAACACACTGCAGTTTAGGAAGCAAAATAAGCTAGTTCAGTATAACTCAGTCACACGAGGGCTTTTATCGGTATAATTATTTCAGTAAAAAATAAAATCACACCCTTCCCCTCCCCACCCCACCCCCCAAAAAAAGTGTTATATTACTAAGACATTAACGTCTAGACGCGGTTTTGCCCAAGGTCATACAGGGAATCCAGGCTGGTGCAAACTCCCCTGCTTTTCACCTTGAGTTGTTATTTACACCAGTGCCAGGTGGATGGTAATTGCTACCAGAGCAGAATGGTACCTTTTGTTACCTCCACTTTGTGAGGCTTCCGTTCCGCTTAACACTTCAACACGTGCTTAACTTTAAGCAGGGGAGTGGCCTTGACTTCAATAGCGCGCGCTAACAGTGAAGCACGGACTTAACTGCTTTGCTGAATCAAGGCCTGAGGGGATGCACTCAACCTGTGCTCGCTGAGCACCCCCACGGCAGAGCCACGCACCCTCCAGACCTGTCTAGCCGCAGCCACGTTGCAGTGACCCGGGTCTGACACTAGGATTTCAGCGGGTGTTTTGCAGGGTTCTTAGCGCCTTGTTGACTTGAGCCGTTCTAGGAGCTGGTTCACGGTGTATGGGGGGAGAACGCGTCTCTCCCTCCTGAGCCTACACAAGTTGTAGGGCAACGGAGAACCATCTATAACACATTTGCGCGGACAGAGAGAAAAATAGTTCAAGGCACAAATTGTACCACTTTAATGATAGCAGTATAGTTAAAGTGATACATAGCCCCCCTTAGTGTGAACGCAGTGATACCAGGATAAAGGTGCTTATACTGGTATAGCTACAGGGGAGTAAGTATCCCAGCATAAAGGTACCTTTATAACCGTACCCACACTAGTGGTTGTCTTGGTGTAACTATCAGAGGGGTAGCCATGTTAGTCTGTATCCACAAAAACAACAAGGAGTCCGGTGGCACCTTAAAGACTAACAGATTTATTGGGCATAAGCTTTCATGGGTAAAAAAACCCCATTTCTTCAGATGCAACTATATCACGGGGGGGATTGCACCTCTAACTGACCTAGTTATTCTACTACAAAATCTGTGTTTCAGCCCCTTTGTGCGGCCAGAGATGGGTAAAGGGTCCTTAGTGCTAATGAGAATCAGACATTTGAATGGGCGGCATGGCGCTCAACCATCACTTTCCAACCGGAGCAGCCCTCGGTGGGTGCGCTCCAGATACTGTTCCACCTACAGTCGAAAGACCCAGCACTCAGCTCCCATTGCCTTCCCCAAAGCAAACCGGCAGGGAGAGCGGAGGAAGGGCCCTCTGTGAAATGTCAGCTCCGCACAGCCAGGAGAGCTGGGGCAGAGGATGTTGGGGGGGAGGGAGGGGGGAGCACGCAGGGGAAGGAAATGGACCAACTTGGGGCTGACCCTTCGGAGCCATCGGCCCCCCTTTTCCTTCACATGTGGAGACAGCTACTTGGGGATTTGGCACCAGGTGAGAACAGACACCCAGAGCGCAGAAGGAAAGAGCCGTGTGCATGTCTGTGTCTGCGTAAGAGACAGACAACATGCAAGCAAAGGGGCAAGCAGAGATCTACTGATGGCAAACAAGCATCTCAGATGCAACACACATGCCAAACAACACCCAGATCCGACGGCACCTCAGTGGGCCTCTGACACACAGTCTTTCTTAAACCCGTCCCCCACCCCCTCATTCTCCCCTGCGATATTTCTGTTGGCCTGCCGCCCCATTCAAGTCGTGGGACGAGCCTCTGTCTTCTGTCACCCTCAGCGACACTGGCACCCCCCGAGACAAACCTCAGCATCCCCTACAGCTGCCAGGTCCCAGAAACCCGCACGCACACCCCCGTCCTGTGGTGACTGCTGCCACCCCCGAGGCGTGCACCCAAACCCGCATAACGCCCCCTCTCCCTGAGGAGAGTCTCGGCTCCTCACCATGGCACCTTATTCCAGCTTTTGTCAAAGGGCAGAAATGCCTCGTCGTCCCCCCCAGCGTTCAACCCCCCAACACACACACACACACACACAGAGACCAGCCTTCAGCAGCATTTCAACCAGAGAGGAACAAACAACCACAGCTGTCAGTCCCCAGAACAGGCAGCCGTCCAAGTCCTAGCACTCTATTTACCATCGCCCTTCCTAAAAGCTGCTGTTGCCAATCAAATCTCTCCCCCCCCCCCCCCCGCCACCATCCCCACCCCGGTGCTCCATATACTAAGCCAGCCAGCCTCCCAAACACAGAGGGCACTGCTCCCGGCTCCCCCAACATGGGGTGCCTGTTGCTCCCACCCCCCCAACACCCCAAGCATAGGGTGGGGGTGTTGTTCCAATCCCCCGTCCCATTTTGGTGGCTTTAGCTGTCGCCCATCACCCCAGGAAGGAGCAGCTGCCCAGGGCGCTGTCCTTCCCCGTGGCAGAGACGCACACTTTGGCATTTAGAAGCGCTGGGACCCTCTCTCTGTACTTACTCCACACTGCTGCTCCTGCCCCCAACTACCAGGCACCCCCTGCCCCCCTACCAAACACCTCTGCCCCCACCCTCAGCTACCAGATTCCCCCCTATGCTCCATCTAGATACCCCCTTTCCCCCACCAGACACCGCTCCCCCCCAGCTTCCAAACTCCAGGCACACCCTGCCCCCAGCAAACATCTCTGCCCCCCCCCCAGCTACCAGACACCAGGAACCCCCTGCCCTCCACCCTCAGCAACCAGATACCCCCTATGCTTCACCAGACACCCCCTGCCCCCCACCAGACACCTCTATCCCCCTAGCTACCAGATACCAGGAACCCCCTGCCTCCAACTACCAGACACCCCATTGCCCCACACCAGACACCTCTGCCCCCCATAGCTACCAGATTCCCCCCTATGCTCCACCAGATACCCCTGCCCCCCACCAGACACCTCTATCCCCCCCAGCTACCAGGCACCCTCTGTCCCCCACCAGACTCCCGCTGCTCCCCCAGCCCCCCTGCCCACTCACCCTCCTGGGACAGATCCTCCTTCCCCTCTGCACCATTTTGGTGGCTGCTGCTAAATGGCAGGATCCAAAGTCCCCCTTTCCCCACCACCACCACCCGTAACCCTCGGCAACAACCTCAGCTGTCAGCTCCACACACACACACACACACACACACTTTCCCCAAACAACAGGCGAACATCACAGATCTGGGACTCTCTCCCCCCCCCCCACCCCGCCCCCCTTCCCAGCTGCTGTCTCCCAGCCACCCTCCCCCAGGCACCTCCAACCCTGGCAGCATTTCTTCCCCTGTGCACCATTTTTTTTTTCCGGTGGTTGCTGTCAAATGGCACCAGAACCTCTCTCTCTTTCCTGTCACCCACCCCAAGCGACATCTAACACCAAGGCGGGGGGAGGGACAGGGGATCGACCCCCCACCCTCCCCTCCTCGGCTGCCCTGCGGAGCTGTCAGAGCCCTGGCCCCTCACCGGTCCCCCAGCTCTGATCCCCCCCCCCCTTTGCAAACAGCCGCTGCTGTCAGGCAGACACAAGGGAGGCAACACCTCGCCGCCGCCTGTATTCCTCCCTTCACCTCTGCACCATTTTGGCGAGGGTTTGTTTTGAAATGTCAGAGGCTGCTGCGGGATGCGCTCGCCACCCTCCCGCCCCGCAGCCAGAACCGGTCCCGATCTATGGCTCCATCTCTGTACAACAGCCCCCCCGGCCGCCCATCACCGTGGTACCCAGGCCGGGCCGACCAGCTGTCCCGCTTTTATAGGAACAGTCCCCACAGTCAGGGCTTTGTCTTACAGAGACGGGGGAATAGGCGCCTTTATATTTCACACTTGCTCTCCGGCCACCCTAACCCCGGCTGTTGCCAACTGGTTTCCACCCGAGACCATCCCCACCCGGACTCCCCAGAGCTGTCAGTCCACCGCCACCCCCAGGCTACCCACACACACACCCCAGGACTCGACTTACCCGCCAGCGTCCGCTCCCGCGCTGCCTTCCCCCCCAAAAAAAGTCGCTGCCAGGAGCCAGGAGCCCCCCCGGGGATGGGGTGTTGTTGGAGAAGTGGAGGCTCCAAAGAAGCAGCAGCAGCAACAACAACAACAAACCAACAACTGCAGCACCAGCACCCGCAGCCACACTTCAGAGGCGAGCCCGGGCAACCAGGAGCAATCTCAGTGTCTCAATGAACTTCCTCCTTTGGGTTGCGTCTGTGTGTGTGTGTGTGTGTGTGTGTCGATTCCTTCCTTCCTCCTTTTTGGCTACAAAGGTAACTACTTCCAACCCACTGGGGAAAAGACACAACGTAACCACCAGGCAGCGCAGCCTAGCATGCCGGGACGGACAGACGGGTCCCCACCCACCAATGGCCGAGCCCTACGCAAGGCCCAGGGAGGGAGGGATTAGCCACCCAGCACCCTCCTCTCCACCCCCCACCCCTGCACCCAAGCCACCTCCCCCCAAGCTAGGCTGCAGCGTGGCTTGCTGCAAATCCTTCCGCCTGGAGGACTAGCAGCAGCAGGGTTATTTAGGAGCCTGAGCTTTGCAAGGTTTCCACTTGGCCGGTTTCTGGTCCCCATCCCCATCCCATCACTAGCTGTCAGGATAGGGTGACCAGATGTCCTGATTTTATAGGGACAGCCCCGGTTTTGGGGTCTTTTTCTTATATAGGTCCCTATTACCCCCGCCCTGATTTTTCATATTTGCTGTCTGGTTACCCTATGTCAGGAGAGTCCTTCAGACCCCTTGCACCTCTACTTTTCACACACACACACACACACACACACACACACACACACACACACACACACACACACACACACACACACACACACACACCTCAAGCAAATCCTCCAGGCGTGGACAATTGCAACCCCAGTTCTGGTCTGCGTCGGTTCCCGCGCCACAAGCCTCACCGTAGCATCTGAGCGCCTTCCAGCTGTGCCCTGACCCATGTAGCGGGGCTGGAACAATGTGTAGAGTAGGGGTGCTGAGAGCCATTGAACCCTGTATCGGATGGAAACCATTTCAAGCCAGGCGGTGCAGAGCCCCTCCCTCTTTGCCCGCCTTGTTCCAGCAGCGCCCCTGCACCGATGGCGAAATTCGGAAGGCAGTGGGGTGTTTGTAGACATGCAGCGAGCAATACTGCGGGATGTATCTCAGATAAAGAGCAGTGTGGCCTAGTAGTTAGAGAAGAAAGTGCTGGGAGTCAGGACTCCTGGCTTCTATTCTTGTTTCTGGGAGGCAGGTTTGATCTAGTGGTTAGAGGTGAAGGGTGGACATCAGGACTCCTGGGTTTTTGTTCCTCACTCCACGAGGGCATGGGGATGAGAACAAGGAACTGGGCCCTGAACTGCAATGAATGCCACTTTACAGCAGCTAGAGATCTAACCCATTGACTTCAACAGAACTAAGGTGATGTATACACACTAGGCATCTGTCCCATTGATTTAAATGGAGCTACGTCAATTTAAACCCGCTGAGGCTCTGGCACAAAATATTTAAAGCCAAAAATGTACTTTCACCTTACATAATAATATATAAAAATAATACTTCGTGTTTTCCAGTTTCCAAGCACTGTACAAATATTCACTAACACCCGACAACTCTTCTGTATGGGGAGGTGGCAGATTATCAGCATGTTAGAGGGGAAACTGAGGCACAGAGCAGTGAACCAACTAGACCAACTCAGCGGCAGAGGCATGATTCGAATTCTGGAGTTCCTGGCCCCTAGCCCCATCCCTCGGCATGAGTCATTACTAGTCTTCAAATTCACACTGGAAAATCTGTGCCACTCTTTGCTCCTCTAACGTTTCAAGGCTGGTCCTGTGGCTAAGGCCTCAGAATGGGACCCAGGAGTTCTGGATTTAGTTTCCAGCCCCGCCACAGCCTCCCCGGGTGACCTTGGACAAGCCACTTGATTCCAGTATGAAGCTTACAGCCTAACCCGAATGGTTGATTGCACTGGATCATATCCCCTCTCTCCCTCGCCCCTCACCAATTTGAGGGCTTGTCTAGACTAAGAAATTTTGCACTGGTGAATCTACATCAATTTAGTGACAACGGTGTGAACAATTAGGGCCTGCTTGATCCTCATTTACACTAAGGCCCCTTTACTCCTCTCTGCCTGAGTAAAAAGGCCATTAAAGGCTGTGCTAATTATACCTACGTCCACTTTAAGGTGCTTTTCTACTGACAGGGCAAGGAAAAGGGGCCTGAATGTCACGCCCATTAGTGTCTGTCAGGTGCTCAGACAGCAGGGGGAGGGTGGCCCCTAAAAAAATGAAATTAAAAGTTCCACTCACCCAATCAAGGAGCAGAACCAATACCATGTGGTTCGGGGGGGGCGGGAGGAATCACACCACAGGAATTGAACCAAGTAGTTTGCAAAACACGCCCATTGTCTGAAAATAGTTTGTTCAAAGTGCTGGGCCAATTATATCAAACACACCATAGGAAACGTGGGATGGGCTCTGGGAAGCTGGGCTAAGGGATCGTTCCACTGGCTCTACAAATCAGCTTGCTCACTTTTAATATCGGTTGCACCCCGAGGCCCCAACCAACATAAGGGCTCTCCTGTACTGGGTGCAGTATAAACAATTAGCAAGAGACAGTGCCTGCCCCAAAGAGCTCACACTATGCAAAGAGATGAAATGCTTCCCCCTCCCAGGCCACCCAGGACTCCATAGAGTGGACCAGACTGCCTCTCTTGTATAGGCATAAATAGGAATTCAGTCCCATTCTATTCTATCTTCACTGGCCTATTCGGCCACAATAAGAATAAAATGAAGGAAGTTAATTCTTTCTTTTTAAATGACAATCTTACTTTACTAAGTCAATCAAATCCATACACCCAAGTTCCAAAACTAATATTTTTTTTGTGTTCCACAATTTCCTGGCCCAGCTCCAGCCACCTTCTAAAATTCTTCCTATACGTAGTTTCAATCTGGATTAATTATGCTGGGATCACACTCCTTTAAAAAAAATAGGGGGGGGTGGAAGATCTCCTGGAATGATTCTGGCTGCAACATTCCACCCCCTGGAGTAAGGTCAGTTTAAGGCACAGACTATATAGACCCATGCCTGGAGCTCCCATTCATGGCATCCCAGGAGAGCATCTCAGAATCTCAGCTTTCATTTAAATAAAGAATTTATGTTTATGGTTGCGATGAAAAGCTTGGATATGTGACCTGAATGTAACCAGCACAGCGATGTCTTGCCTGAGTCTGCAGAGAGCCTGAGACAATTGCTCCGAAAGCAGAGAGTTTCCCGGAGTGTAACCAATGCAGCAGCCATTAAAGCTAAGGGAGAAGCTGCCAGGCCCCGACACCCATTCTGATCTTGACTGAGACCTTAAATAATAAGTTCCTGGAGAGTGGTGTGTGAGTGACAGGTTGGGAATGACTTCTCTGGGAAATGAGATAATCCTCGGGACTGCTAGAAGCACCACACACTGACCACAACTGTTACATAGCATCCCACTTCCTCTGTGATGTGGGCAGCAGACGACACCTGCCTCCTTCTTGATGGAGGATCTGAAAGACCTGGTTCCCAGAGACAATAAGGCCCACTTAGGCCACTCAGGCAGCACAGAGGGCCTTAAGGTGGGTGGATACGGCCCCCTGAGAATCCCCTCCTGCACAGGGATCCTCTCTAGCCAGCGTGGAGCTGGTATAAGGACCCTGCTTCCAGTCCTGAAATAAGGGTGGTGTAGCCAGAGCGCACTGCATTATGGGAGCATGGGAAGCAGTGGGTAAATTACAGCAACATCAGGCAGCTCCCACTTACATCAGGACCTGTGCAGAGCCCTACATGGCCTCAGAATCTGAGAAGCACAAAGGTGGCCTTAAAGCCACCTTCATCCCTGCCCCAGCCACAGGAACGGAGCAAATGAGCGCCAGGCCCATAGAATAATCAGGGGACGCGTGGAATGGGAAGGACGACGGGGCGAGGACTGTATTTCTGGCAGCAGAAAGAATGATGATCATTATTGATTATTTGTGTGGCGGTCGCGCCTAATAGCTCCAGCTGTGGGTCAGGACCCCCCACCACGGTGCTAGGTGCGGTACAGACACAGACCCAAAAGAATTCCAAGTTAGGGGCTCAGCCGTATGCAGACTCCAGTTAAGCCTTTTTGATACAAGCAATCAGCCTCTTCCAGAGCATAAGTTCCAGCGCCGGTGGGAGGATCCACAAAGCGAGTGACTCAGGCTGAGGAGGAATAGGGAAGTTTTACAGTACGTTTGGTGTAGGAGGAGGCTCCCAGTGCATGGAAGGTAGGTGGTGAATTACACAATGTGTGTGTGTGTGTGTACACACGCAGCATCAGGAGACTTTATGGCAGGGAGAGGTACATAAACATTGCATTTATACTAAAGTCGAGCTAATACAGGACGTTGTATGTTCCAATAGGGGACAGGGAGACAACCGCCTGTCGTGCTGACCAGCACTGTCTCATTGTTTCCTTGTACTCCCCTGTCGGTCTGTATCCAGCTGTTGTCTCTCATCTGATCCTTAGACTGCAATCTCTTTAGGGCAAAGGCTGTCTTTCTGTTCTGTGTTGGTACAGCACCTGGCACGGCAAGGTCTTGGTCCATAACAAGAGCTCCGTGGTGCTACTGACATACAAATCATAAATAAATGATGGTGAAAAACCCCCAGGGTCTCTGCCAATCTGACCCGGAGGGAAATGCCTTGCAGACCCCAAATACGGCCATCAGTGCCTAGCACAATTCTTCACTGGCCCCCTGGCACGACCACAATAAACAGGACTAGTACTAATAGTTGTCCTGCCGTCACAGTAGGAGGCTTCACTCTGGGATCAGGAGACCATCCACACACAGAACAAACACCCGGCCTTTGTCCCAAAGAGCTTCCAGTCCCCATGGGAAGTTGTGACATGAATGGAGCCGAGGGCAGGATCGGGGCCTAAAAGCGTTTGACTGACCTATAAGGAATCCGTTTCATGCGAAGGCCTCTATCAATATTAGATTTTCTTAATATATTTATAGCTTATTATTTTTAGGAGACCTAAATTTTGGACCTGAGTTCAGTGATAAGGATCGTTTAATTAACAACCCTGCCATCTTCCCTTTGTCCGCTGTGGTTACAGTTTCATAGACGCAAGAAGGGACCACCTAGAGCTCAGGAGACTCAACGATTGTGGTACCCAGGCCGAGAACAGAGAGGATTATGGGGAACAATGCCAGTGAAATCGATGAAGAAGATATGCCCAGCTGACCCTAGCAGATTTAATGTCAGATCCTTCCTATGTCATCTTAAGATGCATCTTTCTGGTGGACTTTTCGGTTTGTTTGGCTTTGGGGCTGTTCGTGGTTGGGTTTATTATTATTATTATTATTATTGTTACTGGTCCTATTTTTAGCACCATATCAGTTTATGCTGAGACGGAATTAGTCATCCCACTGAGAGTTGTTTGCACAGAATCTTGGGTGTTTGTTTTCCAATCAGCTGCAATCATATAACCAGAAAAAAAAAACATCTCCAATGGGCCCCACTCTCTCTCCTACGCCAGTTTAGTATAGGAGAATTCCTCCTGATCTGCACTGGTGCAAACAAGGGAAGAATGAAGCCCAGGATATTTCCAAGGCTCCTGGCAGCTCCTGGAAGATTAGAACATTTCTGTGAGCCTCAAAGTATTTTGGAAAGTCAGTTTCAGCTGCAATTTTTCTCTTGGGAACCAAATGCTGAGTAACTCTCTTCCCACACTACGGCGATGGGTTGATCTTTTCGTACGGCTGGTATGCAGTCTATTGACAATGGAAATTACTTTCCCTTGCCCCATACCGGGGGCGGGAGGGGGGGTAGGAGGAGGACTCCTGGGTGCTCAAACATAAATACACGCCATCTACGCTTGGGCAGCTCAGACGAAGGGTGAAAAACGTTTGCTACTTTCACACATTGTACAGATAGAAGGAATATAATTTCCCCGCAGTTGGGATGAAGACCATCCGCCGGTGTAAGTCAGCATTGACTTCAACAGAGCTATGTGGATTTACCCCAGCCAGGGATCTGGCCCTTCGGGTATAACTATGGGTAGCACACTGACATGTACCACATCCCCCTCTAGTGGTTAGTCAATTAGAGGATAATGACTTACTACTGCTGCCGGAGGAACCAGCACTCACTGGGGCCACCAATGGAGTTCAAATTCACAGGGCTTTTCAGGGCTGCCCAGAGGATTCAGGGGGCCTGGGGCAAAGCAATTTCGGGGGCCCCTTCCATAAAAAAAAGTTGCAAAACCATAGAATACGATATTCTTGTGGGGGCCCCTGTGGGGGCCGGGGCCGGGGGCAAATTGCCCCACTTCCCCCCCCCTCGGCGGCCCTGGAGCTTTTAGCTTTTGCTAAAGAAGGGATTCCATTAGCCAACGTACGCGGAGTAGCTGCTACAGGACAAGGCAGAGTCCCAGCGCACCGTGGCAGGCCTCCTGTAGCCCAAGTAGCAGCAGGGCTGAAAGTCCTGCATCAGACCCTGCTGATGAGCCCCAGGAGGGTTGTTATTACCTGGGCATTTCCCAGTGCTTCTTGCCTCTGGCCAGTCAGCCACTTCTGCTTGTTTCCACTGATGCTGTTCCACCTGCCACACACAACACCCCCCCCAGCCCACCTCCAAGCCGGGAGAAGTCCTTTGGAATTTGGTTCCAGTGCAATCAGGCTGCTGTGGGAACGGCCTCTATTGTGGGGTGAGTTTATTGGGTCTATAATGGGGTTAAAAACCAATCCCTGGCTCTTATATCGCACTGTTCATCCATAGAACAAAGGGAAGTCAGCATCATTATCCCCGAGATACACGTAGGGAAACTGAGGCACAGAGCAGTGACGTGACTTGCCCAAGGTTGCCCCATGGCAAAGCCATGAACAGCACCTGGGTCTCCAGAGCTGTGGGCCAATGCGCTAGGGTCTCCCCTGCAGCAGGTCATGCACAGCTGGAAAAAGCTGAGTATAAGTATAATTATACTTGGTACTTCTGAGGATCATTAAGAGTATTTTTAACACAACCTCCTCCCAAGGTAGGCGAGTGCCATTAGCCTCCTTTTATAGATGGGGAAACTGAGGCACGAAGAAGCGAGTCAATGGCAGATGTGAACAGTTTCACACCTTTGGCAATAAGCAGCATGGTCTAGTGGCTAGACAACAGGGCCAGGACTCCTGGGTTCTCTTCCTAATTCTGTCATTGTTATGACTGATAGTATTATAACAGCAGCTCAAAGCCCCAGCTGAGATCAGGGCCCAGGGCTCCAGGTGCTATATAAACAGTCTCTGCCCCAAGGAGCTTACAATCTAAATAGACAGGACAAAGGTCAGGAAGGGAAACAGAGGCAGAGTAGCGACTCACTCAAGGTTATACAGCAGGTTAATGGGAGAGCTGGGAACAGAATCCAGGTCTCTTAGCCCCCCTGCCCTAGGGACCACTAGCCCACACTGCCTTTCCCACACTCATTGTGCTGACTTTGGGCTCACTCCGGGTATCAGTTTTCCCCATCTCCAAAGTGGGCATGTTAATACTTCCCTACCACGCAGGGGTGTGGTGCCACTAGGACGGTTGTTGCGAAGCCACGTGAGACAGAAGCACTGTGTAGCATAAGGGCAAAGTCTATCGCTCATCAAGATGTAAGTCCTCCCAGTTGCTCCCTGGTGCAAAAGGCATATCCCTGACCAGCAATTTCCCTCAGGATCGACTTTAGTACCACAACACTGCAGGCTGTTCTTTCCAGTCCCACTGGGCCATGGTTGATGGCTGACCCCACCCCTCAAGGCGCTACAGGGAATTCAGGAGGGAGCCTGAGACTGCAGCCTCCATCTTCTGTAGCCTTGCACCTTGTGCAAGAGCCAGGACTATTCTTAATCCTGCTCCTGCTATTATGGCAGCGGATCCTGCGGGACCCATGGGCTCCTGGTCCAGCTGCAGGGCTCTGCACTTGTCCCGCACAGGGCTCTCTACCTTGCAGGGTTACCTGCCCTAGTGGAAACGGTGTGCGAAATGCTCCCGGATCACTAGACCTAGTCGACTTTTTTTTTCCCCAAGAAAACTCGCCCTTTTCAAACACACAAACGTTTTTGCAAAAATAAAAACTTCCTGGTTTTCAAAAATTACTGATTCTGTGGATGAAAAAAGAGACCAAAACTTTTTTTTTTTACTTTCAAAACCCAGCATGAAAATATTTCATCATTTTTGTTATCGTTTTTTCCGTCCCTTCCCTCTCCCTCCCCCTCCCCCTCTCCCAGTATTTCCATGGCAACATTTTAAAAAGCCCACTCCCTCCTCCATCTCCCTCTCCCCAGGGGCCTCTCCCTAGGTCTGGTGACCGGCCAAGAGCTCTATCTAGGAGCCAGCACTGTGTATGCCCTGGGCCCGGCCCCTGGAGAGAAGAGAAATGGGGAATCGGTGCTCCCAGGCTGCATGCATGCAGGCTATACAAGGGGCAGCCCTGGGGGGCCCCACTCGGGCACAGCTGGGGACACGTACACCCCCAGCCGGTGGGTCGCCCTTGCAAAGTGATGACAGCAGAGCCATAGTCAAACGAGGGGCCGATCTGGGGCCATGCCAGGGGTAGGGCCCTTGCAGGGAGCAGCAGCCCTGGGATCTGGGCACGCACCAGCCTTTGCCACAAGGAGCCAGGCTGGGTGCAGGCGGGAGGCCAGGGGGCAGCTTGGGCAGTGGGGCTGGGGGGGGGGCAGCCCTGGCTCAGTGGCCCCAAGTCAGCTGCTTGGCTGCTCCCAGCTGCCCCCCGCCCCTCGCGTGCCGTCACGTGCCCGCACCTCCAGCCCGGGCTGGCCAGGGCGCACGCGGGCGGCGGATTCTTTGCCCTCCCCAGCTGGTGGCGGAGGGACACAGTGTTTACCGCACGGCCTGGGCGGTGCAGCTGTCACTTAGGGAGAAAATGGAGTTTGATCAGAGGCTGGGCAATGGGGCGGGGGGGTGAATGCACCCTGGGAGGGGCTGAGGCTCCCCCCCGGATAGTGCATGCACGAGCCTCTGGGCACTGCTGCTGCGCGACCCCCCACCCCTGGCTGGGCAGAGCTTTAGTGCAAAGGGGCTCCCTGCCCCCCCCCATCTAAATTCTCCCACAGCCTCCATTGACGTCCCGCGTGCGTCACCGTCTCCAGCACGACCAGACAGCACGTGGGAGAGAGAGATTTAAAGGGGCAGGCGCCTCCTCGGGCTCCCCGCTTGCAAGAGGGGGGGGCGTCGCGGGTGCAAACGCAACCAGAGCAAGTCAGGGGGCCTCAGGGGCTGGGATTGCATGAGGGGCTCGAGCCTCCTGGGTGGCTGCAGCCCTGGATTGCAGCAGGGGCTGGGGGCACCCTCGGGGGCTGCAGCCCTGGATTGCAGCAGGGGCTGGGCTGAGCTGAGATCCCCTAGGGAAACCGCAGGCCTCGAGTTTGCGGGCGCAGGAAAGGCGGGCACAGCGACTGGGGAATTTGCTCCCAGGCCAATATCTCGGCATGTTCCATCCTTACAGCTGCAGCTCTTCCACCAGATCCTGAACTGAAACCCGTTCCCTGTCAGGGAATCGTAATGGGCCCAGCAAAGTGGTTTGCGTTAGAGCCACATGTGCAAACCGTTCGTCACGGCCTTGAACCACGCTCCGCTCCGCAGCGTTTCTCCAACCTTCCAGGCTGCAGCCCCAGGACACGCTGTGGCCAGGTCAACCCCCTGTGTCCCTTTGTTATTGACATACCAGGCGTGCTGAGCCAGCTAAGCCTGATGGTTTCAATTGAGGTTTGCTTTGAGGTCTGGGTTCCAATGAACCCAAAACCCTGAATGACGTTTGGCTGAACTTCCTAACTCGCTGGAATCGCATGGCTTTAGTTTGCACGCGAGGGGAAGGGGCTGCAATGTGGGGTGGAATGATTTGTGTGTGGTCTCAGCCACGGCGTGGTCTGAGCTGGGTGTGGGGTGTATTGAGTTCTGCAGGATCTTGGGGATGGGATGAAGGAGTTGTCTGGGGGTGCTGGGCAGAATGCGATATGCAGGACTTTGGGTAGAATGAGTTGTGCACGGTCTCAGACGGGAGGTACATGAATTTTGCAAGGTCACAGGTGTGTTCCTTTAGATCCATTTGCTGTTTTTTCTCCTGGGCATTTTGTTATAACTCTAAAAAATAAAGTTTCCCAATGACTCACATGCAACAGGCTTGGGGGGAGCTAAAGAAATTCCCCCCCACACACACCCTTATAAACTCTCCACTTCCTGCGTAAGCCAACAGTGCAGCAGTGAGATGTATTGATGTTCCCTTCCCCTCTATTATTTGCAATACATTTCTGCAGCTCTAGGTTCCTATAGTATTTGCATGAGCACTTTCATCCCTGTGCCTAATCCTCTGCCTTGAAATAGGATCGTTTGACCTCTCTACGTAATAATACTGTAACAAACTGGTGGCTGGTATGAGTGTCACTGCCTTCTGCTGGATGGTATTGGAATACCAGAGCTGTGTGTCACGGACTTTATACAGCTAACAGAGATTCTCCTTTGGCTTAAGAAGGGCTTAGGGCTTTTAGAGGCTGGAGGACCCAAGTTCTAGCCCTGATTTTATAGAATATTAGGGTTGGAAGGGACCTCAGGAGGTATCTAGTTCAATCTCCTGCTCAAAGCAGGACCAAACCCAACTAAATCATCCCAGCCAGGGCTTTGTCAAGCCGGGCCTTAAAAACCTCTAAGGAAGGAGATTCCACCACCTCCCTAGGGAACCCATCCCAGTGCTTCACCACCCTCCTACTGAAATAGTGTTTCCTAATATCCAACCTAGACCTCCCCCACTGCAACAGTTTTATTGCACAGTTCTCAATAAAGTGACAGCTGGGAACCATGCAGCCATTCACTCAGGTCAAGGTGGGTGAGGTTAGATCTTTGACTAGACCAGCTTCTGTTGGGGAGAGAGACAAGCTTTCGAGCTGCCACAGAGCTCTTCATCAAGTATCTCTTAGGTACTTATATCTCCATTGCCCTAGCATTTGAGCACACCTCCCCACACACACACAGCCTGGAACGTATTCATCTTCACAACTCCCCCTGTGAGGCCAGACACCATCCCTGTCCCCATTTCCAAGCTGGGGCAGCGAGAAACCAGCCAGAGATCACACAAGGAGTCTGCGGTAGAGTAAGGCGTTGAACCCACAGATCCCAGGTTCAGTGCTAGCACCCCGACCACTAGGCCAACCTTCCTTTCTATGGCATAAGTGGAAAAGGCTACAACATCTCTCTAACAACTGTGCCAGGTGCAGGGTAGTGGGAAATTGCAGGGAATGGGATCTAATTTGCTACATTATTATTTATTATTCAGTCCAGTTGGTTGGATTTATTTTCAGATTGGGGAGCGGGGTGGGGGGAGAAGGGTAACCTTCCTTTTTAGTAAAGCTGATCAAGCTGCAGAATTTGGAGCTGGATTTCAAATACCCCAGCATTCAGATCCAGTCATTTGGCCCATTGTCCCCTATAAATATAGTCCTGCGTGGATACAACATTGGTATTCGCATCCGATCCACAAGCCCACAGATATCCCTGGATGTGAATATCTGCAGATTTGCAGAGCTCTAGCTATAAACATAAAACGCTGGGTCCTCAGCTGATGTCAATGAGCACGGCACCTTTGTAGGCCGTGAAGCCAACTGTCCTCAGCTGAGGGCCCAGTGGCCCTACCTGCCAAAGTTGGATTTCAAATCCTCTTTGTAGAGCTGGCTGGAAAACAACATTTCCATTTTGCAAAAGCTTTCGAGGTTTTGGAACTTTTTTTCATCCCGCAGCAGCACAAAACAGAGACCTTTCCAAAAACGTTCATGAAAAGATAGGAGAGACCGTCCAACCGAAGGGTATTCACTTGCTCTGTGTTGGGATGCTCCCCTGGGAGGTAGCAGACCCACGTTTAAGTCCCGGCTGTATCTGATTTGCAGCAGGGGCTTGACGCTGGTGGCCCACGTCCCAGGCGACTCCCCTAAGCACTACACCCTTCCCTCTTCCAGGGGGTTTCCCTCCTGAGCAGAAAAGCCCATCCTGGACCTGAGAAACAGTTTGGACAAAGTGGTGTTGTTTCAGTGGGAAAAAGTTTTGTAGAAAATTTTTCGACAGCTGGTTCACACTGAGGTTCCTTTACACAGTTCTTGCCCCTTTATGCTGCCAGAGTGGACTCATCACTTCCAAGGACCTGGACAGAACATTACAGTCACTGGTACAATTGCATCGGTAAAGCTGCTGAACATCATCAAAACTGCTAAGGAGTTTACCCCTGCCTGGGATAAAGTCAGTCGGAGCTAATCGCAGCTTTCCCTGGCTGCAACTGGGGCAAATTCCCATCATGCACAAGGCCATATGGAGAGATCCTTTCCCAATTCCCAGTGTTCTCGCTTTATTGGCAAGGGAGGTGTGTTGCAGCACCCTGGAGGACTGAGCCCAGCAGTGCCGCTTATCAGCTAACGCGGCTGTGAAAGCGTCTATCTCACAGAACAAAAATGCAAAGCGTCTGAGATTTCAAATTAGCCAGATCTCTCACTCTCTTTTTAAAGCACAAAATGACACCCCGGCTTTCCCTTTTTTGGTGAGCTGTATGGCTTTATCTTGGGCCCAATTCTGAGCTCAGTGAGGCACTAATCCAGCAAGCTCCTGGCACCCACACGGAGTACCGCTGCACAGCTGCAGTTTGATTTCAGTGGACTCCTTAAAGATACACCTGGCTGACCTAAATCAGAAGGAACTCCAAATAAGTTAATGGCATTCCACCAGTAGATCAGACTCAGGCCCCAGGTTATGTGGCTAGAACACCTCAGTGGAAATCTACAAGACTTCCCCCGTTCTCATCATGCAAAGAATGCCAGCTGGCACTCCATGGTAATGCTGCTGGGTTAATTTAAGAGCAACGTCTCTGTGTAGATCAGGCTTTAATGATAGGACCAGACTCTGGCTTGTCCTGCAAATTGTCACACCTGTGCAAAGTGAGTCTGCAATCAAACCATGATTGGGCACCAGCTGGCATAAATCCACATGGTCCCACTGCCTTCAGCAGAGGAGCTGGCCTGGGAGCATTTTACACCCACTTGATGGTGGCATAAAGGTGCAGGGCAGTAGAGAAGCAATCGCTAGTGATACTTCTCCAGACTGGTCCCCTTTAAAACAAAGCCCCTTGAAAGCATCTGCCATTGCAGCCTGCTGCTCATTTGCTATTGTGCAGTGACCTGCCGCCATCCCCTACCCATGTAATCCAACTTTCCCTCCCAGCAGCCTTCGCTTTAATGCCAAACCCTGGCCAGGAGCCACTGGGCTCCAGAGAACAAATTTTTCCCGATTATGTAATGTGCGGCTGAGCTGCGTTCCTCGTGTTGCAAGGGGACGTGTTGGAGACTGGGCCAGGGAGGGGAACCCCTTGCCAGCTGATTATTGCAATGCAGGGAACAGCAATCACAATGATTGTTATCATAATGCCTCTTCTCCCCTGCTTTGCCTCCCTCGTCTTCCTTCCCCTCCGTGTCCCCCTCCCTCCACTTTTCTTCCCGTTTAGCTGATCCCTTCCTAACTAAACCCCTCCCCACCCCCCAAAAACTGCATGTTCCCCCCCATTGTTCCTCTGCTAGTGCATTCCACCCCTTTCCTCCTACCCTGGTCTGGTCTATTTCGATTGTAAGCTCTTCAAGGCAGAGACCATGTACAGCGCCTAGCGTGAGGAGGAGAGGCCGTAGGCACGTTGAGCCTGGGAAATTGTAATTGTCTGACGTTAAGTGGAATTTAAGGCCAGGGCCCAATTCTTGGTTGGTCCTTAGGCACTACTGTCATAATCACTACATTAATGAGCGGTAATAGCCCTAGTGTCATTCCTCTCACGCTGAAAACGTGCTCAGCTGTCATGATGTCCGCGCCCCATCTCCTGGTTTGTTCTGCTTGTATGTTGGCTGTTTGCTCTCATTTCCCTACCCTGCATGAGTCACTACCAGTCAGGCCTCGGATTCTGCATTCGGATCCATGCACATGGACCCACTTGGCCAGCCAAGATCTCTCTCTCACACACACACTCACTCTCTTTTCAGTGGAGCTCTGTGTTGCTCAGATTGCAGGATCCAGCTCCTAGACTGCCATGGAGCACCGGTGTGGGACTCACAAGTTCCGGGTTCTATTCCTGGCACTGACGTTCTCCCGCTGGATGACTTTGGGCAAGTCTGTTGCCCGCGCATTGTGCAGTCGTCTAGACCAGTACTGAGTGGGGGTGAAATGCTACCGCATCTGATTAGTACAGCCTGATTCTTGGGCCTGGTCTAAACCTAAATCATAGCTCCACATCGCTCACGGCTGTGAAAATTTTTGCATCCTGAGAGCCATAGTTCTGATGACCTGTAGATTCAGCTAGGCCAGGGGAACAATTCTTCTGCTGACCTTGCTACCATTTCCTGGAAAGGTGAATTAACTACAGCGACAGAAATACACCCTTCTGTTGATGCAGGAAGCATCTATGCCACTGTGTCTACGCTCTAGCTGTGCCTACGCTCTAGCTGTGCCTCTGTAGTGTAGACAAACCTTCAGTTACATCAGCGGAAATCAGGAGTAACTCTCCTTGACTCCAACAGAGTCACACCCAGGCCCCATGAGAATCAGTATCATTTACACCCATTTACACTACCAGAGCAGAGCTGTGAGATTAAACCCATTGGTGCTCAGATCTCAGTGATGTGGACCATAGGGCTCGATACACCTTTCACTCACCCCGCTGCAGCACTCCGGAATCAGTCGATTATTCTTACAGGACCACACAAAAACCTCGGCGGAGAGCAAGGTCCTAGCCTACTAAGCAGCCATGCACAGTGCGAGCGACAGTCCCTGCCCTGAAGAATTTACAGTCTAAACCGAGACATCGGAATCGCCAGCCAGATGGCAGGACTCAGCCCCAGGTCACCGTGCCTGTAGCAAACCGAGGGACTGACCCCAGGTCTCTGGAGTCCTAGCCCTGTGCTTGAGGCCTGGTCTACACTGAAAAAAGAGATCAACCCAGCTACGTCACTCAGGGCTGTGGAAAATGCTGTGCCAGGAGCACCCTAGTTAACTGCAACAATGGGAAAACTCCTCCCCCCACCGGTGTAGGAAGCACTTACACTACAGTGGCACTGCTGTAGCCACTGTCATGTAGACATGGCCTGACCCACCCACAAACCAGCCTTCCTCCCTATGGAAGCTACACAGAGGAGAGTTCACCTTAGAGGTGATATTCTTATCGGCTCGACAGCAGGACTGTATCGACGTGGTAGCACATTGAAGAGATGCCATTGTTTGCGGGTTGGCTGTGACCTATGATTAGGACCTGAGGGTGCAGTTCCAGGCTGTGCCATCACCCTGAGTTAGATCACATCACTTCCCACCTCTGTTTCCTCTCACACCTCTTGTCTCTTTGCATTGAAAAGTGTGTTAAAACAACATGCTGTCACTTTAATTTCTAATTTCCTGGGCCTGCTTGCAGGCTAGGGGGCTTTGTCCGGAAGCATGGGATCCATCTGAGGCAGTCTGCAAAGAGCCATACTAGAGCAAGGTGGTGCCATTCTGTATTAGGGAGCAGCCTGTTTTGTTTCTCTCTGTTTTTTTGAGGGGGCGGGGTCTTATGTATTATCGTTCCGGATTCTACGCAAGAAAGCTGTGTTGCATCACAGCTTTCCAGAAAGATAAAAACATAAAATACTCTAACTTCTCCATGTGCATGCAAGGGACACAAGAGCTTGCAAGCTCTTTGGGGCAGAGACTGTGTATGGATCTGCACAAGGCAGAACATTTGGGGATTTCTAGGGGCTATTGCGATACAAAGAAAGAATAAACAGCTTCACCTCCTCAGAGTAAAATTTTTCAGTGCCCATTTTGCCCAGTCATTTTGAAAGACACCCAGACCATCCATCAGCAGGAGTCTTTCATCTAATATGTGGCAAAATTGATATGCCCGTCCAATGCCCGTTATTTGAATCATCGGGAGAGACTGGGGGTAGGACATTTTGTTCCCTAGAGCCCTGCTTTCCCCTTAAATTATCCTGCCACAGACTGTAGAACTCTCTGCTATTTTTAGTCCTGGCTTGTTTAATTATTGAGAAAGATTTTGAAGGATCTATTTAAGCTCAGGAGTTGATGACAGGCGCACCCATGCAATTCTTTTCCCACTGCACCACTTCTTTGTGGGAAGAGGCCAACATCCACCACAGACACTTCACACGCTGTAGGGGAGGCAGTGTGGCCTAGTGATTGAGCACTAGGCTAGGACACAGACCTGGGTTCTGTGCCCAGCTGTGCCACTAGCCCACAGGGTGACCTTAGGCAAATCACAGCCCCTCTTTGTGCCTTAGTTTTCCCATCTGTATAGTGCTATGAGATCTACTGATGAAAAGGGCTATATAAGAGCTAGGGATTATTATTTGTAGTACAGCAGCACTCAGAGGTCCTGACCAAGATCTGGGCCCCATTAGGCCATACTCCCTTGCCACACACTGCCTCCAAGTTGGGGCCCGATCCTGCAGACTCTGAAGTCAGTGAGTAACTTTTCTTTCAGTCGGATTCCTTGTACAAGACGGTACAGCCTAGTGGCTAAAATTCTGGCATGGGAGTTCGGAAACCAGCATTCTACTCCTGGTTCTGCCACTGACCCACTGTGTGTCTTCCCCCCTCTCTGTGCCTCGGTTTCCCCATCTGTACAATGGGGAGTCACAACACTGACTTCCTCTGCAAAGCGCTCTGTAAGGTTCCATCCACACCTATGGTACCCTCTAGAAATATTAAATATTACAACTGTATTCTACTTGTGCTTGAAAATACAGAACCAGGTTCTGAGTTGCTGTCAATCAGCGCAGCTCCACAGCTAACCTGATTTATACCAGCTGATCACCTGGCTGACTGCTCAGGAGTTTTTAACTCCAATTGGTCCCTCCTGCTTTTCTTGCTGAAAAGTGACCTTATTTTCAGCTCATTGAGTGGCATCTCAATGGCAGGAGGTTTTTATAATCAGTTCCTTTCATGTTTCTACACATACAGAGAACCAACATTTGGAGCCCAGCATGGCCTTTGTTTTAGATTAAAGGGACGCTGTCAAACAGTCTAGTCAGGTTAAAAAAAAACAAATGAATTACACGCAACCTACTCAGCTGATGTAAATCAGCATCGCTTTATTGACTTCAATGGAGTGACACTGATTTACACCGGGGGGGATCTGGCCCTGAGTACAGGCTCAGGAACTACACCTGCCCCGAGCCAATTTTTTTGTGGATTTACAATCGCAAATGTCCTCTTTCATTCTCTGTGTCTCTCTGCCCCATGGCTGTGCCAGACCCACCCAAACAGCCCTGGAAACTGACTGTGCGAGGGAAAGAGTGAAACTGACAAGTGCAGTCAAACATCCAAGTCAAGACGCTGACTGGGCTGCGTTTCAGCCCCTTGTCTCTGCTGGGGTCCTCAAAGGGGTCCCCCTAATTGGGAACCCCCCCCCAGGACAGGGGAGAGGAGGGTAACAATCCAACATCACTCACCCACGGAAGGAGCAAGAATCAGACGTGGAAGGGGACAGGGCCAGACTGCTCCGTGCAACAGCTAAGTTGCACTGCTGGACAGCTCCTTAGGGGGCCGTTGCAAGCACCAAACGTCAGAGCAGCCCTGGGACTGCTCTAATTTACGCTGGGGAACAAACAGGGGCCTCTTCAACCCAGCCAGACCCAGATTTTGGGAAGTGCAATGGTGCTGGAAAGCCACCTTTGCCCAGTGGGCTCTATATCCGGAGATGGATCAGTGTCTGGATCCAGGTCTCTGGGGCACACCTCCCCTCTTCCTTACCTATGTAAAACAACAGGCAAGCCTCTAAAATGGGCTGCTCAGTGACTACTGGGCAGGGATGAGTCTAGGGTGGTGGGTAGGGGGGACAGATGGGGCTCTGATATTCTAGAACTAGTGAGACGGGGAGAGGGGGGGGGCTGTGCACTCCCAGCCCTTGCTCCTTAACACCCTGACAAGCTTATAACTATTTCATTTGTTACACTGTGAACCTTTTTAAATTAATGAACATAAGGTTGTCACGGTTGCCGTGGAGACGACACGTTGCCTCGGCAACGGCAGCGATGCAGAGCCTGCAGAGTGTAATAAGGGGTCACGTTAACGAGTGCAGAGAGAGAGAGAGAGGTGGGGGGAAGGAGTTGGATCCCACCCACAGCCCGAGCCACCCACGAGGTAAATGGCATCTGGCTAGGGCCTGCAAATTGCTGGCTGCCTCCCACCCAGAGTGTGAAACCTTAGGAAAGGATTTGCCAGCACGGATCCCAGCACTCTGCCCCTGGGGTCAGCTAATGAGTTGATCCATCCACAATCTCCAAATAAAATCTCCTTGCAATGAAGATGCAGCCATTTAAGACTTCATGCCTGCTCAGAACTCGGGGTCTCCTGCTTCTAAAGTCTGGGCCACTTGAGTGATGGGAGAATCTCCAACAGCTATATAGGGCCTTTGACACATACCTGAATTGTTTTGATTCTATCCGGTAGATGGCAGTAGAATCATTTTTCTTTAAAAAAACCCAACCAACTTTTGGCCTGACGCAGCTGAAAGTTTCAACCTTTCATACAGCGAAGGCTCTGGGAGTATGAGGTTCTTCATAGCCAATAAAAAAAGTAGCTGGAGAAATCTCCTCTCAGAGCAGGGCTGCAAAGTAAGTCTGTCTCCAAAGGCAGCTAGTGATGATACTTGGCATTCCTGTAGCAACTTCAGTGCAAGGATTGCAGAGCGCTTCCCAAACACGAATTATTCGAGCCTGGGAGGTGGGGCTCATTGCGCCCTAGATGGAGAAGGGGGAACTAGGGGTTCCCAAGGTCACACAGCTGCAGATTTTGGGACTTGAATCCTGGCTCCCAGTCCTCTGCTCTAACCACTAGGTCCTACCCTGCCTGAGCAGAGAACAACTCCTGATTCCCACTCCCCTGTTCTACCCCCTAGACCCCTCCCACGCTCCCTTCCCAGGGCTGGGAACAGAACCCAGGCGCCCTGAGCCCGTGGAACGTAAGGCTGGATCCAGACAGCAGAGCTGTCAAACCCACTGGTTTGCAGTCGCTGCCTTTAAGACACAGTCACAGGCGTCGCTCTCTTTAGACATGTTTATTTTTCTCTGTCCTGGTGACTCATTGGAAGGGGGAGGAAGTGGGGGGAGCGGGAGGAAACAAGACAAACTTAACAGATCTGTAGCCTCACAGGAGTTAGAAGGTCCTTTCTCACCTCTGAGAGCATCATCGCCCAGCGGGCAGGATGGCCTGTGGCTAACTGGGCCCCAGCCCTCTGGCAACCGAAAGGACCCTTTGGCCCAGTTTACTGGAAGGCTTCCATTCAGTTCTGCAGCTCTCTGCTCTAAGCCGCTCCCACCCCTGTATAACAGTAGCAGCCAGAGGCCCCCACGGCGCCAGGTGCTGTACACACACACATAGTGTGCCCTGCCCTGGAGAGCTTGCAATCGAAATAGACAAGACCAAGAAAGGGCAAGCGGCCTGCCTGCCGTCAGGGGCAGAGCTGTGAATAGAACCCAGGTGTCCTGAGCCCCAGGGCTGCCCCTGCCCCACACTGCTATGATGCCAGCACCCGGGAGGGGGGTGATCAGATGAGCTGTTGTGAGATCCTTATTGGAGGGAAACAGTCGCAAGCCCTCTGACAAAAGGCCCTACAGGAGCCATGGGGCAGTGATGGATCCAGTGAGGGCCACTAGGACTGAGTGAAATGCCCACCTCCCAGCGGGTGGCAGAGCATGTGTGCGGAACGGGGGTGGGGGGGTGACTGACAGCAGAGATCCAGTCACGAGATGGGAGTGGGAAGGCCGGGCGGGGGTGGGGGGGCCGCCGATATTAGCATGTAACAAAAGCAGAGCATCCCTTGACGGAGCTCCCTGACCTGGGGAAGGGGAGAGGGAGGGAGAGGCCTCCGCAGTCCTGATATTCCAGTCCCCCCTGGCTGCGGGTGGGGTTACAGCCCGGCCTGGGCTCTGGGGAACAGGTCTAGCCCCTTCTCCTGCATCTCCCGGAGATGAAGAATGAGGCTGTGATAGAAAAATGGGGTGGGGCAGGGCAAGTTTCAGGGTGGGGGGAGTTCTCTGGCTCCTGGGAAGGTAGCGCTGGATCCAGGAGCCTCCTGGAACCTCAGACCCCTCCCGCCCTGTTTATCCACAGCAGTGAGCTCCATCCTCGCTCCCTGCGGGTACCTCCGCTGGGGGGGAGAGCGGGAGCTGGGTCTCCATGGCCCATTCAGTCCTCTCCGCTGAGCTTGCCCGCAAGGTGGATGGAGGATTTTGCAGTATGGCCACCTGCCCACTAGGGGGCAGCTTCATGCCTGCACTGGCACAGGCAGGGACCAGCTCGGGCAGCTTGTGCCTTTACTGGGAGGCCAGTTCAGCCCTTGGCGCAGGTCAGGGCAGCCTCAGGTGACACTCCAAAGGCCTTTGCAGTGGTACGGGGCTGCCCAGCTACACCCTTTCCCTTCTGCATCCTGCCTCCCTCGGGCTTAGCAGGACCACATTCGGGTCTCTGCTCTGCCGAAGATTCCCTGCATGACTTTACCTAAAGTACTCCAGGTGTCTCTGTGCCTCAGTTTCCCCTTCTGTGAAGGAGGGATAATAGCACTGCCCTGCCCCAGAGTGGAGAGGTGACTATAACTATGTTAAAGATTGTGAGGTTCTCTCGTTATACGAGCCCTGTCAGTACCTAAAATAGTGTAGGATTGTTCCGGTCTCTATGGCAACGATGAATCGGGTCTGTATAACAGAGACCCACCCAGCTGGCACACGGTGGATTTGAACTTGCAAGCAGAGAGAGGATGGCGCATTGTTAGCTGCCTAACACTCCCCAACCTCTGGTGGTATTAGCTCTTGCCTTTTGCTCTGTGCACCACTTAAAGCTGCCACTCCTGGACTCAAGTGATGACGCGAGACGCTCAATTTTCATTTACAAATAAATACCGAGACCCAGATTCTCAAACCTTTGAGGAGCCGGGCCCAAGCTTCTAGCCGAAAAGCCTGACCTATAAAGCTTCAAAAACCAGAAGCATAAATAAATGTGTATCCAAGAATTATTTATCTCTTGTGATTTCGGGGGGACCTGCGTGTCACCGCTTTTGAACAGGTGGGGCTGGCAGGGCTGCATCTCTCCTCCTTGATGTGCAAAACTTTTTTGATCCCAGTGTGAACTCAAAGCGAGGCAGTTGGAGACACACACACACACCCCCTTTGGAGCCTGAGTTTTGTGCTGGGGTTCATAACCATACAACCAATCCGTGCTCCATGGTCAGAAAGCTCCCAGCCCTGCAGGCAGGCAGGGAAATGCCTCAAAGTTTCTATTTTCCTCCTATCCATTTTCACTGAAATGTAAAAAGCAATTAAAAAAAAAATCACACCGCTGAAGCCCATATTGTCCGTCAGTCAGGGATCTGGCCCATCGACTTTAATGGCACAACAGCAATTGACAGCAGGGAGAAGACTAAAGCTAGATGTATAGGTGCGGCATCTGCTCTCATTTACACTGGTGTAAATCAGGAGTAACTCCACAGAATTCAATGCCCAAGTCTCCCCGCTCACTGGTGTAGATTAGAAGTAACTCTACGCAGTAGAGCCAGGCCCCACCACCCACACACTCTGTTGACAGGTTTCAGAGTAGCTTTGGACAGAACAAGAAGCAATGGTCTCAAGTTGCAGTGGGGGAGGTCTAGGTTGGATATCAGGAAACACTATTTCACTAGGAGGGTGGTGAAGCACTGGAATGGGTTCCCTAGGGAGGTGGTGGAATCTCCTTCCTTAGAGGTTTTTAAGGCCCGGCTTGGCAAAGCCCTGGCTGGGATGATTTAGTTGGGGATTGGTCCTGCTTTGAGCAGGGGATTGGACTAGATACCTCCTGAGGTCCCTTCCAACCCTGATAGTCTATGATCCTACCACCCCTAAGGGCAACCAATGTGGGGAAGAGGAGTGAACAGGGGGCGGGGTCTTAAGGAGAAAAGGCGGTGTGGGGGTGGGGCCTCGGCAGGAACGGGCGGGGCCACAGGGGTGACACAGCACGGGGGGCGGGGCCTCAGTTCTCGGGCGCTCCTGACTCCACAGAGGTCAATGCACGAGAGCGGGTCTACACTGAAAACTTACATGGGCCTCGTTACGTCGTTCAGAGATGTGACCCTTGAGTGGTGTAGTTAGGCTGATGTAGTCCCTGGTGTAGACCCCCGCAAGAATTCTTCTGTCAGCCTAGCTACCGCCTCTCAGGGAGGTGGATTAACGACAGCGACAGGCACACCCCTGCCATGGCTGGAGGGAGTGTCTACATTGAAGCGCGACAGGTTTAAATGTAGACGTGACCTCAGTCTCCTCACATGCGGGTGCACCTCAGAAGTAACTCCCCTGAAGGCAATGGAGTTGCAGTGGCGTAAAGCTGGCGAGAGATCAGAATCGAGCCCAGGGACGGTTTCCCAAACAGCTCGGTGCTATTCTCCACTGGCGCCATCATTTCAGAGCCTTTCCTGCTTTTCTTCCCACATTCCGAGGGTGCTGATGGGATGAAGTACGCGAGATCCTTGGGGTTGTCCCAGAAAAGGTGCAGGCTCCTTGTCTAAAGGGCTGGGGTGGCCTAGGCTACCAAGCTCAAATTCAGCCCGGGCGGATAGTCATTGGATCGCTGATAGATTTGTGACCCCCGTCCCCACAGTAACGGAGCACCTCACCATCCCCGAGGGATCTATGGTGCACAAGATTACTAGTTCATGCTGTGGATGGGAAACTGAGGCACAGAGGTCCACACATGCTCCAAAGTGCTTCGCTTCGAAACTGAAATCAGTGAGAGTTTGTGAATCCCACCTTACATGGTTTGCCTAAGATATTTAGGTGCCTGAAAGACCACCTAGAAAGTCCATGGCAGAGGGCGGAATTAAACCTTGTTCCCCAGAACGGCCAGCTAGCTTCCTACCCACTGGTCTGCCCTGCCTTTTTGGACCCGAGAGCTCTTTGGGGGTCTGTATGACATCAGTAGTGGGTCTCAGTTCTTAGCGGACAGGCTTTACCATCAGAAACGTCCCCCACCACACACACACAGCTGGTCCCCTGGCTCTGAAGAGAAGCTGAGGTCTCAGTGAACCCACTAGGAAATTTAAATTAAAAAATAATGCTAAGTGTTTGCATAAGCCAAAAACCACAGCGCTCATGTGGGTGCCTTAGAGAATTCCAGGCGCCTCTTCCAGCTCAACGCCTCTGGGGTCGGCCTGTTCATGCGGGAACGGGGCAAAGTCAGCTCCCCCGCAGCCCTGTGTGGTGCAAACAGCTGACTGGCAGGAAGCGAAGGCTGCGCCTATTACACTGCAGGGCGTTTGGTGACAGCTCAAGCTGATTGTCTTGAAGGCCGCCCCGTGTGCTGTCAGCACAGCTTCTTTCTTGCTGCAGCACAGCTCCCTGAGCGAGAGACAGGGACACGAGCAAGTAGCTTTGCTATAGGGCCTGTCAGGGGAAGAAGAGGACTTGTCTACATGGCTCCCTGCCTGGACTGCTGAGAGGCAGGAGACCTAGCGTCTAATCTCTCACCTCCGCCACTGACCTATTCACTGACCTTGGGCAAGTCACTTCCCCTCTCACCTTTCTGCTTACATTACAAGCTCTTTGGAAGCAGGGCCTCTGTCTTACCATGCGCAGTGCCTAGCACACTGAGGCCTTAATTTGCTCTGAGGCCCATAGGTGCTACTGTAATGCAAATAATAAGAAGCAATGAAACTGTGTTGCCGCAGTGGGGCTTATGTCCTCCATGAAGGGTGTCATTATATCAATGTAGTACACTCGTGCCAAGCCAATGTCCTTAAAGTAGACAGTGCCACAGGTGGCTCATGAGAGATCCCAGGGCTGCGTCCTCCACTTGCAAATCAGGTGTTGCGCTATGAAAGCTCCTGGTGGTGTAAGTAGGAGGAGAATCATTGGAAAGTCAACGCTCCAGAGAGGGAATTGCAATTGTTGGACCAGCTCCTTAGCTGCAGGGATAGCAACAGAGCTATTGCTTTCATCAGCAGATCTCAAAGCATGTCAGTATCCTTATCTGCATTTCATAGATGGGGAAACAGAGGCACAGAGGGAGGAAGTGGTTTGCATGAGGTCACACAGCAGGTTAGCAGCAGAGCCAGGAATAGAACCCATGTCTCCAGCTGCCTAGTGCACTACCCATTAGGCAACTCTCCCTCCCCAACATATAAGGATCTCGCCAATTATTCTTACATAGCACCTTTCACCCAGGAATCTTAGGCAGTTAAAAGCCAGGGGCTGTTATCTTTCCTGTATCTTATGTTTTTAGTCTGAATGAAGCTTATTTTAGATTTAAGGAGAACCACAAGAAAGAGCAAAAGTGAAGTCTTCATGGAGAACAAGAGAGAGCACAGTGTGTGCATCTCTTCTTTAAGAGCCTGCAGCAGCTCTGAGAACAAGAGAGCTGCTACTTCAGCAGACAGGCAGTTCCCAGAAAGATGTACAGTGGAAGTAGACTGAAAAAAAGGCATTCAGGTTTCACAGCCTCAGATCTGACTGCCTCCATTTTCCCAGGTGGGGAAACCAAGGCACAAAGAGGTTAAATGATTTGTCTGAGGTCAACCAGCGGAATAAAATCCAGGGGCCAGATCCCCAGCTAGTATAAATTGGTGTAGATTGAATTATATCAGCTGAGGACTAACCCTGTAGACTCCATGGTGGTAGGCGCTGGGAACAGAAAAAAAAAAAATAATGGTCCCTATATAAAAAGATCTTCTAATCTCAATATCCTGCTCCAACCACTGGACCATATGACTAACTCTGTATCCTACTCCTGGACCAACCCTTAGATTATATGACTAACCCTATCTCCAGTCCAACCACATGGTAAGACAAATGCTGAAGCCTGCAAAAGGGAAACAGGTTTGTTATTTTTAGGCCTGATCGCTGTTTAAAAATGCTCCCCTATATGAAAGACCCTCTCAAAGGGCCCGATCCTGTGAAGCGCTGAGCTCCTGGTCTCCTGCTGGTGTGGCTGGGAATTGGAAGGGCCCCTGCACCATGCACGGTGAGGCAAGCGTCTGAGAAGGGACCATTTACAACCCTGGAGCATTGAGCTCAGTGACATTCCGATGTCCTGCAATCTCTCCTCCTCACCCGGAGAAGGGAGCAGTGCAGAGCTCCAGTCCTTACCATACTTGGTAAGCCACCACTTATCTTCCCCAGGGGTCATTTCCAAGGCCTGATATTTGACCTGACAGCGAAACCACAAGTTCCCCTCCGACAGTGCCCAAGTCAGCATCACGTGCGAGGAGGATGCTGTGTTTCTGTCCTTTCCTCTCTGCTGGCTTCGCTTTCCTCTCCTCTTGCGTGAACGGAGCAAACATGCAAAGAGCCCCATCCCAGCTCAGCGTGCAAACTCGAACAAAAGAGCACGCTGGAGTAGAGAACGCCATGCAGCAACGGGCAGCCAAAGCTGATTGAATAACGATCCATCCCCCAGCGTTGCAGCAACTGCTAGCCACATCGCTGCCGTTGTCCTGCTACGCGAGCTTGGACTTGGCTCTGTTTACAGCTCACTGTTATTGCTTGTTTCATGGTAGCACCTGGAGTATGCAAGAGCGGGGTGCTGTATAAATCCATAGTGAGACAGTCCCCTGCCCTGAGGAGCTTACAGTTTCAATGGACATGACCCTATGTTACAGATGAGTAAACAGTATTGCCAGCTGTCATGAATTTATTGTTGGTATTATCAGAGAAGCCCCAGTGACAGGCCAGGACACCAGGGTGCTAGGTGCTGTACAAACGCAGAACAAAAAGATGGCCCTGCCTCCAAAGCATGAAAAAATCTAAGTATAAACTCTGTGGCCAGAAGCCCTAGAGATTACAAAGGTCGCTATTGACAGCTGGAGGTGAACAGGGAGAAGAGTGGCCCAGAGCTGCCTGAGAATGCCAGATGGACAGGGAGCCATAGGGAAGGAGCTCTCTGCTGCCATCTGTTGGTGAGCCAGAGGACACTAGAGAAGGGGCCAGGCCTCATTTGCATGCCAGTTTTATGTCACTCTGGGGACATTTCGGTCAAAATACAGTTATGTTTTGAGTTTGGGGGTCATAGAACATAGTTGTCCCTGTTGGAAAATGAAAGGACAAGAGAAATGCATCAAATATGCCTGAAGTGACGGAGTCACCCTGATTTTCTAGGGTCTGGCATGGATGGGTAGCAGAGGCCAGAACAAGCATAAAAAAGGCATTTCTATTTAGGATGCTTCTTTGGTGGTAAGGAATCTGTTAAGGGTCTTATATGCTACGGGTCTCTCTTTGAAAAGTCAGGGCAGAGCCACAGATAGCAAAGTGTTGGCTTTAAGATATATTGAGCTGGAGCTGCAGCCTAGGTGAGGGATGCTGGGTCCTCCCTTCCTGGTACCAAACCATGATCACTTTCACCTGGGACCAGTGGTGGAGCTCCAGCAGCAACACTTCCCTTAGCAGGCTAGAGCCAGACCTTCCCGAATTTTGGACTCCGCCAATCCTGGGACAACAAAGGGTGAGCATGCAGCAGCGGTTAATGCTAGAGTACGTTGCCTCCGTAGTCACTCACAATGGTGGGTGGAGGACAGAGGCTAAGACTAAGGCTGGGTGGGTAGTGGGGAGGAGGGTCCATACCTAATGGATATTATTGATTTATTAATTGTCAGTTTTCCCATGTTTAGTCTGTGCCTGCCCCCTTCACGTCCCAGCCCCAAGCTTGGTTTCAACCCCCTGGCCTGAGTGCCTGCAGGTGAGGAAGTATTGCCCATCCCAGGGGCCACATGGAAGTAATTTACAATAGGGCTACACACAATAAAAGGCCCATGGCACGGCCGCGGCTGACTTGGGGCTATACAATTGCAGTGTGGCTGTTCCGGGCTCACGCTGGAGTCCAGGGTCCGAGTCCCCACGAGAGCCCAGGCTCTAGCCCAAACGCCTCCCATGCTGTTTTAAGTCCCACAGCCCGAGCCTGAATCAACTGACCCAGGCTCTGAGACTCGGTGCTGTGGGACTTTATCACCACAAAGTAGACATACCCGCCGCTGTCCCAGGCTTGTACAAGGGGGCTCGAGCTGGTGTTATTTCAGTTCTCAGACAGAAGGCTTCCCTAGATAATTGAATCCGGCCTGACTTGCTGCTGCTAACACCTGGCAGAAGGGTTACAGAAGTATAGAACAACAGACGGAGACGGACAGACAGACGGGAGGGCGTGCAGGGAAACAATGAGTCAGTATTGGTCAGCATGACTGGCTGAGACAGCAGCACACCAGCAGCTTAACTGGCAAAGGCGAGTTTTAAGGAGGGACTGGGAAGGGGAATGAGGTAGTTTTGTGGATGGTTCCTGGGGGCGTCTCCCAAGCGTGGGAGAAAGCACAAAGATGCTTGTCTGAAAATTTAACAAGTAGGCAATGCTTGGTGTGTTCCTTAAAGCCCCAGCTGCTGCAGTCATGTGATTACATGAGACTCGCAGCTTTTTTTTAAAATAAAGAGCAAGTTTCTAACTCTCAGTGTTGCAGAGAAAAGCTTGAAAATGTAAATGAGTGTAAACTTAAAGGCTCAGAATCCAGAAGACCCATAAAGTGAGCCCCCAAATGGGTGCTGTGTTAAAAATCTCATGATTTTGGGAGGGCCTGACTCATGCTTTTTGAATATATGAGGCTGGCAATATTGGGTAACTGAAGCACAGAGAGATTACAGCCCAGATCCTCAGATGTATTTAGGCACCAAACTCCCATTGAAATCAGTGGGAGTTCAATAGCATTCCAAGGAGTTAGGCACTTTTTGCGGATTTGAAACTAAATGACTTGCCCAAGGTTAAAGAGGAAGTCTGTGGGAGAGTCAAGAGTAGAACGACTGTCTCTGGACTCCCAGGCCACTGCCATATCTTCTGAACATCACCAGCTGTATTGGTTGTTCAGGGGAAGGGTTATCCAGTGGTTAGGTCATTAGTCTAGGACTTAAAGATCTGGGTTCAAGTCCTTGTTCTGCTACAAAACTTCCTGTGTGACCTTAAGCAAGTCAGTGTGTCTCAGTTTCCCCATCTGTGCAATGGGGATAAGAGCACTGCTCTACCTTACAGGTGTGTTAGGAGGATAATACATGACAGAACATGAGGTGCTCACATACTATGATAACAGGGACCAGGTAAGTACCTAAAAAAGACCAGAGTTTTGAAAAAGCTCAGCTCCCATTTAGCCATCACAATTGTGGGTGCTGAGCATTTGAAAATCTGGTCCTGTGAGTAAGTCTCAAAATGCCCTTGAAGGGTCAGGTGGTATCGATAGCTTCATACGTCATTGCTACAGCTCTGTTTCTGTGGTCTCTACCTTTAAATCTCTAAGGTCATTGATGGCTGCAGGGCCTGGGAACCAGTCTGTGTTTATTTCGGTGCAGACTGTTATAGAATAGATGCACACACTGTGCTCTCTCTCTCTCTGAGACTTTATTTCTGTTTTTTCTTTGGTTTTGTTATTTTCTTGACCTAAAATAAATATCACGAAAGTGCAAAATACCTGCTTGCCCTTAGCTTCTCCAGGCACAAAGTACAAATCCCATTTTACAGATTAGGGAAACTACATGCAACATGGTGAGTCTGAAATAGAGCCTCTTTTTTTGGGACTTTCGGTTCCCTGCTCTAACCCACGCTTCCTCCAGAAGCGGCAATAAAACCCAGGAGTCTTCACTGCAGATCTAACCACTAGATAACTCTCTCCTAGGCTCAGGAGTAGAACCCAGGCAGCCTGACTCCCTGGTCTGTGTGTTAACCACTAGGCCATCCACACCTCCCAGCTGCTACCTTTCCAAGCTACCATTTCTTCTTCTCCTTCTATGTATGGCTGGAATTCCTGGTTCCCCTTCCTCACCACATAAGAGACTCACGTTCACACAATTAATCCCTGGCAGATAGCACCCTGGCCCTGTGTTCTGTTCCCTAATGCCCTCTCCAATCCCCACCCATCTCGGGCCTCCTCAAATTCTGTTCCCCACCCTAAATCCCCCTTAAACCTCATTCCCTCCTCAATGGCTGAAGTTCCTGGTCTAATTCCTGATCACTGGATAGCTACCTTCCAAGTGATCTACTATCCTCATGTCATCGAGGTCCTGTTTCCTTCACCAGCTCCTGCCCTGAGTCGATCTTCCTCACCTAATTGCCTACACAGCTCTCTCCTCTTCCTCCAATCAGACTTTCTCTAGATAATTGCATCACAACCTGATTGTCTCTCTCATCTCGGTCTCTAAGGCTCCATTTCCTCACTGAACTGGGCTCGCTAAAGCTGCATTCCTTGGTCTAATTATTCCAAGGCTCCATTGCGTTACCTAATTGCTTTTCTGCCAGCCTGGTTCTCTCATCTAGGTGCTCCCCAAGCACCTGGGGTCAGTTCTGATCTCAGTTACGTGGATGCAAATCTGGAGTGACTCCATTTTAAGTGAATGGAATTACTCCAGATTTATGTTGGTGTAAACAAGAGCAGAATCTGGCTCTTGAATAATTAAGAGTTAATAGGCCAGATTCTGTTCTCAGTTACATTGGTGTGAATCTAGAGTGACTTCACTGAAGCCAGAGGGTGAAATTTGTTGTTGGCCTCACCCAGTAAAGTTACTCTGTGTTAATGCTGGTATAAATGAGAGCAGAATTTGACCCAATGGCCCACTTACATAGGTATCAATCCAGAATTACTCCAAATCAACAGTTATACCTGCGTAAATGAGATCTGAATCAATGTACTCCCAGTTATTCCAAGCCTTTTCTTGCTTGGATCTACCTTCCTAGCTGCTTCAAATACAAGGGGCACATGAACTCTTTCTGGCAGTCCCTGAACTGGAGAGCTTACAAACTAATAGCCAAGAAGAATCCTGATATCTCCCCTTTTGCAGATAGGGAGCTGAGGCCCAGACAGATAAGGGGGCAGGTTTTTTAAAGATACTTATGCACCTAAAGATGTAGGTAGGCGTCTAACAGGACTTTCAAAAGCACCTGACTCCCACTCATTTCAATTTTCAATTCAAATTTCAAAGGCACCTACATACTTTTAAAAAATCTGGACCTAAGTGACATGACCAAGGTCACACAATGAGTCTGTGGCAGAGCCAGAAGCTGAACACAGGTTTCCTGAGTCCCATTCCAGTGTCTTAACCCCGACACGAGTTTCTCTCAACCTTTACTGTATTAGGGCCCTCACAGGAAAAAATAAGTTTTGGGGAAGTCCTCATCTAGCTATAAAGAAAACAAGGAGTGTTTGCAGCCCCCTGTTTTGGAGAACACCCCCCCACCCACCCACACACTGAGAACCAATCTGTTTGATCCTTCTTCCCCTCAAATCCTCACTGCATTCTTTGGATCAAGGCACCCTCTTTGATTTGCTTTACCAGCCAGTCCTTCTGCAGCTCCATTCCCCTCTTCTCATTATCTCCCAGCCTCGGCCTCTTTCTCCAGCTAATTGATCCACTGTTTTGTTTTCTTATCAAATTCCTCCCGGCCTCCCATGCCTCCTCTAATCAATTCTCGGCCCCATCTCCACTGAGGGCCCCTGGGAAGCTTTGTTTCCAGACACCCGCCGTATCTAATCGCTGGGGGACTTTACCTAATTGGTGTAAAACCTGATTTTTCTCTCTCTAATCATTCCGAAGTCCTGATTCACTTATCTAATCGCCGGGCCTTGTACCTACTCTCTCTCTGTCCCTGGAGCTCCAGCACCTTGACTAATCGCACTCTCTCTTTTGGATACATTCCTTCACTCCTGCAATGCCTTAGCTTCCCCCAGCTCTAATCCCTCACAAATGCGGCTGCTTTAGCTAATTGCTCCTCTGCTTGATCCCCGTGGCTAATCCAGCCACAGTTCAGGCCTCTTGCTCACCCTACTGCTGGGAGGTATAGCCAGGGTATGTCTCTATGCCACCTTCCTGGGTGAATTGTCGGCAGCAAGAATAGAACCCAGAATCTTAGGAGCATAATGCGTGAACCTCCTCAGCTTGAGGTAAAAGACCCAGCTCACAGATTCATAGACTTAAGGTCAGAAGGGACTATTATGATCATCTAGTTTGACCTCCTGCACAATGCAGGCCACAGACTCTCACCCACCCACTCCTGTAACAAACCCCTAACCTATGTCTGAGCTATTGACGTCCTCAAATCGTGGTTTGAAGACCTCAAGCTGCAGAGAATCCTCCAGCAAGTGACCTGTGCCCCATGCTGCAGAGGAAGGCGAAAAACCTCCAGGGCCTCTGTCAATCTGCCCTGGAGGAAAATTCCTTCCCGACCCCAAATATGGCGATCAGTTAAACCCTGAGCATGTGGGCGAGACTCACCAGCCAGCACCCAGGAAAGAGTTCTCTGTGGTAACTCAGAGCCTTCCCCATCTCACATCCCATCACAGACCACTGGGCATATTTACCTGCTAATAATCAAGATCAATTAATTGCCAAAATTAGGCTCTACCATCATACCATCCCCTCCATAAACTTATCAAGCTTAGTCTTGAAGCCAGATATGTCTTTTGCCTCCACTACTCCCCTTGGGAGGCTGTTCCAGAACTTCACTCCTCTAATGGTTAGAAACCTTCGACTAATTTCAAAGTCTAAACTTCTTAGTGTCCAGTTTATATCCATTTCTTCTTGTGTCCACATTGGTACTGAGCTTAAATAATTCCTCTCCCTCCCTGGTATTTATCCCTCTGATGTATTTATAAAGAGCAATCGTATTCCCCCCTCAACCTTCTTTTGGTTCGACTAAACAAGCCGAGCTCTTTCAGTCTCCTTTCCTAGCCAAGGGGGCACTAAAGGAGGACAGCACCACATGGACAAGGTGTGGTTATAACGTCTCTCAAGCTGCCTCGCGGTGCTGCTCTCAGACCGGCACTGTGGCATTAGGACTTCTGGGTCCGCGTCCCATGGTCCTTGGCGCTGCGCGGGCTCCGAGTTCGTTCGCAGCGTGTCGGGGAAGAGTTGTTAGCCCAGGAACTCGTTCGAGTCAGTCTTTTGCAGCATGGCGCACTCTGGATTCCTGGCCGCGGCCTTCGTTCCAACCAGCAGCAAGGCACGGCTCCTGCCCTGAGAATTGGCCGGCGCTGAATGTTGGCAGAATACACAGGTCCCTCGCTCATTACAGGAAGGCTCAGCTGAGACGGGAGGACAGGCTTGAAGGCCCTGGAGATCTTGGTTCTTTTCCCTGGCTCTGTCATGGGTTCCCTGTGTAGACACGGGCAAGTTGCATGGGGGTGTTTTCCCCCAGGACTCCCCAACCAGAAATGGGCCAGATTTTCACAAGAGTCCAGCTCCCGTTGAAGTGCCAGATCTTCCAAAGAGCTGAGGGCGCTGGGTGGAGTAACTGGCTCTAAGGGTCACAGTGGGAGCTGCTGGGGCATGAGCACCTGAAAACCTGCCTCTAAATGAATGCCAAGTTCTGTGGGGACTGAGCCCCGGGGTATCTGTCCTTCTGTGCCCAAACTCCCATCTGTAAATGGAGGAGGCTGGTCTTCCTTTTGTCTGGCTTCTGTATGTCCATTGTAGGCTCTTCAGCATAGGGTGGGGCTGTTTAGGTATCAGTCCATCACCTTGCACAACGGGGCCCGATCTCAGTTTCGGTTGCAAGGTGCTATTGTAATACAAAAACTAAAGGCTCCCGTGTATTTCCCATGAGATTTCAACCCCTCCCAGTGGTCGTTCCCGTGCCGACGGCATCGAGATGCTGCACCCCGGCAGAAAAATCTCTCCTTTCAACTTTTAATTGGGACCCTGGGCTCGACCAGTTCTGATTCTCTGCTGTACTTGTTTATCTGGGAGGGATGCAGGGAGTGTGGCTGGGAGGAGACAGTCCATGGCTGTTTGAGAATGAGACAAGAAGAAGAAAAAAAGAACAGATTCACAACAGTCAAAGCCTCTGGCCCTTCTGGAAAATGGGCTAATGCGGGATCTCCCCACATCATCCAACAATTGCATCGACTGATCTGATGCCACCTTTGTGTGGACTAGTGGTTAGAGCGAAGTCCTGGAAATCAGGATTCCTTTCCTAGTTCTGGGAGACAAGTGTTGTCTAGAGGTTAGCTTGCTCGGGTCAGTTTCCTGAGTTCTATTCTGTTTGTCCTCAAGCAAGTCATTACCCACTCTGGGCCTCAGTCTCCCCATGCATGAAATGGGGAGAAAATGCCCTCTGGAACAGTAGAGGGTTGCCCTGCTCAGCTATTTGATATCTGAAGGTGAAAGTGCTAAGTTGTTAATGACTGCAAAGTGCTGTGAGATCCTTAGGTGCAACATATTAACTAATTAATAACTTAGTACCTAGGTGAGTCAGACACACTGGTCCGGATTCCAATCAGGTTTACCTTTGTGAAAAGGAGGAGTAACTCCAGGGAGGTCAATGGGGTCACACTAGCATGTGGGAGAGCAGAATCTTGCCCGCAGAAGCTGAGAACATAGGGCAGACTCTGTTCTCAGCTATGTTGATGTAAATCCAGAGTCACCTCATTAAAGTCAACAGGGGGACTCTGGATTTACACTGGTATAACTGGCATAAGCCTCTGGCCCTAACTGCATTAATGTCAAAGGAAGGACTCCGGATTTACAGCGGTGAGACTGAGATCAGGATCAGGCCCTAGCTCTGTCAGTGTCAGAGTGACTCTGGATTTTACTCTGATCTTGGAATCTGACCCTCCCACCTGCCCAGGGTCTGTAATGAACTGATTAGAGGAAAGAACAACAGGGCTGATTTGGTACCATCCTCCCCATGTGGCTGTGGAAGGAAAGGGGGGAAGGGAGGGGCTGGGAGCCAGGGCAGAGGCTGGGAGCAGGCAGTGGAAGGCTGCATCTCTGGGGGCTCTGCACTCTGCCAAAGGCAAATCAAGGACACAGAGGCGAGAGGGCCATGGGGAGGCAGCTGAATGGCAGAGGTGGTGCATCGGGGACAGAGGGGTCTGGCAAACCTGAGCACAAAAGAGGCTTTGGCAGGAGGTGGCGCCAGGGTTGCTTGGAGCTGTTCGGCTGCTGGAGCAACATAAGGCCCACATGGGAGGCAAGGGACAAAAATCTGAATGAAAATGTGTGTGTGTGGGGGGGGAGGGGTAACATTGCACCCTGCGTGACCTTGGCCAACTCTCTCTCTGTTCCCTATCTGCACAGAGGCCTTCTGAGGCAATAAAATCATACCTGGCCTCGATCAAGGTAAGCACCTAAGCTAAATACGTAGGGAATGTTGCCTAGTGGTTAAAGCAGAGGATTACAAGCCGGAACTCCTGGGTTCTATTTCTGGCACTTGGAGGGAGTTTTGTCTAACGGTTAAAGCAGGAAACAGGCACCCTGGTCAGGCTCCTGTCCCCTCTCTGTGCCTCAGTTTCCCCAGCTGAGAAAGGAAAGTCATGATACTGACACAGGTCTGTAAAGAGGCTTTGAGATCCACAGACCACCTAAGCACAGTGCCTGCAGGCACTAAATACCCTCAATGACACATGCACCCAACGATGCCCCAGTCCTTCCTTGGGCTGGGAAGCCCATGGGTTTGTCTATGAGCCAGCGGCAACCCCGAGGCCAGAAAGAGAATGAGTTGGCTTTGAATCCAGGGCAGCAGGCAGACCCTGCAAAACGGGTGAGCCCTTCTGTTAAGGCCGCACCTCCTGGCTTCGGCTCAAATATGTGCCACTTGGAGACAGGATTGTTCATTATTTAATTCAACCAATCCCCTTAATTAACGCGGAGTTGGAGCTTTCTGTGCACCTCGGGCTGCAGGAGGAAATTTAAACCGAAAGAAAAAGGCCCTCGCCCCTTTGCACGGCAGGCTAGATAGGAGGGGTGTGTTGCCTAGAAGTTAGGACGAGGGGTGGTGCGGGGATGGGAATGGGGGGGGGGGTCAGGAAGCTTGGGTTCTTTTCCCCGCTGTGGGAGGCAAATTGGATCTAGTGACTAGAGCAGAGACTTCTGTTCGTAGCTGGGTGGCAGTGGTGGCTGATGGTCAGATCAGGAAGACCATGAGTGATCAGAATTTGTGGGGTCTCTGAGCCCTGGGAGGGGATGTTGTCTATAGACTAGACCTGGGCCCCTCCATAGTAATGGAAGCCGAAACCCTTCGGTCCAAGGTCACCAATTTGAATCCTGCTCTGGTCGGTAGCGAAAGAAAGTGGCCACCACCCACTGGTGACCTACGTGAAGTGAGTTTGCTGGGCCTCAGGCCAGTCACTCATGGACAGGCGTCCGTGTCACAAACCACCTCCACCGGTCTCCCTCGCTGGCAGCCTCAAGCAGACACAGAGGGCTGGACGCCTGGGATGCTGTTGCAGGGATAAACCGTGGATTTGAGGACCAGCATACAGGAGTCAGGGGGCCTGGACTCAGGCACATCGGGGCTGGCCCCAGACCCTGGAACGAACTCCCCCGGGAGCAAAGGATCATCCCACATCTCCTCACCATGCCTCCAAGCAGCCTTCTCTGATAGAAACACAGAGCGGTGTGACCATTTAAGTAGGAGACCCTACCAAAACAACCCACCCACCCCAGCGCATACTCCCTTCTCCCCTGGGCTTGAGACAGAAGCAACCACACAGGAGGGATGCGAGCCACGTGGCTGAATGCGCGATTGGAAGTGGCTCAAAGGCCGTGATGAGGATGGAATAAGAACCTGCCTAGAACAGAAACACACTTGATGCATCATTAAAACTTGAGCCGATTGGGCTGCTCAGAAGATGAGCCTAGCCAAGGCCAATGAGGCAAAGGTCTAGAGTGTCTCCAGCTGGGGGTCCTGACCCAAAAGGGGGTTGCAAGGCTATTGGGGGGGGGTCACGGTATTGCCACCCTTACTCCTGCGCTGCCTTAGAGCTGGGTGGCCAGAAGCAGCAGCTGTTGGGCGGGCGCCCAGCTCTGAAGGCAGTGCTGCCATCAGCAGCAGCGCAGAAGTAAGGGTGGCATGGTATGGCAGGGTTGTCCCTTTTGGGGAGGTGGGGGTCATCACAGCCTGAAATATTTTCAAAGGGGGGGGAGCTCAGCAAAATAGTTTGAGCACCCCTAGCCTCAAGGATGTTAACAGCCCCACTCTGCTCTCCTGGCATGTGCCCTGAATGGCAGCCCCCCCAGCCCTGGAGATGAGTGGGGCTCGGTCCGGTTGTCCCGTCAAAAGCAGATGACCCCAAAGAAGGTGGAACACGCTAGCTGCCTGCTGTGCCAGCGGAGCCATGACCCACGCAGGAGCCGTCCCAGCTCAGTGGAGCGTCTCGGCGCTGAGCTGCCCTCCTCCAGCACGTCGGGGGTTAATAGGCAGCCATTGACTGCGTGGGTGTTTCAATCCAGCTCTGTGCGGCCCCAGAGGGGAACTCTTCACCTGCTCCCCGGGAACAAAGTTCAGCCCCGGGGGACGCCTCTGGGCGTTCCTCACCGGCTGGGGGCTTGAAAGCGCCGCTCTGCCTGCTGAGGCAGGTTGCTTCGGGGCTGTGGGAGTGTAGAGGAGTTGGGGGGGGAAGGGCCCCCACCCATCCATCCATCCTCCCCTGGAGGTGGGCATGATCCTGTTCTCAGCCCCCGCCTGGCTGGGCTGGAATGGTTCCCCTGCAGATCATCTTACGGCCACTGACTGAGCAGGCAGGGGGATGGCACTTGAGATTTCCCCTGTGCTTAATGCAGGGCAGTGGGACTCCGGAGACCCAGCTTCAAGCCCCTCGTCACCACAGACTCCCTGCGTCACGTGGGCCCATCCCTCCCAGTGCTACGGCACCTTTGGAGCTGCTGCCGGGCCGCACTAGGGGGGTTGTACCAGCAAAACTACTGGGGAAAAAAATGCACCCCCTTAATCTGCTTTGCCGCAGGTTCAGCCCAATATTTCTTGTCCATTACTTCACTGGGCACGGGAGAACAACCAAGCACAGTTATACTGGTGCCAAACCTGTATGTAGAGCAGGCCTTGGAGTCTTCTGCTCTAGCCACTAGGCCATGATGCTAACAAACAGCGTCAGTCCTGCCCAAGATACCGAGTCAGGAAATCCGACGGTTCTTAACCTTATGGCTTCTCCACGTGGGGAAGTTAATTGGGAATAAGGCAGGGCGTGAATGTAAAGAGCTAGAGCCATTCTGGATTAACTCCCTGTGTGGACACTTTTATTCTGGAATAGCTATTCCAATCAATTTCCCCATGTAGACAAACCCTTCCTTCGTCTTCAGTGGGACCTAAGCACATGTCTACATTTAAACACGTGCCCCTAACAAACTAGGGTCTCCTGATGACTCTGATTTTTTTTCCCAGGCTGTTGAAATGACCAAAGACCAGTGAGGGAGGGAGGGAGGGGACCCCTCCCAGCAAAGCCTCCCCCTAACATTTTTATTAACAGCGCATTGGTACCCAGGATGCTGCAGCCTGGCATGTCTTCCTTGGCATTGCCATGGCAACCACAGAAACACAACAAACAGCGACAACACACAGCAGACAGTCGGCAAACATTCCCGTTTTATTTGCTTCCCCCGTTCGATTGGTCCTTTTCCCCACTCCCGCAAGGAAGCTGCTCCCCGCAGAAGAGAACGAGAATATTATTCTTTCATGTATAGTGCCCTCCGCCTCCCAGCCATAGGTGCTGAAACTAGGGGGGCTGCCACACCCACCCGCTTGAAGTGGATTCCATCATATCCAGGATTCGCAGTTTGGTTCAGCGGCTCTCAGCACTCCTGCTCCCAGCAGGATCTCAGCATCTTTTGCAAAGTTACAGTGCCATCAGAAAGGCAGCCAGCTCTGGGGTGGAGTGCAGCAACCCCCCCATACTGAACTTTTAAATCTAACAGGCCCTGATTTTTGTTTCCCATCGGTGTTGAGGGATCTGGATTTTCAGATGTGAAACAATCAAGGCTGCTCAGAAGAGGTAATTGTGGCTGAGAACAATGGGGCTTGTTCCGCCTCTTATGCCAAAGGGCTAGTTAACAGCCACACGCTGCTGTGTGCCCTCACCGCGATGTGCCCGAGAGACTCAGATATGTGGTACCTGCTGGCTAAGCCACTCCACATAGATGGCGTCCCTACAGGCATCCACCTCGTTCAGAATAAGGCCCTGACCCAAGTTACAAGGCCTTGTCTTCTCTGGGATTTCAACCATGGCGACTTGTTTCACCAGTGCAAACTGGGTAATGCCACCCCAGTGCAATGGGGCTATATTGGCAGGTAGTGTCTGCATGGCTTGGGGTGTGTGTGTGTGCGCGTGTGAGAGAGCACACTGGGTCAGGACGCAGGAGCCCTGCAGTGTTCCATTCCTGGCTCTGCCACTGACCTGCTTGGTGACCTTGAGGAACTCACTTTGCCGCTCTGTGCCTTAGTTTCCCCTATCTGTAAAACGAGGATGCTCTCCTCTTTTGTAAAGTGTTTTGACATCTGGGGAGTACATCGTTATTGCTGTTGTGTGTGTTATGTTAGCACCTAGGGGCCGCCATCGTGGCCCAAGCCCCCACCATGCCAGGCCCTTTACAAAAAACACAGAACAAAAAGATAGTCTCCACCCCAGATTGCCAACAGGTTAAGACTCAATTATCAGAATGGTCCGTTCGGGGGCGGGGATAACTCTGAATCCTGAAAATCTGACCACGTTACCTGTGAAATATTTCACATGCGCCCCATCTCCTGACCACCTCGCTCTCACGTGTCTGGTAGCATTCCATCACTTTTAAAACAACAACAACAACAACAACCCCCCCCCCCCAAGAATGCACCAATCTGTCACATCATTTAAAATAGTTTATGCTCACGGAGGCAATTATGATAATAAATAACGAGGGAGACGGAGCGGGGCTGGGGAGCGGGAACACTGTTGCTAGGGGTTGCATGGCAACTGGTGATTTGTCTCACTCGGCAGCCGCATCCCGGGTGAGGTGACACGCTGTATGCCGAGCTGGGAAAGTAGAGGGGCCGTGCTTGGTCTGGTGGGAATTTACAGCAGGCGGCCTAGGGGCAGGTGTATATTAAAGTCCTAGGTGACCATCCAACTGCCCTGCCTCTCTATCCCCAGCACCTGACCGCTCCCCCCACCCCAGAACGTCTCAACAATCCAAAAGAAGATGATCCCTCCTCCTGTATGTAGAGCAGGCCTTGGAGTCTTCTGCTCTAGCCACTAGGCCATGATGCTAACAAACAGCGTCAGTCCCTAGGAGAAGCACCTGGGGGTAGGTGGAGGGTGAGGAATAGCACAACAAGGAGGCTTATGAGCTGCAGGTAGGTAGGACAGGGTAGGGCCCCTGGGTTCTATTTCCTGGCCTGATGCATCACCATCCCTCTTTAATGCCTTATTTATTTAGATTTGAAGTTCTTTGGGACAGGGGCTTGTCTCTGACTACACACGTACAGCGCCTGGCACAACACGATCCCGATCCTGGCTGCAGCCTCTCGCTGCTAGTATTATTATATACACATAATAATTAGTATTTGCACTGAGGTAGCACCTAGGAGCCCCATAGACCAGGACCCCTGATGCTAAGCACTCTAGCCAGAGAAAAAAGGCAGCCTCCTCCCCCAAAGAGCTTATTATTTAGATTGTAACAATCAGCCAAGTCACAGCCCCCCCCACCCCCCGTGCCTCCGTTTCCCCCTCCTTAAAATGGGGGCAGCGTGACGTGCCCACCGCCAAGAGCTACAGCTGAATTATTATATAAACTCAAAATATTCTTGTCAAACTCCGGTGACCAGCATCGCCAGACCAACAGAATAGAATCCCCCAGCGGCGTGCGGTTCCCCAGGTTACAACGACATCTAGTGGACCTGCTGCCGGAGATTGTACAAGCGTGGGAGCTTGCTGACATTTTCAGCCTGGCGCCCCACCCCCTTTTTTTAAGCAGGCAGGGAGGAAACAAAAGCGGTCACCTGGCATCCAGGTCCAGGCCCAAAACATTGCCAGCGGCTTCCCAGATTTAAGGTTGGAGTCCCCAGTGTCGTGTGAGTCGACGCGGGCTACGGAATGGGGCCAGTTTACATCAGCTGAGGATCTGCTCCATGGACTTGTGCTCTGACACCAATGTTGAAACACATACACAGCCTGAGGGGGGAGCCCTGTGCTTAAGACACTGCTCTAGGATGCAAGAGATGGGGCTTTGATTCCTGGCATGGTCACAGACTCTCACGTGAGTCCCAATTCACCATTGCCCTCCACATGTGCAGATCTTTACACTAGTGAAAAGGGAGCTAAATGGTAGCGTGTTTCCCCATTCACTTTGCACTGCTGCAGATGACTGCCACCGTGTGCCTGGCAGCAGAGCACCAGACCTGCATGCTCTGTGCCTCAGTTTCCCCAGCTGTATAATGAAGAGAATACTACTGCCTGGGCAGGGTGAGCAACCACAGGGTGGGGGTGAGGTTTCTGACGCACAGACACCCTTGGGATAAGTGTGATAGAAGTGTCTCAGGAGTAAAGCTCCCACCAAAATCTAAACCACAATTTTCAAAGCGGGCAAGTGATTTTTTTAGGTATTCAATTAAGACACCTTCAAGGAGGCCTGATTTTCAGAGGGTGAGGAGACAGTCTGGCCTAGCGATAGAACACTGGGACTTCGGAGACTGCAGTTCAATTCCAGGCTCCGCCCTTCGCTTGCTGGGTGAACTTGGCCAACTCACTTCCCTCTCCGTGCCTCAGTTTCCCCAGGTGTGAATGGGGATAAATGCTACTGGATCTCCTTTGTAAAGAGCTTTGAGATTTAATGCCTCCCTCTTTACAGCAGTATTATTATTAAAGGGATCTCCCGCTGGGCCTCTACCCATTTGACACACCCAAAAAATCTTTGGTTACTTAGGAAAGTCTTGATGGCAGAAAGATTTAGGTTGCCGAGGGCAAGTGGAAACACACAGAGTCCCAACTAAAGAGAGAACTGTGTGCTTCAGAGAAGGATCTATTATTTCTGAGCCGCAAATGGAAGAAAAACCACATAACGCCCCCAACCTGACTATTCATGCACATGGCTCTTTCTCCTGGCGGCGCAGCACCCAACAGGTTAACTACCGCTCGCTCCTATTTTAGAGCGTGAAGCGTTTCTGCAGCTCGCTACAAATTTATTCTTTTAAAGATATAATCATAGTCTTTATGAGATGTAATCATAGTATTTATGTAAGAATTAAGTATGTCTGAAAGTGGCCTAAATTCCCTGCACAAGAGCTGAATAGATACCTAAGCATCTGACTCAGTGCGACTTAAATGAAGCCCATTCCGGGCTAATGTTGCTATTATCTAGCTCATTATAAACCGAGTCATCTGCGATGCATATTAATCTTTGGGAGGTGCAGGCGAGATATGGGGGTGGGGGGGCAGTTTGCTGCCGGAGCCTGTTTCTCAGCTCCATGGAATTTCAGTGGATACAAAAATTAAATAAGAATGTGACCTCCAGGCCTTGCCTGCTTGTCCACACTTCAAACTACACAACAGCCCGAATAGCAAAGCCCTGCCCACGTGAACACCACCTAGCTACAGTCAGTCATCCAGCCGGCCAGCAGCCCCCGCTGCCCGATCATTAACTTCGGCTGAGGTTCGCCAACAGCTATTTTGGAGCAGCCTCCATGGGGCTGGATTGTCAGAGGGCAAATGCTGAGAAATCAGGCCCCTTTAAAGAGATTGGGCATCGGGGGGGGGGGAGGGAAGATATCACTCCTCCTTTTTGGAAATGCCTGGCTTCATAGAGAAGCAACCCTAATTGAGCTGGGGGGGTCTCACTGTGCTTGGTGCTGTACATACACCAAGGGGGAGAGAGTTCCTGCCCCCAAAGAATGTTCAATCTAAACACGGGGGGTGACATTATCCCCATGTTACAGATGGGGAAATAGAGCACAGAGGTTAAGTGAGTTGCCCAGCACAATGAGGCTGTAACAGAGTCAGGGATTGAAGCCACATCTTGCCAGGCCAAACTCTGTGCTTTCACCCCAGTACCAGCCTTCCTGCCTGTAGGTCAGGCTGCTTTTTAACCTCTCAGCCATAAATTTTATACAGTATCTCATTGTGTAAGCTCAGGCTAAGGCATGCTTTGCAAGAGATGGTGCTCCTCACACTGAGCTGTGATGGCCGGGGGCAATGCGAGAATCAGAAGCCACTTATCCTATTTCACCCTTCATAAAAGCAGAGGGAGGGCAGTGCCTTTACATTGGCCAGAATCCCATGAGGGTAATTACATTTCTCTTGCTTTAAGAGATTTCATCTTGTGGTTTGAATTGGACAGAGCTGCTCCAAGTGAAGAATTGTACGTTGCTGTGGAATAACAGATGCGCTTCACCGCAGCAGTGGCTGCATTTCACAAGAGGGTCAAATGATTTTTGACCTCTACTCCTAGTGCTTTGAGATCCCTCTAGACATGAAGTTGCTGCTGTATAAATATCATAGCAAGGCACCTCCTTCGTCTCACCAGACTCAGCCCTTCCCCCTCTGGCAATGGTGGGTCTGGGGGGTAAATCAGCCCCCCTGGGGGCAGTGTTTACCTTCCCCTTCTGTGCTCCTTTGACTGTTTTCAGGGTTGGCCTAAGGGGTAAACCTCCACCATACAAAAAGGAAACAGTTTTGTAAACACAAAAACAAAAGGGGATAGATACCTTTTCCTGCCTCTCCGCTGGGGCAGTGTTGCTCTGTTGCTTGTCCTGGGGTGTCTGTCTTTCCCCTAGCAGGCACTGGGGTTTGGCTGTTCCCCTCTGGGGAGGAGCTCAGCCTGGAAACTGCTTCTTTCCCAGCTGCCACTTCCCTCACTCTCTCTTCCCCTTTGCTCTCCTCAGAGGAGGGGTTTTTTTAAAGGCCTCAGGCAGCCGTTAATTGGATTCAGGTGGCCCTAACTGACCTGAGGTAACCCCTTCTCAGCTTGTAGGAAAAAGGGCCTTTAACATTCTTGTGCTAACATATCAGCCTTCCAGGACCCTCCTGCAGCCCTCCGGCCTGACTTTGTCACAATAGAAAAGTGTTTGTTTGTGGCATTTCGAGATCAAGCTTGGGTCGTTTTTGGTAAGAGTAGATTGAAAAGCATTCGCCCAGTCTCCTTGCACTTTGAGTGGCCCTGGAAACACACATGTTTCGCCTGTTCAACCCACTCTGATTTACATGCATAGACCAGAGGCAGAATTTGGCCCTTATTGTTACTTAAAGTAGTATCTAGATGCCTCATTTTAGGATCACAGTCCTGCTGCGCCAGGCGCTGTCTGTCTAGATCAGTGATGCTCAGACTGAGGCACGGGAGCCGGAAGTGGCTCGTGAATGTGTCTCCTGCAGCTCTTTGTATCACATATTAAAAGACTGTGAGATTTAATTGTTAACCAATCTAAGTCATTAACCAATCAGGATGCTTTTACTATGTTATTAAACAAGTGTAGTTGATAAAATAATAATATTTGGTCAGTCATTTTGCTGTATATATATATGTGTGTGTGTGTGTGTATATAAATAGTAAATGAAACAATGCATTCACACTACTGCGGCTCTTTTGGGTAATGTTGATCATTTATTCGGCACCTGAAATCACTGAGGTCTGAGTATTACTGATACAGATTGTTTCCCCTTTGGCCATCTTATCTATTTAGGTTATAAAGACAGGAACGGAGGCACAGAGCAGGGAAGTCAGGAGCGTCACCCACCCAGCGTCACCCACTAGGCCAGTGGCAGAAATAGAATCCAGGTCTCCTGACTCCAAGTGCTGTGCTCTGTCCACTACACCACGCTGCCTCCTGCTTCAGAGTTGATCTGTATCAAGGACAACTTAACTACTGTTTTGTCCACATATAGATGTTTATTTAGAATAAACCGAGTGAGGCGTGGGCACAGAGAAGCCATGGAGATTTGAATACACCGGGCACAAGCCTGGAGAGGCAGGATTCACACACTATGTACAGCAATTGAATGACAAAAACAAAAAGACAGAAAACAGACAAAAATTCCTCCCAGGGACACTGCAGGAACAGAGCTCCAAGACAGACAGATTTACAGTGCCCCACTTAACCCCTCTGTGAGCGAATAACCCAGAGCAGCAAGACGACACCGTAAGGTGAATTACGTGAGTACATGTACAGGTGTGAGGGTCTGATCCTCATTCACACACAGGGCCCCTTTGTGCTGCACCAGCCGGGTAGTGGAGGCTTGGATTCAGTATAATATCAGGCCTCAACTGTAATTTAGACTCATTTGAAGCTCCCTTTGCTGCCAGAGGGGTGCGAAGGGGGCCCGAGTGTAAATGAGGGTCGGGTCCTCGATTGTTACCAGGATTTCTCTTTAGGAGCCTGTTCTGAGCGATTCCCCAGCGCTCCCTCTCCCGACTGACGTCTGCCAACCCAGCTCTGCTCACCGTTTTTTTCTCCTCTAGCAGTGAAACGCTGCTGACTGCTGCAGCGTTATTCTTGGTTTACTCCAATGCAAAGAGGAGCAGGATCTGGTCTCAAGGGAATGGAGCATGTGCAAACCTGGCCGGATCAGGCCGATTTGGGGGCGGGATGCTTGACAGTTCAGAGCACTTTAGCCCCCATTAAGCATGGCCAATAGCCCCATTCGCTTCAATGGGATTAGTCACCTGCCTAGCAGTTAAGCACATGCTTAGCTTTCCCGAATCAGGGCCAGCGTACTCAGCACCCTGCAGGATTGGGCCTAATAGAACAGCTGGCAATTGGTTGACTGCAACATCACTAGACAAAAAGCGCATCCCATGGCCTTTGGTTTGGGTTAAAAACCCACTGAAACAGCCCCCCAAATGTTTGATGTTTTAGACCTTTTCCGGCCATTGGGCTGGTCGGAAGTCTAAATCCAACATGTATCATTGCACGGAAAGCAGCAGCAGCGACGGGTTTAGCTCAATCCCTAATGATGCTACGTTTTAGAACGGATTCCAAACAGCATCAGCTCTTACTATAAATAGCGAGGAGCGCAGCAGCCGGGCTGGATGGGCGAGCAGCTCCCGTTTGGGCGACGCAGGCAGAATCCTGACGGCGCTTCGCCGTAGGAGAGCTTGCATTTGGCCAGGTCTGTGAGCCCTTCTAGCACAAGCCTCATTTATATTAAGGCCCCTTTAAGTGTCTTTGGTATTGATCTGCCTTCCAGTAACATAGTACCCAAGCACCTCGCAATCTTCAGTGCGCTTAGCCTCACAACCACGAGGGTGACTGATTTACAGCGGCTTTAAGACTTCTTTGTGCTGCCCCAGCATCATCAAGGGAACACGACTCAGGCCTTGCAAGGCTGCAGCCTTATGGAACTGGCAGAATTTCTGAGCGTAAATCCCCACCGCACCCTCCTAATTGGAGAGCCTAGCAGTTTAAGGCGCTGGATCAGGACTCAGACCGGGGTCTTTAAGTCTCAGCTTCTTGAGTGAAAGCAGGCTCGATTCTGTTGCCTGGCAGAGGGTGTACATTGCTACAGCAGGGTAGCATTTTACACTCCTTCCGGCTGGGCTAAAAAGGGCTCTGAGGATCAGGGCAAGAGAGAATCAAGCCCAGCCACTCTGGGTATGTCTGGGTCAGCTGCCTGGGGCTAGCGCTCTAAAAACAGCTCAGGTTGGGGATCAGGCTGGGAAGCCCAGGGAGCAGAGGGGGCTTCAGACCCTGGGCTCCAACTTTGAAGTGCTGCCTACACAGCTAGTTTGAGCACTAGTGTAAACCCAAGTCTGTGGACCGAGTCGGTGCTGGAGGCTGTGTAAACATATCAGTTCCCTGTCTGCATCCTGGAGATAAACCATCCCTTTCTCTCAACTTTTGTCTATCTTCCTTATTTAGACTGAGGCCACGTCTACACTACAGCCTTCTGCTGACGTAACAATGGCAATCCAGAGTGATTTCTGATCCACACGGCTGAGCCAGCAGAAAGCCCGAGTGCCGATCCAGTTACACTGGCAAAACCATGCTTGTTTCACTCAGCGGTGGGGTGGAATAAGCGATATTGCTAATTGTGCAGGTTTGCTAGTACAGGCTGCGTCCACACTAGGAGCACTTTGGCAGGATAGTGCACTGGCAGAGCTATACCTTAGTGCAGACCTGGCCAAAGCTCTATAGGGCAGGGATTGTCTCTGACCATATGTATGTACAGCTCCCGGCACAAAGGACGTCCAGGAGTCCTAAGTTTAGAGCTGGCTCTGTCTTCAGATGGAGTGTAGTATAAATCTAACAGCTGAGGAGGTTATGAAACAGCCAAGCGAGATGATCATGGATGAAGTACACCTGAGACTTTTTTCCTACTAGCTAACCTAAATCTCCTTTACTGCAGATTAAGCCCATTAGTTCTTGTCCTACCTTCAGTACATGTGGAGATCAATTGGCCACTCTGATCATACATCGCTCTGATCATATCTGAAGACTGATCCCTTCCCTTCAATCTTCTATTCTCAAGACTAAACATGCCCAGGTTTTTTAGCCTTTCCTCATAGGTCAGGTTTTCTAAACCTTTGATCATTTGTGTTGCTTCTTCTGGATTCTCTCCAATGTATCCACGTCTTTCCTGAAGTGTAGTGCTCAGATCAGGACACAGGACCCCAGCTGAGGCCTCACTCATGCTAAGTAGAGTGTCTTATATACAACACTCCTGTGTCTTATATACGATACTCCTGTTAATACGCCCCAGAATAATATTTGCCTTTTTGGCAATTCCACCATTACATTGTTGGTTCATACTCAGTTTGATCGACCAGAACTCCTAGTCCTTTTAAAAACGATATACGATTTAATAACACCTCACTACCCAGCTTCTGCAAAATCATGATGCCATTGGGGAAAAAATAAAAGGCTAATTGGTATAAAACTGCTTTGTAAAGCTAATGCCAACTCACTGTCCCAGATTCATGCTCATCCAAAAAGTTGAAGCTGAAATGTATTTTAAAAGGCAATAGTCTCTTAGGCCAGTAGGTGTCATTGTATCAGCAAAGGAGAAAAAGGGGGTCATCACCGATGCTGGATTTTTAGCTAAATTTTCGGCAGATGCTAAAGCAATTGTCCGTCGTTACCATGAATGCCAAACTCAGGGAATTTCTCTTGCCTTTTGAAGGCTGCACCCTTATACCTGCTGGGTCAGAGCCTCAGCTGGTGTAAGTCAGCCATGCTCCATTGCCAATTTGCATCAGATGAGGATCTGGCCAGCAGTATGCCTTGGCAAGCAGTACGAAAAACGCCAGCATCTTAAAAGTTATATATCTAGTCTCTAGTCTAAGATCGGTTGGGCAGAGACCTGCCCGTTTTAACCCATGGCATTAACACAAGGCTTTTCACCCCCAGATCTCAAATTGCTTTATACGGGTGGATGTTAAATTATTATCTATATAATGAAGTAGGTATTATTATATTATCCCTGTTTTACATAGGGAAACTGAGGCACATCCAAGCAGGTCCATGGCAGAACTGTGGATAGAACCCTAGTCTCCTGGCTGCCAGGGTACTGAACCACACTGCCTTATCTATGGTGATGTCTTCGCTGCAGACTCGGATCACGCCTCTCAAGCTAGCCTCGCTCCAGTGTGGCTGCTGACGCGTCGGGCTAAAATCGAGCTGCAGCTCATGAGCCAGCCGACCTGAGTTAAAAGGGGGCATGCGCCCGTGTGGAAGGAATCTGAGCTGGGGCCAGAACTCGAGTTCACTCTGCTGTGAAGACGAGCCCTGTGAAGTGTCCCGCCCACCCGTGACGCAATATTATAAACACAAGTAATTTCAAGGATTCACTGGCTGGTTGTGGTGCCTGACCAGACCAGGCACTTGTAAGCGTTCTCAGTACATGCCTCGGCACAGGCAGCGCAGCGTTACTGGTGCTAGGGTGGCAGGTTTCATTAGCGTCTTAATGGGGTTCTAAAAGTTATTTAAAAGGAATAAGGTGGCAAGAAAGAGGGGGGCTTTTTAGTACAGGCATCAGCCATCCTTGCCCCTGCTCCCACAAACGCGCGCGCTCAGCTTCAATCACCGACTCACTCTTGTGGCACTTTTGATTGAAAACGCTCGGGGGCAGGGGCTGTCTTTGCATTTTGATGGTGCCTAGCACCACAGAGTGCTGGGCCATGACTGGGGGGAGCAGGCACCCGACTCCCGCCCTCCGTTCAAATCAATAGCAGCACTTGTGCTTAAACACATGCAGGAGTGTCTCGCAAGCCCGAGGTCGTGGTTTGTACTTCCCTTCCTGTCCCCTGGGGATTATTCATTCCAGAGTCGCCTCTGTCAGATGTTAACCACTCGCGTTTACCCTCTTTCCTGTCCTTCCAAGATGGACAGTGATTCACCCCCCCAATTCCTTCCATTTGCCAGGGCTACACACCACCCAGAGAACATGAAGATTTAAACAAACAAATCACACCCTTGAGGTCTCCCCTAATTTTGACATGACCACACCCCCTTGCCCTGCACTGTACGACAGATTGCAATTGGTGAGCTGCGCTATGTTGATCCATTTTTCCCCACTGGAACCCCTTGGAGACTTTAAAATGAAGTGAGTGGCCTTAATTAGGGTTCAGCTGCTCTCTATTGCACACTGCTTTATTATTGTAGGGCTGCCCATGGGTCTCAGGCAGCCCACACACAGTGTTTATTATTGTAGGGTGGCCAGCACTGGTGGGTTTATGGGATTTTTCTTCATCTATGGGCAGGCTAATTCTGATTGAGAAAACAGAGGTAGCTGGGGTTTTTTTTGCTGGGGTAGGGAAAAAATAATTACAATCAACGTATCTTTTAAAAAAAGAGTGAAAGATCGAGTCTGCAGCCTACAAACCCTCAGTGTCCTTAAACAGCCACTGGCAAAGTGACCTGAGAGAACTAAACTCAGACCTCAAACATCTAAAAATACTAGTGTAAAAAAAGGGTTAAATATCCATTAAAAAGCCACAGAGACTGCTAACCCCCCTCCCACACACACACCCCACGCCTTGTGCTAAGAGTAGTCCAATACCAGCTGTTCAACTAGGCCTGAGCCTGATCCGCTGCCGTTCAGCAGAGACCCCACCTGGGAGAGGACCCACGCGTGGTACGTGGATCGTTTGCACGCGGCGGTGCGGAGCATGAGCTCTCACACGTCTCTCGCTGGTTTCACCCACGTTGGGGGGGGAGCGTGAAAGAAGGTCCAACCTCGCGCTCGCGTGGCTGAGAAGGGATAAGCCGGAGCTCTGCAACTCAATGCGTAAAGTCGCAGCCTAGTTAAAAAACACACAAAACAAAACAAACAATCGCCTTGTTCGTAGGAAGTGTGCGGCAGCTCGGAGTAATAGTGTTTCCTATCTAGTCAAAGCAGCAGCAGCAGCAGCATGGATAAGGCACTGAGGAGTCAGACCCTGGGGCACCGGCTCGATTGCCGCAAAGGGACCGCAGATCAGCCGTAAGCCCCCCAGCTGCAAGGGGGCAGGCAGATGGGGCAGACCTGCACACCAGTCATTCTAGACCACTGCAAAGCCCCCGAAGGACCATTGCAACAAAAAGGGCAGCTGTAAGGGGTGCTCTGCCCTCTGCCAGAGCATGCGCCAGCCCCTGAATAAGGGAGGCACAAGCGTCTCCCCCTCACCCCCCACGTGTATGCTGGGATCCAGATTTAACCCCCAAGGCAACAAGATACAGCTTGATGTAGAAGAGCTCGAGTGTGCCAGTTCTGGGCACGGGCGAGTTAACGGCAATGGCTCCGGCTCTGTAGTCTTCCCCTTTCCTTGGCAAGGTACCGTTCAGAAGCCGGATTCTGTCCCTGAAATCTCTTTGGCAGGTTCCCTCCCTCCCCCCATCCCACCCCCCAGCTACTTCCTGAAGAACTTCTTGTTGAGGAGGAAAATGAGCAGGTTGACGTTGACTTTGGCCTTGTCGAAGAGCTTCATGACGGCCACACCTTCGTACTGCAGCTGCAGCAGGTCCTGCGAGGGAGAAAGTCCCACTGGTGACAGGTCTTTGGGAGAGCCCAAGCCAACGCCCCTGGTGGTCAAGGGAGAATCTTTCCCTCGACTTCCAGGAGCTCTGGATCCTTCCCTCAGCTCCTTCTGAGCTGCTGTTGGCACATCATGCTGGGATTCTATAGCCAGCTGCATCCCAGGCTCTCTGAGCAGTGGATGAACGTTCAGTCTCCCAGCACCCCCGCCAGCGGTAGGGATTATCCCCCATTTTACAGATGGGGAAACTGAGGCAGAGGGGAAGCAACGTGCACAGAGAGTCAGTGACAAAGCTGGGAATATAGAACCCAGGAGTCCTGGCCCCCCCTGCTCTAACCACTAGATCACGCTCCCTTCCAGAGCTGGGATTAGAGAACCCAGGAATCTTATCAACCAGTTCCCTGCTCCAAGCACTCTTCCTCCCTAGAGGGGTTTACTCTGGTATAAATTAAGGATTCTAGGCAGACATCTCATCAGCCTCACTCTCCAGAGCACGCTGGCTGGGATCCCCCTGGGGGTGTCAAAGCTAACTGCCTGCTGGGTTTGCATTCCCGGGGATACTGGCGCCCAGCGGAGAAGGTACGTCACAGTCTATGGCGCAAGCTAGCTGCACGGTCAAGAATAGAACTAGGGAGATTACAGGTCTCCTGCTCCAAGCACCAGACTGCTCTCCCCTATCAGGAGCCGAACCCTAATTTATGTTCCTGGCTTGGGAAGGGAGTGTGGTCTAGTGGGTAGAGCATGTGGCCTAAGCCAGGACTCCTGGGTTCTATCCAGTCCCCTGCTCCAACCATGACATTAACCCTTAGGGGTCTATGTAATGCATACCTCTTGGACGGCCAGAGTTACAACGTAGCTGTGTCACCTCTGAACTCCAGCCACAGCTTGGTGCATTGACTCCACCTCTGTTCTGTGCTGCGGTTATGCTCAGCACAGAAGCATCCCCATGGGCGAAGGCACCAGGGCTGGTTCCCTACCTGATAGTGGAGCTGGAACTTCTCCATGTCGATCCCCATAAATTTGGCCTTCACCTGGAACTTGCCGGCTTCCCCACACGGAATGATGTCGAAGATCACGTTCCGGAACCTGGAAGGGGAGAGAGTTAAACGAGGGCAACGGAAAGGCTGAGACAGCAGCGCCCGGACGCCTGGGTTCTAGTCCCGTTCTGGAAGGGGAGTGTTGCTTAATGGTTACGGGAGGCTGGGAATCAGGACTCCTGGGTTCTAGTCCCACCTTCTGCCGCTGATCAGCTCTGTAGCCTTCACTCTGTTTGCTGTTGTACAGTGGGATAGATTATACTCTGATTCACAAGGAGTATATTCTAACAACCAGACTTGGAGGAAGAAAGCACGTGAGATCATCTCAATTGCTCATTTTTTGGCCAGCTTCAATAATTTTCCCTCTTACACTGCCCTGCCCGAGGCCCCTCTGACTCACAGCCTCTAGGCTGAGGCTGTCAGCAAAGGGGAAGTGAGCAGAGCCAGGCTGAGATGACCAGGTCTTATCACACGGGCAGCTAACTGAGTGGCTGTTGGACTGGGGCAGCTTTCAGACCGGAGCAGCACTGGTGGCGGTGAGGCCACTTACTGGCTGACAGGCAGGTCTTCTATCTCCAGCAATACGCCCTTCTCAAAGAGCCGCGCCGCCGTGTAGTGCAGCGACTGCTGCTTCTTGCTTTTCCCGTTGAGCCTTAAAAGAAAAGGAATTGGGGTGGGAGTTAGACGCAGAGAACGCCGGGGGCTGAAATGAGGTCACGCAGCAGCCTGCCTGGTACGCGATAAACGCAGAGAGTCGCTTACACTGACTCATCCGACTCACAGATCTGGACCTACAAGTCAGATCTCCAGTGGGGCCGGAGGGGGGAAGTCAGTGAGGTGGGGAGAGGCACAGAGGGGTTTCCAGATTAAAGGGATGCAGGGGAGAAGGCTCTTGAGCCCAGAGAGGAAGTATGTGCTGGATGAGCAGAGGAGGCCAACTAGCAAGGCGGCTTATGAGGTTAACTAAAGAGGGATGTAATGCTACATACAGAGTGGGGAAGAATTCCTTCCTGACCCCTGATCAGCTCCCGCCATGAAGCATGACATTCAGTTACCCTCTGGCTTATCCTGCATGAGGGTTGGCAGTTACAGCTTTGAGCTCTTTTCCGGCCCATACGTAGCCCAACGTACTTGCTGCTGGCAGCCAGGTTGCCCAGACACGTCCGGATGTACTGATTGTAATAGTCGATTTGCTCCTCATAAAACGAGGCCTTGGAGTTGAGGCCGCGGAGGGTCTGCCGCAGTTTCACTAGCTCCCCCTTGCGGTGCTGCCGGTAACGCCGCTGATGGCGGATATCCTGGAGCACGGGCAGGGATGAAAAAACAAAAAACAAACAAACAGCTGGAAAACCCCTTGCCTTGTGCCAGTTTACCGAAGTGAGAATCACGGCGACTCCTGCGGGGTTACATAGCTGACCGCAAGCTGAACGCCAGTCGGATTCTGGGAACAAGATAAGGACTACGTGGCTTAAAGTATTGGATTCCCTTTCAGGCACTTACAGGAACGTTCCGAGTGGCCGCCTACGGGCCGGATCTGGCCCACTGAACAATTCCATTCGGCCCCTGAACGCCTCCGCCCCCTCCAACACTAGCTGCTCCTAGTAGCTCTGTTGGACAGATCAGTATCGAACGTGAACTCCGTTATTGTCAGATCTGAGCACTGCACAATCAGTGTCTTTAATCCTCATCCAAGGTCACGCAGGGAGTCTGTCTGTCTGCCGGAGCCCTCTGTCTGTCTGTCCACCCTAGCGATTAATTTGGCTCCCATCTGAACTGAGCCCTTCCAGTATTAATGGACTCTGTGCATCCAACACCTTCGGCTTATCCTGTTATTGAGCCTGTTCCCAGTCCCCTGGCCTTCTCCTAGGTTCTCTAAGCCGGGGCAGGCTGCAGGGCGTGGTACCTTGGCCATCTCGTTGATGATCTCCTGGTACTGATTGGCCGAGTCCACCACCCCCAGGCTCTCCAAGTGCCGCAGGTTCCGGATGACTTTCCGCTTCTTCTCTTCCATGGAGAGCTGGCTGTTGCCAGCCAGGGAGCGGTTGCGTTTCAACCTGTCCGGGGTCTGGGCCTCGCGCAGGGCCCGTCTGTGCATCTGGTGGTGATGGAAGGCTTCCTAGAGAGAGGGGGGGGACATTTCTTCCATCAACATGGCACCTGCGGGAGCATCCCCAGAAGCAGGTTTCGAGACTTGGAGGCCGCGGGGAGAGCACAGGAAGTCAGCCCCCCAGCAACCGCACACACGCACGAGCCTCAGGCCAGAGAGAACTACGCCTCCTCCCTGAGCAGAGTGAACTCCGGCTTCTCAGACTGGGTGGGGCACAGGTGGGCCGAAGGGCTCGACAATGCTCCCGCGCCAGGGTGCGATTGTCACAGGCTGGCCTGCCCCTTTCAAAGGCCAGGAGGCCACTGGCCAGCCCCGGTTCAATTATTCGCCCCTGAGCCATAATTAGCTGCCTTCCAGCCTAAGTGGGATTAGCTGAGCTCAGGTGACAGCCCGATAAACAGCTGGGCCTCAGGAGAGGGCAGAGACCATGCTGGGCTCCTGGAGAAGGCCCTGATAGGGTGTGGAAGAAGCAGGAGACTCGGCTCTATCCCAGAGCGGATAGGGAGGCTGAAGGAGAGCCCAAGTGGGGCAGAAGCAGCTTTTGTTTGGACTTGTTACCCCGGAAGGGGTTAAGTTTTAGTCGGTGACTTGGCTGGAGGGCTAAGTCAGGGCATCAACTCCAGCTTGTGTGGGGAAGGCTGAAGGGGCCCACCTTGGAGGAGGAAATTTAGGCCGGGAGTGCCTGCAGCACCACCACACACGACTAGCAGGGGGCGCCATGGGGCAGCCACACCTGTGCTATATGCTCTAGTGAAGCTCCTCCCCTTTGCAATGATGTGTGCTTGCAGTATATATGTCAGCCAGTAGATGGCACTGTGTGCTGTAGCAAGCTCTAGGCAGGGTGTTAGCCCCTGGTAAACAAAGGAAGCAAAGCTGGGACTCGAGCTGGGTGAAAGCCTGTTTGTTATGTGTAGCGGTTGTCTTTAACAAACACCTCCTGTTTAAGACAGGCCTGCGATTCACCCAACCCCCAACATCCCCCACTGCTGGCCAACCCCTCTCTGCTATTCTCCACCCCACCTGATCCTCTGATGCAGGTGTCCGTAAGATCTCCAAGAGGGAATCCCCCGTCTGGGACTGGATCACGTCCACTAGCATCTGTTTGGTGCTAAAACAAAAGAAAGGGAGCACAAGTTACCCGTTTTGGTGGCTGCGGAGGATGGGGGGTGGGTTGAGCTAGTTAGCTGCAAGGCGATGAGCCAAACAGTGGAAGATTTCCTTGCAAATGCCACTACCAGGACATTTAAACATAGCAGAGCAAAACCAGGACTCCAGACCAAGATGGCCCTTTACTGGCTTGACTTCTGAGTGTCAGAAAAGCTTCATTGAATTCCTTGGGCCACAGGGTCCCTTTCAAAGGAGGACGCACCACGGACTCGCTGGATGCTGGATTGCCACGTTCAGAGGGCCGCTCTCACCTCAGCAGCAAGCTCCTTGTATCCGCCTCCTCGCTACTGGCCTCCACTGCATCGAACTTGTTGGTGAGGGTGAGCGAGACCTCCTGCTTCCCGAGCTGGGCCAGCACTTGCTCGGGGCTGCCATCGCCTGGATTCGGAGCGCTCTCGCCTGCAAGGCCAAAGAAAGCCGGGAGTAGCTACTCGGTCATTCATCAGGGAGAGGTGTGATCAGAGCCAGAGTGGGGGAGATCTGGGTTCTACACGGCACCCTGCCACTGCTGTTTGCAGGGTAAATCAATCAGAGCCCCTCTGTGCTTCTGCTTGCAAAGCAGAGGCTTTGATCAATAAACCATCCCACATCAAATCAGACGTCAAGAATTATAACATTCAAAAACCAGTCGGAGAACACTTCAACCTCCCTGGTCACTCGATTACAGACCGAAAAGTCGCAATACTCCAACAAAAAAAAAACCTTCAAAACAGACGCCAACGAGAAACTGATGAATTAGAATTAATTTACAAACTGGACACCATTAAATTAGGCTTGAATGAAGACTGGGAGTGGATGGGCCATTACACAAAGTAAAACTATTTCCCCATGCTAATTTTTCCCCTATTGTTACTCACGCCTTCTTGTCAACTGTTGGAAATGGGCCATCCTGATTATCACTACAAAAGTTTTTTTTCCCCTCCTGCCAATAATAGCCCACCTTAACTGATTACTCTCGTTATAGTTAGTATGGTGTAGCGAGTCGGTGTGGCTCCCCTCCTGCCCAGCAGAGGGCACCCCCTCCCAGAAGCCCAGCTGGGCTGAGCCACCACTTCCTGTCCCCGCCCCCCGGAAGTCAAGGGGCGGGACAGGAAGTAGAAAAGGAGAACGCCAGAGCTCAGTCAGGAGCCAGCCACCGCCGCGAGCAGACGTGCCGGCCGATATGGCAACACCCATTTTTTCCATGGTGTGTGTGTGTGTGTGTGTGTGTGAGAACTGTATTTTCCACTGCATGCATCCGATGAAGTGGGTTTTAGCCCACGAAAGCTTATGCTCAAATAAATTTGTTAGTCTCTAAGGTGCCACAAGGACTCCTCGTTCTTTTGGCTGATACAGACTAACACAGCTATCACTCTGAAATTATCCCACTGAGTGGTACCTGGTGCCATCTTAGTCCTTGCTAATTAGCAATCCTCCCAGCTCAAAGGAGGAAATGTAATAACCCCGAGCATCATAGAAATAAGTAATGGACCCTCCCAACTTGATCATAAGGATGAGAAACAAATGGATGCGACAGTACTGCCCACCCCACGCAGTCGAAAAACCCACAAGATGGGCTTAAAAAAAAAATCAGGAGGAGATCTAACATATAAATAGGGTTCTCTTTGCCTTTCTCCACCCCCACCCACCCGATCATAATGCACACAGGTCATGTTTTCAAGCTTTTTCCTGCAACTACGAGGACTAGAAACTTGGTTTTCTAAAAAGAACGTGAGTGGAGGTTCTATCAGTCGCATGACTGCAGGGGTTGAGGCTTTAAGGGAAAAACAAAAACCCAAGGAGGTGGCAACACTAGTTACTCACCTAACAAAGTAAATTACTTGGCCCAGGTGAATGGAATTTAGCCAGGCTACTTTCAGAGGTGGTAAAAGGCAATATATGTTCACTTGAAAGAAGACACGAGGGGAGGGGCGTGCTTGAAACTTACAAGGGGTCTGCACGTACCTATTAGAGACTGGACGGTAGGCAGCTCATCAAGGTCTTCCAGAAGCTCATGCAGAGGGTCCTTGTGATCGGGCGAAATGGAGTCCTGATGCTCTAGTAACAGCTACATCACCAGAGCGAAACCATGAGCGAGGTGGAGAGCACAGAAGGAATGAGATTAAAAACCGTATTCCAGACAGCAAGCGCCCCACCATTATATAAACCAATGCCTTGTCTGGAATATGGCACGTGCACCGCTCACCCCACGTCAAAAAGGAGATTTCTGAACCGCTCTCTAATTCTGCAAAGAGCACGCTGAGACGCCTCGGCACCGTCCCGCCGCGGCGAGGTGGCAGTAAGTGGCAGGAGCAGGGCACGCAGCCACTGCCTCGCTGAGCCCACGGGCAGGAGCAGAGCTGACCCGACCCGGGGGGGGGAGAGGGGGCAAATGGGTTTGTTTTCCGACCCCACCCCCAGCACTTGTCGCAGGTACTGGTTGGGTTGCCGAGTCCAAGGTTTGAGTCCTTTATGGTGATGGGCACCAGCGTGAGCCCTCCTTCCCCTCCCGACCGCGGCAACGGGTGCAAGGCAGACGCAGAATCCTTTCCAGACGGTAGGTTTCGGGCCCCTTTACCTTGTGGGTGTTAATGAGCTCCCCCGCTGTGATGTAGATGACCGGCTTGGCCACAGCTACCATCTCCGAGTACTCATCCACATTAAACCTTTCTTCCGGCTCAGGGACGGAACAGGCAGCACAGATGAACTTCCTAGGGGGAAATGGGGGGGAAGTATCCCTTCCGTGACTGCTGAATCCAGTCCAGGATTTAGGGCGAGTAGGGAACAGGCTGGGGAACTAGAGAGAACCACAGGACCTGCCTGTGTTGGGCAGCCTCAGTCAGGCCTCTGTCTTCTGTATCCTCAGGGGGGTAAAGCAGGAATGATACTGTAGGAAATTTCACTGCAATGTTTTATTGATCCAGTGACGGGAAGCAACAGCTGCTGAGCATGCAGCAGCTTATCCCAAAGCTACGCGGTTTTTCGTGTCTTCCTGTGGCCCAGGTCGCACTTCGAGACGCGATGCTGGGCTAGCTGGATCCCAGGCTGGCGAGTGCGGCGTTCCTGGCTGCAGGCTATGCACCCATCATGCCGTACGGTACGTTTGGCTGGGGGCTTACACAGGGGATGCCTACACTGCAATCAAAAGGTGTGAATGCAGCACATGTAGACATACCCGAGCTCGCTCGGATCTCGCTACCTCAAGTGAAAACAGCAGTGAAGCCTGGCTAGCAGGAGTTGTACAGGTCCACCCGGGGAACACAGCGGATTAGCTGCAGCGTTACTGCTATTGTTACTCGCACTAGCTCCGGACTATCTACACGCCCTCTGATTACCGTACAGTACGGTACAGTACACTTCACAAGCACAGACGCCCCCCGGGTTACGCAAACCCGCCTTGCGCAAACCCGCACTTCCGGAAAAAGTTCCGTAAGCTAGAGATAGGAGGGGGGTTTGTTTTGGGTGAGTTTTTTGGCGTAATGGTCGGGTATACGTTTCCGACTTACGCAAAATTCGAGTGACACAAGGCGGATCGGAGCGGAACGCGTGCGTAAGTCGGGAGGGGTCTGTACAAATCTTGGGCTATGAGAACCTGGTTCCTGGATCGTACCTTGAGCCTGCTGCTGCCCCAGGGCCAGAGTAGCTCCTGCTGCTGGGCACCGCAGTCCCCCCCACACCTCCCAGCAGGACTCTTTCCCTAGAACAAGCCCCTGGCTCTAACGAACAAATGGTTTGGCTCCCCAGGGGTTCGTTATAGCGAGGGCGTACTGTATCAACCACATGCTCCGTCCTGTGTGTTTTTGTCATGCATTAGCCAGCGGCATGTGCTTCTGAGCACCCAAACAGGCTAGAACTCACCAAGCAACGAGGCGTGAAAGGCAGGAGCGCTCTTGCGTTACCATGTCCTGCATCACCCTCTCCTGCCCCTCTAAGAACACACAGCTCCCACTTCTAGTGCCGTCTTCCCTCAGTCCCCCACTGGAGTCATGGAATGGAGGGTGCTGACTGAGCACCTCACAGGATCGGGCCCCTTCCAGCAAACCCTAGAGATCTGACGCTCTTTGGGGGCAGGGACGGTCATTTCGTTCTGTGTCTGCGCGACACCGGGCACCGTGGGGGCTTGTTCAGGACTGAGCCCCCTAAGTGAGGCTGCGATACAAACAGTCGATCAACCCTGACGACCCTGGTCAATTTCAGGCCTCAGCCTGGGCCAGGAGCTCTGTGCTGCTCCCGGTGCAGAGAGACCCTCTGCCACTTCTCTTCTGCTTCACAAGCTACCGCATTAGCCAAGTCCATCAGCTGTCCCCCCGAGAACCAGGTGGAGAAGCAAACACATGCATTCTTCTAAGTGCCTAAAAGGTTTTTAATTACGGACTAATTTATTCACTGGGGCCGAGGGGAGTGCCAGGAATGCTGTTTAATCATTGCACATTCGTTTTTACTCTGATCTGCTTATTGAATCCTGACGTACCGAGGGGCACACGCTAATTACTCTCAACTGTTGCCAAATGCCAGAAATGACAGAGGACAGGGGAGAAGAAGGGGCCGGGGGGAAGAGTTGAATAGAGTTTTGACTCTCTTCAGGGACAGTTTAAATTGGACAGCACAGAGGAGGCATCATTGCAATGGGATCTCGCACTGTGTGTGTCTGTATTAATTTAGAGCTGAACTGGGATCAGACCAAAGCCTTGTCTACACTAGGAACGTTTTGTCGCGTTCATTGTACTGGGCCTATTGAAAGTGATACAACCCCACCTAGGATGGATACAGTTACCAGTAGAAAGGAGCATAGACTGGAGAGTCGTGCAGGTTTGGAGAGCTAACATAAATTATGCTGATCTAAGTACAGTAGAACCTCGGAGTTACAAACCCCAAAGTTACAAACTGACCAGTCAACCACACCCCACATTTGGTACCGAAAGGATACAATCAGGCAACAGCAGAGACCCCAAAAAAAGAAAATACAGTACAGCATTGTGCTAAACGTAAATGACTAAAAAAATTAAAGGGAAAGCAGCATTTTTCCTCTGCCTAGTAACATTTCAAAGCTGTATTAAGTCAATGTGTAGTTGTAAACTTTGGAAAGGAACAACCATCCCGTTTTGTTCCGAGTTGCAAACATTCCCGAGGTGTTCGTAACCCTGAGGTTCTACTGCACAGGCATTCTGGTATAACAGAGGCCACACTATGCTTTTACTGGTGTAGCTTGATCGGTTTAAAAAAAATCACTCCCCTCATTCCTATTAATCACTTGTATTCTCAAAGTGCCTTGAAGCCTGAGCCACGGACCAGCACCCCACGGTGCTGCCTGCTGTAAAAACACAGAACAAAGAAAATGGGCAGAACTGGCCCTAAGTGTAAATCCTCTTTTCCACCCAGGTCCCTAGCTAAGGCGGCGGCTGCTCTCAAAACTCAATTAAGCTTTGCTGTTACCCCAGCTTTGCAGCAGCACTAGGCAGAGGAAGCCTGGCCTTGTGGTTGAGTCCTTAGCTTAGAATTTGAGACCTGGATTCTGTTCCCAGCGCTGCCACTGACTCCCTGCAGGAGACTCAGCAAGTCGCCTTGTACCTCAGTTTCCCCATTTGCGAAAGAGGGATGAATAATAGCTCATGTCGGCCTTGTTTGTTTCAATTAAACTCTTTAGGGGATCGGAGCAGTCTCCCTAAATGTACGTTCAGCACCTAGCGCAATGGGACCGTGGCTACAACTGCCACCGCATGGCACCAACCTGAACTTAGAGTGGGTTTCTTCCAGGTACTGGTTCACCACCCGCAGATGGCCGTTTTCCCCCTCAAACATCTTATTGGCCGCCGCGTGCTGCAGGATCTTGGCAATGGAGCCCAGGTTGCGCCGGTGCTCCGGGTGCAGGGCCACGCCGGCAGAGATATCAACGATATCGAAGCCGTCCGGAGCCACCACGGCCGGGTTCATGAAACGGTAATAGAGCAGGTTCCCGACAATCTAGAGTGCAGGGAGCAGAGAAAGGGAAATATTATTACTAATGATGCCTTGCTCTTATTGGGCTCTAGTCTTGTCTGGATGCTGCCTAAATGTTTGTTCCAGGTTATAACACATTGGTAGTTTCCTGTACAGCTTTACAGTACGGGGCCTATGAAACACAGTTCAGGAGTTCTGATGGCAACCCACAGGGGGCAGCAATGCACACACTCTAGCCAGCTCATTACCCTAGGATTATCCCTCTTACACAGATGGGGAAATGGAAGCACAGAGCAGGCATGTGACTTGCCCAAGGCCACATGGTATAACTGGAATCCAGATCCCCTAGGCCATGCTGCCCCTCTGACGGGATACTAGAGGGAGGGCAGGACGGCTATCCAACGCCTCTCTAGTCTTGATGTTTAGAGGCAGCCAGCTGCAGAGACCTTGCTGCTGTCACCTTGCCCAGCTATCTACGTCCTCTACGCACCTTGCAGATATCCTCCTCGCCGGCGTCTGGGAATTTCTCAGCCAGGGACGTCTTTAGGACTTTGGCCACGTAACGCATCCCGTAGCTAAGAGAAATCAGAGAAGAGGCTCATCACGTGGGCAGAGGTCAACCAGCAGGCTTAGAGTCACATGTGCTAAGGCCAGAGCCTGTTAACGATCATCTACTCTGACCCCCTACACAACCTCTCCCAATGGTTCCTGAATCCAGCCCAGGACAGCAGATCTGCGGGAAAGCTTTCCAGTCTTGAGCCGCTGGGGGAAATCCACCGCATCCCTAGCCCAGTTGTTCTAATGGCCAATTACCCTCCCCATTAAAAATCTGCTCCAAAGCGCGTTGGTGTCTTTGGTCTGTGTTTGTGCAGCACCTAGCACCGTGGGGTCCTGGGCCATGACTGGGGTGCCCCGGCACTGCAACAAACACAGCGACTTGGTACAAGTGATGTCTCCACTGCCAACAAAGCCCCAAGCCAGGCCCGGCTCTCCCTGGGCCAGACCTTGCCTAAAATGACAGTGTAAGCTCTTTGGGGGCATCTTCCTGCACGTCAGGCCAGCCTGTGATGCCATACGCCACCCGGCGAGCCTCTCCGAGAGCTCTCAAAGCCCTCTGCTGTCTCTTAGGTCATCTCCATGGCACCACCCTCTTGCGAATGGAGATGCAGAGTATTACTCAAAGTATTATCTCCATTTTACAAATTGCGGGGAGGGGGAAAACCGAGGCATGATTTGCCCAAGGTCGGGCAAGGAGGAAGCCCAGGTCTCTCCAACTCCCAGTCCCACATTTTGACTGCTAAATCCCACTCCATTACCGGGATGTGAACTGCGGAAAGGAGAGTCGCACTCCAGGAAAGGCAAATGAGTCAGAACAGACCCACACCCCACTTCTGCATCAGCGAGACGACACCTGCCGCAGGAGACGCCTCCCACAAGGCTCGCTAGATACGTTCTTCCTTGAAAGCACCTTTGGCATTAATTAATTAAACTAGCACAAAGAATCCTGCCTGACCCCTTTCCTCTGCAGGTCTGAGCGCTCCATGGAGGAAGGTCGGGACTGTCATCCCTGCTTTACACATGGGGAAACTGAGGCACAGAGCAGCGACATGACTCACTCCAGGTCATACAGCAAGTCGGGGGCTGGGAGTAAAACTCTAGCTCCCAGCCCAGTACCCTCTCCAGTAGGCCACGCTGCCTCACCGGCTGTAACAGACGGGCCCAGGGCTACCTACGGAATTTTCTCCACGGAAGAGGTGATGGCAGAGAGGAACTTGTCCGTCACCGCCAGGAGGTTGCGGATGGAGATGTCCAGCCGACGCTGAACCTCGGGGTGGCTCAGGGCCTGCTCGGGGCTAACATCATACGGGAGCTTGCTGCGGACAGAAGAAAGACACCCTTAAGCGTCAGCACAGGGCAAGCCAACGTGGCCTCTGTGGCGAGGCTGGGCCTGGGCGGAGCCTGACCTCTTTTGTCCGCTCTGAGACTCCAGCTGGTTGATCCAGGCCTTGTAGATGTCCACGGGGTTGGTGCGGATGCTGAGGGTTTTGTCCTGCAGAACCTCCTGCACGGGGCTGCCCAGGATCTGGCGCAAGGCGTTCTGCCCGCGGGCGTTCCGGTAAAAGCTCACCACCAGCCGGATCACGGTGGGGTTCCCCGTTAGGATGTCACGGAGCTGGTCGACTTTAGACCTGGACGGGGCGGGTGGGGTGAGAAAGGACAAAACTCTGATCTGGGCTCCAAGGTGCAGCAGCACAAATAGCCACTGAAGACAAGCAGCGCAGTTACTGTGCCTTAGGAATCTGCCAAGCTGTGGAATCAGCCGGCCGCCTGGTACCACTGCCTCCCTCCTGTGTGTATAGATTAGTCCAAGGGGGGTGTCCATGCCCCTCAGAGAACTTGGTGCTCAGACTCTAAAGGCCTGGCTGCACTAAACCCAGAGGTGTAACTGCAGTACGTGTAGACACACCTGAGCTAACTTGGGCATCAAGAGCAGCGAGGCCACGGACGCACGGGTTTGCTGCCTGAGCGCACCAAAACCTAGCCCGCGTCCTTGCACTGACAGCTAGGGAGCATCCACGTGTCTCAGAGGGTTCTAGGAATACCAGAGGCATCCAACCGAGACGGTTTCATCTGAATGCAGGGAAGAGACAGACCACCAGCTCCTTAAAAGACAGACAGGCCTTCAAGCCCCGGTCTTGGCCTCCCTAGCCGATGGTACGTGCCCGTAGCACTTACCTGATCTCCTCCTGCAGGGCGGTTTTGAAGAGCTGAAGGAGCAGGTAGGCCTCTCTGGGGTTGGACGCGTAGTTGTAGAGCGTGAAGACCACTGATTCCATGAACTTGGTCGACTTGTTCTGGGGCATCTGGAAAATCAGCTTAGCCAGGTACACAGGGTGGGTCTGCGGACAGAGGAGAGGCGTTAAAGAGGAGAGCTACCCTGGGGTCTGAGGGCTGGAACAGTCGGCGTGGTCTGGTGAATATAGCCCTGGACAGGGAGTCAGGAGACCTGGCTTCTCCTTGCAGCTCTGCTGGGCGACCTCGGGCAAGTCACTTCCCCTCTCCGTGCCCTCCCATCCTTTGTCTTGCTTGATTAGACAAAGCTCTTTGGAACAGGGACTGTCTCTTGCTCCGTTCACATGCAGGCCTGGAACAATGGGGCCCTGATCGGTTATGGCCTCTAGGCGCTACCATAACACTAGATAACAAATTAACGCCCATCGCAGGAAAACTAATGAGCAGATCCCAGCGTCGCAGCCCCCTGGGGTGCACACGCGCGTCCCTGGGCCTGGCTGGGGCAGGTGACACAGCATCCTGTGACGGTAGCTCAGCGGTGGTGCTTCCTTTTAAGGAGGGAGCTGGTCCAGACAGAGAAAGGAGCCCCCAGGGGAGAGGAAGGAGCTGAGGAGGGAGTCTGCACAGAGCATAGGGCCAGAAGGGACTGTTGGATCAAGAGCCCCCGGTGCCAGCAGTGCCCAGGTCCCTGCAATGGCAGGGAATTGATTCGGCGAACCACCGCCCGCTCCTGCATCAGCGAAAAGACGACAGTTGCAGCAGCCGCTGCCTCCGCTGGGTGTGGCTTTAGGAAAGGCCAGGGCAGCAGAATCCAGGGTTTCCATTTGATCTGATGCCGACCTGTGGGTAACCCCATGCCTTGAAGATGGGGTTGTGCGCGGACTCCCTGAGCCCACATGCAGTCCCCCCAGGGAAACCGAGGCAGCAGGCACGTGACCAGGTGGGTGGGGTGGGAGGGGAAGCAGACTGTTCCCACCCCCCCAGTAACAAAGCGGCCCCCCCCACACCCAGCTCACCTGCAGCAGGTAGAAGAGGTGCTGATAGGCCTCCAGCTTCTGGCGCTTCTCCTTGCTGAGCGACTTGAGCCCCTTCTGCTTGTCGATGGCCATCAGGTTCGACAGCTGCTCTTTGTTCTTCTTCGTCAGCTTCTTGCAGTGGGAAACCACCTCCTGTCATGGGGCAGGCGAGCAGATAAGGGGGAGGGTAGCAGGAGCGCCTAGGTGATTTAGGAGCATCCACCCCATTGACGTAGGTGAGACCGAGTGACTTGGGAGCACAGGTCTCATTGGATTTGCAATGGGAATTGTGCTCCTAAATCCTCTGGGAAAATTCTACCCCTTTGGGCCTTGGGAGTCATGCAGTTTTGCCATTTACACACCAGAGGGAAATTCACCCCTCATAAAACCACACCCACCAGCTCCACATGGATGGCTGAGGCCTGGCTCGCTCTGCATTCAGTTGGCAGGCTCCCTGTTCCACCACAGGCCTCGTGTGAATCAGCAAGGTGCTGCCAACCTCAACAGCAGGCAGCGGGACTTAGTGCGTAGCGCCAGATCTCCACCGGAGAGGGGACGACTGGCAAGCCGGGTGCCCTTGGTCGATTACAGAGCAGAAATACAGGTTCAGTTGCCCTGAACTGAGATAAGCGTGAAGGGACAAACTCAGTTCTGGGATAAGCAGGCATAGCTCCATGCCTACACCAGGGCTGGATACGGGAGGAGGTTTTCCAGAGGCACAAACAGGCACATAAAAAGGAGCCTAGGGGATTTAGGAACCCCAGTTTTAGTCCAGTCCAGGGGAGCGACTCCAGAATCACACTGGTGTGACAGAGAGCAGAGCCTGGCCCCTGAATGGGAAAGTAGGATTAGTGGAGGAAAAGCCATGAGAGAGCTGAGCTCCCCCCGCCGCCCCATGACCCCCAGACCTGCAGCGTGATCCTGTTCTTAACCAGAAGCCCGATCTTGATGTCCATTAGGTTGAGGTCGCTCTCCAGCTGCTGGTTGGAGCGGATCCTCTTCACCACCTCCTCCCGCAGCTTCAGCAGCTCCGACTCCTCCCAGAAGTCGTGCTGGCTCTGCTCCAGCAGGTGGGCGAAGCGCCGGACGATGCTCAGTGGCGGGTCCCTGGCGTGGACTGGCAGGGGACAGAGGGAAATCCCCCTTGAACGCGGTTAAATGGCTACCGAGGGCTTGTCCCGCTCAGGGCCAGCATAAAGGGGCCTTAAAAAGTGGGTGGGAATGGGAACCAAGAATGCCCCCTGCACCGGTACCTCCCCAGCTGGCGTGGAGCTAGTGCAAGAGCTCTGCGCCTGCTCTCAGCATGGGCATGGATAGGAGGTGAAGCCAGAGCATGCTGCTATGTGGCTATTTGTTGATTCCAAGCTCCCTTAGGAAACACGGCCTGAAGTTAGAGCAGCCCAGAGGCTGCTCTACTTTACACCAGGGGCTGGCATAGTCTGGTGCTGTGCAGAGACCACAGGGACTGCAAAGGGGGCTTCAGCCCATACCCGAAGTGTAGGAATGGTAATGAGAAGGCAACATCCTTGCGATTAATTAAAGCCACATCTGTATTAAAAAAAAACAAAAAACAAAAAACCCACACACACTAGACAGACAGGCACTTACCCAACATCCTGTAATCCCCACGGGCCTTGTTAGCTCTCACAAAAGCCTGGATTTTAATTACAGCATTAATCTGCCAAGACAAACAAAAGGGAAGAGGGATGTTTCCTAAAGCATCCCTATAGCAGGCAGCAAATGTAAAAAGAGAGAAATTATATATACCGTATATATATTTTACACACACACACACACACACCCCATGCAACCAGCAAACTGATTAGCTGGGGTGTCAGGCAGAGGGAGCGTACTCACTGGGATCCTTCTAGACAGTGAACTCCTAGCCAGATACCTGGGGAAATGGTCTGAGCATGGGGCAGGGAGTCGGGACTCCTGGGTTCTATACCTAGATGTGAGGTTATGTGTTTTGAGCAAGTCATTGACCCGCCCTCTGCCTCAATTTCCCCTTCATCTGTGAAGTGGGTTTATTCTCTTCCTGGCTCACAGGGGATTTGCAAGGTTTTATATGTTTGCAGAGTACTTAGGGTAAAATTTCCAAAAGCATCTAAGTCAACAGGACTTAGGAGCCACAGTCACTTAGATGCTTTTGAAAATTTTACCCTGGGTCTTACCAGCTGTTGCTTTCTTCAGGAGCCGCTACATTTGGCAACAGGCTAAATGAACTCCAGACACTCAGCTTCTCAATTTTCGCAGGCAACAGACTTCTCTACCCCACACCCCTTTACCCCAAACTTTCAAAAGGGCTTAGCGACCTTGGGTGCCACACCTGAGAGATCTTAAAGGGGTCTGATTTGCAGAAGGAAAGTGCTCGGTGTGATGTTCACACACAGAGAAGTTAGATTAAAAACCTAAATCCTTTAGCTAGGAGGTTGCAATGTCACAACTTTATTTCTTAGAATTCAGAACGATAAACACACAAGAACCTAAAAACAGAGAGAGAGAAAACAGACTGCTCCCTAAGGCGGTGAGGCACCACTCACCCCACTTTGCTTTAAACTGGTTCTTTACCAGCTCTTCTGATCAAACACTTACTCAAGAACCCCCTCGTCTGCAAGCAGGGCCAGGAATGAAGGAACCACACAAGTAAACGCACACACGCAGCTCGCAATTCCAACACCATTCTCAAAACAATGCACTCAGTCCTGTCTGAAAAATCAGCCTTCTTGAGGTGGCTCTCATCCGGCACCCAAGATCACTAGGCACTGACAAATCAGGTCCGGAGGTCCACGACACGTCCCCACCCCTTCCTCTTCATCAGGTCCCTTTCCTGCAGATTTGTACATTTCAGGTGCATACTTACATAGAAATCCCACAACCTAGGGGCAAATTCTAGCCCCCGACCTAGAAACACAAAGCTCCACCCTCATCCCCAGGTCCCAAGCTGGAACGCCACATTTGCTGATTCACTTTAAGAGGGCTCCTCTTTGCTCCAGCACAAGATACAGGAGGATCTGAGCGTCTCCCTCAGGCAGAGGAAGAAGAGGGTCTAAGGACTCTCAGGGTACGTTTACACTTCGAGGTGGGGATGTAACACACTCGCGCCAGCTCTCAGCAAACTCGCTTGCTAAAAACAGCACGTAGCCACGGTAGCACGGGCGAGGCATCCTGAGCACACACCTAGCATCTCTGATCGGCGCGCGCTCGGGATGGCTGGCCCGCCCACCGCCGCCGCGGTCTATTTTTAAGCGCACGCTAGCTCAAGTACGTCTCCTTGAGCTGGGGGGAGGGAAATCACCCCCCCTCTCTCCCGCTTCAGGGGTGGGCGTACCCTCAGCCCATTTGCAAGAGGCTCTTTTCATAGCCTCTGGGGTTATATTTTCACTTGCGCTCACGGATCAGCCACTCACGTTCTTCCTGAAGTAGCGCAGCCGTTCCCGGTACCTTTTACGAGCTCGCCACATCCTCACGTATGCCTGGATCTGAGAGGAGGGAACAGAAGAGGAGAGACGGATTTGGCCATTTTAACTGGACACAGGAAGCCTTGGAGGGTCTTCTCCGAGACAACTATTTGATCCATTTCATTTAGGCTCCCTTATTCCATCTACACAGCACTAGGGGGCGCTGGGCTCCCGCGGGTGTCTTTTCTGATCACAGATAATGCCAAGATTCTTGACCCACCTGGGGTCAACATCCAGTTTGGGAAGCTATGTCCTGCCTCCCTAAGTCTCCCCCTGCAACTAGATGCAGTGACTTAGGACAGAAGTGAAGAACGTATTCTTGTTGATGTGAAACAGCTGCTACATTCCACCCCAGAGGTGGCTGCACCTCCACAGGGATTCCCATATCTAGACGGGGAAAATAGCTGCAAATAGGATGTTGTTGCTACTAGAAAACAGAGGAGCAGGGTGTGGTGGTGGTGGGGGGGGATTACAGAAGCAGACAAGGCTCCAGTACCTTTATCACAGCATCTCTGGTTTTTTGCAAGTACCGTAATCTTTGCAGGTAAGCTCTGCGCTGTCTGTATCCTCTCCAGCATGACTGGATACCCCAAGAGAAAAATCAATCAATCAATCACACACACACCAATCAAGTACAGCGTGACATTTCTGGGGTGACCCAAGGCACCAGCTTCCAGCGTGGAAAGGCCTGGTCCGTGCCCACAGGAGGAAATCCTCACACTTCTGCCAGCCGCTGGCAGCCCAAGCTGTCCTAGGAGAGCACAGAATACTCTCAACAACCCCTGCGCCTCAGCTCACCCTGCCTCGGTTAGTCTTCAACAGAGCCTGTGAAACCAGGGCTGGCACCCGCTCCAAAAACCCAAGCTGCAAGCCCCCAAAGAGAGAGGCGGCTATGGAAAAAATACAGGCTTTAACTGTGGCCACTGCATTGCTGATTTTGCGTGTACGTTCCACCCTAACCCCTCCCTTGGGTGTGTCTTCTCAGGTGGCAAGCTCTGAGGCAGGGCCTGGTTAGCACCCCGTACAGCACCTAGCACACAGGTCCCCCGTTCTTGTCCGGTCCCGAGGCCCTACCATAATAGACAGGATGACTAATAAAAGGTGTTCTCCTCTTTGTAAATAGGGGGTAATACGGGAAGTGGTCAGGATGCCTGTACAACACCCTGAAGACCCAGCGCTATATAAATGATGTCGTGCCCATCAGCGTGTGATCGGCTCGGCAGCCTGGCAGTGCTTCTCACTTGAATTTTGATAACAGCCGGTAACTGCTCCTGCAACAGATGTCTGCGGGCCACGAATTCCTGGCGGACAAGGTAGCCCCTCATGCGGGCCTGCAGCCTCACGACGAATCCTGCGTTGGATTCCCAGAGGCGTTCCCGATCGTGGGCCGCAGTCACTCCTGTGATCGTCGACTGCAGAGATAGTAGACACAGATCAGTTCAGGAAGGACTTTGAATGCGTCAGACGCACGTACACCATCCACCAATGAGAAGGGAACACCCCCAGCAGGGTCAGCAGCTGGGGTTGAACCCAGGCCATCTGGTCCTAAAAAGCACAATCCGCTGCTGTTTTGAGCTGAAGGACCAGATCCAATCAGCTCAGAGGCGGGGACAGACTCATAAGCTTCTTACTCAGTTCAGCCAATAGAGGGAGACAGAACCACACTTTGCCAGTGCGTTACATCCAAAAGTACATACAGACCCTCCCCGACTTATGCAAAACTTGAATTTTGCATAAGTCAGGTTTGCGTAACCCGGGGGCGTCTGAATGCTAGCAGGATTCAGTGACAGGACTGGATAATCCTACGGCTGGAGAGTGCATAAAAATATCCCTCGGCTTTTGGAAGCACTAGAAACCCTCATGCTCCAGGGCATGAGAATCTCTAACGGGGTCAGGAGGAAACATCTCCCTAGGGCAGGTTATCCTGTAACAGCGGGATTCTTGCACCTTTCTCTGAAGCAGCTGGCACCGCTGCTGGAGATAGGTCACTGGGCTAGATGGACCCCAGGTCTCATCCAGTCTGGCAACTCCCATGAGCCGGATGTTTAAGAGCTGGGATTGTTGCTTCCAGTGGTATGACCCAATCTCTCTTGCAAGCCTCTGGAGGGCTGGAGAACTAATGGCTTTGTTATGAACATCTCTGAAGCGCTCCGACATGTCCCAGTGGAATAACGGGCTAGAACCATGGATGCAGCCAGAGCGTTTACCACACAGCGCGTTCGCCTGGACGCCTCGCGTATCAACATCCAGGGCCCAGCAGCCGCAAGCCAGACTCTTCAGCACTTCTCCAGCCACGAGGGCTTTGATCACAGCCCCTAGCGACTGCCCCTCACCTGGATTTCCTCCCGGCTGAGGTGGGTGGAGTTAAGGACACAGTCACGCGGCCGCTCCCAGCTGCCTTCGAAGCTCTGCAGGCTGAAGTAATACACGCTGCCGTCTTTCAGCTGGTGTCTGACCCAGTGGTGTTTGGCGTTCCCTGAGCGTTGCCGTTGGGACAGGATTAGGGGAAGGAGAGCGTTAATAGAGCCCCCCCCCGCCCCACACACACACCAAGAGGAGAGGCAGCCGTAGGGTTAAACCGATCCAGCAGCAAAATGGATTTCAGTGGCCTCCGATCAGGTTTTGAAACCAAGGCTCAGCTGGTGGAACATTTAGGCAGCTCTCTATAACCCCGTCCCCAGCTTCAGAGTTCAGCTTTCAACTCCCTGCGCTCCCCACATACATCCAGAGCAAGAGCCTTCTCCCTCGCATCGGATGCCCTGCCTATAGCAACTATCTGCCAGCCCCCTCTCTCGTTTTGACACCTGCCCTGTCCTATTTCTCCCCTCGCCGTCACCCATCCTCCTCCTCCATGAGCAGCTTGATACCAACATACCATCTAACCTCTGTCTTCCTGTCCCGGCTGTGTGACTGCACCACCCAGCCTCTCTGCTAGCTCCCTCTGCACCACACACTCAGGTTTGTAGCTTATGGCTCTGCACGACCGATGCCCATGGTCTCTCATCGCCTCTACGTATGGCGCTTATGCAGCCCTTCCATCAACGTAGGATCTGAACACAGCTGTGTCCAGTGCATTTGTCCTACGGGAGCTGAGGTGCAGAGAGACTTGCCCAGAATCGGTGGCACAGCTGGGTCTCCCAAATCCCAGGCCAGGGCCCCCATCCCCCTCGTTCAGCCTCCCCTGGCGGACGTCCCCACAACTGGTCACACTGGGTCAGCCCGATGGTCCGGCTAGCCCAGGATCCTGTGTCCGACAGCAGCTGGTACCAGGCAGGAGCCTACAAACCCGGGCAGCTAGCAAGACCACCCAGTCTTCCCCTCTCGGCTTGTGGCAGTCAGAGCTTTAGGGTCAGCCACGTCTTTCCTGTGGGGTGCGTGGAAATGGGGGGTTACTGATCGGGATTGCGGTAGCCCCTCGGGGTCCCAGTCACGGACCTGGGCCTGCGGCGCTAGGTGCTGTACGGACACAGAATGCTCCCTGCCCCAAAGAGCTCTGGATGTTGGAGGCTAACCAATGCTACCCGCTGGCGATTCAGCCCCGCCCCCGCCGTTTTCAAGGTCAGAGGAGTCCGGGGCCTTTTACCCGCTTGTCCCTTGGCAGCCAGGAGGGCGGCGAGCTGTGCCTGGTAGCCCCCTGCACATTCTGCCACGATGCCGCGCAGGGAGACGTCCGGGTTACGCAGCACGCGCGCCGTCTGAGCCGGCTTCCCTTCTTTTATGGCCTGGTTGACGGCAGCAATGCCGAGAGCCACTGCGGGAAGAGACGGGGAAGGAAGGGGTTAGAAAAGGAAGAGGGTCCATTCATCCACACCCCCGCAGCGAGGTCCAGGCCTGCCTGGAAGGAGGGGACCACGGCCAGTGGCCTCCAAGCTTCCAAACAGCCGAGTTCCTGCTTCATCGGCAGCCCAGTTCACCTTCGCACCAGCCATTCCCAGTGCGTAGTTAGCAGCCGGTGGCATGAAGCTTTGGAGAAGGGGATTAACCCTTTACGCCCCCAGGGAATGTGGATTCCAGAGGGTACAGAGTACAGGTTCCTAGGGGCTGCTCCAAGTCAGATTGCAATTGGAGGATCAGGGGAGAAGCCGGACGTCTCGGAAGGATCGCCACTGGCACGGCATTCAGCGGTGTTCACTGCTGCGGCTTATGGGTCAGCATCCCAGAACTCCCGAGCCCAGCTCATCTCGCAGGGCCTACCCTGATCCCTGGGGCCGGCACCTTGAGACCTCAGAGGAGAGCATCTCGCAAGCCCTGGATATTCAGGGAGGGTGGAAAGACAAGCACCACCGGGCTAAAGAGTCTCTCCCCATCCTGCATTTCTTGGCGCGCAGGGGAATAACGGAAGAGGGCCGGGCTGCAGCTCCAGCTTGAACCTGCTCCAAGTTAGCTTCCGAGCCCTTACGTCTCCTGGCTGCCTCGGTGTCCTGATTGGCCTTGGAAACCCCTTGCTGGATCTCCTCCCACCAGAGAGCTGCTCCATCATCTCCGGTCACCTAGGAGACGGGAGGCAAAAAGTGATGAGCTGGGGAATCTTTACAAAACACATGCAGAGGCGGTGCTTCCGTCACGGAGATGCAACCACCTCTGGGGAAGGGGCGGCCGGCAAAAACAACATTTAACGGAGTGGGAGGAATTTGGCTTAAAGGCCCCAGGGCTTTTCTGGAAAATGCAACGGGACCTTTTGGAACCAGGCGGAGCAAGACGCAGGCAAGAGCCTGGAAAGAAAAAAAGGCAGAAATTCCCCATGTTGCACGGTGGCTTTGGGCTTCTAACCCAGGAGTGTGAATCCTTAACCCAGCCTTGGAATGACAGTTCTCCTCCGTCCCTCACGTCTATCAAGCTGGATCGTTCTCTGCCACACGCTGGTTTTAATGTGTCCCAAGCAACAGACTTTCCACCCCCTCCCCAGCAGCTGCTCTAGGCGGCGCAACGCCAACGGTCCTACCTGGGCTTTCTGCCTTAGCGCGGCGGTCAGCACATCGTGGTAACGCCTCGCTCCTGGGAGCGTCACGGCAGAGAACCCGGCAGAGGGCAGCAGCAGAGCAGTGAGCGTCTTCTCCGGGTCGTTCTGCGCCAGCGCCTCGTTGATCAGTCTGACGGCGAGGATCTCTGTGCCAGGAAGAACAAAGACAGCCGGTGATTCAGAGCCCAGTACAGCTCACGGAGCCCAACGCTCAGGTATAAAAGCCACTTACTGTCGTTTTCGTCTTGCACCGCCACGTTGGCGCTGTTCACGCAGGCCTGGATGTCGTTCCAGCTCAGGAACGCAACCCCGGCTTTCCCAGACCGGCGCTTCAGTTTCAACAAGTCGTCAAAATAGCTGAAAGGGGAAAGACAGAGCCAGCGCTTAGCACAGGACTGAAAGGTCCCGCATCCAAGGGTCTGAAAAACGCTGTTAGAAAATGTCAAAACGCCCCGCCGCAGGAGGCAGTCTCTTGGTTTCCAAAATGGGGAAACTGAGGCACAGAGCGGTGACGGTCACGCGTTGAGCCAATAACATAGCTAAGACTGGAACCCAGCAGTTCCGACTCTTAGTCCCGGCTTTGGCCACCCAGACTTCCACCCCTCCTGCCACAGGCAGGAATAGAACCCAGGAGTCCTGACTTCCATACACAAATTCACCGCTAACTTTCTTAACATAAGACCAACATTGTTTTCTCCTCCAGCAACAGATCCCTCTCTTGCCACCTGACCAGCAAGAAGCTGGGTCCAAGCGGTGGCTCCTGCAGGCTGCTGGGGAGATCTGCAGTCAGCCCCAGATGACCTCTGGTAACAGAACCAAGTTACGGACAGAGTTTAACCCTTCAGGTCGTGGGTTCCTGCAGGTCCTGTTTCACAGCCTCAGAAACCTCCCACCCAGCTCGACCCACCTCACAACTGTCAGGGGCCTGGCTCTGCCATTTTTAAATACCACAAAGCCTTTTAACTCATTCACGGCCAATTCACTCCACTGGAATCGTTACACGGGGCGTCATTCCCACTGAAATCCACCCAATTACCGCTGCGCGTTTGCATCCTCGATATCAGACAGGCCCAGGGCAGGGCTGACCAGGCTACTCCAGAATCCATAGACGTCCCCAGCTTCTAGCGCCCGGTCGATCAGCGCCACGGCCGAGAGCATCTCCACTGCAACGTACAGTTCCTCCTGCCCCAACTCACCCTGCAGAAGTTGGGAGGAGGGAGGGAGAACGGACACACACAACGATGATCCTTTTCTGCCCCCCAATTCCTACAGCACCCAATGTGAATCCATTTACAGTAGGGGAAACTGAGGCACAGAGAGACTTGTCCCATGCTGTCTGTGGCAGAGATTGAACCCAGAGCACCAGCCCAGGGCTTTTAGCACCAGGCCAATGAGCCGTAGCGATTCCCCCATTGTGAAGGTGGCCCCCAGGATGGCAGCAAAGAGCCGACTGTCCGACAGCCTCTGTCACCGCTCCTCCTCTCCCCGACCCCGGAGACGCCGCCCTGTCCTCACCTGCGGATGGTGTTGCTGTAGCAGACAGAGCTCGTGCTGGTACAGCTGGGCGGCGAAGGGAAACGCCTCGGGCAGCTGGGCCTCGGGGCTCATCAGTTCTCGCGCCGTCTCCGTCGCCTCCCCCCGGCGGATCGAAGCGTTGATGCGGCTCACGGCCCGCCTCACTGCGCGCCCGCGGGACAAAGGAGGCAAATTAACAGCGGGGGGCGGAACTCGGGGCTCAAAATCGAGTTCACGCCGCTTGCGCGGGAGCCGCCACGCTGCAAAAAAAGAACGCTCCAGCGGCACGGAGCGACTGCATCTCCGCCGCGTGGCGAGCTCCAGCTTCACCCCACCCCGGCCGCTGGAGTCTGTAGCCCGGCTGAACTCGAGCCAGAGATCTCCGTGTACGGACGGGAGCCGGGTCAGGGGCAGCACTGCTGCGATCCCGCCGGCTAAGACACGGGTCTCCTGGAGCCCCGGCTCTGGGCTACTGAGGAATCGTTCTGCCCGGTTCCATTCAGCGGCGATAATCGTGGGGTGTTGACTTTGGGACGACGGGGGCATCTGATGGCGGAGATCTGGGGCCCAGGCTGCCTGAAATCTGCTTTGCAACCCAGATGCCACGTGCCCCGTGCTGACGGTCCGTTACCTCTTCCGTACCACGTGCATTTTGAGCTGCACAGGGGGACTCAGGGCAGGCGTGACGCCCTCTGCCCAGGCCCGGGACTGGCCCCAGCGGCTCTTTGCTGCCTTGGCAGCAGTGCGGCATTGCAGGGCAGGGGCAGGATGGCTCCATTGGGCCAGGCAAAGTGCCCCCCAAGCAGGGACAGAAGTTAAGGATGGCCCAAGCCCCAGCAGTTCCCAGAGCTGATACAAGCTACCTCCCTTCTGCCTACCCACTGGTACACGCCCGGCCCCTATAGCAGCCTGGGCATAGCCAGACGCCAAGCGTGACGTTCAGACCCTCTGCGGCTGGGGCGCTAATGCGTTAGCATTTCCGACACACGAGAGGGAGCAAAGGCAGCAAGTGAACAGAGACAGGGAGTCCCTGCGGGGCAGGCGTCTCTCAACGATTCATTGGCCTCTCTGGCGAGGCGGCCAGCAAAGGTGCCAGTTACAGCGGGGTTGCGGCGTGGGTCACTAGGAACTGGAGCAAGGCCCAACTGCATCAGGAAGAGGCCGAGAAGCCTGGATCTGGCCTCAGACAGCGACCCTGGCTGTCCCCTTCGCTGCATGGGGGACGTGGCATGACTTACTGGCGTGTTCCTGATCTCCCTTCTCATTGGCTGCGTAGACCCCCGCCTGCACCTCCTCCTGCTCCAGCAGGTCCACGTAGCCCAGCTCCTGCGAGGAGGAAAGCAGCAGGAGCTTGCACACCAGGGAGACCCGCCCAGCCAGCCTGCGCCCCTCCCGGGACCACGCCCGCCATCCCTCCAAGGGAAGTCGCTCACATGCAGACCGGCTGCAGGGCTTCCTGAATGTCCGTGTGTCACAGGAAACCTTTAGAGCCTGGGGCTTTCACTTGATCCAGACCCGACCCAATACAGGGTGTCTGGACTGCTAGGGCCTGATCCCACAGCATCACCTGGTTTCTGTCCCTGCAATTTTCCTCCCCCGCTCCAGCCCTGCTGGGCCTTACCAGCGCTTTCTGCTCCCGGTCGGTACTCAGCTGATCCAAGTACCAGGCTGCGTTTTCCCGCTGCACACCGCGCAGGGCCAGGACGGGATCCTGCAGGGCCCGGCACAGAGCCGGAGGGTCCTGCCTCTCCAGAGCATCGTCCACGTATTCCAGCGCTCCGTGCACTAGAAGAGAGGCACGGAGACACCGCTAGAGAGCCACTAGCCTGGGGCGCTTGGTACCATGGAGCCCTGGAGTCAGCATCATTTGGTGAGGGAGGATTTAAAAGGGCAGGGGATCGGCTCAGGATTGGGCTCCACTGACCCAGCCGGCTGGCTTGGAACGTCAGCTGTTCTGTGAATGGTCCTTTGTCGAGGAACCCGTTTTGAAAGGGCTGGTTGATGTGTGTGCAATATGCTAGCTCCATCCTGTCCCCTTATAGCAGCTGGCTCACAGAAAAGAGCCTGCTACTGCTGCCAGCTGATGGAGCGACTCTCTGCCCCCTACTGATGACCCACGAGCTTTGATTTTCTAGCATACCCGCAACGAAAGTTAAAAACTGCTCTTATCAGCAGAGCTCAAAGCTCTTCGCCAAGGAGGGCAGTATCTTGATCCCCATTGTACAAATGGGGAAACTGAGGCACGGGGCGGGGGAGGAGAGTGCCTTCTCCAAGGTCACCCAGCAGTGTGGTGGCAGAGCAGAGACTAGAACCCAGGTCTAAGGCATCCCAGTCTAGTACGCCAGCCACTAGGCCACACCCACTGATGGTGGCGCTCGACCTTGACTGATGACTAGACCAACATAAGTCTGCCCCAGCTTCAGCCAACAGAGCTGCTCATGCATTAGAGGCTTGTGCTTCAAAAATCCAGAGGTCTGGGGTTCGATACCCGCTACCAGCCACCCACACAGGGGCAATGCATTAGGGCTTGTCTACACACGAAAGACAATCCGGAATAAGGTTGTGAATTTAAAGTGGATTAGCTATTCCTGATTAATCCACTTCCAAAACGGAGTTAAACTAATTCACAGTGACCACACAAAAGCCCCATAGGAGCAGGAGGCAGAGCTCAGTGGTTTGAGCATTGGCCTGCTAAACCCAGGTTGTGAGGTCAATCCCTGAGGGGGCCATTTAGGGATCTGGGGCAAAATCAGTCCTTGGTCCTACTAGTGAAGGCAGAGGACTGGATTCAATGACCTTTCAAGGTACCTTCCAGTTCTATGAGAGAGTATATCTCCATATATTATTATTTATACAATAAAAGGCACTTATCCTGGAATAGGAGCATCTCCATCCCTGCAGTCAATCAGGCCTAGCGATTCCCTGGGTAGACAAGCTCTTATAAAGGAGTTTACCCAGGTTACCTGCTTCAGGGATTCCCTTTGTGCCAGGGGGAGTCAGCGAAGGAACCATGTGGAGAACCTCAGGCTGCTCCTGAAATGAAACCCTTTGCCCCATAATGGGGAGGGAGAGATTCCCCGCCTATTGCTCTTGATCAGGACTCTGAAAACAAGTAGTGGGGGCACAGCCTCTGCTCTGAAGAACCCAGCCTGGGTCTCACATGAAACAAAGCCTTTTGGGAGAGCTAGTTAGTGTTGGGCAGATCTCCCACGCCAAGAGGACGTGCTCAATAAGCAGCATATCTACTCCAGCAGCTCTCGGGGGGGCACGTTGCTTTGCTCACCGTTGACTTTGTTGATGTTCCCTTGTATTTCTGCCTGAGTCAGACACCGGTCGTAAATATCCTCACTTTCCGGGCTCTCCTGCAGGTACTGAAGAGGGAAAAGCCACCCACCATTGCACATCTTCACCTAGATGCACCCCGCTTTTCTCCAAACGCACCCCCATATCCACCAGCTCTGCCCACCCAACGTTCCTCCTGTGGCCAGGTCAGCCAGCTTTAGGCCAGCCCTCCACTTCCTTTCCTGGCTGCAGAGAAATCCACCCTGCGTTTGCTCTCGATCCATTTCGAAGATGACTCGAGCCCTGAACTTTAGGTGTCAAAGCGCGAGGAGCCTCCTCCAATCATGATGCACTTCACATCGCCGTGGGCCACATTTAGGATAAGAACCTACCACTACCACCAGGTAACACTGAGTGCTCTGCCCTTACCTGGTTCCTGGCATTGCCAGCTTTCTCCATCTTCACCTGGAACAGCATCTCCTGGTAGACGGCAGCGAGGTTCTCTCGCAAGTTGAGCAGCATGGCGCTGGGATTGTGCAGGGCCGCCATGGTCTGCTCCACCACCCCCCTCTCCACGGCTTCGTTGATGGCGAGGACGGCGGCATGGACTAGACCAGGCGCGGCAAGAGAGAGAGAGAGACAGAAGAGCATCGTGTGGTCAGAGGCTGGAGCGACAGGATTTGAGACTTTCCATTTATCTGTGGCCCGGATCTACACAGTGACAGAGCGTTGCAACTCCTGGATTTTAGGGGGCTTGAAAAAACAGTCACCAGAATCCACAAACCCTGGGTTGGGCGGTTGCTCTCTATACAATGCAGGGGGAGAGAGGGGCACCTGGGACCGGGATCCACAAAAGCCAGCGCGCTAGGCAGGGAGGTGCCTAAGGTAGCTAATGGGAGATGCTGATGGGTCCCACCCCTCTCCCGGACTGGAGGCAAGGTTGTGATCCACAGGCAGGATCCACTCTCCTGGAGTCAGGGGTCTAAGCAGCATGCACCTACCGTAACTCTCCCTTGACAACCATTAACCCTGTGGATCGCTAACCACTAGGCTACAGCCACTGAAGGTTGTGCTCCATTGGTTGGTCTACTGACGGCTAGACCAACACGAGCCTGCCCCATAAAGAGGCCAAACACATTCAGGTTTACAGAGCTGGATTAAGCCAAAAGATCCCAGGGAGGGACTCAGACAAGCGCCGCTGCGGGAAAAACCACCCCTCACGCGTTATCCTAGGGAGTAAAATCACCTGCCGCCTCATCCACGGAGAGCTCGCTGGCGAGAATCCCGCCGATCTTGCTGAAGGCTGGCATCTGCAGGCCGTATTTCTCCAGCTCCCGCTTCATGTTGTTAATTTCCTCCTCTGGAACAGAGCAAGCCCAGTCAGTGAGTACACACCCGTTTGGGCCGGGCCTGGCACCACACTCCTGCTGACATTTCTGTGTACCGTGAGGATGGCAAGCAGAGGCCCCAAGCAGGAACGGGCCCCGGGGATGCCAGGCACTGTACAGAGACTGAACCCCCACCCTAAACGGCAGGTGACGTCAATGGACATCAGCCAAGTTAATCCGCACCAGGAGCCCCCTATGCGGTACCACAGGCTTCACTGGAGCTGTACATGTGCACAGGGATCCAGTGCAGAATCAGGGCTATACGGTAAAGAGACATTCAGTGTCCCAAAAGAGAAAAGCTAACGCAGCCAGCAGCAGGATGTGTTTCTGTCTCTAATGTCAACAGGGCTGAATTGGGTCCATACATCCCAAATGAGAGAGTGTGGTCCAGTGGGCAGGCCTGGAGTCAGGACACCTGGATTTTATTCCCACCTTTGCCACTGATCTACCCTGTGACCTTGGGCAAGTCACTTCCCCCTCCCTGGGCTTCTGTTTTCTCTCCCACACTTTGCCCATCATGTCTATTTAGACAGTTCAGGGCAGGAACGGTCTCTTAACATGTGCACGTACAGCACCTGGCACAGTGGACTACTGATCTCTTTAGTTAACTACTGAGATACAAAAAAAAAAAGTCAATTTTCTATCTGAGCTTAAGGAAAGCTCCTTATAAATAAAAAGCCTGCTGAAGCATCCCCTCTGCAGAACAATTCCAGAGATACAAGCAGTAAATACAGATCAGCTAGAGTTAACCAGGAAACCCCCAGAAACTAGCCCAGATTTGTCCTTTACCATCCCATACCTGTAAAGTTCACTTTCCCGTATAAATCCTGGATCTGTGGAGCCAGCCCCAGCTTAAACAAGTATAAACTGAAAATTTAAAACAAACACACTTCATGGATGAATTTAACAATCCAGTTTTTTCCTGACACACAGTAACACGCACACACTACAGGGTTTTTAATCCATACAGTAGATGACCCAGTAAGCTCTGTGGTCTGGTCATTAGAACACAGAACTGGGAGATCACGGTTCTGCAATGCCAGCTCTGTGACTGGCTTGCTGTATGACCTCAGGCAAGTCACATCCCTTCCCGGGCCTCAGTTTCCCCATCTGTAAAACAGGGACGATACCCCTTTGTAAAGCATAGACACCAGCACTCTGTGACCCAGACTAGCTGTCTGCTGCCTTCCAGAGAGACTGAGGTAGTTGCTTTGACCTTGGAAGTGCTAAATAAACTGGACCCCATCTCTCCCTCCCTCTACCAGTCACATGTGTTCAGTCAGAACCCCCCCTTGTCTTAAAAGGGAGGGGGACGCTGTCAGGGTGTTCTCCCCTCAGCTTTGGGATCAGTCCACCCCTCTGCTCTGAAACAGCCCAGACCCAATGGCTTTACGGGCCTGGGGCACCCCTCCCACCCCCTCCATGCCCCATATTTTGCGTGGATTATATTTATAACATTTTGTCACGGCATTTAGAGTCTGTGGCAGGCCTCTCTGTGTGCGTTTGAAAACCTAGGCCTAATATTTCCAAACTTGGGGGCCTAAGACTGGGCACCTAGAGAAAGTGGCCGGATTGTCAGAGGCACTGAGCACCCCCCCCACACACCCAATGGGAGCTGCAGCAAAATACCTTTGGGGAACAAATTTAAAAAAACAAACAAACAGGGGACGTAAGCATAGAATTGGATACCTAAATCCAGTCACGCAGATCCCACACACACACACACACACACACATGCCATGCGTGGGAGTCGTCTATCAGACATGGCGTTAAACATGTGCATGGGAGTTTAAGGATCGGGACCCAAATCTGAGAATTACTGGCCTCAGGAGATAAACATACAACAGCCACCAGAGGGCGCAGGTATCATTGATTAAAATCTACAGGCAAAAAAAACAACCTCCTCAGTTCCTGTAACTAGGGCTCTACCAAATCCACAGCCATGAAAAACACATCACGGATCGTGAAATCTGGTCTTGCGTGTGCTTTTACCCTATACTATACAGATTTCACGGGGGAGACCAGCGTTTCTCAAAGTGGGGGTTCAGACCCATAAGGGAGTTGCAGAGGGGATTGCAAGGTTATTTTAGGGGAGCCGCGGTATTGCCATGTTTATTTCTGCGCTGCCTTCAGAGCTGGGTGGCCAGAGAGCGGTGGCTAGTGGCCAGACGCTCAGCTCTGAAGGCAGTGCCCTGCCAGCAGCAGCGCAGAAGGGTGACAATACCATACCGTGCCAGGCCACCCTTACTTCTGTGCTGCTGCGGGCGGCAGCGCTGCCTTCAGAGCTGGGCTCCCGGCCAGCAGGCAGAAGTAAGGGTAGCAGTACCACAACGCCCCCTCGCCGCCCCCCCACAATAACCTGGCAAGCCCCCTCCCTTCCAACAATTCCCTTTTGGGTCAGGACCCCTACAATTAGAATACTGTGAAATTTCAAATTTAAAAATAGCTGAAATCATGAAATTTACCATTTTTAAAATCCCGTGACCATGAAATTGACCAAAATGGACCGTGAATTTGTTAGGGTCCTACCTATAATCCCAGAGACACGCAACCCGTTTACGCGTTACATCCTGGATTTCTCCCTCACCTCAGAGCATGAATGCAATAGACCACCCGTGGCATGTTCTTCTTGTCGTAGATGTCTGTCGTCTCCGGGTGAAAGATCTGTTGGCAATACAGACAGCACCCATGTAAGTGCCAATTAGCTTTAACTATTTGGCAGCACACTATAGCCAAAGGGCTAGACATGGGCTGGAGACTCAAAAGACCTGGGTTTGATTCCCCGTTCTGCCCTGACCTACTGGGTGACCTTGACCTGCCTCTCAGTTTTCCCATCTGTAAAATGGTGACAGTGATACCGATCTCCTATGTAAAGTGCTTTGAAGACCTGAAGCTGAGAAGCGCTAGGGATTATCGTTACAGTCTTTGCTGACACAGAGGGCCAATGCTGATCCGTGTGGGGAACAGCTTCCACATGGTCCCATGGGGAGAACGTGATTCAACAGACCACTCTGTCGAGCATCTGGCAGGATTTTACAGCCGTCTAGACTTCTACTATTAATGCAGCAACCCCTTAACGCCCCCTCCTTCCACGAGTTTCACTCTCGGGTCACTGCAACTCTCAGATGGAGAAGGGATCGCTCATGCAGACCTGACTGCGCCCTAGAAAGTCTTACGCCCCTGCTGGGCAGGAGACAAAAGGAAGGTTCCTTCACGTCCACAGGGTTTCAAATGAAGATTTCATTAGCCTGACCAGCTGCCTTTGACTCCACAAGGTGTTGATGATACACCCGGCTGGGTGGAATCACTCGAGCGGCTCCCGCTCACGCAAAGGGGCTCTGTGTTTTTAATCAAAGCAGAAAGCACGTCTCATCTTTTCCAGGCTCTGCTTTTGGCCCGGACACGCTGATGCTAATACATTACCGTAGGAAGCCCCAGGTGGGCCATGGCCTTGCGCCAGTGGTTGATATTATCCGTGTGTCGAAAATGAAGTCCAGTTGCCTGGAAAAAAAAAAAAGGAGGAGAGATTAAACACGGGGTTAGAATGACCCTTCCGTTTTGGGTGTGTTATGCCATTGTTGCCCACTAGGGGGTTTCTTGCGCCTTCCTCCGATGACGCTGGTCCTGGACACCGAACCGAATGCACCAGCTACATCTTGTTCTTCCAAACCCATTTAAGCCAGTCCAGGCCACGAGCAATGCAGCGGTGACCCTGATTAACCGTCAGCTCTGCATGGACCAGGTCTGGAGCGAGCTCTGTCGGAAGCCCGCCCAAAAAAAGATCACCCATCCATCCACCTTTGACGCAGGAGAGGCTGATGCAACGCCAGCGTCATGCGGCGCTCAGCTTACTCATAGACACAACATAGCAAAGATTTGGCACATGAGCCATTTGACACCTGCAAGGAAATCAGGCAGGTCTTGCAGCACACACCAGTATCATCACCTAGAATTAAAAGGATTTCTTGTTCACACTGAATCGCATCAATCGAGCGAAGGCCCCAATCCTGCACAGACGTATTTGTTTGTACGTACTGCAGTAGCACATAGGTGCTTCAGCCAAGGACCCATTGTGCTAGGCACTAGACAAACACACAACAAAAAGAAGATAACAATAGTCCCTACCCCCAAAAAGGGCTTAACTTTAGTCACAGTAAATAACCCATCAAAAAATCAACCAATCGGTTGCATTGCAGGATCAGAGACTAACGTGTTAATTGCATTTTCTTTTTAAATGTTCTGCTTTTCAAACAATTTTACAAACATTCATATAGGGCCAGATCGGCCAGAGACTCTCACACCTGAATAACTCTGCTCACAGGAGTCAAATTAAGCATGTGCTTAAGTCTTTGCAAAACGAGAGCCTTCGTTCATGCAGCAGGGGTAGTTAATCTAAGAGGATACGAACAGATTCAAAAGCATCTACCCAATAAAGATTTTCCCATTGATTTCAGTGGGAACAGGATCGGCCCCTACAGCTCTGGATTCCTTATGTTTTATGCATCATCACATCATGTATCAGAAATAGACACATGGGCTGCATTTATCCAAGACAGTCTTTGATACGTTGGAAATAGAAGGGGACTTCAAAAGGCCCTCGGGGTCTAGAATGAATCACCAACAACCTTTAAAAAGGAGCCTTTTTTCCTGCCTGGATTCCCAGTCACGCTAGGTGTCTGGAACAAGGTGCAGAGATTTAATCATTTAATTTGGAGCAGGGATGGGATGCTTACAAAAGGAGGATGGAACCCACATGCCGCTGTGTCAGCAAATAAATTAATTGCTACAGTAAAATAAATTCCGTTTTAGGTCACGTATAACCAACCTGTCACACATCCAACACAGGCAGCATCTCACATGCCAGTTCCATACTGTGGCTAAAATGTTGCGGTGTTCAGAGAAACTGAGCGTTTAAGAGAAAGTCATTGGACCTAGCAGAGTGGATTTAGGTTAAACCTATTAGGGCCCTTAATTCTCATTCACACCAAGCTCCCCCCGCCCCACCCCCCGGCTTTTTACAGCGCTCTGGCAGTGTAAAGTCTTCTGTGCATGAATGGGTTGAAATTCACCCCTTTACAGAAAGCTAGCAAAAATGCTGATGTGCTTAAGGTGGGATTTTCATCAGCATTGACTTGCACCGGTGCAGAGTTAAGCCAGCGTGGCAGGCTTTTGAAACTCCCAGACTTCAAGATTTTAAAGCCCCATTTTGAAGATTTAAGCGGCTCGTTAGCGTTTGCATTGGCCTCTTAGAGGGGTAAATTTCTACCTTATACAAGGGACACAGACTGACAAGCTGTGGGCACTTGCTCCCCACATGTGGTTATCCAGTTGAGTCCCCTGGCCAGCATTTCTAAAGCTGAGCTCTGAAGGTTTTATTCTGCCACCCATCACCACAGTATTTGAGCATCTAAAAAAAAAAAAAAAAACTCAAAACTTTGGTGGCAACACAAGTTTCAGACAGGGAATCTCTTGATCTGAAGAGAAATGGTCTTCTACTGATCTACACCCTCTCTACATGGATTGATAGTGCTACCCAGCACTTTATAGAGCTGGATAGGCACTAATTAACTTTCACAACACCCCCTTTAATTTAGAGGGGGGCGTTATTCAGATTATTAAGTGAACATAGGCTGGTCCGTTTCATTCATGCCTCTCATCAGTTTCACTCCCAACATTTACTTCAGAGAGGATCTGGTTTGCACAAGTGCTGAGCAATGGCAGTTCCCGTCAGCTCCAGTTGGAGAGGTGCCAGTGGTTTAAGTTCTTTGCCCGAAGCCAGACAACGAGCCAGGATTGGAACCCAGGTCTCCAAAAGTCCCAATCTCAAACTCCCTCCCTCTAACCCAAGCAAATCCCGTCACCCGACTCCTTTACCTCGTAGCGCGTCTGCTCACGGTCATAAATCTTTTTCAGCGGGACGATGTCTGGTGCAAAGCAGTGTCCCAGCTTGGCAAGGACGACCCCGTTCCGTAAGCTCTCCTCCAGCTCCGTAGGGGAGGCCAGCTCCTCGTTCAAACAAGCCTCCATCCATCTGGAACAAAAGACGGAAAACCGGTTAGGGAGACAGTTGTTTTCACAAGACCTGCACTTGATGCGGTAGCAGCGTACTGGTCTCCCACCAACCCTACGGGGCGTTCCAGACACAGCATAGCCACCGGGTTGGGCTTCAGGATACTGAGATGTGTAACGATGAAAAAAATATTTTGCATCTGTTCAGACAGTGCTTTTTCCTCCTGGGTTTCTGCATTTTACAGACAGGAGACAGCAAGGCACAGAGCTGACTTGGCCTGGCCAAGGTAAGTGGAAAATGCAGCAGTCAGGAATCCACTTGTGCCCGAGCCCATGCTCAGAGCCCTTTGCTTCCACTTACTGTTTGCTGGTAGTCTAACAACATTGCCTCTGGCTTTCCAGGCCGGCCACCCTTTATTCACAGCAAAAAGAAATGTCATATCTCCCCCCCCCCCCCCGCTTTATATTTCCTATAAAAGCCAGAGTAAAAAATGGTATTGCTGATCCCTATAAGCCTATCTACTGGGTGAGTGGGTGGGGGTGGGGGTGAAAGACTGACAGCAAAGACAACCTTGAAGGGTCAGGGTGTGCAAGATTTTCTTTGCTTTATTGTAAGCAGTTTTCAGTTACTCCTCCGCACTCCCCCCCCCCATTGCCTTTCATGTCCCTTCCCCCTCTCCTAGGGGTCACAACCCACTTGTGAAGAAACACAGATCAGCCCATGCATGCCAGCATTGCGGGGAAAGGAGTGACTTCAGAAGTCCCAACACCGGTGTTTGATTTAGAAGGCAAAACCTGTTATGCAGGAGACAGTTAAGGTAGGTCAACATAACCCTGACAGGGCCCCTCTCATGAATCAGTCATCCTTCCTATGGGAATGCTCGCTCACCGTTTCGCTTCCTCTAAGCGACAGAGATATTGATAGGCGACATTCTGTCTCCTCTGCTCATCCATCTCATCGGCGGTGAGACGCTCATCTGGACAATTCGAGAGAGACGATACCAGGTCAAGCGTGGACAAGAGTTTAGGTTTTGTTAAAACAATAATAATAATTAATTAAAATATTTCAATTAAGATTTCAGAAAACTTGGTAAAAATATTCCCAGGATTTCCAATGCCAATGGCCTCTCAACATCTCCTGCGTTGTTTGCTGCACATATTTTGCACCACCGTGCTAATGCACAAGAACCTGAAAGTGAATTCAACCGGTCTCTTCTCACTGTCCACACTGAAGGAAATGCAAGACAGAACCACAGCATCAGTGGTGAAGGACAATTTTTTAAAACTGTCGGTTGCAATAAGCAAAAGGCGTTTGCCAAAAATCTGAGTTTTTAAATATGTATTTCTAACCGCACTCTCCCATTTCAGCTCTTAGATTTATGCAAAATTACTTTTTAATACCAAAAACAGTATGAATTTTGTGTTTCGGTGGCCACAGCAGCAGACTCTGCCCCAGCGCCATGTCCTGACTAGATGAGCATTAGCAGAAATTAAAAGCCACAAACTTCCATTCCCACCATGGAAAACACCAACTGAAGTGACTTCATCTACAGTTATGAATCACAAGCTGGCTGAGGCGATGCACACACTGAAGAGAACAGTTGTACGGTACTAGAGGGGGGATGGACTATCACATGACTTAATAACCCTTTCCATCTAACGGCTATTATGTTCTGGCTGTCTACTTTCTTTTTCACATGTAAACAGATCTGGTTTTCCCTTCCCACGCTGCATGGCTAGCCAAAAGAGAGAGAGAGAGCACGCTGGGTTAACAAGTCCCTGTTGTACTCAGTCAATAGGTCATATTTAAAATATCTTCAGCCAGATTTGTAGTTTTTGCACTCACACACGCCTTGTGTGTTCAAAGCTTCCTAGAGACAAAATCAGACACATACACACTCTCTAAAATCCATATTCCCTAGAAATCTTGCCAGCCCTTCCCTCCCATCTCCTGCTGTGTATTGGCTACTATCTGAAAGGGCTCTGCCCTCACTGACATCCTACCCACAAAATATTACCCCTACCCCTATGCTCCTCTCCTTTAGGCCCCGTTACCATAGCATTCAAGCACCTCACAATACTTATTCTCCCATCATCCCCATGGAGTGCTATTGTCCCCATTTTACAGATGGGGAAAACGGAGGCTCAGAGCAACTAAGTGACTTGCCCAAGGTCACACAGGGGGTCTGTTGCAGAGGAAGGAGTTGACTGTGGGTTCCAAACTGACCACTAGATCATCGCCTGACTCTAAAGGAGAAACAGGAATCGCCCAACAAGACCCACAAACTGTGCCCTAACTGGCAACCATCACTCTGTCTGTCCGTCCATCTCAGGGCCAGCACTCCTCCCCCCCACCGCCAGATTCCTTTGATTATCCATCCTGGACGCTGTTTATCCTGTCAGCCCTCTCAAGCCCTACCCACACACCACTGGCTGGCTGGCCCAAACCCAGCTCTCTGTCTGATCCCAGCCTGCCTGCCTGCCTGCCTCTCCATCTGGCACCAATCCCTGAGCACCCCAATTATCTGTGCCCTATCTACAGTCCGGTCACTGGCCCCTACCCCACCTGCCCCCTCCCGCACACCCAGACCTGTCCCCTGTCTGCCCCAGGGTCGGGACCACATATCCCTATACCCGTCGGTCCCCCCGCCCCATCTCCAACCCATTGTCCGCCCCCACCAGCCACTCCCGGGTGTCTGTCTGTCCGCCCCTTCCAACACACCCCTTCCTGTCTGCAGCTCCCCACTGCTCCCGTCCATCAGCCTGGCTGCTTGTCCCCTCTCCTCTCCTGCCCCACAGCAATGTCCGTCTGTCCCTCCCAGCAACCCCCCCCCAAGCTCCTGTCCATCAGTCTGTCCCCCAGCCTGGCTGCCCCCTTCCACCGCACCCCTTCCTGTCTGCAGCCCCCCACCGCTGCTGTCCATCAGCCTGGCTGCTTGTCCCCTCTCCTACCCTGCCCCACAGCAATGTCTGTCTGTCCGTCCCAGCAACCCCAGCTCCTGTCCATCAGTCTGTCCCCCAGCCTGGCTGCCCCCTTCCACCGCACCCCTTCCTGTCTGCAGCCCCCCACTGCTCCCGTCCATCAGCCTGGCTGCTTGTCCCCTCTCCTACCCTGCCCCACACCAATGTCTGTCCGTCCCAGCAACCCCCCTGCCCGCCCGGTCTCACTCACAGCCCGTCCGGGCCGGCCCGGACTCCGCCGCCGGCTCCATCCCGCTCCGCCCGGCTCGGCTCCACCCGGCTCGGGAGTCGGGATTTGAATCTCCCGCCGCCTCCAGTCCTCCCCCAGCTGCTCCAGGACACGTGGCTGCGCCGCGGGGCAGGCTGGGGAATGTAGTCCTGGGGGGTGGGGGGTGGGCACAGAGGGGGGAGGGGTTTCTTGGGCACTGAGCACTGCCCAGGGGGGTTCCCCTGGACACAGGAGGGTGGGGAGTTACCCTAGACACAGGGGGTTCCTGGGCACAGTTGTGGGGGGGTCCCCTGGACAGGGAGGTCCCAGGGCACAGCCTGGGGGTACCCTGGGTATGGGGAACAGCCTGGGGGTGGGGGTAGTTTTGCACTCCCCCCACCCCGGGGCTCATCTGATCCCTGGCTCCACAAACCAGGCTCCACATCTACCCCTTGTCCCCACTGCCCCTCCCTGCCCCATGCACTGCAGGCCATAGGATGTGGGAGGTGGGGAGGGGAGGAGGGTAAGTGCTAGAAAGGGTCAACGATACTGTCCCAACCCCCACTCCCAGTAGCCCTGTAGTGTGTAGGGAATGGGGGGGCTGCCACTGCATCTCTCACTGGTGTTTGAGTCCCCTGCAAAACAGCCCTTACATTAGTGGGGAATAGAGACCTCTCTCTCCCCCAGCCTCTGACATCTGCACCCCCAATATAAACCAATAGAGAAGAAGGAGATCTAGTGGCTGGAGCAGGAAGAATAGGCAGCAGGACTCCTGGGTTCTGTCTCCACCAGTGGGAGAAGAGTGGGGTCTTGAAAGTCAGGACTCCTGGATTCTGGGACTGACTCACTATCTGACTGTGGGCAATTCTCTTCCCCTTTCTGTGCCTCAGTTTTTCCATCTGTGAAATGGGAAGAATGAGATGGTATCACAGTCACTGACACTTAATTCTTCAAAGCTGTCACTAATGCTGCACCCATGGGGGTCATTCAGAAGTTTGCAGGGACAGAACTGAAACATGTGTCCCCTCTGTTCCAAGCACACAGATCCCTGCCACTTTAACTACAAGAGAATCTCCATTAGCTCTTAGCAGTATAGGGCCTGTGACACACAACAGAGCCCTTCTGATTCCACCCAGCAGAGGGCAGCAGACCACGCATGCTAGCCAGTTCCTTGCAGCCTTCACCTACCTCCCAAGGGTGTTGTAAGGTTTAATTAATTAATGACTGAGGCACACAAGTGAGAATGGCAGGGTGTTATGTTCACTCTCTTAATACACCCCAAAGGGCTCTGATGTTGTCAGTGGAGGCAGGTGATTGTGCCGCTTTGTCAGGTTGTTTTGTGCTGTTCATGCAACCATGCCCTGGAACAATGTGGAATGCAGGGCCAGATCCGTCCCTGGGGTCAATTCCACTGGAGCCCGGGGAGTTACACCAGGGCTAACTCTGGCCTGTGATTCTCTGCAGCTACTTGGAAAGGGGCATGTCTTCAGCACCTGTCATGCATCATGTCCCGATCTGAATGAGCTGGAGCGAGGAGTTGGCCTCCTTTGTTTTACAAAACACTCTGCAAAAGCCACTGATGAAGTGACCCGTGCTAATCCTGTTGGCTTGCACACTAAATTACCCAGCAGCTGCAAGGGCTGTGGGTATACCCCTAACCCCCATGCACCCTGCCCAGTGCTGGAAGTCAGGGTGCCAGAACTAAGGAAGGAGAAGAGAACAGCCCTACAATTAGACTGAAAAGCAGTGTGGTCCAGTGGCCTGGGGCTCTGGAGATTTGGTGTCTGTTCCTGACTCTGCCAATTACTTGCCGGGTGACCTTGGCCAACTCACTGCAGCTCCGTGCCTCAGTTTCCCCACCAACCCTGTGTCATGTCTTATAGAGCATAAGCTCTTTGGTCCAGGAACCTGTCTCTCACTGTGTTTACAGACAGTGCTGTGCCTTGCCCAATGGGGCCCTGGTTTCAGTTGGAGTTTCTAGGTGCTAATGTAATACACATGATCACATAGCTTGACTGGTGTGCAAATCTCTTAATGCCCTTTGACAGTGGCAGGAGACAGAGATATGCAGCGGATGGTGTCTCAGGAGAAGAGCTGCCAGCTCCCCTCCAGTGGCACCAGAACAACAGCTGGGGCTGGCTAAAACTCCCACAGAAATGCAGGGGGAGCAGCAGCATCTGATGGCAAATTGGTTGCTTATGTGCAGTGAGTTTGATGGGTCTCAGCCATCCACAAACCCAGCCACCTCATTGTCCACCTTACTAGAGGCTCCAAGACTGAATGGGTCATGAAGAAAGGGTGACCAGACGTCCCGATTTTATTCAACCAACTTTTATTCCTTTAACATCCATAAAGTGTGATTCATAAACACCCACCCCAACTGAGAGCCCTGAGAGGCCAATTTAACCATCCATCAGGTGACATGGCCCAGCAGGGGAGGGCCCAGCATTGTTGCAGCCGGTTGCCATGGGGCGGCCTAATGTGTCTCAAGCAATCAGAAGGTGATTGAGAAGAAACCAGACCCCTAAGGGCCATCATGGGAAAGCATTCCCGGGAGGAAGAACCCCAGAGCTCAATAGAACCATGCAGGTGCCCCTGCCTGGGTTTCACTCATTTCCCTAGCGCTTTCTTAACACTCAGAGGAACAAGCAGCCTGTTGCAGGCTTGAGTGCAATTCAGGGGGAGCTGGTATGATCAGAGCACGCAGCTCCAACTTTCCGGGGTGTTGCAAGGTTGGGCATTGAAGCAGCCTGGCCTAAGGATGATTTCAAGGTGCCTTAGCCATTCCTGAGAACCAGTCATGATGCTTCTTTGAGACCACCGGCGTTTTGGCATCAGAACCGTGATCTGCACCTGCCATCTAAGATCTTGGGCGCGCTCTGCAAACAGTCATGAAGCATTAGGTAAGTAATGTTATGGATTGTTCCTGGTTTGCAACTGGGAAAACTGAGAGGGAGATTTTTCATGGTATTTAGGCACCTAAATCCAATGGGAGCTGTGACATTGAAAATCTACCCCAGCAAAGTTAAGTGACTCACCCAATGCCACCTGGCAAGTCAGTGGCAGAGGCAGGACTATTAACCAGCAGGCTATATTCCCTCAGCTACTGTGCCATTAGCTAAACCCCCTCCTTTTGTCTTCTGCAGGCCCTCCATGTCCCCTCCTCACCCAGATTCAAGTAGGAATCTGCGGAGGGAGCAGAGAGATTAAGGAACTCCGAATGTTGATGTTCTGTATAATTAGGGGTCTGATTCTCATTTACACTAAGGCCTCTTTACATCACTTTGGCAGTGCAAAGAGTTGCCCCCACTTTAAGCCCCTTCACGCTGCCAGAGCAGTGTACAGGGGCTGTAATGCGAATGAGAATGAGGCCCAGAGCAGAGTGTAAACAGTCACCGTTGTCTCTCCATTTGAGTCGTCATCTAGCCAATCTAGGTCTATTTAGTTCTTTTAATTTATCTCCCAGCCCCTTAAATGCTGTTGTTAACCCCACTTGGACACGTTTCCCAGTCACTTTGGTACCTGAGCCCTACCAGGTCGGTGTGATTCTTGCAGGTCTGATCGAAATTTTAAAAGCGTCAACGTTGGGACGTCCCTGCAGCCACCCTAGCTCAGCTACGCCACACAGGGATAGGCAGGAAATGCTAACACGGCACCCAGTGACCCCAGATCCCATGCATCGATAACTCAGCTGTGGTGTAAACTCTGCTGATTTAACAGCAATAAGACCAACCCCAAGGATTCAAAAGCCTCCCCCGAAATCATGAGATTTTAAATAATAATACATTTTAGGCTCTTTTTAGTTCCCTTTTGGATTATTTTTTTTAATAGTCTCTAGGGCTGTGCCCAGGTCACGTTTTCAAGCTTTTTCTCTTCAACCGTAAGAGCTAGAAACTTAATTATTTTTGAGAAAATGAAAGCTGAGATTGTCATGTCATCACAGCAAAGAGTCCTGTGGCACCTTATAGACTAACAGACGTATTGGAGCATGAGCTTTCGTGGGTGAATACCCACTTCGTCGGATGCATGTCATCACCTGACTCTAGGAGCAGGCGCTTTCAGAAATACATCAAGTATCCCAGGGGCTGCATTTGGCCCCATATACAGCAGCAGCAGCAGAGTGGTGCATGGCAAAATATTAGCCATCATGGCTAGGAACTTAGGAATTGATCAGACCCGTGGTCCATCTAGGCCACTATCCTGTCTAATCCCAACGGCTTTAGAGGGAGCCAGCAGAAGGCTGCTATGGGATAGTCCCCCCTTCGTGCCATGTCCCCACGCCTGGGAAAAATTCCTCCCATCTCCCATGAATTAGACGTTGGCTGCTTTTGGAGCTTGGTGTTAAATCTGCACCCTTGGATAGATCGATGTGTAGATTCCAGAAGGGACGATTGTGATCATCTTCTCTGACCTCCTGCGTAACACAGGCCAGAGAACTTCCCCAAAATAAGTCCTAGACCAGAGCTTTTAGGAAAACATCCAGTCTTGATTTTAAAATGGTCAGTGATGGGGAATCCACCACGACCCTTGGTAAATTGTTCCCATGGCTAATGACCCTCACTGTCAAAAATTTACACCTGATTTCCCGTTTGTCTAGTTTCAACTTCCGGCCATTGGCTCATGTTGGACCCTTCCCTGCTCACGTGCTGCTTGTGGGAGCGGTTGCCTGCAAGGAAACGCTGGTGATCGCAGCCGTGCAATGAAATATCCCCCGCGGATGTGGGGGGGGATAATGGTGGACCGGAGCAGTGGCCTGACTAGAGGCTAACCTAATGTTACTTTGGGGTCTGATTCAACAGCCGTTGTAGTCAGTGGGAAGACTCCCATGTTGGATCAGTCCCCGTATGGACCCATCTGTGTGACCCCCTCCTCTTGTCTTCTGCAGGCCCTCCGTGTCCCATCATCGCCAGAACTGTCGATGGCTTCGGTAGAATCCACTGGGTCAGAAGCTCTCCCTGTGGACCCAGATCTCCCCGCACCTCTGGCCTCCAAGAAGAAGAAGAAGAAATGGAAGGAGAAGGCCAAGGCCCCTGCGGAGGCAGGGGAAGGAGGAGCCAAGCCTCTGAAGAGCCAAGCTGAGATTGAAGGCCTCACCAAGGCAGGCCACCAGGCCCTGTTGCTTGGGGAGGCTCAGGAGGCCTTGGCTTGCTTCAAGAAGGCCTTTCTCTTGTCATTGGAAACCCCGAGCGCGCAGGTCCAGAAGGCCTGTGCTTTCAACCTGGGGGCGGCCTACGTGGAGACCGGGAAGCCAGAAAAGGGCCTGGAGTTCCTACTCAAGTCCCAGCCCAAGGAGGGAGAGGCTGGGGAGCACTTGGGAGACCTTTACTTTAACATCGGGGTGGCCCATGAGGGGCTACAGGACTTCCCCAAGGCCCTGGAGCATTTCCGCAAGGCCTTGGGTCACTACTGCCCAGCCCAGGCTGGCAGCCAGGCCGGCGCCTATATGAAGATGGGCTACTGTTACTTGGGGATGCAGGACCCTTCGCGGGCAGCCCAGTGTTTCCAGGAAGCCGGGCAGGCCTACACCGCGGCTGAGAAGCTAGAAGGTGCCGTGGTGGCCCTGGCTGAGGCCAGTAATTACATGCTGCAGAGCCGGTGGTACGGGGCAGGGGAGATCATCGAGGTGCTGAACAAATGCCAGCTGCTGTGTGAGAACATCCCAAACAAAGTCTTGCTGGGTAAGGCTGGGTGACTTGGGACTACCAAGCCAGGCGAGCTGCAGCTCCGTAATTCAAGCCTATAACAAGCCTGTAGTGCACGGCCCTGTCCTTTCTTTGTAAGGCACTTTTACATTCCTAGGAACCTAGCTGGAGGCAGGTGCCATTTTGTGTCCCTTGAAGCGCAGCGGGTTTCAGAGGAGACACACATGCTGTGCTCTCCCTCATGGAGGCCGCCGGCTAGGGATCAAACCTGGTATGGATCTGTGCAGCTGGTGTGAAAGTGGTTTCCTTCGTATGGCACAGTAAATTCCTAGGAGCGCTCTGCTGCCGCTTTGTGTCCCGTCCAGATGCAGCTTGTTGTGAAGGAAACACACCCCCTGTGCCTGCACCTTCTCTCTCTCTCTCTCTTTCTCTCTCCCTTTGTCTAAAACCAAAGTTGTTTAGGCCAAAAGTACACAGTGGCTCTTTTCATATGGAAAGAATAACAAGGTTGGTCAGGAGTGAAAACCACTGCAGTCCAACCAGCAGCATATAGACCAGAAGAGACGAGAAGGGAGTAGCTGCTTGGGGGGCCTCTACCCAACAGGGCTTGGTGGGTCTGAGTGCTCCACAGGCCACTCACCACATCACAAAAGCCCCCAACAAAGTTGACGTTAGCTGTCTCCTTTCAGCAGAGGACCCAATGGGCCCTGGGTAGAGTAGCTCCAATGATGGGTAGTCAGGGATGTTTGAGGAACAATCCAGCGGCCTCCCTGTGGGATGGACTAGTCGGTTGTTCCCGACTCTAACTTCTCCGATAAGGTCATTTGGTTTATGCTGCTCACTTAGTCATGCATTTGAAGTCTGAGTTCTTGCTCCTTTCTCTTGTCTTCCGACCTTTCATCTGGGAACCCAAGACCGACCACAACCCAGTTCTCTCTCACTGTACAGGCAAGGTCTACAACGACATGGGCCTCAGTTACGCCCAGCTCAAGGTCTTCTCCCTGGCAGCCGAAAGCTTCGAGAAAGCCCTCCCGCTCTGCCAAGCCAACCAGGCAGACCGGCGCAAGGAAGCCGTGGTGCTGCAGAACCTGGGCGCCGCCCACAACACCTTGGAGAACTTCGGCGTGGCTCTGGGGTTCCACCAGAGAGCGGCTTTGCTGCACGGTAGGTGGCAGCAGGGCTGGAGAACGCAGGGCGCTGGAATCGAAGGCTCTGGGACTCTCCATCTAAAACCTTTCGCGAACACTAAAGGGAGAATTTTGATCTCTGGGCCTCTCAGTCTAGAACCTTTCAGGGGGGCTAGACTATAAAAAGAGGAAGGAGACCAATAACATTTTGTCTTCCATCCATTAACAGCACGGACCCCCGGCTACTGATTCAGCATGGAGAGGGATGTCACCCGTCTTGGATACCCCAAATTAAACAGCACCCCTCTCCTCCACCCGTGTGCCTCTCTCTTTGACATGCAGACAGTGGGACACAGCAGACGCTCACAGCACTTCCGAGCTGATGCAGCATTGATGGTCTCTGGTGCATTGATGATGGCAGTTAGAACATCTTAGGAACACATAAATTGCCACAGGGGATCTGACCCATGGCTAGGACCCACTGGGTCAGAGGAAGATGAAAAAAAAACCCTAGTGGACAATTATAGAATAACCAGAAAGTCTCTTAGCCCATTCAGTTAGTGATGAGACCCGTATGCTGAAGCATGAGCGTTTATAACCCAAATAATTTCTTTATCTTATCTAATGTAATCATGGCTGATAAATGCCTAGTCCTTGTTAAAATTGTGTCCTCACTGTCCTGTAGCAGTGAGTTCCACAAGTTAAATAGGCGTTGTGATTTTTAAAAAAGTACCCATGGGATGGAACAAAGGGAATTATGGGAACTTGACCTCAAGCTCCCACAATTTCCCATGGGGAGACTTGGTATCCCACAATAAGAAACTTTAAAATATGTTCTTCAGACAATTGGGGTTAAATAATTTTTGCTTTGGGCCAGCAAAGTGGTGCTGTTTCTGTTGAGGGAAATATAGAGCCTTTTTTTTTTTAAATGTACTTCATGCTTTAGCTTCCAAAGATGTTTCAGGACTGGTGGACTTCTTGTAAGACCTGGCAGTTTTTCAATCAGCACCTTCTTTAGTTGATTAGATTACTGGAAGAATACTTCACTCATGACGAATAATACTTAACTTCAAGCTAGCTTTATGCGAGAGAATTAATTAACTGACTTAGTAAGCCACTGTTCCCCGTATGGAGGCTCAGACAGACTCATTTACAAAAGGGATTTTTCATTGTAACACACAAAGGTGAAAGCCAGTGTTCAGTATGAAGTAGGAGATACTTTGGTTTGCCTCTTGGTGGCAGCTGCAAATACACTGCAAAAAAGTCCCACAAGGCCCTGTGCCAAACGGTGGCGCAGGGGACCCTGGGATGCCTAGTGAAACAATGAGGAGTCCGGTGGCACCTTAAAGACTAACAGATTTATTAGGGAAATAAGCTTTCGTGGGTAAAAAAACCCGCTTCTCCATGCATCTGAAGAAGTGGGTTTTTTACCCACGAAAGCTTATGCCCAGGGTGCAGCACACTCCAGCGCACAGCCTGTAATGTTCCTTGAGCTGGCTAGATCAAAACTAGTTCAGGTGTGCCCACAGGAGCTGCAGGCACACCTCCCGATTGCAGTGTGGACCTACCCAGCGCGGCACCGGCTCTGAAAGGGGATGTGTTTGTCTGTTTCCAGGTATGCTGGGGAACAGAAAGGCTCAAGGTCAGTGTTTTGGCAACTTGGCCTATGCATTCAGCCAGCTGGGGGACCATGAGGCTGCGGGGGAGAACTATCTGCACGCCATGCAGGCCTTCAAGGATTCGGGTAAGGGGACCTGTGGCTCAGGATGGGGCGTTCGCCATCCCTAGCCGTGGGCAGGTTTTTCTCCCTAGGAGCGTGTTGGGGGTGTGGTAACAGCCTGCACCGCTCAATTCTGTTATCTAAGCAGCCCCCCCAAGCTAAGCAGATGCAGGCTGGATCAGCCCTTGGGTGGGAGGCCGCCAAGGAAGCTAAAAGCAGCTGGGGAGGTGCTGCTCTTCCCTCGGAGTCGGCACTGCAGGAACGGGCTGGCACAGCGCTAGGGAATGCTGGGATGACGTATGACCCTACTGCTCTGTCTTCTGACCCTGTCTCCCCGTCTGCGTCCAGATGACCTCCCTGGGCAGTGGCAGGCTTGTGAAGGGCTGGGAGCAGCCCGCTTCCACCTAGGAGACCCCGAGAAGGCGATCCTGCATTACAAGGAGGCACTAACGTTGCTCTCGAAGTGCCGGGTAAGGCGTCTGGGTGCGTAGACCAATCCACACCCCACCAAGCCTGACCCTAAAGCCAGTGGCCACCGTCTGTCAGGACTAAGGCCCGGGCTGTGCAATTCGGGGTGTCTGCGCCCTCGTAATGAGCGGGTCTCTCCTCCTCAAGTGACGGCTGGGAGGACGAGCCCGCTACAGCTTCGCAAATGGAGCAGGGTCTTTTAGCTCTGGCTCGTGCTTTGAGGTCCTGGGGTCCAATCCCCACCGCCAGTGACCTCCCCTCCCCTCCCGGGGTACAATGGAAATAATGATACTGACCAGATTGATCAGTGGGGGAGGGTGTGAGGCTTTTATTAGGCTCGTAAAGTTCTCGGAGAGCCTCAGGCCTGGGCGATCTAGGCGATGATTCGTTCATCCAAACGCTTCCTGTTTAATTTGGGATCCCTGCTAGGAAAGCAATGTGGGGGGAGCAAGCGGTTCAAAAGCACGACCGTGCCCCGATTCGGTCAGACTGGCGACCCAGGCCCACATGCGGGATTGTAGCACCGGCCACCCCTTCTCCCCGTTCAGTCTAACGGGGCCCTCTCTCTTCCCAGCAGGACGTCCCCGAAACCGCCCAGGAGCGGATCGTGAACAAGCTCACGGATGCCATCCAGTACCAGCTCTCCCTGAACAGCCGCTTCTCCCACGGGGGCGGGATCGCCGCGGCTGCACCGCTGGTGAGTAATGAACGGCTCTCCCTTGGCCTCTGGAGACCGAAATTAGCCCTGCTCTGCGTGATCAGCTGGCGCAAGGTGTTTAGAGCAGCGGTCGGTCCCTGGTGGGTCTGCATGGCTGACTCTGGCACGTTCTTGAGGCTTGGTTCTCAAATGCACAAAGGCTCCGTATGCTACGGTGGCTGCATAACATTGGCCAAAACAGCCCCCTGAAAACCTCCAAGCGGGGCACAGCTAAGACCTAAGGGCACAGCAAGAGACAATACAGCTCAGGTGACCAATCTGCTCTGTATCACTAAACAAGGAAAAGAGGTTTGTTTGCTTTACCTGAGATCGATCAATCTATCCATCCTATCGACACACATCTATCTACATACACACCCGTCTATCTATCCATCCACCCGTCCGTCTACACACATACCCGTCTATCTATCCATCCATCCATCCTATCGACACACATCTATCTACATACACACCCGTCTATCTATCCATCCATCCTATCGACACACATCTATCTATCTACATACACACCCATCTATCTATCTATCCATCCATCCTATCGACACACATCTATCTACATACACACCCGTCTATCTATCCATCCATCCTATCGACACACATCTATCTACATACACACCCTTCTATCTATCTATCCATCCATCCTATCGACACACATCTATCTGTCTACATACACACCCGTCTATCTATCCATCCATCCTATTGACACACATCTATCTATCTACATACACACCCGTCTATCTATCCATCCATCCTATCGACACACATCTATCTACACACACACCCGTCTATCTATCCATCCATCCTATCGACACACATCTATCTATCTACACACACACCTGTCTATCTATCTATCTGTCCCATTGAGGTGGATCTCCCTATCACTCCCAATGTTGTAGTTTCTAGGCACTGACTCTCTCTATCTCTCTGCACAGAAACACTTTCCTGGGACGTTACAGACCTCCAGTCAGGTCCGGTTTTCCACAGCCCTGCAGCAGGGGCATGGGAACAGGCCCCAGCCATTGCACCAGGGAAGCAATTCGTAAGTAGGGCAGCATGGACAACATGACACCAATCACTGTGGGGGGTCGTTCCCCTTCCTTTCCCGTCTTGTTGGACGTGGTCAGTACCTTAACCAGAAAGCCACCTTCTTCTCTGTGGCTATAACAGGTCCTTCGTGAAGCACATCCCCCCAGCAGAGACCAGAGAGGAGCAATACGAGTCTGTGCTGGGTGCTTCAATGCATGGGAGACCTTCTCCACAGCGAAGGGCCCGGGGTGACTCGCAGCACACTGGGAGGCAGCCTCTGCAGGGACCAAGTTACAGGGCTTCAGGTAAGAGGCTGGGGGGATTGGAATAACGTTTGGTACGACAGCAACGTGTCAAGGTCCCTACGCCCTGTTCTCATCGACTTGAATTTCAAAAGGGACCAGCATGATCATCTAGTTTGACCTCCTGCCCACTGCTGCACATGCAGTCCCAGCCCGGAAGGATGTATATCTCAATGACAGAGGATTATTATATGGAGTGTAGTGGTACCGGGGTTGGTCCCAGGATGTGAGAGAGACAAGGTGGGGGAGGTAAGAGCTTTTATGGGACCAGCTGCTGGTGGTGAGAGAGACCAGCTTTCGAGCTTACCCAGAGCTCTTCCTCAGGTCTGGGAAAGGTACTCCCAGCCTCACAGATATAGAGCGATCGCTCTCCGTCACTATCAGTTCTCATTCTCAAAGGAAACCTGCCCAACACTTTCAAAAGACGAGCCTGGGAGCTTAAATTCCTGACTCCGCTCGACACGGAAAACCATGGACTGAACAGAGACACTGGATTTATGGCTTATTGCAACCATCTGTAACCCACTAACCTCCTCTTTTTATCCTGTGACTGCAGAAGTTTTAATGGGCCACTCTGCCTTGCATGATCCCTTACAATATGAGCTAACTACTTACGCTAAGCAAATCTGTTCCACCTGTGATGCTCGGCGTTCCTTTCCCAGCCCTGAAGAAGAGCTCTGCGTGACTCGAAAGCTTCTCTCTGTCCCCAACCAAAGTTGGGCCAATAAAAGCTATTTGCTCACCCACCTTGTCTCTCTAAAGGATTAGCTCCGTTTTACAAATGGCAAGTTACAGCACAGAGAAATAGAAGGGACTTTCTCAAGGTCACACCCGGAGTTCGTGTCAGAGCCAGGATTTGTACCCAGCTCTCCTGAGTCCCAAATCGAGGGCCTTAGGCACAGGATTCCTGGGTTCTGTTACCAGCTCTGCTACTGGCCTGCTGGGTGACCTTGGGCAAATCACTTCCCCGCTCTGTGCCTCGGTTTCCCCATCAGTACAATGGGGATGATACTGACCTCTTTCGTAAGGCGCTTTGAGATTGGCTGATGAAAAATGCAATATATCAGATAGGCATTGTATTATTAATTATAATGATTACCTAACCATTTAAACTTCTTCTTTGAAGAGGTGGGTGCTGCACAGACAACAGTCCTGGTGGAAGGATCCACGCTAGATCACAGAGACCCACGCTGCCACCCGGTGCTAGCACACAATCGCTGCGAGGAGCTCAGCAGCGCTCTCATGGCTCCAGAATATCACAACCAGCCCCAGGCTAATAGGTGGGTACAAGAGAGAGACTCAAAACAGGTGCTGGCTGGTAAAAGTGCCCTAGGAAATTGTTCAGCATGAAGTTGTGACACTGATGGTGGACGGGGACATTGCATCACGAAGTGGTGTAACCATAAAGACGCTCAGTGCTGTTGTATCATGATACAGATTTCACAAGAAGACTGAGGGGGCCTTGACAGGCTCTTGGAGAGACACAAAGTTTAGTGTCCACGTTGGACGTTAACCTAAGTTATACATAATTGTAGATACACTTGTCCTGGGTTCACCTGAGCCATCTTGCGAAGCAAGCGTGCCTTAATTTAACAGCAGTAAATCAACGTCTAAGTCAAGGTGGCCGCCTGGCCTTTAATTTCATAACATAAGAACTAGAGCCCTTCAGGGGCCCAACCAAAATGGTGAAGTCAAAGGTAGCCCCAGTGTTGTCTGCTAGTTACTGCAATGGACAAGGAGTCTGGACTCCTGGGTTCTATCCCCACTGCAGGGAGCAGCACTCTCCAATGGCCAGGGAAAGGATGACTAGGAAGATGGGTAGGGGCCTATCTTGGGACTGGTTTCTTGGGTTAAAAAAAACCAGGTGAGATCCTGCCGTCCCAGTTCCCCTAGAAGCAACCAGCCCTTTTTCTCTTCCATGCTGGGCTCTGATTGGCTTTTGCCTGCTCCTGGCCTTTCTAGCCAGTGGAGGACCAATTCTGGTTGGTCCTGCCAGCAACTGACCCTGGGTGGCCGCTCTAGGCAGTTCTTGGAGGTCTGAATTCACTGCTCTTTTTCTTCAAAAGGAGCCCTTCTTCGAGGGGCTTGCACGAAGGCAGTGGGGCCTCCAGTAGGGGGCAGCAAATGCCTAGATCACCCATCCGATGGAAAAATACTATATTACAATATGATTCTTATATAGTAGTTACTATTGCTTAACATGTGTGGGGAGAGGGTCAGAGGGGTCACAGACCCAGACAGAAAATAATAATAATTGAGCAGGGTCGCCATGTGGTGCACTTCAAGCACCATTTTACCAAAGTGGGTGCTCCCAGACGACCATAGACCCCCCACACACACTTTTTTCAGCCCACTTTAAGCACTGGTAGTTCCCACCCTTATAAGACTCAAAATGAAAGGCTAAAACAGGTATAAAAATAATTAGAATTGATATTAGCTAAAATTACACATCCTATTAGATAAAAGATACATAATATTAACTCCAAGCAGGTGTAAAAATAATGGTCATTGGTATTCTGATTGGAGTCACGGCTGGGGTGTGATTTAGTGAAGGGAAAATACATGAATCTCGATGTTTCATTACACAGAGAAATGAACAATTAAACCTTGGCTTTTGGTATTTCTGAATTTTGTAGGGTTTGGAAAATGAGAAATGACCAATGAGAGCAACCGTAGCTCGGGTTCTACGGAGTCTTTTTGTTTATGAATTAGACATGAAGATCTAGGTGTGACTCCTCATCGCCACAGCAACGTAAAGAGGCCCTAGTGTAAATGAAAATTCAGACTCTAATTTAGCCTGTCGTGTGTCTGATTATCCTGTCACTGTCATATCAAAGTGCCTTTGCTTTGTTCGCCTAGCAATTTGAACAACACTTACCTGCACCCGGATCCTTTCTACTACAACTGCCTGCAGAATGGGAGACTCCATCATTCATCGAAAAGTAAGCAGGAAAACAAAATATTGATGCCGTATAAAGAAAGCAATGCTAGGTACTGATTCCCCATCGGGCTTCACTTTGTGCTGTCCTTTGCAGCATGTCCAAAGCTCTGTGAGTCTTATGATATTTGGGGTTTTTCTTCAAGCCCCAGCCGCTGGAGTCAGGTGATTGCATGAGACTCTCAGCTCTCAGGGTTATTTTTAAATGGTTCTAGCCCTTGTAATTGCAAAGAAAAGCTTTGAAAACATGAATTGAGTAACACTAGAGGATAAAAATACCCCAGACTAAATAAAAACAACCCTAACATTTATTTTTAAATTATTACTATTTTAAATGTCATTATTTTAGGGGGGCTGATGCATTTTGAACACTTGGGGGTGGCAGTTCTGCATGCACACGGATACAAAGTGTGCGTAGTATGCTATGAAATCAGAGGCAGCACAGTGCAGTGGATAGAGCGCTGAACTGGGTGACAAGAGACCTGGGTTCTCTTATTTCTGAATAAGTCCTTGAAACAGGCCATGGGGGCTGTATGTGGTCATTAGACATCATCCACTGGTTTGTATTAAGTGTGTATCAGGGATTGGACATTTATGTGGGGATCAGGAGTAGACGGAGCTTTCATAATTAATGACAGCAAATTCTGGAAGGAATCTCTCATGCTCCAGGGCTGAAGCTGAGACCTATTAAAAATCAGCATGAGATCTACGTAGGGGACAGATAATCCCCCATCTGCCTACTGCAGAGGTTGCACAGAGTTTAATTCATAGAGTTTACGGTTAGATCATATAACACGGGCCTTTAAATTCCACCCAGTCACCGCAGAACTGAGCCCAAGAACTTGGGTTTGGCTAATGTGTCTCTTCCAGACAGGCTTGCTCTGAAGATCTAAAGAAACTGAAGGTTCTTACACCTTTCTCTGACCATGTGGTTGGCCACTGTCACAGACAGGATTGGACTAGGTGGATGTTGGGAGTGATCCATTCGGCTGTTCCTATGTTTATCGGGCCAGGTTCATGCCTGGTATAACTCCATTGTCTTCCACGGAAACCGAGCTGTAAAATACAAGCAAACGGCCAATATTTTGTATCGACTGGAAATAAATGTTTCCACTAGGGGCGTTGCTGAGTGTTGCTCTTTTCCATCAGATTTCACAGGCCCTCACGACTACGAAACCCTACGACTGAGAACGAGGACCCTGGAGCGGTAGGTGATGCTGCAGTGGGAACAGTTCCCAAGCCATGGAGGTGGGGTCATTTGTTGGGAGTAGGTCCATTGGGAGTTGGGTTGGGATCATGCACTGAATTTGCCCCACCAACTTCTCTGCAGCACCCCAGTGGGGAAATAAGACCATTGCTCAGGTACTGAGTAGAGCTGGAAGAAGTGTGGCCTAGCGGTGGGAACTTGGAAAGAGAAGCTAGAATGGCTAGATAGTGGAATCCGCTGCCCAGCCAGCTCACCTGTCTGATCCCCCGGCGGCGTGAGGCGTCACTGCAACTCCTCGCCCTGTGTCACAGCTGGAACACCTAAAAACAACGTTAATTGGTTAATTGCTCCCCTCGTGTTTGCTCTCCTCCTAGAGCTGCTGCCAACCCAGCTGGATGTCTCCCCGGCGAGAGACCGGAGCCCTGGCCACAGCAAAGGAGACGCAGGTTCGAGTCCATAATGTGCACGCTCATGTGATGGTAAATTACAGAGGCTCGGCTTTGCTCTGCTCTGAGTAAACCAGGGATGCTTAGACATTGTCTCATAGCAGAGTACAGGGCACGTTTACCTTTCTCTGTCTACAAAGCCCTCCACAGACTTCCCCCCAGCTTCTTCAAGGCACCGTCCTCCTCTCCGTCCCTCCACCACTGGTGCAAGGGCCTTCTCCTCTGCACCCCTAGCCCTCTGGAGCAACCTCCATCTTGCTGAATCCCCAGTTCATTTCGACCGAGACACGATGTCTTTCCACAAGTTGTTGGGCTCAGCATAGGGGTGGCTGAGCACAATCCTCCAGCCGTGTATTAGCCAGACTAGAGGACCACAGTGGTCCTTCCTGACATTAAAAATCCACGATGCAAGTTTAGATGATAAACTCTTTGGGGCAGGGCCCGTTGTTTTGTACAGCTCCTCGCACCATGGGGTCAGGATCCATGAGTGGGGCTCCTGGGTGCTATGGCTTACAAATAATAAAATGCAAATATAGCTTTCCTCCTTCCTTTCTTGCCTTTTTTCTCTCCCTCTCTACTGCTGTTTGACTCTGCGCACTGTACAAATAACTGGCAATCAGTCGTCACCGTACGTTGCTTTGCAATAGTTGGGCTGTAAGCTGCTCTTCAATGGGGTGCTGTATTTTACTATATATAATGGATCTGCTTCAGAGGCACCTTGGCTAGGTTCCACTTATTGCCCAAGTGTTACTCTGTTGTAAACAACAATGATCTCTCCTGTCTGGAACCTCTGCTGCATGTAAGATACACCAAGATGCTCCTGGTCAATGGATAAGGGAGCCCTGGTTAGTGTGAGATGGTCTAATTTACACCACCTCTGAGTTTGGCCCTTGGTCACTGGACTATGGAAAGCCAAGGGCTGCTGATTTCATGACCCCCCCCCCCAACCCGTTTCCTGGATCACAGTAGGGCCAGTGCAGACTTCCACTGGCTTAAGATCAGGCCCTGAAATCATGACCCTTCAGCACTTGAGCTAAAGGAGTAACTCCCTTAGCTGGCAGCTGTAGTAGACTCTTAACCACCTCTCTGGGTCAGCTACTGCAAGGAGACAGAGACCCACACTCATAAGAGCATAACACACTCCTCTACTGTGGGTACACCACTCTTAGGCCATGCACTAGGATCCCCAGATGGGACTGTGAAGCCTTCCTTCCGAGCCAAGGCACCACTAGCACTAGATAAAGGGGACTAGGGTAAAGGATCAGAGGGTGGAACAGATGCCCACGAGGAAGGAGTGGGCTGAGGTGGTATCTCATTCTTGGATACTCAGTGGAAACTGTTACCAATAGAGTAACCAAATCCTGCAGTCCTTACTCAGGAAAAACCTCAGTGGCAAACTCCACTGAGTGAGGACCCCGGGGTTTGGTCCAATATAAACAAGTAGAGGTGCAGGATCAGGGCCTTAGACTGTGAGCTCTTCGGGGCAGGGGCCGTGTCTCAGTGTGTGTATGTACAGCTCCTAGCACAATGGGCCTCTGATCTCAGTTGGAGCCTTGAGCTGTGACCGTAACATGAATAATAAAGTTAGCAACAGCTCTTTTTTCGTTCTCAAAGTGGCATTCACAGCAACATCTGCTTTAAATTCACATTCTCTTGGTTACTGTTTCTTGCTGTAAACTATTATTATAAATAAATCTGTATTTTGTACAAAGGTGTCACAACTTTTGTCTGTCCCCCTTTCTGCTGGATGTTACTTGGCACCCTGCACGCTACAAGCGCTCACCAGAGGTGAGGTGCACCCCCTGCGTGTGAGATCTGTGCACCACAAAATCCTTACGAAATACACTTCTGTGCATGGGATCTATGAAGTACTAAATCCAGGTGAAATTCACCTCCATGCGTGGGATCGATGCACTACCAAGTCCTGTGCTTGGGATCTATGCACCACTTACATCCTACTTAACCCCCTTAGGTACATGGTCCTTTGCACAGGGGCAAGTTTTACCCACAGAGAAAATAGCAGAGTAAAATCTTCCCTTAGCTGATCTGATAGTGTTTTTCACCTGCTTTGCACTAGGGTGAATGATTGCACAGGATGCAGGATGATGGTGCATCAGGCTCTGTAGCATGGTGGTGCACTCGCTGGCACGGAACCTCCTGCTGGTTGGTCTGGGAATTAGCTCTTTCAGCTTCAGAGCACCTCCTGCTGGCCAGTGTCTCACTTGCTGCTGCCTGCTTCTCCCTTTCTTCAGGTACCACCCTTTAGTTCAGGCCCCACGTTCCTCCTGGCCCGTGGTGCCCCTTCTCTGGGGTACTGCCCCACAGCAGTGCCCCCACACTAAGGAATCCTCCCCTCCCTGGGGAACCCCCAATTCCCCAAAGCCCACCTTGGCTCAGTGCCCAACTGCCAGCATTCATCCAGCCCCTTTTCTCAGGGGAAAACTCTAGTCTGAAATGGCTGCTCATCATTGGCAAGAGGGTTGGACCTGCTGCCTTTTCCTGGCCGCACCCCTGCAGCCTCCATACCACCACCTGGGGACTCACCTGGCCAGAGTTCCCCAGCTCAGCCTGTCCTTCCCCAGCACTGCTCTGTTCGAGATACCCTTCTCTAGCCAGGTCCTTCCCACTCCACTACTGGACTAAGACTCCCCCTGCCTAGCTCCCAGCCCTTTTATCAGGGCCAGCTGGACCCTAATTGGGTGTGGCCACACCTGCAGCTGCCAATCCAATCAGCCTCCCTCGGGTGCTTTCAGCCCCAGCCCTCTCCAAGGGCCGGCTTTGAACTCTTTCTGAGCCCGAGCGGGGTGACTGCCCCGCTACAGGGTCTAACCGCTCATTGACTTGTTTAAGAACCTTAACACTTCATGCATAAAGGCCCCAGTCCTGCAAATGCTTAAACAGGTGTGTGACTTTACTTGCATGGACGATCCCATGGACTTTAAGGGGACTACTCACAAGAATAAAGTCCCACACATGCTTGTAGGCTCATGGCTTTGGAGAGGGAACATCCTCATTTGAGTTCTCTCCTAAGGCCATGATTAAAGGATCCCTCTCCTAGAACAAAGGAGTTTCACTCTATGTGGTTTAGTGGTGGTTAGAAACCACGGAATTGGGAGTTTTGAACCCTCTCACCCTCAAAGGTTCCAGAAGGTTCGGATTCAGGTTATTAGTTCTTGGGTCATCGCAAGGTGTGATTTCATACCTGAACCAAAACAGTCCATTGAAGCCAATTGGTTTCAGTACATCAGGCCCTGTCATCTCACTGTCACTCACATAAATACAAGGGTTGTTTAAAAAAAAAAGTTTTCTAAAACCTAAATTAACACAGAATTTATTTTTATTCGTATAATTTCTATTGTACTTGGACGTGAACAGTTCCTGCAACTCAAACACAGCAGCCTTTTCCTACAGCAGGTGGCAGGCAGGGAGGTGAAACTGACAAGACACTGGCTAGAAACAAGTGAAACTGACTAAGCCCCTGATATGGGGTCCCAGTAGATCTGGAGTCCCACTGACATCACAAAGGTGTCCTGCACAAAACAAGTTGCAGGGATGGTCTCCTACAGCCAAATCCTAACCTTGTGATTAAGAGGTTGACCTGGGATTCAGGTGATGTAGGTTCAAGGCCTGGCTCTGACACTGTCTTCCTGGGTGACCTTGGGAAAATCACTTAATCTCTCTGTTTCAGCTCCCTTCTGTAAAATGGGAAGAGTGGGCCACAGTGTATCTCTGACTATGCATCTAGCGAGCACCCAACACAATGCAGCCCTGATCTTAGTCAGGGCCTCTATGTGGTATCTTGATACAAATGATAATAGTTAGATCCATCCATGCACAACCTCACCACCATAGGATTTGCCTGCAGCAACAAGGCCTTAGTCTGTTTCCATTTGCCCTGATGAGTGAAGAGCAAGAAAATAAAGCAAACCACATCTGCAGTGGAGAGTGAATTAGATGGTTTTACAACTCTGTTTTAATAAGCTTAAGCATTACTGGCACCCACCTATAGGATATTTGTGGCTTTTATTTACTGCATCACTTTTGTAACCCTGACAATGTCCTCTTTAACATGTCAATCAGGCTCGCTAGAAATATTTTTTCATTTGCTCAGAAGGTCGCAGTCTGAGTCAAACCCGAGTTTAAGCACACACACGATGCCAAGCCGTAAGACACCTGCCCTATAAAGGGTCACACATATATTCCATTGGGTCTTTATGGCTTTTTCTTATCGCTCCAGCACATACAATCCCCCTTGCACCTTCTGAGGTCACTACAAGTGCTGAGCCTCACAAGCCCTGTGTGTTTTGTAGGGGTTTCATAGTCTAGGCTGGACAGGTTCCCATATTCAGGTGGATTTCCCATATCCAGAGGCTTAGAATATCCAGAGGCAGGGAAGCTTGCATGGCCAGATGCTGTAGGGTCCTCATAGCCAGAGACATTTGCATTGCCAGTTGTGGAGCGGTTTTTGTATCCACGGGCAGCAGGGCTCCCATATCCAGAGGTTGCATACCCAGAGAGAGCAGGGCTTGCATATTCAGGCCTGTTTGTATTCCTGGCCGCAGGGGAGCTTCCATAGCCAGAGGCAAAGGAACTGGTATATTCAGAAGTATATCCATGTGCTGAGGTTGAGGGACTGGCATGTTCAGAGGGGCTGGTATATTCAGAAGGGCTGGTATATTCAGAGGCTGAGAGGCTGGTATAGTCAGAAGGGCTGGTATATTCAGAGGTTGAGGAGGGGTTGGTATATTCAGAAGGGCTGGTATATTCAGAGGATGAAGGGCTGGTATATTCAGAGGCTGAGAGGCTGGTATATTCAGAGGATGAAGGGCTGGTATATTCAGAGGCTGAGAGGCTGGTATATTCAGAGGGGCTGGTAGATTCAGAGGTTGAGGGGCTGGTATATTCAGAGGGGCTGGTGGATTCAGAGGCTGAGAGGCTGGTATATTCAGAGGGGCTGGTGGATTCAGAGGCAGAGTCAGGCGCTGCCGGCGGGGCCTGTCTCTTCAGCGAGCTTTGCAGAGCCCGAGGGGGCTGCATGGTCCCGGGGGGGGGGGGTTGCACCGCCGCGGGGGTGCAGAGAGCCGGAGGAAGGCCCGGCTCCAGTCCCGAATCCCTGCCCAGTGCCCAGCCCAGGCTCCGGGATCCACCCCCACGCCGGGGCGCCTGTGCGCAGCGCCTGCTCCGTGCGCTCCGGGGCGGAGCGGAGCGAGGCTGGGCGGCTGCAGCCGGAGCTGGATGTCCGGGCTCAGGGCGCTGCTGGGGCTCGGCCTGCTGGTCTCTTCGGGCCCCCGGCTGGTGGCGGCGGGCGGGGGGCGCTGCCCGGTCCGGCGGGGGTCTCCCGCGGGGAGCTGGGGCGCAGGCCGGGGGCGCAGCAGCAGCGCCATGCAGAGCCCGGGGCGCAGCGGGGTCACGTACCTCAGGTAGCCCCGGGCCTGCCCCCGCCACGGGGAGGGAGCCTGCGGGGGGGGCTGCAAAGAGGCGGGGCTGGGGAAGAGGGAGAATGGGGGAGCTGCAGGGCTGGGGGCGGAGAGGGGAAATGGGGCTGCAGGGGAGGGGAGAAATGGGGGGCTGGAGGGGGGGGCTGCGGCAGAGGAGAGGGGAAATGGGGGGCTGCAGGGGAGGGGAGAAATGGGGGGCTGGAGGGGGGGGCTGCGGCAGAGAGAGGGGAAATGGGGGGCTGCAGGGGATGGGGAAATGGGGGGCTGCAGCAGAGCAGAGGGGAGATGGGGCTGGAGGGGGAGAAGGGAGGGGGAAATGGGGGGCTGCAGGGGAGGGGAGATGGGGCGGGAGGGGGAGGGGGCTGCCGGGCACCAGGAGAGGAGCTGAGGGAGGTGGTTGTACTGCAGGGGATGGGGAAAGCAGGAGGGAGGATCGTGGGGATTCTGCAGGGACCTGGGGCACTTTTCGGAGAGGGGGAATAGCCCATTTGTCAGGGACTGAGAGGAGGGGGAGGGGGTCTCATAGGTGGTTGCTGGGTGGAGAGAAAAAGTCTTAAAACTAATTTAAAATATGGAGACTCAGGGGATGAAAACACCCCTGTTTGTACCTGTGCAGTGTGATTCTCTCTCCGTCCTCACCCCGGGCCCCAAGTAAGCCCTGCTCCCGGCCTTCTTAAATTGCCTTTGACTTTGCTTTTACAGTTTGGTAAAACGAACTCCCAGCCCTGAGGCAGTAACGCTCCCTGCAGATCAGTGGCCTGGCTTCAGCACTGGGGGTAAAGAGGCAGCCTCGTCTAGCCCGTCCGACCTTTGGGTGCCTTCGTCACCTGAGGCGGCGATGCCCCTTGAGACAGTGGCTCCCTGGAGCAGCTTATCCCTGTTATGAAAGGGAACGTAAAAGCTGAGCATCCGGGTAACCGGAGCAGCACCTGGCTCTTGGCAGGGTTAGGACGGGATTTGACACACGTCTGAAGCGCGACTGTTGCCAGGGACGGGATGCCGGGCCCGTCGATCCGATCTCCAGAGAGTCGAGTGGTCAGGGCTGGCAGGGCCAGAGCCAGGTGGCCGGAATGGCTGGATCAGTGATCATGACACGGTCAGGCTGGAGGTGCAATACTCCAGGAGGGTCGGGGAATCAGTGCTCTGATCTGGCGTGGGAAATCTGGCGTCCCGTGAAGGAAACAGATGTGTGTTTTCACGCGGGGGTTGTTAATTAGAATCGGTCAGTACCCGCGGGAAATGCCAAGACTTTGTTTTTAACCCAAATAGAAATCTTGGCCTTGTTTTGCAAAATGAAATATTCCAAAAGATTTCCTGTGGCCCTCCTTGAAACAGTTCGTGTTCCCACAAACGTGATTCAATTTGTACGTTTTCATATGAAAGGGGACAGGGTAAAGTTCAAAGGAAACGCTTTGATCGCTTCCCAGGCAAAATATCACCGTCGGTACATTCCCCCAGAATACTCCGGTGTCTCCAAATCAGCATTTTTCCCAAACAGAAAAACGTTCTGTTGGAAGATTTCCAACCAGCTCTGTTATTCCTACGGGCCTCTGATCTCAGCAAGAGCCAGTCGGGAAACGCTAGGCCAGGGGTTCTCAAACTGGGGGTCAGGAGCCCTCAGGGGGTCGCGAGCTGTCAGCCTCCACCCCAAATCCCGCTTTGCCTCCAGCATTTATAATGGTGTTAATATATTAAAGTGTTTTTAATTTATAAGTGGGGTCGCACTCAGAGGCCTGCAATGTGAAAGGGGTCACCACTACCAAAGTTTGAGAACCCCTGTGCTAGGCACACCCCAGCAGTGTGAAGCTGTTTGATGGTGGAGATCCCGAGGAAGACAGGCAGGATGTAAACCAGGAGAGATTGCGAGTGAGCCTGGGATGGTGGATGATACTTGCGGTGATTGGGATGGTGGAGCTGTTACATGTGTAACTTACGGCCTGGCTTCACGGCAGAAGTAGCTGGAACAGGGGTCGGCAACCTGCGGCCCGCGTGCCAAAGGCGGCCCGCGAGCTGATTTTTAGTGGCACTCTGGTGCCAGCTGGGGTCCTGGCAGCTGCTGCCTCAGCCTGCCGCCTGCCTGGATGCACAGAACCCTGGGCCAGCAGCGGGCTGAGCGGGGCCGGCAGCCAGGACCCCGGCTGGCAGGAGCTGACGGATGGAACCCGAGACCGGCAGCGGGCTGAGCGGGGCCGGCAGCCAGGACCCCGGCTGGCAGGAGCTGGCGGACGGAACCCGAGACCGGCAGCGGGCTGAGCGGGGCCGGCGGCCAGGACCCCGGCTGGCAGGAGCTGGCGGATGGAACCCGAGACCGGCAGCGGGCTGAGCGGGGCCGGCGGCCAGGACCCCGGCTGGCAGGAGCTGGCGGACGGAACCCCAGACTGTCGGGGGTTCCATCTGCCGCCCACACTGCTGGTCTGGGGCTCTGTCTACCAGCCCCTGGCCGCCGGCCCCGCTCAGCCCGCTGCCGGTCTGGGCTTCTGTCCGCCAGCCCCTGTAAATGCACAATGTATTACTGGCATGTGAAACCTTAAATTAACTTCGACTTGGCACACCACTTCTCAGAGGTTTCCGACCCCTGAGCTGGAGGGATCTGCGACTCCTCTCGAGTCAGCCTCGCTCGAGTGAGAACAGCCACAGTGCAAAATAACCCTGGCATGGCGGTGCCCACGCGGGCGGTGCTCGCTCATGGGTGAGGCAGAGTCTGCTGGGCTCCTTAGCGCTGCAGGGAGCGGAGCTGAGCTGCTCTCTGAATTCCTTCCCAGTGCCTCGCGGGGGATCCTGCCTGTCCTTTCGGGCTGCACGGGGGGCACTGCGGGACGGTACCGGAGGACGAGCTGCTCTCGAGTGGCGGTGTGAGCCGGGTGGTCCTGTTAGCTGCTGAGAGGCAGCACCTGTGCGAACGGCAGCGAAGACGAGTCCTTCAATCACACACGCCCGGTGGCTCATGTCCTTTGCGTCTCCTCTCAGCCAGGAGGAAGCACAAGCCATCGATCAGGAGCTCTTCACGGAGTACAAGTTCAGCGTCGACCAACTCATGGAGCTGGCGGGGCTGAGCTGTGCGACGGCCATTGCCAAGGTGAGCACTGCACACCTGGGCTCCCCCTGCTCTCGGGGAGCCCGGACCGTCCAGGGAGGGGAGGGAGCTCTGTGCAGGCCCTGAAGGTAGCGGCGTGGCCCCTTGCAGCTCCTGCAAGTGATCGACCCAGGGTTGTAAATGAGGTTCTTAGAGCAGTTTGGCCTGGGAAGCAGCTTCCCGGGTTTATAAGGCTGTATCTGCCATCCCAGAGCACGAGACTATACACAGCAGGATCATCTCTCCCTCTCTCACACACGTGTGCATGCAGGCCACTGTAATGCAGCCACCTCTGGGCTGGAGGCCGCCAGCTAGGCAGCATGGCAGGATGCATCATTACCCGGGCTTTTGGCAAGCAGCACAGATACCTTGGAGGTGGCGTTATCGGCACATCTCTCTGTGGTCGGTTTCAGGGCTCCGATCCCTGCTACCCCTAACTCTTCCTACGAATGGCGTGTTGTGCTGTTTAACTGAAGCCTGTTCTTCTCCCCCCCCCAGGCCTATCCGCCCAGCTCCTTCACCAAAAGCCCGCCTGCGGTGCTGATCGTCTGTGGCCCGGGGAATAACGGAGGGGACGGCTTGGTCTGTGCCAGGCACCTGAAGATGTTTGTGAGTAATGCTGGCAAAATGTGCCAGCCCTGGAGACTTAAGTCCTCTCTGCCCAGAGCAGATACAGCCAAGGCAGCAGCCGAGCAAGCGTCCTGCACGCGTATACGCTCCTGCAGGAGTGAGCCAGCCGATGCCTGGGAACCTCCCTGCTCCATTCAGCTCTTAGCTCTTCGGCTGAGATGTTCCTTAGGGGGCCCGTTCCTTTAGGACGGACCAGCCTCCCTTCCTCGCATACGGATTTTTCAGCGAGCAGCCCTGGGTGAAGTTCTGCCGACGCACTGTGCACCGGGGTGCTTGGTCGGCCCTGGGCACAAGGGTGTAGCTCTGGATGAGAGAGGAGGCGCTTAGGGGAACCATAGGGACAGCATCAGCCCACACTGGGGCGTCACTTGGAATTGTTCTGTCCCTGCAGGGCTACGAGCCGAGCGTGCATTACCCCAAGCGGCCCAGCAAAGCTCTGTTTGAAGGGTTGACGACTCAGTGCCAGAAGATGGACATTCCCTTTCTCTCGGAGTTCCCGTCGGAGGTAGGGCGCGTGGCCGGTAGGCCTAGAATATCCAGCATTGTTACTTTCGTGCTGTCTTGGTCCATTTCATGGCTTCGGTTGTCTACGCCTCACTGCACAAAATAGGGGAGAGAGGCTCATGTGCCAGACGCAGAGCAAGGGCTGGTTTCCTCGTCCAGCTTCGATTCTGAAGCCTATTGCGATGGCCTAGTCTGACTTCCTGTCATTAATATTCACCAAGTGCTTTGGGATCTCAAGGAAGAAGGGGAAGTGAGGTGTCAATGGGGAAAGGCTACAGGACGGCGCGTCTCTTTGTCCTGGGTTTCTACAGCACCTAACACGCTGGGGAGCTGCTCCATGACGGGGCTTTCAGGCACCACTGCAGTACCAATAAATCCAGTTACAGTGGAAATGAGCAACGTGGGTTTATTACTTGCTCGTGGGCATCTCTGTGGTGCTTATCGCCGCAGCGTCTGGGCGTCCCCTGTATCCCTGACAAATGTGCCTGGTGCTGCCACCGAATTATCTGGAGAACAGGGAGGGGGTGTGTAAATGACTAGGCCGCAGTCTGCTCTGTTACGCTGGTGTAAATCAGGAGTCACTCCACTGAAGTCGGTGCGTTTAGACTGGTGTAGCCGTGTTCTCCTCCTACAAAGATACTGGGCTTGATCCTCCTCTCCCGTACGCCAGTCTAACGGCAGTGGAGCGACTCCTGCTTTACACACGTGAGGTTAGAATAAGGCCCTTTGTATTTAGCTTGTCACCTCGGATTTACCTGGCTTAAGCTCAGCCCCCCCCAGTGTAAGTCCATGCAGTTACTCCAGATTTACGCCAGTCTGAGACCAGGATCTGGGCCCGCTGGAGATGCTGGAACTTGATGTTCCTTGCCTAGATATGCTCTGTAGTGTGCATGTGCCGGGGAGGGTGGAATCCTGCTGTTTTAAGCTCCTGACCCCTGTTTGCCTGCAGGCCATGCTGATTGATGAGCTGTATGGCTTGGTGGTGGATGCTATTTTCGGATTCAGCTTCAAGGGAGCCGTGCGGGAACCTTTCGGCAGCATCCTCGGGACCTTGGAGCAAGTCACCGTCCCCATCGCCAGCATCGATATCCCCTCCGGTTCGTTCCGTTCCGGCGCTGTCCGGACCCTTTGGCATCCGTTAACTTTTCTCTCGATCACATTGGCTGCATCAGCAGGGTTGTGATGTTTCTAGTGGGCCTCTAAGGTCATGGTGACATGCTGGGCTTTGCAGAGATGTCACTGGTCGGGACAGCAGCAGACCTGCTGGGTTATCCCAGGCTTCTGCTGTGAAGATTTGTACTATTGATTTAAATTCACTGGGCCAGCCAAATCCCAGTCCCCAGCTGGGGCCAGTGCCTGAGGCTTCAGGGGATGGTATGATGGGATAGCCTAATTTTAGCAATTAATTTGGGAATTGATCTTTGATTATCAGCAGGTAAGTATGCCCAGTGGTCTGTGATGGGATGTTAGATGGGATGGGATCTGAGTTACTACAGAGAATTCTTTCCTGGGTGCTGGCTGGCGAGTCTTGCCCACATGCTCAGGGTTTAACCAATCGCCATATTTGGGAAGGAATTTTCCTCCAGGGCAGATTGGCAGAGGCCCTGGAGGTTTTTCCCCTTCCTCTGCAGCGTGAGGCACGGGTCACTTGCTGGAGGATTCTCTGCAGCTTGAGGTCCTCAAACCACAAGTTGAGGACTTCAGTAACTCAGACGTAGGTTAGGGGTTTGTTACAGGAGTGGGTGGGTGAGATTCTGTGGCCTGCGTTGTGCAGGAGGTCAGACTAGATGATCATAATAGTCCCTTCTGACCTTAAAGTCTATGAGTCTATGACACGCTTGGGCAGTGGGCAGTGCTGGTAGGGTAGGGAAAGTGAGAATTCCTTCTTGACCGTTGCCGGCTTGTGCCCTGTGAGTGAATTCACAAGCTGGCTTTGTTGCGTTCAGCTGGTATTTGCTTTGTCAGCTGTCTTGTTCGTCAGCGTGAGGTTACTGTGCTGAACTGCGACTCAGGAAAAGCAGGCTCCCAAGTCCCAGCTCCATGTGACTGTGGGCAGATCTCTCCGTGCCTCAATTCCCCAGCTATAAAATAGGGGTAAATCCTTCCCCCCCCCGCCCCGCAGCACCTAGCACAGTGGGGTCCTGATCTCAGCAGGGGTTTCTAGCTGCTCCCGTAATGCACAGAAGAGACATTCTGGGAGTTGTTCCACCACTGTAGATTGGCGAGAGGAGAATTGAGCCGTGCGTATTTCATGGGGAACTAATAACGCTCTTACAAGTCACGTCAGGGAAGCTCTTCAGACATGGGAGGGAGTTTGCCTGGAGTGGGGCTTACTTGGCTAACTGGCTCCCCCTTGGTTTTTTTCAGGCTGGGACGTGGAGAAAGGCAGCCCCGACGGCATCCAGCCCGACATGCTCATTTCTCTCACTGCCCCCAAGAAGGCTGCGCAGCATTTTGCTGGCCGCTATCACTTCCTGGGGGGCAGGTTTGTGCCAATGGCTCTGCAGCAAAAATACTCACTTAATCTGCCGCCCTACCCCGAGACTGACTGCGTCCTGCAGTTACCCTAGCCGGGGCCAGGCAGGATTGGCTTTATCCAAAATCTGAATGAGAGGGGGGATTGGATGGCGAAGCAGAGACAAGTTCTGCCCAGTGTTTGACTGAATCAATTGGGCGTTGGAGGGGGGGCGTTGCTGGTTAGTAGGGGTGGGGGCTAGCTGTGCTGCACTAGTAGGGCAAAGTGCCTTTGACTTGCGCTGATCTGACGGGTGGGGGCACTCAGCACCTTGTTTGGTGCTAGGAAATCCCCGGCATAGCTCTGCCTGGCGCATGCAAAGCCAGCTATGGTTGGCACACGGGTGCTGGGGATTGTGCTTGGTCTGACCCAATGCCCTTTGCAGTCGGCAGGAGGCTTTCCGTGGGCTTTGGATCAGAACCGAAGGGTTAAAGTTCATTAAGGGTGAGGGTGTATTTGTTGGGAGTTACCGGTGGGTCTAGGAAGGGAGCTCTGACGCTAACTCCGTTTAATATACTACACACGGAAGGGCCTGCGTTCCACGGGCTTTCCAGCTGTAGCCACCTCTGATGTGTATATAAAATCCACCTTGTTTTTTTCTCTGCAATAAAAGATTTATTGACACTAAAAATCTCTCTGAATTGGCCTTTCCTTCCCCCTCTTCCCATCCATTCTTATGCAACTGACCCATGCTGCAAACATACCGTGGGTGAAACCCTGGCCCCGTGAAGTCCGCAGCAAAACTCCCACCGCCATTACTGATGTTGCAACCGCAGATGGGAAGCAACAGCCAGAAATGGGATTTCTAACGATGCAAAAGCTGGAGAATTGAGGTATTCACAAGTGGCGTGATCAGCTGATTCCCTTGCAAGGCAGAGCCGTGCTCAGTGCTGAGAGTGGTATTTTTCGTCTCCTCTTCGCTCCGCCTTGTCTGAGGTCAAAGGGTTTGTCTACACAGCCGTTACTGTGCGGTGAAGCTGCTGCACAGTAACGTCCCGTGTGGACGCTGCTGCAATGCACTGAAAGTGCCTCATGCAGTAACCTGCTCTGTGAACAAGCCCTAAGAGCATCTGCTTCCGGCTGGGCTCCAGCAGCATCAGGGTTAGATCCCGGAGGAGAAAAAAACCCCACCCCGGCTATAAACTCCCCCGTGGCTCTTTTCCAGCAGTCGGACACTAGCCATGTCTTTCCACCCAGGTACCTGTGTGCAGAGCGGCCCCCCGGGGTAAGGGCCGGCCCGTTAACCCCTGCAGCCAAAGGGGCTTAGAGCGGTTGCTGAGTGACTGGGAAGAGGCCCCGCAGGTGAACGTGCGGGGGCCATAGCAGGCCTGCGGGTGGCACCCCCCTCAAACAGGATGAGCCCTCGCTCGCTGCACCTTCCTCTTTTTCTTCTTTTTGGCCCTTTCCCTGGGACTGTCCCGGTCCATCCTCCCCTCGGGCTGCTCCCTTGAGTCCGGCAACTCGCTCTCCAAACCCTCCGCCACTTCCTCCTCCTCTTTCTTCTTCCTCCTCTTCCTGGCCCACCTCTCCTCCTCCTCCTCGGCACCACCCCCCCTCTCTTTGGCTCTCTTCCGCTTTTTCTTCTTGGCTTTCTGCCGCCTCTCAGCCGGGTTGCTGCTTTCGGGGGCCGAGGCACCCGCCACTGCCTCCTGCTGAGGCTCTGGGGCGCCGCCTCTCGGCGCCTCCTTCGGGCTGTACTTAGCCAGGAAGGCGCGCTCTTGCTCCTCGAGCCGGGCCAGCTTGGCACTCATGGTCAGACCGTGACGGGCTCCCCTGGCAAGAACACACCAGACAGGGCAGGTTAATGACAACCTGAGAAGAGATCGTGCCTAGGCCTGGGAGACCTGCGACCGCCCTCTCGTAAGTCAGCCCTGCAATGTATCCTCCCCGCTTCCGCTACAATTGCATCTGACAGACTCGGCTGGATACTGGCTGCCTCAGGATGCTGGGGACTAGCCTGTTTTCTAGTGCTTGTGGCAGCCACACCCCCCTTCCTTGGGCCTGAACTGGACTCCAGCTACTCCCCAGGTCGGGCTAGCAAAGCAGGAGGGCCAAAGGGGGAGGGATAGCTCAGTGGCTATTGAGCATTGGCCTGCTAAATCCACGGTTGTTAGTTCAATCCTTGAGGGGGCCATTTAGGGACCTGGGGCAAAGATCTGTCTGGGGATTGGTCCTGCTTTGAGCAGGGGGTTGGACTAGATACCTCCTGAGGTCCCTTCCAACCCTGATATTGTGTGTGTTGAAGTGTCGGACGGGTTAGAATAGGTCATGCTGGCAGGGCCTCTTTGTTAGCAGGGAGCCAGGGCAATATGCCACTAGGGGGCAGCGCACAGGGTCTGAGCTCCAGCCCCACGCTCCCACCCCACTCACAGGTGGGGACGGGTTCCTGAGATGTGGAATCAAACAGAACCACCCCCCCAGCTCAGCCTGCTCTGGATAGTCCCCCAGCCAGGGAGGCTATAATCCAGGACCCTTAAAAGTCCACCTGAGCTGCAGGAAAGGCAGGTCATTCAGTGGAACTCCCCCACACCACGCTGGATAAATGGAAGGCACCGGGGCTGGAAGGGATCCTGGTGCAACAGGGGGAAGGGGGAGGAGGTGGCGTTCCAAGCTGACACTAGCCATGTCTTTCCGCCCTCTTACTTGTGTGCGGTGCGGCCGCCGCAGGCTCGGACCAGCTCCTCATCCGTCAGCCTGGGGGAGAGAGACAAGACAGTTTGCAGCAGGGATCCCTGGGGTGCTAACTGCTAGAGGGGTCGTGCGCTGCAGAGCTTCTGTAGGCCGAGCTGTATATCCCAGGGGAGGGAGCAGCTTAGGACACTGCCGCCTGCGATATGCATAAGGCAACAGCGGGGAAGAGATTTCCCCCAGTGGAAACCAGGCGTTCCCTGTTTTCCAGTTGTCCCCAGGACTGAATGAATGAGTCAGAGGCTGGCTGGCGGGTGGGGAAGGCTGCCCCACTGCAGCTGCCAGCAGAGCTGGGATGGGGGTAAACAGGGCATGCTCCCCATGCTGTTCTATTCAGCGGGCCCAGGGGCTCACACTGTCCCACCCCGCCCCTACTGGACAGAAAGGGACAGCTTGCAAGTCCCAGCGAGGAGGGGAGAACTGGCCATTTCGCTCCTAGGGGGCCACCGAGAAGCCAAGTCCTCCGCTCCCCCGGAGAAATGGTTCAGTCCCCAGGCAAACCCTGAGCTCTCCGCCAAGTCGGGGTGGGGAGGAAGACCCAGCAGGGATCTTGACCCCCCCTCCCGCTTGCATGCGGCACAAGGACTCCTGCTGCACTGCTGGGGACAGACACGGGGGGAACGACAGCTCTAAGACAAGGGAGATCAGCTAGCCATGGGATGCCACAGCAGTCACATGAACTTCTGCAGAATCGGATCACAGAGTAGGACTGTCCCGCCCCCAACCTCCTTGGGGTCCAGTCTGTTCTCACAGGATCTGGCCCTCTGAGCAGAGTTGTGTCCTGTGGCTGATGCCTTTAGCATGTGGCCCAGCCCAGAGGCTCAGAACAGCCGCTCCCTGCCCCCACGCCCGGCTGGGCACTTACTTCCTAGCACTAGACAGGTCCAGTTTCTCCTCCTCGTCCTCGCTGCTCTCAGAGGTGGAAACCTGCTCCGTTGGCTCCTCCCCTCCTGCCGTCAGCGTGGCCGCCTGGGACGGAGACAGGTGCAGTCAGAAATCACCGCGCTGGAGACACCCCCACCACCCCACGGTCTGTGCTGCAGGTGTAGGGAAAGCTAGTGGGAGGGTGGGGGAGTAGGGGTTGCATTAGTCCAGAGAGGCAGCACTGCAGATTAGACTGAAAGTCAGGACTCCTGGGTTCTATCCCCAGCTCTGCCTCTCTTGGACACAGGTGATGGTTTCTTTCTAGGCCTCAGTTTCCCCATCCCCACATCTATGCACAATTCAAGAAGGGTGGTGAGAAATTGGAGAGGGTTCGGAGAAGAGCCGCAAGAATGATTAGAGGATTAGAAAATGTCCCATATGTGACTGAGCTGCTTGAGTCTACCTATTTCGTGTAACAGAGAGAAGGGCAAGGGGTGACTTGATCACAATTTACATGGGGAACAAATACGTAATCTTGGGCTCTTCCATCTAGCAGAGGAAGGTCTAAGATGAGCCAACGTCTGGAAGCTGCAGCTACACAAGCTCAGACTGGAAATGTACCTTTTGAACAGAGAGAGTCATTACCCACTGGGACGATTTACCAAGGGGCGTGGTAGATTCTCCATCACTGGCAGTTTTTAAATCAAGATGGGATGTTTTTTTTCCAGAAGATCTGCCCTGGCAATGACTTTGGGGCAGTTCTCTGGCCTGGTTAGCCAGGAGGTCAGACCCCAGAGTCAACTGCATTTCAGCACAGGGAGCATGATCCCTGTGCACCGTTGCTATGTGCTGTCAGACTTCTGCCCTGTTTTACCCCAGAGGCAGCGGCATTTCAGAGCTCAGTGAGCGAACCCTATGCTGCATCCTTATACGCTGTCCAGCTACCACACTCCACCCCAGAGGGGGCTGCATTTCAACACTGGGTGGGCAATCCCTGCGCAGCGTCACTATGCGCTGCCGGACAGCTGGCTCGTTTCACTCCAAAGGTGGCTGCAGTTCAGCAGCGGCTGAAGCATGTGTGTAGTGGTGGGATCTTTCAGGACAGAAGGCACTAGAGAAATGCAAGACGTTATAGCCGACAGCGCAGGAGCCTGTCTGCAGCAAAGGGGAATCCCGAACACCGACCCGCCCGCCCTATTACCTTCACAAAGCGGCCGTACAGCATGCTTCTGGCACTGGGTGCTTTGCGGGGCTTCTTGTTGCTGATCTCCCCATCCTGCTCAGAGAGCTTTTTCATTTGGACGCCATCCTGGAAGATTTAAACAGGCATCGTGTGATCAGCCAGGCCTCACAACAGCCGCTAGTTAGTTTAATTACGTGCTCCATATTTCACACTTACATACTGTTAATCATAGAACCGTAGAAGTGCAGGACTGGACGGGACCTCAAGAGGGCATCTAGTCCCATCCCCTGCACTCCTGGCAGGACTATGTCATAACCAGACCATTCCTGACAGGTGTTTGTATTCGTATCTGTATTGCAGTACTGCCTAGGAGCCCTGGCCCAGGGCCCCATGGTGCTAGGTGCTGTACAAACACAGAACAAAGAAACAGTCTCCGTCCCAAAGAGCTTCCAATCTAAGTACGAGACAGGAGATGACCGGTGGATACACTCACATGGGGAGGAGAGGGGGGAGCCAGGAGACAATGCCACTCAGTAAGATGGACACTGGCTGCCTAACGGTTCTGGAGTTTTTCTGTTAGCATCACGGCAAAGGAGAGTTTTCAATTTCAAATCACTTTGCCAAGGTGGCTCGGTCTCATCGGCTCTGTTTTAGAGATTGCATGCCTCAGTTTCCCAGAGGGAGAACACCATGTCCAAGCCAGCACAGCGAATCAGTGGCGGCGGCAAAAAGAGAAAGCCGGTGTCCTGCCACCCAGCCCAGTACCTTTCCACATGAGACCCTTGGACTAGTGAGCAGAAAGGAAAGAAATAATCAACTGGAATGTTTTTCCTGATGACTGGTCCAAGGATGGTCTTGTGGTTAAGGTTCAGGTGGAGCCTCAGGACTCCCAGCTCCTACACTCCCAGCTCTGGCACCATGACCCTGGACAAATCATAGCACCTGTCTGTGCCTCAGTTTCCCCATCCTTAAAAAAGGGATGATTATACTGATCCCCTTTGTAAAGCCCAGTGTCTCGTCAGATCAGGCCCATGACGCATGGTCCTTAAGAACATATGTGACAGTCACCGCCAGTACTGAACCAGGGATCTCCCGAGCAAAAATCATGAGTCACACCAGATTGAGCTAAGGAGCCAGGCTCTGTAGCAGGGGGCTGTAACAGACACTAATGTCAGAGGACTGGCCACACTGAGCAGCGAGTTCCAGGACTCTATTCATTACAGCTTTGGCCAGGGAAAACACCCAAAGCGTTTTTGGAGAAGTGAGCAGGGTCCGGCTTTGTTCTGGGAGGGCGTCTCCTATACAACCACGTCTGTAGCCTTGCGTCGGCCACTCTTCGTCAATCCCATCTAGCTCTGAGCACACAGATCAAGATGTCCAGCCCTCTCTTATCCCCCCAACCCCTAATCACCTCCTTTACCTGCCCAGCCTCCACCGAGATGTTCGCCGCCGACTTGTTGAAGAGGTGATCCCACCAATGGAAAGTGAACTGCTCTGCTGGGTCGTGACCCACCTGGGTTGGAAAAGAAAGGGTTGAAAAACCCTGCTGTGCTCCCCATCAGGATCTGCTGATCCAACACAGCTGTCGGGATCCTTCCCAACCCAGTCCGGCTCTAGGCCCCCCTTTATTTACAAAGCAAAGAGCTTTTGCAAGTGTGGGACATTCAAGGAGCTTGAGGCGTATGCGTGTGCAAGGGAGGGCCCTGGGCTGGCAATGGGGTGGGACAGCTCAGCCCAGGGGGAAGCCAGTTTAAAGCCAACCTCATCTGTTGGCCTAGCAGGGACTGGGGGAGCGGCCACGGCAGCGGAACCAGCTCTGGGAGGGAAGGCAGCAGAGAGAAGGAGCAGCTGATTCTCTTTTGCCAATCCAGAAGCAGCGCTGATGGAACGGCATCGGGTATGGCAAGGAGAGCCTTTGAAAGACAGAAATAAAGGGGGCCCAGAGAGGGCCTTCATTGCCTCAATCGCCCCCACACCCCAAAATAAATCTTGCAGGGGAGAAAAAATAAGACAAACCCACAATTTCAACAGACCTTCCCCACTAGGAACAGGGCTGAGACCCATCAACCTCATTCCATGCAGGCCCAAGGAGCAGCCACATGGCAAATGAGCAGGATCTAAACAGCCTATTCGCAGTCCCCGGAGTCATCCAGCCCCCAGAGAACTCCACCTACATATAAGGCCAAGGGGGCACCGCATTATACAGCCTAGAGCAGGGGTCAGCAACCTTTCAGAAGTGGTGTGCTGAGTCTTCATTTATTCACTCTAATTTAAGGTTTCGCGTGCCAGTAATACATTTTAACATTTTTAGATGGTCTCTTTCTACAAGTCTATAATATATAACTAAACTATTATTGTATTTAAAGTAAATACAGTTTTTAAAATGTTTAAGAAACTTCATTTAAAATTAAATTAAAATGCAGAGCCTCCCGGACTGGTGGCCAGGACCTGGGCAGTGTGAGTGCCACTGAAAATCAGCTCGCGTGCCGCCTTTGGCACGCATGACATAGGTTGCCTACCCCTGGCCTAGAGGTACTGATGATAAGTTTTGCTTGTACAGACCCAGGTCTTCCTTACCCCAGCTGTGTCGCATTTCACTTTCACCTTGATGGCTTCAGAGATGCCGTTCTCTCGCTTCCCCAGCCCTTTGCCTAGAGAGAGCACAGCAAGATAAATGCAGGACTTCCCTCACATTAATGGCTCCTGGAGGGGTCGTAGGTGGGGATTGAACCCACAACCTCTTGATCCAAAAAACACAAGCCCCAGCTTCTTAAGCTGAAAGACTAAACAGCAGCAGAACCATAAACCTCTTACATTGTTCAGGCACTAGAAAGGAACAAAGCTCCAACAGGCCCCTTGCACGGAAATGGAAAACCCAATGCAGCCAAGAGACACAAAATTGTGAGCACAAGCATCACCAGATTGGATCAGCACTGAGATCCTCCTAGCCCAGTGTTCTGTGCCCAACAGTGGCCAGCACCAGCTGCTTCAGAGGAGAGTGCAAAAAACCCTGCACTGTTGGGATAACCTGTTCCTGGGCAAGGTTTCCTCCTGACCCTCATAAGTCACAGATTGTCTTAAACCCTGAAGCATGATTATAATTTTGGCCATTCTTATTGTCTACATACACACTCAATCCTTCATTGAATCTGGGCCTCAATGATCTTGTGGTAAGGAGTTCTGCAGTCCAATGGCATGTTGTATGAACAAGTTATTTGCATGTATCAGTTTTGAATGTGCCATGTTTCAATTGTATTGAGAGACAGGAAACAAAGGAGCTCCCGATCCACCTCCTCCAGATCAATCATTATTCTGTGCACCTGGTTTTTGGATGTGTCAAGTCCGTACCTTGTTTCCAGCCGTGTCTCTGTAACTGCTGCTCTGCAAACTTCATCCCTCTGGTCTTATTCTTGGGAGAGCCGTTCATGATGGAGTCAGGTTGCTATTCTAAAGCTTGATGCTACTTGAACCCTGCAGCTTCCAGGTCTCCCTGTGCATCACTCTATCATAGGAAGGTGGTGCATAATTACACATGCTGAAATGACCTTTTGCATTGAGCAGCACCCATTGCGAATGGCCTGTAAGCCTAGAGGCAGTGTGGCCTAGTGGACCAGGACTCAGAAAACCTGGGCTCTATTCCCAATTCCACCACTAGCCTACTGTGTGACCATAGGCAAGCCATTTCACTTCCCTGGGCCTCAGTTTCCCCATCTGTAAAATGGGGACAATGATACTGACACCTCCTTTGCAATGGGCTCTTCGCAAGGGCAACACCTGTCCTACCCAGTGCCCCCCATCCCACGTGAACAGTTGGCCACAGCCCATCAAAACTGATCTGTCCTATTCCAAATGGGAGATCGAATCCAGGGAAAGCAAGACAAGGGGAGCCAAGTACAGCACCCAACCCTTCGCACCCCCCTCCCGCCGACCCCCTATAGACCCCCCACTAGCTCTCTGTCCCCAACAATGCCAGTTCCCCAGCCCCCCGGATTCCCATCCAACCCCCACCCAGAGATCCCCCCAGCCCCCCACCCTCAGCTCTTCAACTCCCCATCCAGCCCCCTTCAGCTCTCCAGCCCCCCCCTGCTCCCCATCCAGCCTTCTCCAGCCCCCCCCGCTCCCCATCCAGCCTTCTCCAGCCCCCCACCTTCAGCTCTCCAGCCCCCCACTCCACCTCCAGCGCTCCAGGGGCCCCCGATGTCTCCAGCCCCTCGGCTCCCCCTACGCAGCCACTCACTGTTAACCCGGATTCCTTCCCCACAGACACATGCCCAGCTCTGCATGGAGGCCGCCATTTTCCCGGAAGTAAAACCTCCCCTCCCTTGCCGCTCTAGGTTTGCGATGAACCATAGAGAAGAAATTGCCCTTCGTGTCTAAACCATAGAGTTTGAATCCTCCAGGGATCTTGCCCTGCAAAGCATGTTCCTTCCACCCCCACCTCCCCTGCATCATGTATCCCATTGCCCCAGCTGATCTGGTCCCAGTGCAGCTAGTCACTGTGGAAAATTTCCCAGAAAACATTGAGGGAAAACTTGTGTCCTCCCCCCACTTCCCCCAGAAAAAAACAACCCTTTATTGTTGTTTCACTTGGATTGGTTTGGTTTTTTGCAGCGTAAAACCAAAATACAAAACAGATCAACATACACCGTCCTCCCACAAAGCCTGGCTTGGCTTTGGCTTGTTTTCCCTTTTGCCAGTGGCAAAGGAGCAGGGGAGGGGGCTGTTTCATAGGCAATTTTGGAAGAAAGGTTTAAAAAAAAATGTCCCACGAAGAGCAAGTGGCATTTTGCTGAGTTGAATGAGGAGGCCGAGATGCCTGGGCAGTGAGCCACATCTGCTTGCATGTTGCTACTTGGACCGGAAGCTGAGGCAGGGCCTGGCTTTGTTCTGTGGTTGTGGTCCACGAGCAATGCTGCTTATCCCCCTCCACTGTCTCCTCTCCCATCACCTACCCCCCTCCCCCTGCCCCATCCCCACTCAAACTGTCTAGAATCAAGTGACCTTCCCATCTGAGTTATTCTGTCCCCTCGCCTGTTATCTCTTTGCCTTTGAAAGGCTGGAAGGAGGCACAATTTTAAAGGGACACGCAACACCACGACAACACCACAACAAGGAGCTCGGATCGCTGCCGAGGGGGCTGACAGAGAAATGCCTCCCCCCTTGCAACCATTGTATGCCATTAAAAGCATTGCTATTACAGAACAAAACCCCCAGCGCTGGATTGCAGCACCCAGAGACAGACCCTGTCAGAAAGCTTTCTGTTACCATGGCGACTGTCACATGGCACTTGGCCCCTGTCAGCCTGAGGATGTTTGTTTCTTCATGCGACTGTACCTAAGGAAAGATGGCCAGATTCCGCCCCCCACCCAGGGTAAATCAGCCTAGTTGCATTGGAATTAATGGACCAGATTCCCCTGGCCCCTGGTGTAAATCAATGTCACTCCACTGAAGTGCTGCTGATTTACACCAAATAAAAAATAATAATATATGGAGATGTACCTATCTCATAGAGCTGGAAGGGACCCTGAGAGGTCATTGGGTCCAGCCCCCTGCCTTCACTAGCAGGACCAAGTACTGATTTTGCCCCAGATCCCTAAGTGGCCCCCTCAAGAATTGAACTCACAACCCTGGGTTTAGCAGGCCAATGCTCAAACCACTGAGCTATCCCTCCCCCCATGAGTGGTAGCTTTGGCCCCAGATTCCAAATGCTACCTTAATCAAAGGCAGGAGGAACTGGTGTCCACCCCACCCTCCCAAGCTAACCATCCTTCCTGGTGTAGCTCCGTAGTTTCAACAGACGTGTACAGATTGATGGTAAAAATCATGTCAGTCACGTTGGGAGAGATACTCAGTTGGTTTAAATTGTCACAGCCCCCTTAATTTCAATGGAGTAATGCTGATTTACACCATTTGGGGCTCTGGCCCATTTCACACCCATGGAGCTATGCCCGTTTACACCAGCGGGGGAGCTGGCCCATTGACATCATGAGAATTTCTGCATCTCTCTGAGACTTTAATGGTCTAGGGCATCTCATTCTAATTTTCATCTGGATTAAAGAATTAGGTCGCACTCCATCCGCAGAGCACTAATCTGATCAGAGCTCTTTATGAAAGGTGCTAACTCATCGTGGGCCCCGGAGCACCTAGGGGAATCGCATTAAAGGAGAGTGACAATGATTTGGCCTTCACCCCAGCCTGGTCCACCCAGGCACCGAGGGGCCGGGATGGCATGCAGCCCACCTGCAAGGAGTACTTCCGGGGCGGGAAGAGTGCCCATGTCTGAGCAACTTAAAGGAACATGGGTGACTATTGTGGGGGTGGACATAGATGTCCCTTCCCCAATATTTCCACTGCAGGGCTCAGCCCTTCCCTGCCCCAGTCCCGTCATTCCTTCCCCATCCAACATTTCAATGAGAAGTAGGTCCCCTTTAGAGGACTTGGAATAAGGTGATATACCAGGAGACCAATAAGACTCCACCAGCGCTGGGAGAATTACCTACCCCTGCCCCTCCATCCCCCTCGTTACGAGCTATGAGCAAACGACAATGCCGCACTAAGAGCATTGCCTAGAAAAAACTTGATGCCGGTTAGGCTGCTCCTGGGCTGAGACCCCAGCGTCTCACTGTTTCCTTGTGCTCCCTCGTTGAGCTGTCTCTAGCCAGCGGTTGTCTCTTATCTCTTGGACAGGGATTGTCTTGTTCTGTGTTTATACCTAGCACCATGGGCTCCTGGTGCATGACTGGAGCGCCGAAGCACCACCACAGTACAAACAACAACTCATACCAATGCAATGATTCAGCTATTTGGGATCCCTATTACAAAAAGACTATACTAAAAAAATGGAATTAAACTAATGCCAGCCTGATATTCTTCAGTAACGGCATTGGTAGGGTCTGCTAAATCCCCTGGGATCTCCTGAGGCCCTAACAAGCGTCCTTTGCATGATTCATTATCACACCCTGCACTTTTCCAGCGTCTTCCCTCTCAGGATCTCAAAGCACTTCGTAATTGTAATGCACAGCTCTTTTCATATGTAGATCTCCAAGTGCTTTATCAAGGAGGTAGGTATCCTTAGCCCCATTTTACAGCTTGGGGAACTGAGACACAGCAAGGTGAAGCAATTTGCTCAAGGCCACCCTGTGAATCCACATTGGAACCAGGAATAGAACCCAATGGCCCTGGCGCCAACTCCAGCACTTTGACCCCTCTGCCCTCCAGTGAAAGGCAAAACTGAAAGACGACTCCAGATTGCTCACTGGCTGTGTTGTGTGTCAGAGAATCCTCTAAAGGCAATTCAGTATCATGGCTGAGGTACTGGCAAGGTAACAAGAAATACAGAAACTGCTATGCCAGCACAGACCATCTAGAGCTTTCTCTCTAGTCCAGAACAATCTAGAATAGGTCGTCCAGAACAACAACGCTAATCCAGTCAGAAAAGGCCATCTAGAACAGTCCACCTAGCCTAGTAGCGTTCTCCTTCTAGTTTGGAGCTGCCTAGAACAAGGCTACTTAGAATCACCTTTCAAGTCTGGGGCAGTCTAGAATGGGCATCTAGAACAATTCATCTCATTCAGGTGAACTAATCCAGAAAATACTACCTAGAATATGTCGTCTAGATCGGTCCATCCAGTCTAGCCCAGAACAGATCATCTAGACTAGTCCATTTCATCTCGTGTCCTGAACCCAACCCCAGCCAGTGCTGGATGCTCCAGAAGCAGGTGAAGTACCCACAAGGTTCTACATATTCCCCCACCCTCCCAGTGTCCCATGGCCAGGAACCCAACCCAAGCTAGCAATCTGCCACCCACGAGCAGGAGCCACCTGACTAGCAGTGTCAGAGTCTGACACAGAGGAATGCAAAGGTGATTGCCAAGAGAAGGGTACACACACACACACACACACACACACACACCCCTATCCCTTCCCACCATGCTATGTTAATGAGATGCTCTCACCTCTATTTCACCGGGCCCTCAGGGCGCTCCATGAAGCCATTTCTTCCTCATTATGAGCAGGAAATGAGCTCTTAGGCTAATGAGCCATGGGCAGAGCAAAAGGGGGAGCAGGTTGTTTTTTTATACTTCATTTATTTAAGCTGTCCACTGACTCTGCCACCCTTGTTTGGGTGTCATGGCGACAGCTGCCATGAACACTAGTGAAAACCACTAATGAGCTGCTAATATCCTGGCCGCTAATTAAACCCCTTTGGAGAGACAGTAGCTGTCAGCCCAAAGCAGGGTTTGTGGAGGCTTGGAGAAAGGGGATTTTGTGGGCAAAGCTCAGAGCTCGGTGCTGGCGAGGGGACCTCAAGCATCCCAAAGGGGTCAGAGTCACCTGTCAAGTTCACAGATGGGTTTGGATTCCCACCCCTTCCAAAACTGGGGGTTCACAGCCATCCCCCAGCAAGTCACGGGCAGAGCTAGGAAGAGAACCCAGGCGTCCTGACCCGCAGCCTCCATCCAGTAGATGACACTCCCTCCCCCCACAGTCAGGATTCTTGGGTTCTATTCCTAGTTCAAGGAGGGGAATACAGCCTAGTAGCTAGAGCAGTTTATTCTCACCTTTGACACTGGCTTGCTGCATGACCTTGGACAAATCACACTGCTGCTCTGTGCCTCAGTTTCCTCACCTGTGAAATGGGAAACACTTTGGAATGCGGGTGGGGAACCTTCCATTACCAATAGCAAACCCTGCTAATCGTTAGGTAAAACCAGCTTCATAATTACTTCTAAACAAATTTCTTCTCCAAAGCTCTCCCCCCATTTCACCTTTTAAGAAATACAAGCTCAATCATTTGCCACTGGGGACTGAATGAAGCAGAACCAATGCACTCAGGCCCTATTGCTAAGAGACAACTCTCTGGAGCACAGAAGAATCTCCGGGCTGAGATACAGTGACTGCCATCAAATTGCTTCTTTTCTTTCCATCATGCAAGTGACTCAGGATGCGGATGCATGACAGGGTTAGCAACTTATCCCTGGGGAACGGCAAAATAATATAGTTAAGCAGAAGCTGAGGTGTTTAAAGGGACATTTTCCTTAGAACAGGCTAAAATCTGACCTGTCTGCTTTTCCCACTTGTTTACAAAGTCCTTGTAAATCTTATTCGTGTGTGTGTGTGTGTGTGGAGAGAGAGGAGCGAGGCAACGCTGTTTAAACCAATGCTTTGAAGTTGTTTTTCATAATGAAAAATAATGGTCACAGTCCCTTCGCTCATTATCAGCAACCCTACAATAAACAAACCAGTGCACACACCTCCGTCTCCACAATAACAAATGAGCGACTCCACAATAACAAATTAGCCTGCTCAATTCAGCCTTCCTGAGTAGGCCTACCATAACAAACTCACGTCGTCGTCTGATGCTGACAAGCAGCCGTACACTGAACAAAACTCATGCATGCTCCCCAGGGCTCACTAACAACCCTACAATAACAAGCCAGTAAGAACCACAATTTTCACATACTTTCAGGCCCCTTTATGCTGCCAGAGTGGGACGAAGGGCCTTTGGGTAAATGAAAAGCAGGGGCAAAGTTGCTTTGCTAACAGCATGTTTTCAGTTCCAGCCCAGGGGTGTTCCTAAGGCCCTGTCTATATTAGGGAACATCACTGAGATGATGAGTGACACAGATGCAAATCCCTGGGGTTCATGTGCTGCGCTGGTGTGATGCCAGTCAGTGAGAGCCCTGATTTGCACTGGTGCAGTGTGTCATACCCCACGTTTCGGCTGCCAACTTGGCCAACATACCAGAGATTGAACCAGGGACCTGCAGAGCGAAAGGCCGCTGAAGGCCTGTGACAAAGTGGGGGGGTTTGTTTTTCCAATGGTTTGTCTGCTGAGGGGGTGGGACTCAGTTTCCCTGAGTGTTACTGGTTTAACGAGGTGAGGGGAGAGTTTGTTGTTACAGAGGACTGGAGAGGGAACTAGGGACCCCGGCCAATGGCCTGGAGGATGGATACCCCAGTGACTGGTGACCCGGAGACCCAGCTCAGGAGTCGCAGCCAGTTCTGGCCAGGGGGAGGACAATGGGCTGCGGAGAGAGGACCCCAGTGACCTGACCAGCCGGTTCCGGCCAGAGGAGGGCAGAGAGGAGAGAAGGCTCAGACGACCCTGTTTCTCTAGAGAGAAGACAATGGACAGAGGCAGGACTTGGGGCCGGTGATCTCAGATGCCCAGCTGGGAAGCAGGGGGGCTCTGGGCTGGAGACGGGGAGCAGGCAGAGCCCACCTGGCTGCAGGGGAGACTGGGATGTGCTGTGCTGAGGGAGGCCAGGCCTGAGGCCCTGAGAGTTTCCTGTGCTGGGTTCAACACTCAATAAACCCTCCTGTTTTACGCTGGCTGAGAGTCGCTCCGGTCTAGAGAACAAGGTTGCATCAACCCCTTTGGGGGTGGAGGCCCCGGGGGTCCAGAGCGAGGGGACTCCCTGAGGGGGCCATGGCAGAGACTGGCGTGCTCAGGCTCAGAGAGGTGCGGCTCCAGGAGGTGGAGGGGCCTGACCCCGGGAGAGAGTGGGCCCCCGAGAAGGGCGGTGGCACCCCCCACGGAGCCAAGAGTGGGCACAACCTGCGAGTCCGTGACCAGGTCCCAAGATGGGGCTGTAACAGACACACCCGGCACAAACTGGGACTGTAGCGCACACTCCCCAGCGGGTGCATCGACATGACACGTTAGAACCCCAATGGCATTTAGGTGTCTAAATACCTCTCATTAGCACTGCGGTGCCTTTGCGCTGGCAGTGTAAAGGGGGCCTGAACGGGGGTGTGACTCCCAGGGCCAGAGTAATGCAAAAGGGCCTCGGTGTAAATGAGAATCAGTGCCCGTGGGAGCTCCCCCAGACCCGAGTAACAGCACAGACGCTGTTACACTCCACACACGTTTCCTCTAATGCAGGCGCCGCCTGAGCGGGGCGGTGGGAATTTGCCTCAATCAGGCACATGATCTGTCAAGGCCCTTTGCTGTGCAAGGGTCCCTCTGCCATCAGCTATCTGGGATTCCTGACTGCAGGACTTGATAAAGGGGCAATATTTTTAGACCACAAGGCTGGGTTTATCTCACTTGTCAGGCTGCTTTTATGTTGGTTCAGGAGATTTTTTTTTTTTTCAGTCTGAGAAACGGCATGACTCTGAACATCTGCCCTTCCCTGCCAGGAGCTCTGAGCACTCACGCTCACAGAGCAGGTCACTGGTATTCTCCCGGAGCCAGGAATGGAACGCAAGAGTTCCAGTTCCCCCCAAACAAGATCATACTCTTTCCAGGAGGGAGCCCAGGAGCCCTGGTTCCAAGCCCTACACCCTACCCACCAGAGCACCCTCCCCTTTAAGGCTTTAGAACTCAGGCGTCCTGACACTCCGACCCCACTGCAACCACTAGACCCCCATTTCTCTCAGGAGTTGAGAAATGACTTGAAGAATCCTGACCACCTAGGCTTCTGCTGCAACCACTAGATCACATTTAGGGTGACCAGATGTCCTGATTTTATAGGGACAGTCCTGATATTTGGGGATTTTTCTTATATAGGTGCCTATTACCCGCCACACTCTGCCCCGAATTTTCATACTTGGTGTCTGGTCACCCTAATCACGCTTCTCCCCCAGACCTGAACATAGAAGCCCGGAGTTCTGGCTCCCACATGCCTTCACCACTATGTCACACACACACTCCCCTCCCAGGGCTGGGAATAGAACCCAGGACGCCAGTTCACCATTATGCAAGTCTTTCTTGCTAGTGATCCAGAGCAAATCTGATCCTTCTCCTACCCTGGAGCCAGCAAAGCATTTACACTCAGCCCTGGTCAGCACACACATTTGATCTCACTATAGCTATGTCACAGAGCAAGCCTCTGAGTGCGACTCCCCTCCCTTATAAATTGAAAACACTTTTTTATATATTTTACACCATTATAAATGCTGGAGGAAAAGTGGGGTTTAGGGTGGAGGCTGACAGCTCGCGACCCTCCCATGTAATAACCTCATGCCCCCCTGAGGGGACCCGACCCTCAGTTTGAGAACCCCTGCTCTAGTGTGAACACCATTATATCAGGTGCCTTATACCATTATAGCTTCCTAGACAGATATAAGCACCTTTATACCGATATGCCAGGTCCACATGAGGGGGAAGGGGTTGCACTCCTTTAAGTAGGCCAGTGCAGTGGCTCATGTCAACTAGGTTTCCAGCCTGTGCTGCCTGCGTAAAGGGGTGCGGAAGTAGGCACTTTCAGACCCCTTTATGCAGCCCGAGTGGGTACAAAGGGGCCTTAGCATGCCTGAGAATCCAGCTAGGACTCTCTCGCCCGTGTTGCCGAGGGATGGGATCGTTCTGCGTCCCGACTGAGGCAGCGTTCATCGCAACGGCATCTGCTGCAGGTGTGTGTGGGGGGGCCCTGGGGAGATGGGTTTAATCCACCACCTCGGGGTCTTTAAGCCATAGGCACAAACATTCCCCCCACCCAGAATCCTTTGCACATACAGGCACCTCGCCCCTCGGAAGCACTGGGACAGCAACATGAGCTGGTGGGCAGGTCTCCCGAGTCCCAACCCAGTCCTGCCCCTGAAACCCTCTCGAGCACGGGCCGATCCAGAACATCACTGTGCAGACTAGGCAGGTGGGGGTGGAGGAACAAGGAGAACACGACGTGCTACGGAAGGCAGCAGGCCATCTCCTCAGCTGGCGTAAAGGGGCACAGCCCAGGCAATGCCTCACACCGTTACACCCATTGGCGCCGGCTGAGAATCTGACCTGAGGCGCAAAGAGTTCCCTGGAGGAGGGATGTTTGCTCCTTCCCTGGCAAAGCGAACGCCCCGCTTCCCGCGCTGGCTCGCAGGATCAGGCCCCTCTAATCCAACCCCCCACCCCAGAAGTGCCCCAGCTATCGGGCAGGTGCAGTGGGAAAGGTCTCTCTTTTTGGGGGAGGGGGAGGAAGGGGCTGCATCAGTGCTCAAGATGACATCACTCGCGTGGATGACAAGCCCCCACCCCTGCCTGCCTCCCTCCCTCTCGCGGATGAAGACAGCTCCATCCCCTTCCCAAGGCTGCCACTCAAGCTGTCACCAAGGCCAGCCTATTCGGAGAACGGTCTTGATATAAGATTCCCCCCCGAGCTCTGCCTGGGGTTCGCCCACGCACACAAGGCGGCTGAGGCTCAGAGCTCCCTCTCGGCGGGTGTCGGCTGGAGGGGGGCAGGGGGCTGTGCAGGATTTTGGGAAGGGAGGGGGTCGATCTTGTTTCTAGGCGCCCAGAGTCCCCTTCTTCGTGAACTGAGAGGGGCTGGGTGTTGAAGGTGCTGCAGCTTTTGGGGGCAACAAGGAACAAAACGAGATGGACACAGACCAGCCTGGTGGGTAAGTGGCTTTGAACTCTCTGTCTGATCAGTTCCACTTTGAGTCATCCTGACAGTGGAATGAACCTGCTAGCAAACTACAAGGCAAAGGTGTGTGTGTGTGTGTGTGTGTGTGTGTGTGCGCGTGTGTAAGAGAGAGAACATGTGTTGTGTGAGTATGTAAGAGAAAACTTGTTGTGTGAGGCAGTCTGTGTGTTTGTGTGTAAGGCAGATCATGTTGTGTGAGGCAATCTGTGTGTGTGTAAGAGACAGAACGTCTTGTGAGGCAGTGTGTCTGTGTGTAAGAGAGAACACATGTTGAATGATGCAGTCTGTGTATGTGTGTGTGTAAGAGTCAGAACGTTTTGTGTGAGGTAGTCTGTATGTGTGTGTGTAAGAGACAGAACATGTGTTGTGTGAGGCAGTGTGTGTGTGTGTAAGAGACAGAACATGTGAGGCAGTGTGTGTCTGTAAGAGACAGAACACACGTTGAGTGAGGCAGTCTGTATTTGTGTGTAAGTCAGAACTTGTGAGAGGCAGTGTGTGTGTGTGTGTGTAAGAGACAGAACGTGTGTTGTGTGAGGCAGTTTGTGCGCCCTGGGTGAGATTCTGATCTCAAGCACCCCCCGACTGTAACTCCACTGGCTTCAGGCGAAGTTCTTGATTTCCACCGGAGTAAGTGAGAAGCTAATCAGACTGTGTGTGTGTACACGAGAGAGTGAGAGACAGCGCGTGTGTGAGAGACAATCCGTCTGTGGGAGACGGTGAATGAGATTGTGCACCTGCGTATTTGTGGGATTGGGCTAATCTACATTTACACCAAAGCCCTTTTACATGACCCTGGCAGTATCAAAGGGCCTGAAAGCGTGTCACCGTAACGTATGCCCATTCTAAGGGCTCTCTGCATTGCAATTGTGCAAAGGCAGTGTTGGTGTAAATGAGAATCAGGCCCATGGTTTGGGTTTGCGAGAAAGTGTCTGCAGATGTGTGCAGAGAAGGTGAGGGGAGAGGGAGAGATTGTGTGTTGTGTCTCTGTGTGTGTGTGTGCGCGCATAGAATCAAAGGTGTCTTCCCATCTGTCTGGAAGATGAAGGACCTGATTCTCTCCTGCCCTGCACCCTATGCAATCATTTACACCAGCCCAAGGGGAAACGCTGCCCTTTCGGATTCAGTGGGATTTCACAGTCACTTTGCACCAGCGTAGGGTTAGTGAATGTCAGAGACCCCTCTCCTCTCTAACGGTGTCTTCACAGCTGTACACGGTCCAGGGCCAGATTCTGATCTCAGGGGGGTCCGTGTACGCAGCAATTAAACACCCGAGAGTGGCCTGGGTCAGCTGACTTGGGCTCGCAAGGTTGTAAAATTTCTGTGTAGACCTTTGGGGTTGGGCAGGAGCCCAAGCTCAGGGACCTCATGAGGCAGGAGGGTCCCAGAGTCCTGGCTCCAGCCCACACTTGAACATCTACAGAGCAATGTTTAGCCCAGCAGCTCAAGCCTGAGTCAGCTGATCCAGGCCAGCTGGGGGTCTTTTATTCCAGTGTAGATGTACCCAGAGACTCCAGCAGCAATTCTAGCTTGACACCGTGGACCTCACTGGAGTTGCTCTGGCTTTTGCATCAGTGTCATTGAAACCGGGACCCAGAGCAGGGGTAGGATGTGCTACTTTGAGACCTGAACTCCCTCTCCCCCGAGCCACTCAGTTCTATCAGTTTTTCTCAGTTTCAACCCCCAGCCCTTCTGCTATTCCAGGCCTGGGCTCCCCCCGCCACAATTCTGCCAACATAGCCCGGTCCTGACCTGGAGTCCTGGAAACTACATGAGTCCTAGGACACTCTGGAGCAGTTTTGTAATGTGGACGAGGAATAGGTTTCCCAGCCATCAAAACCATTGTCACTTGAACCTCAGCCTGGACAAGTGGTGCAGTTGTTACCTCTCTAGCTGGTGGTTGGACCCTATAGAGATTTGGGGCTAGATTTGGTGTAAATCAGCATAGCCCTATTGACTTGAAAGGAGCGACACTGGTTTATACCAGCTGATGATTTGGCCTCCTTGTTTCAGAAATTGCCAGTGTTAATTAGGTCCTTCATTAGGATATATTATTTCTATTACCATAGTGTCTAGCAGCTCCAGTCGTGGACCCGCACCCCACAGTGCCCGGCGTTATACAAACCCAGAACAAAGACATGGTCCTTGCCCCATCCCCCAGGCATCCACCAATCCCCCGAAATCTACCTGATAGAAAACCAATTCTTTTGCCGTCTCTTGATCACCATCCCCTTTGCCAAGGGAGTTTAAAAACTAAATTATCCGTATGGATCTGACCTTGTGAGCAGTGGGCATTTCGTCATTGCCTTCAGCGGAGCCAGAATTCCCCCTCCCCGAACCTGAATAGCTTCATTTTTCTCTCAGTTTGCATTGGCGTAAATGACAGAACAGGGGGCAGCACAGCGAAGAATCAGACCCGCTCGTTCTACATTGCTTCCCTTCCCCGGCCCTCTTCACACACTGCGCCTCACGACAGATGCACCCCCATGCTTAATCCAGCACCTTGCACCTCTGCTCGGCACTGATTGTCATCCGAACAAGCCATCCAAGCCCTAATGCAGCTCTCAGGTTAACACAGCTGCTTTGATTTCTCCTGCCTGTCAGATCCAGGGGACCCTGAAAGTTGCTAACTGGGACAAGCCTCTCAGCCCCCTTGAATTAGCATGTGAGGCACCTTTCCTGATGGCCTGGTGCCCACGGGGGGTTTGACTTGTTGCTATATCCTTTGATCTGCCCAGTCCCATCTCCCCCTGTCTGCCTCCTCCTCTTCCACCCAGCACTTAATAATTAAAAGCATTTCCCTCGCGTTGTCTCCAAGCTGAGCTTTCAGCCCAGCATCCATCGGGGCAACATCCTTGACTCTTTCATATTTCTTCGCTATCTGCTCTGTCTGCTAAGATAAAAACAAAATAACCTTTGAGAAGGAGCCAGGACTGGCTAAGTTCCGTCTTCCAGCTGTCCCTATAACAACCATCATCCCTAGAATTTAACTAACGCCTTTCCATGGGAGACCGAAGCCCTTCGTAAAGGTGGGTATTATGACCCTTGCTATACAGGTGGGGAAACTGAGGCAGCGACAGGGGGGAGGAAGTGTCTAACCTAAGGGCATATACCAAGACAATGGCAGAACTGGGACTAGAACCCAGGCTCTCTGTCCCATTCTCACCAGCAGGCAACATTTCCTCCCAGAGTTTAGTGCAGAACCCAGGAGTCCTGCAGCCTAATTCCCCTGGTCTAACCTCTAGGCCACACTCTTCAGGAGCTGGGGAAGAAACAAGGGGTCCTGACTCAGACCTGTGTCCTAAATATGAGCCAACACTTCAACATTTGGGACTAGAACCCAGGAGTCCTGACAGCTAGCCCACGAGACAATACAAATATCACTAAGCGGCCTATATGAGCTGGAGATGCTAGTCTGCGCTCTGGCAGGCAGGTGTCCAACCTGGCTCATCATCAGAAGATGGTACACAGCCTTGGCCTTAGCAAAACTGGATGGAAGGCGTCTCACTCAAATCTGATCGTCGTTCGGTGGCCTGTAATGAGTTTGGTGGATCCCTGTTCTGTGGCTAAACAGAGGGATTCAGCTGCCTGCGTTTTGAATCCGGCACCTTGCCCTAGCCCCTAAAAACCAACCCCAGCTTGTTCATAGGGGAGGAAGAGAAGGAGGGGGGGTTTCTGAAGAACAAAGGAAGTAAAGAGTTACATCAAGGACCAAGATACAGAAGCTTCGGTCACTGAGCTGTCCCAAATGCCTGGAAGGAAGAAAGGGCTAGAAACCTAGCTGGTGTCAATCATTTTAGGGACAGGACTGGATCAACAGTTTGATTACCATTGTCCCCACCACCTCCAACCACTAGACTAAACTCCCCATGAGACCTGGGAACAAAAACCTAGTAGTTATCAGACAGCAAATGTGAAAAATCGGGACAGAGGGTAGGGGGGTAATAGGAGCCTATATAAGAAAAAGACCCAAAAATCGGGACTGTCCCTATAAAATCCCAGTCCCACCTCCAGCCTCTAAATGCTCTCCCAGAGTGAGGAAAGGAACCCAGGAGTCCTGACTTCCACAGTATCATAGACCATACTTCCATCCGACGTGGGGCATGTTTTCCTCCCTTTTTTTTTTTTTTTTTTGGTCAATTATTAAGTAAACGAGAAATCTGTTAAATATTTTTTAAAAATTGGAGCCAAGCAGCTTCCATTTTCCTGTCCCTGCGCGGCGTTCAGTCGGTTAGCTCAGAACGGCCCGTGAAATAGCTCACACCGATTTAGCATAGAGGCCAGGGCTCAGGCTGGGTTTTGGGGCGAAATGTAAAAGGCCCATCATCTGGGCTGGGGCCCTGACCCTCCATGGTGCCAAGAGGGGCTGAGGGACGCAAAGTCCCCCCCCCAACAAGCACCATTCTCTCTCCACCCTAGGAAACTGGCCGCCAGGCAGCACAACAAGAATGACCAAGACAGGCGAGGCCATTTTGATTGTGGTGGTTGCCTTGACAACGGGAGAAGGCCAAGGTCTCTGTGCAGAGAATGGCAGCATGTTCTTCCCTGGGTCCCAAATAAAGGGATCAAGAGGATTTGCTGATAACACTTCACTTCCTGTGTGCGTGGGGGGTTCACAATGATCCCTATTAGGTCAGAGCCTCTTCCCCTCCATCCTCGACACTTTATCTTCTGCTAGCATAATTCACAGGTGAACGTGCATTACAGATCCTGCTCTGGTCCCAAGCCACAGAGGAGAGCGGTCGGTTATAGCAGCCACTAAGAAATCACAGCTCTTTAGCTCAAGCTGTAGCAGCTCCTGCTTTTAGCTCTCGAGATGCCTGGTTCAATCCCCGGTGAGTCAGCCAAGATGGCAGCCACCACCCTCACAGAGCAGCTTCTCTCTCAGGAGGCCCCACCTGACTGTGGCACGGTTTACGGTGGTCAGATCACAAAGAACAAACACCTCAGAGAGGGTCATTTGCAGCAACAATCCCAAACCGAAACCCCACGTTCAAATCTGAGGGCATCCAGGGTCTGAAACTGAATCTAGATCTGCCGTTCCAATCCACAGAACAGATCTCGCCCATGCAGAATACTCCTAACCATGGGAGTATTTGAAAGCTGGGTGCTGTGACAGAGGGGGATCAGACTCTGTCCGGAGCAGAGGGCTTGGATTTCTTCTCCGATAACAATTTTGTCCTTCGCTAGGACATTTCCTCTGAGGATCTCAACACACTTATTCCCTCAGAGCCCAGGAGGACGATCAAGGTGGACAAACTCTTAAATAAGTGTCTCGTAACTTCACCGCCACTGGGAGGATGCCTGTAGCCCAGGCACTTTGCGAGGGGCTCCCACCCAGAGGGGATAGGAGCACCAGGAGCTGATTCTCACAGTAAAGCCCTGGTAGGTCTATTTAGTAATTAATTTGCACACATCTTACGGCTAGAATGGTGTAAAAGGGGCCTTCGTAAAAATGAGACTAAAAGCCCAGGGTCTCCAACTGTCTCCTTATCACCAGGCGCTGGGAGACCTAGGAACCAGCCCGGCAATATGCTAATAAAAGCAGCTTCTGTAGAACACGGCTCTCATTCTCTGTATCTCTTTCAGATTCTCGTTAATGTGACGTCCCTGAGCCAAGTGATCCGGCGAGATCTTTCCAAGGGGAAGATGCTTCTCATTCCAGATCCTCGCGACGCTTGTTTCTGGGTCGGTCTGGAAGACTTGTGATTTTGTTGTTTCCGGTGTCAGGGAAGCGAACAACAAATCCCAGTCTCCTCACAGCCCCAGGACTGGCCTCCAAGAATCCATCCATGGTACCTTCCCTGGGACCCAGCAGCATGAGGAGAGGTGAATCTATACTGTTCTTCTTTTAGCAGTAGGAAAACACACAGCCTGTGAACTGATCGCCACAGGGATTCAGCCAACGATTGGATATTTATAGGACTAACCAGAACTGCCCGAGTTATAATAGCAGGGGTTAAAAAAAAAACCAAAGCAACTTAGAAGGGCAATAAACTGTCCCGCTTCAGGCCACGAATCAACTTCTAACCAATACGGTTAGGAAGGGACTTTCCTGGGGTGGCGATCAGCCTACCACTGCAGGGTTCTCTGAAGCCTCTGGTGCTGACCATGGCTGGAGACAGGCTAGGTGGATCCTGGGTCTGATTCAGCAATTCCTATGACTTTCAGCACAGATCTAAGCTGGCCAACTGTGAAGTCCATGCAGGGGAAGCCACATGGTGCAGGGAGATGGGAATGGCCTACAGAGCCTTTACATCAGGAACCCAGGTCTGTAATGATTGAAAAGTCTGCCCCTGTCCAGAAGCCATTTGAAACAAGGGGGGGGGGGGGTTGCTTCAAATGGAAAGTTTTTAATTTAGGCTTGGGGGAGGGGGGCTTTCCTCAAAAAAAAGAGAAATGTGGGGGACTGAAAAAGCTAAACCAAACTTTTCAGTGAAAAACTGAAATAAAAGTCATTTACATCAGACAATTCCTGGAAACATTTCCTACGAAACTGGATGGATTTTCCAGGAAATTTATGTTTCATTCAGAAGGTTCTTCTGCTGAAAACACTTATGATTTTTTAATGCAACTTCTAGCTTTCAACCTCTCTCTGAAACAGCTGGAAATATGCTTATTTACATCAGCTGAGAATCCGGCTTCAGGCAACTGGATTAGTAGCACGATAGCTCTGATCAGGTTTAGCAACCCTCATGGTCCCAACACACAAACAACTTTAGGGAAATTCTCTTTGTATTAAGTATAATCAGGTTTAAGGGAATTAAATCTATTTACCTGAGTAAAGTCTGATGGGCATTAATAACAGAACTCAGGGCAGCAGGCAACACTTTAGGATCAGCTCCTATGGGAAGGAAAAATAGAAAGAACGTAATTGTTCCTTTAAGAAAGGTCCCTAGAATAGCACATTATTGAGCGTTAAGGCTGATTCTAGCTCCCTTGAGTGGTTTCAGTCTTACTAAGAAGCTCCCTTCTTCAAAGCGGCCTCCTTGAAAGCATCAGCTAATTAAAGGTGAGGCCACGCTGGCTTCTCTAGAGAGGCCAGGTGCAGCTGCTGTGTCCTAGAGGCCTCGCCTGTTCTCAGATTGTCAGCAAGACCCAAATATAGAACGCACGTGCTTAGCAGTAGCTCTTGCTCCATTGATAAGCCATGTGTTGTGCACGACCCCAGAGACTGGGAAGGGATCAGACAAGGGGCCCCTCGGATCCGTGCATCTCTGCATCCTCTTCCCAGCTGTGGGATCCTGGGCTAGTAGTTTCTCTTAGGCTCAGTCTGGTCCCTAGTGGGAAAGCATCCATGCCTCCCAAGGAGCCTCCAGTAGAGGACCAGGACGGAATGGGCCATGGAACTGAAATCTCGTCTCATCTCAGAGAGGTCACGGATAAGATATGCTGGCATGGGGGAAATCTTTCATTACCACTGTCTGGGCCACCCCTGTCCGGTGGATAGAGGGTCTGGATCTCAGCTAAACTCAGGCATAAAAGTAGGGAGAAATTGGCCCAGAATCCCCCTGCACAGGGGGCCTTCAGAAGTGGTGGAGGTGCTCTGCACGCTCCCTGCTCCCAGCCCCAGTAGCCGGGGTGCACTGTACTGGAGCTAGTTCTGCTTCCTGGAGTCCATAGAGAACCAGAACATGTTAAGCTTCAAGGAGGACCCTGCAAAGGCCGTGCGTCTGAGCGTGCAAAGGTGGCGTGACATAACCTTCCTTCCCCTGCACTCTGTCCCTGCCCAAACACACGAACGGTGAATACAACCCATGCAGTCCCCAGGGCTTGCCCACCCCCAACACTTGGACACGCCTGCGTTGCGGTGCACCCCGGCTTAGATGCCGCGTGCGCATACCTGACAAGCACGGTCCAGCATGGAGGAAACCTGCTGGCCTGTCTCAGCCTACCATGGCTGCCAAAGGCCAATCTTTGTGTTGCTGAAGGGACAACACAAGCTTCAAGCCAAGTAACACTGTGCGGTGGTGGTGCTGTTGTGTTGGACAAGTAAATGCACCTGCTGAGCAGCAGGAAGAGGAGCGCAGGGGATGGGAGCCTTGCCAAATTAGCCACCAGTAACTGGAAAGCCGGTAAGCAAACACAGGACGCAAACAGGGGCTGCAAAGGGAGATAGCGAGCCGCCCTATTATCTGTATTTTGGCAGCTTGGTTGCTGGGCCAGCAAGGAGTGAGTGATGGCTTCCTGCTGATGTGATGGCAGATTTCGCAGTCAGGGAGAGACGGGAGATTTGTGTTTTCTGCTTAAACCAGCAAAGAGCCATCAAGGTCTGCCTGGGCGGTGGAGATTGAACCCCTGGGGAAGTGGGACAGATCGCTGGCTTGGGACATAGGAGGGCTCTGTTAGAAAAAAATTGTACAAGCTCCAGCCTACAGCCGGTCAAGAAGTTGTCCTGTAGCAATGTTTTTTACCAGTGGAAAACAACACTTTTGTCCAAACAGAAGTGTGTGCAGGAAACGTTTTCGATTAAATGTTTGGAGTTTCCTAAAGAACATTCAAACAGAACGGTTTTCAACCAAAAAATTTCAACCAAAAATAATGTTCATTTTTGTCTAAATTATTCCACAGGGGGGAAATAGACCTGTTTCCAATCAACTCTGCTATAGACACAACACGTGGTTTCTACACAGCTCGAGCCCCAGCTATGTCTCTGCTTACCAGAGACCACCCACCCTGCCCTGTAGCATTCAGAGACATCCAGTGGTCAAACAAAAAACAGAGTAAATATATTGCTACCACTTCATCCCTAACTCGCTGGCCCCTCCACACGACCCACATAGAACTCAATTTATCTGTCTAAAAATGATAAAGCTAGGCTTGACCCTGCCAGAATTTGAATCTATGCTTACAGACGGCCTAGGGATTTCAGGAAACCAAGTCTATAACCACACTCAGATTCTAGACTACTGCAGCTGTACCACGGCTAAACCCTTGTGTAGACACGATGTACATCAGTGCAGCTTAGCGTGGTAAACTAGGGAGAGGCCTAGACTGATGTTGGCAGCTGGACATGGGATAATTAGGACTTTTGCCTTTAACTGGATAAGCAAGTAGCAGAACCATCTTGTTAAAGAGATCAGCAGCGAAACACTTAACAGCCCTGACATGTAATCATTAGGCTTCAGAATCAACACTCCAATGGAGATGCATGGAGGCAGCTCACACCTCTGTTTCAGGCTGTCTGCAGATGCACAAAGATGTGGCTGCAGAGGTTTTTAAGAGCGGTCCACGTCTGGAGCAAACATCTGAGGCAAGAGATTCTGCAGCACATACTTCCCTGCTTCTAATCATCCACCTGAAACGAGATGAATTTAAGTTCCCTCTATCCCCCTTATCCTCTCATCCAGTATATCTTGCCCTCACTCACCTTCCTCAAATCCTGCAGGCATATGCTCCTTTGCATCCGCTGGCTCAAGCAGAGAGGACGTAAACCCAGCGCTGAGTGATCAGAGCTCCCCGCAGTTAAGACGCCTGTCTTGCCCCAGGAAGTCTACCCATTCCTAGGCTAGATCGCTGGCAGAGCAGAAAATCCCTCCAAGGACTGCGCAGGCAGCCTTCCGAGCCAACACAGAGCTGCTAAGGGGGCTGACCAAGAGTATTATGAGAACTCTCCTCTCCTTCCTGGGCAGTAATTTCACCACCTTGCCTTTATATAGCGCTATTATCCTTAGATCTCCAAGCTCCTTTACATGTGGGGAAACCAAGGCAGAGAGGGGTGAAGTGGTTTGCCCAGTCACTCAGCAGACCTTTGGCAGAGTCAGGATTAGAACCTAAGCCTCCTAAATCCCAGTCCACACTGCCTCCATAGGACACATGCTGTGGCAAAAGAGGCAGCATCTCTGTCCCCATCACACACGCAACCTCCTTTTTCCTCTCTCTCCTTCTCTCCCAGCAGCCACTGCCCCAGCTACACTCTGACAAAAGGATGTAGGATACCCTCATCGGACTAACGGAGATGGACTCGCCTGGAATGGTTTAATAGAAACGAAGGAATCAGGGAAAGCTCAGGATCACTCACCATCCCACACCCCCCATAAGAGAGCTGACTTGATACATGTCCACCACCAAATATGAAGCCGAGGGCAAGTGCCTGTGCTAACTTCCGAACAGCTGAAGGCCAAGTCAACAGTCTGTGATCAATCACAACACAGCCCAGTGGGTTGCTTTGCGATCCTGAGGTTAAACATCTGTGTATGGAACTGACCAAGCACCTGTACTCTTCAAGATCGCCCCAGCCCCGGAGGAAGCTAGACAAGAGAGGCACTCGTTGGGTGGTGGTTCAGCTTCCTACCAGGAGTTCTGACCCACAGCCTATTGAAGTCAGTGGAAAGAGTGCCACTGGCCTTTGGTGAGCTTTGGATCAGGTCAATGGAGAGAAGTGGTCAAATGAAACATGAGGTAACCCTGCTAGAGAGGAGATGCTAACAAGTCGTACACACTCTCAAAGCTCTAAGTACATGGGAGGTTTCTAACAAGTCACCCCTAGCATCTGACATTAGTCAAGTTGCCAGCAGGGGTTTCCTGGTGCATCTCAGCCAGCATCAGAAAGCTTCATGCCACAACTAGAGCAAGGGTGCCCACAAAGGCAGGCCGACGGTCTGCACCATCTGCAGGATAAGGGCAGGGGGAAAAAATCTGATCAACGGCAGGTCACTCAAGGGCCACAGGGTCCCAAAGGGTAAATGCAGCCATCCAGGAAAATACGTGGAGCAAGGGGAGACAGATGGTTGAGTTCATTTCTTTTCAGTAAGAGTGGTATGCAAATTTAGATGCAAATGACATAGCTGTATTGGCTCCTGGGAAGCTACCTCGCTGGTCCTCAGGAGGGTGGACTCACTGTGAGGTTTGAGCACCCCTGAATTAGAGAGCAGATGTACAAACACAGAAGAACGAGGACTTTCAACATTTTCCAGTGGAGAGAAAGATCTTTGTTAATTTTTTTTCCTCCCCATTTTGCTTTTACACTTTCAAAAACCAGACAGCAGAGACACAAGAGCCACCACCCCCGTAACGCCACAGTGCGAGAGAACTGTAGTGTCTGGACAGAAAACTGCTTCTCGAAAGTTCCCCTTGGCAGGCAGGGGACACTACTTCCAAAACTTGGGTTGAAAACAATAAAATAAAATACGAGGATGGGCCTGATTCTCAATCACATCAAGGCACATTTACACCACTCTGGCAGCAATTGGGGGGTTGGGGGGAGGGCTCAAAGGAAATGTAATTTACACCCAATGTTAAGTCCCCCTTTACACACTTCCATAGTGGAGTAAATGAAAACCACGCCCAGTGCGTCTGATGGGAGTATTTGAAGACAAATGACATCAGAAACATCCAAGTCATTTCAGTCTCTCTTTTGATCCATTCCTGATAAGACGCTGGGGAGAAAAACTCAGCCTAGGTTTAAATATTTGCCTGGAGGAATAACGTACAGTTAAAATCAAACTACTCAAACACAATCATTCAGGTAAGTAACTAGAAGTATCGCCTCTACCATCTAGAGAGGGAAGAGTGTCTGAGATACAGAGGGCATATTTAGGAAAAATACACATCTGAAGTCTCTGTGGCCACTTGCTGAGAATCGGGATCCACACACAAGCCAGTTAAAGAGCATTTCAACATGAAATCTTAACTTAGTAGGAATGTTGGGGTGAAGCTGTATCTTTGTTTGTTTGTTTTAAATACATGGACAGCTGTCAGAGGATATGAAAACGATGGTGGGTCTTCCTGAAAGGCCCCTGTGTGTGTGTGTGTGTGTGTTTGATGACTGTGGGACAGCATGACTGAGTTTAAGAAGGCTGGGAGCCCAGCAGTCTCTCAATAGCTGCGTTGATGTCTCCACCGGTGGCGATGAGCGCTTGGAGGTTAGCCTCGCGGTTAATGAAGCCCATAGCGTTCAGCTGCTCCAGCTGCTGTTGGAATCGCACTTCGGGGCTCTGCACCTGCCAGGGGAAGGGAATCAAAGATCTTAGACTGGGACAGAGAACACTACAGAGAGAGGGCCAGATGCCCAGCTGGTGTAAATGGGAGTAACTCCACTGAAGTCAAGGGGCCAGCTCCCAAGAGTAGCTCAGATGAAGGCAATGGAGTTGCACTCATGCCTGGGAGCTCAGGATCTGGGCCAGTTAAAATCTATTAAGAATTAACAGAGGTTTGTACGACCCTCATCACTGGACTCTACAAGTAACCTTGATAGATGTAGGTGTATATATGGTCCAACCCTTTCCAGTGGGTAGCAAACCCTTGGTCATTATTTGATGCTTTTCATTAGAGGATCTCAAAGCACTTTGACAGAGGCGAGTTTGCCTCACCACCCCAATCCACCCTCGAGGCACAGAGAGAAGAAGTGACTCGCCCACAGTGCCTGGGTGATAGAACTGGGAGGAGAACCCAGGGCTCCTGAATTCCAGGCTGGTGCCTGAGTCACCAGGCCAAGCTCCTTCCCACGATCAATAGGCATGTAATCGTCACATGCTAAAATCTCTTTGCTCCAGCCGAAATACAGCCACTTCTGCGCTGGCACATTTCATAGGGCACGGTGTTGGATGGGGAATACCATGCCCAAGAAAAACTTGCTGTGGGCACTCTCAGTCTCCAGATGGGATGTGACTAACAACACCCCCGATTCCTGTAAAAGATGCCACGGTATGAGCCGTTTTCAGAAAGATGGCACCGCCAGTGGCGTCGCGTCTCCTAGCATGATGCTGTGGTACTGGGCAGTGTGGCCTAGTGGACAGGGCACAGGAATGGGGCTCAGGAGACTTGGGTGCTTTTCCCGGATCTGCCACTCACTTGCTGGGTGACCCTGGGCAGGCTACCCCTCTCCGTGCCTCCGGTTCCCCATCTATAAAATGAGGGTAGTGATCCTGAACTGTTTTGTGAAGTGCTTTGAGATCTATGGCTGATAAGAGCTAGGGAACATAAGAACGGCCATATTGGGTCAGACCAAAGGTCCATCTAGCCCAGTATCCTGTTTTCCGACAGTGGCCAATGCCAGGTGCCCCAGAGGGAACGAACAGAACAGGGAATCATCAAGTGATCCATCCCCTGTCGTCCATTCCGAGCTTCTGGCAAACAGAGGCTAGGGACACCATCCGTGTCCACCTGGGCTAATGGCCATTGATGGACCTGTCCTCCATGAGCTTATCTAGTGCTTTTTTGAACCCTGTTATAGTCTTGGCCTTCACAACATCCTCTGGCAAGGAGTTCCACAGGTCGACTGTGCGTTGTGTGAAGAAACACTTGCTTTTGTTCGTTTTAAACCTTTTGAGAACCCCTAGTTCTTGTGTTATGAGAAGGAGCAAATAGCACTTCCTTATTTACTTTCTCCACACCAGTCATAATTCTATAGACCTGTCATATTCCCCCTTAGTCGTCTCTTTTCCAAGCTGGGAAGTCCCAGTCTTATTAATCGCTCCTCATACAGAAGCCGTTCCATACCCTTAATTTTTGTTGCCCTTTTCTGAACCTTTTCCAATTCCAATAACATCTTTTTTGAGATGGGGTGACATCTGCATGCAGTATTCAAGGGACTATTATTGGGTCAATGTTCACAGGGAGTATTGCAGTTTGGCTCCCAATCTCCCACAATATTTACCATGCAGCTTGCTGTAATGGGTGGAACTAATAAGCACCTGGCTTAGGATGCCTTGCCGATCATATGATACTGGGAGAATCCCAGCTGCATGGGCACAACCAGGTTGCATATTACATACTTGAGAGTTTCCTCCGGCCAAGAGTTGGATCATCTGCTGCATGAGCTGCTGTTGGGGGTTACTGCCCCCTGCTGGAGAGGCACTGGCAGGCGTCGAAGAGGAGGATACAGGGTTCTCTGGGATTGTGCTTCCTCCTGTGGAGGGTGGGGGGATTCGAGGCATTCCAAAGGAACCGAGGCTGAGAATGAAAGCAGAACGCTCGCTGCAGGAGATGCTACAAGGTTGCTCCTGCCTGTCTCTCGGATTGCATGGTACAAGCATTCTAATAACAGGGTGTGGAGCCTTTTCTAGGTCACCAGTTCGAATCCAGCCAAGGGCAGGAGCAACTGGCTGCCATTACCATGGGACGGCTGTTCCATGGCCTCTATGAAACGAGCCGGTCGGTCCCAGTCCTGGCCCTACCGAGCAGGTACCTACATCACTAGATCATGCAGAACTGGGATTATCGGGTTCCCTTGTTGGGAATCTAGGCAGAAGATAAGAACTAAAAGGGCTGTGAATACTGCACTCCCCCCTCGCCCATACAGGGAATCCTCACCCTAGGGAAGGACTAAGGGGCGCTGGCAGGATTGTTTGCCCCGATGTGCCTATCTGTCTCCAGGGCTGTGCATCTCAAACCTTTCCCCAGTGCTAAATTCGGGCGATATTAAGTCAGAAGGGGGCTCTTGTCATTCCTGGAAGAGAGCTGCAGGGGGAGCCCTCAGCAAGTGTGAGCAAGCAGAAAGGCTGCACACAGCTGTGCTGGAAAGTAGCTGGGGATTTGTCACTGCTCCCCCAAGGCAGACCTGCCCGACAGGTTTTGCAGGTCTGAGACTGATCTAAGGCCTCGTTACCTTGGCACTAGTCCCGGGGCCTCCGTTTGCAGCGTCTGGAGTCCCTGCTGGATCTGGAGGAGAGCCTGCATGGCTCTGGGGTTCGTCAGGATTGAGAGGGAGTCTGGGTTCTGCATCTTGGAAACAAGGAAGGTAAAATTCAACAGTTACCAAAGATTCAGAGTTTCCTTCAGTCAAAGATTTGCATTAGAGGCAGGAGGGCCCTGGCCAGACAAAGCCCTTTAAACATGAGCTCTAGGGATCATCCAATGGGACACACCAGGATCTAGTAGTTACAGCAAGAGAGTGGATTCCTGGATCCATTTCTCCGTCAGCTCTCAACGCCTTAGTTGCATCACCTACCAAGGCAAAGTCTCTGTTCCTTCAGCATCACAGTCCACCCCAATAGGACTCATGCTCATGCTCCAAAACGTCTGTTAGTCTATAAGGTGCCACAGGACTCTTTGCTGCTTTTACCGATAGGACTGTGCACCTTCTGCGAGCCTTTGGCAGAAGGACCAAAGGCTTCCCCCGCTGCAAAAGCCATGGAACAGTTCTGGACCACAGGATGGCCAACACAGAGCAAGGGACTAGGCTCCTTACCTGCTGCAGAAAGACGGGGAGCTGAAGCCGAAGCTGCTCCTGAAGCTGCGGGTTCCCGGCAAAGAGTGGGACGTTTACCATCATCTGCCAGGAGACAGCACACACAGCATGAGTCAATGGGGTTATTAAACTCTCTTCACGGCCTAGTTCCATAGAAGAACATGTTAACATGTGGCCTGCATCGTGCAGGAGGTCAGACTAGATGATCATAATGGTCCCTTCTGACCTTAAAGTCTATGAGTCTAACTGGGTCCTTAACACCCCTTGCCACCGGTGGCTTTGGTATGTTCCACTTCCAACAGGAATTGACAGCCTGATCCTGCCATCAGAGATGAATGGGAGGTGCAGCCAGCAGAAGGGGTGGGAGTGCTTTTCAGTGAAGACCCTCCACCTCCCATTCCTTTAGAGATGATTGCACGGCTCCCGGGGTGCTGAGATACACAGCCTTCCCCACCCTCACCCTGATCCAAGTTGAAACACAGCCCAGCATGGCAGCCGCGGGAAGCTGTCACCCAGGAGAGTTGGTGGCTCACAAGCCAGGTTCACGGCGGGCATGTGCATCTGACTCACAATAGCTACTGGCACTGGCTGACCTCACCTTTTCTGGCAGTCTGAGCAGAGGGGCTGAGGACTGAATGGGCCATTGGAATCTGAATTCCCCCTCTCATCCTTCCCAGGTCAGGAAGATAGCACAGTCAGGCTGGTGCCTGCCCTCCCTCTGCCCAGGTTGTACACACTGTGTGGATATGCAGAGGACTTCATTCGTCTGGAATCTCAGTCCTGTGGTTGGGCTCATGCTACTAAGAAGCACAATAGAGCTCCGAGCCTGGTCTATCAGAACTCTGCTTCCTTAAAATGAGCAACGTCTCATGCTATGCTGACAGAACGTCTGCACCTGTGCTGGGTCCCAGGGCTTGTTTGTGACAGAGGAAGATGCTGCTACGTTTTTACCTGTGCTGCGAAGTCTGGGTTCTGGGAGAGAGTCTGCATCATGCTGCGCATGTAAGGGGCAGAGATCATGTTTTGCATCAACTGGGGGTTTTCTGAAATCTGCTGCAGGAGACCTTGCATCTCTGGGCTGTTAAACATCCCTGCAGCAACACAGGAGAGAGCAAAACTTACAAGCCTGATCGCAGCTAACGGAGGAGCTAAAATCGAGCACGAAACACACAGAAGATGGAGGCCGTGTCTGAATTTAGTGTTGGTAGAAGGTGGAGCATACAGCAACACTGAGCAATCTTGATGTTCATTTCTCACCAGCTGCTCTTCGTAAGAGAAAGGGTCAGAGGGCAAGTCAACATGTGCTCCTGACCATTTGAGATTTTCCAGTGGCACATGGGGGTGTGGATGCTGGAGAGGAAATCCAGCAGAGTAGCGGTTAACCCTTTTCAGGCTGGGTAAGTAAATAAGCCAAGGATGGGCTAGACCAACACATGGAAATGCTCTCATCTTAAACAGCAGCAGCCCAGGGAGACTACAAATCCCAGCATGCAATGCTCCATCTTGAGCGGCCAGGCAGGGAGTACTTTGTCTCCATGGGCTCCCCCTACAGCTGCTACCTGTCTCATCCTGTGCCCGTGGAGAACCCCAGTGCAGCCCTTGGGCAGGCACAGGAGGAATAACCCATTCTAGTTTGCCACAGGGCCAGAATGGCCAATCTGATGAACGCGGCCGCTACAGCAAACATACAAATGCTAGAAGTAATCTGATGCTATCTACATCTGACCGGTTTGTCCTGTCACCGGCGCCTCGCTGCCGGGTACGTACCGGTCCCCAGGTTGGCAGCGTTGATCCCAAAGGGGTTGGATACAGTGGGTGTGCTCTGGGTTGCCGTTGATCCGGTACTCCCTTCACTGCTGGGAACCTGGGCTTGGGAGGCGGGCGGCATGGGGCTCCAGGGGTTGGGTAAAGGCTCTCTATTTTCCGTCCGTAAAGGCTGGGAGCTCGAGCTGTCGGAGTTCCCAGCCAAGGATGAGAAAGGATTGTTGCCAAACTAGAAAGAGAGAGATCGTTGAATCAGACCCCGTAAAGGAACGGAGCAGACTAAACCCACCACCGCACAAGAATATCAGGCTCTTATATAGCGCTTTTCACCAGCAGTGCTCAAAGCGTTTCACAATCTTTAACGCGTTCAGCCTCACAGGATGGTGCTGTTATACCCGGCTTTCACTGAGGCACAAAGAGGCTACGTGACTTGTCCAAGGTCATACAGGGAGTCTGTGGCAAGCAGGGAACTGAACCCAGGTCTCTCAAGTCTTAGACTAGTGCCTGAACCAGTCAATGGAACACACGGGCACAGATCACACACCAGGACTTGCGACACCCTATGTGCTGTTTCCCTGCTGAGGTATCTGCACCAGACCATACAGACAGCTGGACAAATGAGCTCTACCACCACCTGCAGGCAGGGGGGATAAGACCCACCAATCTACCCCAGCTGGAGCAGGAGTGCTCTATACCTGCTCCCTAGCTGCGCTAAACATGGGCTCCTGGATGTCGGTGTACATCCGGCGCAGGGCGTTGTATCCTCCTGGGATGCTCTCTAGGTTACTCAGAGCTCGGTCCTGGTTCCGCATCATCTCCTGCATCATGGCGGGGTTGCGGGCCAATTCCATTGTCTGGGGGAAGGAGAAAAATTTGGGGAGATCAGGCCCATTTACACTACAAAAGATGCCAGTGGCTTGAACTATGGGTGGCACCGCCCTCAGCAGTACCACCACTGTTCTACATCCAACCACTGAAAAAAAATAAGTCTCGACCTCCTGGGAGAAAAGCATAAATAAACCCATTTTACAGACAGAGAGTGGAAATCATTTGTCCAAGATAATGCACAGCAAGGGAAGAGAACCCAGGATACTAGCCCCTCAAGTTCCCTGCTATCGCTGCTAAGCTCCGATGCCTTCCTTTTTTTACAATCTCAATTCAGCTGGTTAGGATCATGTAGTTTCTATGCAAGATCAAGTCACCTCTGCCCAAATGCCTGGCTAACACCCCCAGGATGGACTGCATTTGAAAACTGTCCAAGGGTTCACGAGAAAACGATTCCCTCACATCTCAGTAAAAATAAAACCATCTTGTAGCTCCAGACCTCCGACAGGTCCTCCAGATCTCAGATAGGTTCTGCCTTTCTGGGGAAAGCCCAGCTCCAACTCAAAGAACCAAAGCACAGGTCATTCACAAGACGATTTAGTCCAACTAACACACAGCGACAATTCACTGGGAGTTTGGAAGCTAAGAATTGGTTAGCGTGGCCCAAGCAGGGGTAAGACTAGGAGTAACAGACTGAAACTGGGCATAGAAAACATCGGGCCGAATATCAAGAAACATTTGCCGACAATGAGATCTCTTCTTCTCCCAAGGGACATGATGGAAGTCTTGTCACTTGCTGTATTTAAAACTAGAGTTCTCATTGCTTCCTGGTGCTCCCGCCTGATTCCATCTGTTGTCTCTTGTCTAATACACAAGCACAGACCAAAAGACAATCTAAGTATCACCTAGTATGAGAGGGTTCTGATCCAGGACTGGGCTTGTAGGCACTATGGTAATAAAAATACTTAGAAATAATGAAACCAACAGCCCCGAAGAACACACTGTAGAGAACAATCCTACACTGGCAGTGGGAGATGGACCATGAGATCTTTCTCTGCCATCTCTAATTCCTATGGAAAGTAACGCCTTTTGCTTCTGGTCCTGCAATAGAACACTCTAGATCCTTTTTGCCCCTATGCATGTGATCTGTTCAGCAGCACTGACATGAGTAGAAGGATTGGAAGCACATGTGTGCATGACTGTGGTACACACAACATACATGAGTTTACACACAGACCACTGTGTGTCTGGGAGGAGCCTGCAGCAGGTAGATAAAGAATCTGATCTCTGAATCAACTGGCTCTGGACTCCGCTCGCTCCCTTTACAGAACGGACACTGATGGGAGCAAAGAGAAGTGAGAAGCGAGAAGCTGGGGAGTCTGCACTGATGATCTCTGAGACACCTGAAACAGGCTCTCAGCTGTAAACTCTCACCCACCTGTCTCATGAGCTCAGGGTTGTTCAGCATGTGGCTTATCTCAGGGTTTCGTTCCATCAGTTGCTGCATTTGGGGATTGGCCATGATCATCTGTCTCATGAGGTCGGGGTTGGACATCATGTTCTGCACGAGGGGGTTCTCCATAATCTGCGAAAGCATCTCTGGGTTGGACATCAGCTGCCGTTGCATCTGCTGCTGGAGCTCCATGAAATTGGCAGAGCCCATTCCGAGGCTGCCGAGCCCGGTGACACCACCAAAGCCAGCTGGAGAGGGAACAAGACATGGAGAGAGACGCATGCCAGTTAGTGCAGTTATCTGCAACCGGGGTGGGGGTGGAGGGGTTGGCTGAATTCTATCCACTGCAACCCAATGATACTTCATTACTAATACCACCACCTTCCAGTTCTGTAATAGCCAGCTCTGACAGAAAGCTTCTTACCCACAGAACTCCAGGTGCTTTATAAAGGAGGGCAGTACTATTAGCTCCATTTTACAGATGGGGACACTGAGGCACAGAGCGGAGAACTGACTTGCCCAAGGTCACCCAGCAAGTGGCAGACTCAAGAATAGGACCCAGAAACCCTAATGCGTGCCCCCTTTTCTTTAACCACTGGGCAACTCTCCCTTCACAGAATAGGCACTGGGATGCCAAGAAACCAAAGTTGTCACCTACAGAGGATGGATGCAGCATTGCTGGGTGCTCCATCTCCGGCACCTGCCGTGGTCCCTGCGCCGCTGCTCCGCCTGCTGCTGCTCCCAGCGTCAGAGAGGGCGCTGCTGGAGGTGGAAGGCTGAGGTGGTGCAGCGGGAGAGGAAGGGGTTGTAGTGGGGACAGTGGCGGCAGCAGGAGCGGCAGGGGCAGGGGTAGAAGCAGCCGCAGGATCTTGAACCCTACCAAAAAAACCAAAACAAAACAGGTCACACCTCAGTAATTATTATTATTATTATTATTTTTAATCTAAATAGCACCACCTGCAGCTCCTAAGAGGAACTTCGGAATATCCGTGTCAGATCAATGGGACATCTGCTCTGGATGCTTCCATCCAGCCCTGTGTGTTCTTTCAAATCCCCCCCACCTCCAGCTGGTGACAAGGCTCCTGCCATGATCTTCTACAACATCCCTGGCCAGTGTAATGGAGGCACTAGTCTTATTCTGAATGACGTCTAACCCCTTCTTGGATCATGCTAAGCTATTTGCCTCAATAATACCCTGCAGCAGAGTTCATTCCAACCAGGAAAAGCCTCCTACTGCCTCATTAGAAACCTCAGCAGGTTAAACCATGCTTACTGCAATAATCATTTGCTTTTCTGTAATGCCTTCCATCTGTAGAGCCAACCTGAACGGGTAGCCTAGAACCATGATTTTCCCCCCATGTTTTTCTTTTTCAACTTCCCTGGAGCGTTTACAACCCCAACATTATTGGACTAGAAGTTTCAACTGATAGTGGATTACAAACAAGCATAATTATCTCATCTTCATTCTCCAGGCTGGGCAAAAGCAAATATGTCACTGACGTTAATTTGAAAAATAATTTCAGATTCAATAACTGAAGTCTTTATCAAGGAAAGAATTTGGTTTTTAGTGTATATATATATACACACACACTGAACTCTGGCAACATCTCTAATAGTAAATATTCTCTAGTTTGTTTCCCATTTTGGTTTAACAAGTCACAAACTTCAATGTTTAATATTACATTGTTTAGCATTTTGATTGCTAAATAGACACAGTCAATTTATACTGTCTGATCTTCTCTTTACCCTACTATGCGGGTTAAAAACAACTGAAGATAACTACAGCCCCCATTCTGCACATGTGACAGCCACAATCTTGGCTGACACTCCAGGGACTGAACCAGGGACCAGCAGAGCTAAAAGCATGAGCTGCTACAGCTTGAGCTAACGCTCTGTAAAAACAGGGGGCTGTAACAAGCCATATCCTCTGTGGACTGGCACAAATGGGGACCTGGAACATACACTCACCAGTGAATTACACAAACACACACTTATACACACGTTTAACTTTAAGCACATGAGCGAACCTGCTGAAGTCAAGGCTACAGTTAAGATGCACAAGTGTTTGCAGGACTACGGTTATAACTACAAGATTTGGGGGAAAGGGTTCACTACTGCTTGGCTTTGGCTTTGCGCATTTGACTGTGCTCTGTGTCTGGTGTCCCCTCTTTGTTTGGGTCTTTAACAGCAGCAGGAGAAAGAAATGTCTCTGAAAATAGGAAAATCTACAAAGGCACAAAAATCGACTAGGGGATGCAGGGCCAAACCTGAAACTACTTTGAACTTTCTGAAATTGACTAGATTTCCAGCTGCTGCTGCCTTGTTCTTTAACAAGGTATGCTGGGAAGTGACTCAATCATGTGGATGGCAAATAATGCCACTTGAGCTGAGCAAAAAAGAATGCAGTTTTTTTTTTTTTTAAAGACAAAAATATTCTGGGAACATTTGAGAATGGCGGAGGGGAGTGATCAGGCCAGGAAAGGGTAATCTGGACTCATCCTCCTTTTAGAGATCAGAGGCTTGAAGCTTGCAGAGACAGCCACTGTCTTTTAAAGAATGCCCAACTGGCTGGATATCTCCTTAAGGATAAACTATCTGTAGAGTCCTTCTCCACACAGCCCTCCAAAAGCTCCCTGTGCTACCATCTACCTCTGTTTATTAGGCATTTCACCTCCCACCACTCAAACAAAAGCAGCTGACGCAGAGTGCGCCTAGCCAGCTGTTATAAAACACTGGATTCAGAGACCTAGCAGAAGCAGAGCTAGATGCATAACTCCCCGGGTAGCAAGCTCAAGGCTGGTGGGAGGGTAGGAACTGTCAGCTCTCACTCAGAGGGAGGCAGGGCAGGGTAGGAAGCAAAGCGGATGGGAAATAGGAAGTTTAAAGAAAAAGGAAGGGGGGTAGTTGGACACAGATCACTTGATCCGCTCTGCACAGGAAGAAGCTGTCATGTTTGCAAGCACTACAGCACCTTTACCAATGACCATCGCACAGAATAAAATGGCCAGATGTTTACTGCACCCTTTGAAATAGTTTGTGAGCACTGCAAAGACAGCAGTAAACGGCATCAACCTACCACTACACACAGAAATGCAGAATTTGGCATACAGGCCTTCTGCAATGACTGACAATACCCGTGCTTCTTTTAAAAAAACATTGATCTTTAATGAGCCAGTGAGCAAGGACTCCCAAGAGGGCAGCGCAGCTTCACAAAGACACGCAGCCCGGTTTGTTCACCAGCACACGGCTGCTCAGGCAGCAATGGGAACCCAGGAAATTGTTGCGAAGGGCACCGAGAAAGCAACAACACGTGTTCACATCTAAAACGCAGCAACTGCTCTTGGAACCATTTGAGATCTAGGACATTTACTTAAGTTTCCTCTGGTGGCATCTGAAATGTTGATTTTCATACATGTTTCTTAGCTCCCCGAACTATGTACTGTGGATAAAGCTTTGTACTCACTGCATGTCTTTCATCAACGGATCTCAAAGCACTTGAGACAGCATGAGCTAAAGGTCAAGGAACAGGAGTCAGGAGAGCTGGGGTCTGGTCCTTGGCATCAGTGCTGACACTATGTCTGGCTTTAGGAAAGTCACTTAACCTCTGTCAGTCTCTCCAGCTGTAAAATGGGGATGATACCTACTTGCCTGGGTTGGCGCAAGCACTAACTAGTGCTTGTCAATCGTAAATTCTTTTCAAATGTAAAGCTCTACATAATAATTATAGCAACGAAAGCTCAAACCCCAAGTAGCAGTAATAACCATTCTACAGATGGTTAAAATGAGGCAAAAACAGGTTATGTGATTTACACTCGTGTGAGAAAGGGGAACGGAACCCAGGAGTCCTAACAAGCACCACCGCAGAGCCAGAAATTGAACCCAGGAGTTTTGACTCCCAGTACCCTGCTTTAGCCACTGGACAAAACACTGCCTTTCTAACATACTTTCTTCACAAAGTAAGTTTCTGACAGCACCAGGAAGGAATGATTTCTTACTTCTGTGGGGTCTTAATGACCAAATGCACAGTCAGCCCGTCTTTGATCCCGTGTTGATTCAAAGTGTCTCCATCCTTCAGGATCTTTCCAGCAAAGATCAGAACCAGCTGATCCTGTTTGGCTTTAAACCGCCTGGAAATCTCTTCTTTGAACTGGAAAACAGACAACAAGGCGATTTAAGAACGTAAGAACAGCCACACTGGGTCATACAGAATGGTCCATCTAGCCCAGTATCGCGTCTTCGGACAGCGACCGATGCCAGATACTTCAGAGAGAATGAACAGAACAGGGCAATTATCATGTGATCCATCCCCTTCGTCCACTCCCAACTTCTGGCAGTTAGAGTCTGAAGACACAGAGCATGGGGTTGCATCCCTGACCATCTTGACTAATAGCCATTGACGGACCTATCCTCCAGGAACTTTATAATTCTCTTTTGCAGGCAAAGGAATGAAAGCAGCGATTTTAAAATGTCTAAGTGTCTGCAGCAGAACATCACACTCACTACACAGACACTACCAACAGCTGACGTTTCTATAGTGCCTCTGTCTGAGCTGTTTAACAGTATCCACTTGGGGAGCGCAGCTCAGGTTTGGGGAAAGGGCAGGGAGGGAGCCACAGTGCAATTACCTCAAACAGAAACGAGGGCTAACAAAGCCAGACCAGTTGTCTCTTTTTGATCTCATCCAAAGACATTGCTTATCTTCTGAATGTCTACAACCCTTTTGTGTCTCTGCTCATTTGAATTTCATAAAGGGAAACCCAGCTCTTGAGTGATTTTAAAACAGGGCTAGAAACCAGGGAACAACGCTGCATGAGCCAGGGGAAACAGACTAAATGGTCTTTCTTAGGTCTAACTTCCACCATCATATTCCTTTCTGGCATGCCATATTGTATAACACTACCTGACAACTACTCTTTGGGACGGAGTGGGATTATCCCCTGCACGGCTAATGCAGCCAGCGGGAATTCCTCAGCTTTGCTTTTTGGTAGCCACAGACCATGGGGGAAGACTTCGCAAGGGAAAGGGTTGTTCTCAAAATTCAAAAAGCCACTGGCGCCCAGCCCCTGCACTCAACTCCAGCAAACATACAGCTCTGAAGCCTGAGGCCTTCCAGGGCACACAGCTAAAAACGCATCCCTCACACCCTCCTCTGAATGCCACATTCACTTACTGCCTTGTTTGTACTCAGGGGCTGCTAGGAATTGAATGTGGGGAAGTGGAGGCCTCAAAGGGACCAGAAGTGTCTAATTCTAATACCAAGGACTCTGCTGCCACAAGCAGCACCAGGGATACTTTGCCCTGGTGGCCATGACCACATGTTCCTGCAACACCGGATGTGCCTTTTAAATCCTTTCACAACCTGTGCTTCTGTGCCCTAAAACCCCGTCCGCCCCCAGTCCCAGCAGAACCCCAGCCACTCTCCTCCAAACCCCACTCCCCAGCCCAGGGGGCCCCCCGCCGCCCAAGCTGCGATTCCACCCATGGGGGCCTCGCTGGCACCCAGATTACACGTACCCACAACCCATGTCTCAGTCCGTCCCCTTCTCTCCCGTCCCCCCACCCAAACCTCTCCTGATCCAGTCCCCCCCAAGCCCCCTACTCCAGATCCAGCCCCCCACTCCAGATCCAGCCCCCACTCCCGATCCAGCCCCCATCAGCCCTTTCACTTTCCCCAAATGCTCCCCCGTTTCACACGCCCCAGGCCCTTTACCCTCCCGCCCGGAGAAATCTGTCCCCAGCCTCACTCCCCTCCGGCCCCAACCCAACCCCGGCCCCCCGCCCGCCCGCAGCCCCCCACCAGCCCCACTACCCGCCTGCAGACCCCGTCCCCAAACTCAGCCCCCGGCCCCGCCGCACGCCCCCCCCCAGCCCCCGGCCCCACTTCCCGCCCGCCCCCCCAGCCCAGTCTCACCCCCCACACAGCTCCCGGCCCCACTTCCCGGCCGCAGCCCCCGGCCCCGCCGCACGCCCCACTCCCGCAGCCCCCCCAGGCCAGTCTCACCCCCCCGGCCCCGGCCCCACCTCCCGCACGGAGGCGCCGTCCCCGATGACGATCTCCTCCTTGTCCTTGGGGGTCTTCACCGTGACCCGGATGAGGAGCCCCCCGGGCCCGGAGCCGCCCAGCTCCGCCTCGCCCTCCCCGCCGGGGCCCGGGCCGCCGCCGCTCAGCTCCGCCATCTTCGCCGCCCGCCCCGCCAGCCAGCCAGCCTGGGGGCAGCCGGCGTGGGGAGAGCGGCGCCCGGCCGCTGCAGGGGGAGGGAGCCCGGCTCACAGCGCCCCCGCGCGGCTAGGCGGGGAACTGCCGCCGGGGCGGGGAGGGAGCGGACCGTGGCGGGATCTCAGTGGGGGCAACAGGGGAGGCAGGGAGGGAGCCCCACGGGGCGGTGGACCAGGGAGGGAACTGCCGTGCTGGGCGAGCCACGGAAGGTTCGGACCGGAGTGGGAGCCGCAGGGGGAGGGAGGGGGGCAGACTCACGGTGCAGGGTGGGGGAAGGACTCGGGGCAGGAGAGGGTAACTGGGGCGGCGGTGGGGTAGACCGTGTGCCATTCTTTCCTTTGGGTTCCTATTCTGACAGCCGGCGTGATGTCCCTTTAACAGGAGAAGCGCTGAATGCTGGGATCAGAGGGTTCCCTGGCAACTAGGGACGGGGCTGCGGGAACAATTTGTACACTGGGGGTGGTGAGAGCCACTGAACCAAACTGTAAACCCTGTATATAATGAGACCACTTCAAACTAGGGGGTACAGCAGCACCTCCAGCAGCCAGCCCCCCTAGTTCCAGCACCTATGGCTAGGGATGGAATGTTGGGATCAGAGGGTTCCATGGTAGCTGTGGATGGAATGTTGGGCTTAAAGGATTCTGTGGTAGTAGGGATGGAATTTTTGGATCAAAGGCTTCTGTGGATGCTGGGGATGGAATGTCGGGATCAGAGGGTTCCATTGTAGCTGGGGATGGAATGTCGGGATCAGAGGGTTCCGTGGTAGCTGGGGATGGAATGTCGGGATCAAGGGTTCCATGCTAGCTGGGGATGGAATGTCGGGATCAGAGGGTTCCATGGTAGCGGGGACGGAATGTTGGGATCAGAGGGTTCCGTGGTAGCTGGGGATGGAATGTCCGGATCAGAGGGTTCCGTGGTAGCTGGGGATGGAATGTCCGGATCAGAGGGTTCTGTGGTAGCAGGGACGGATTGTTGGGATCAGAGGGTTCCGTGGTAGCGGGGACGGAATGTTGGGATCAGAGGGTTCCATTGTAGCTGGGGATGGAATGTCGGGATCAGAGGGTTCCATGGTAGCAGGGACGGAATGTTGGGATCAGAGGGTTCTGTGGTAGCAGGGACAGAATGTCGGGATCAGAGGGTTCCATGGTAGCGGGGACGGAATGTTGGGATCAGAGGGTTCCGTGGTAGCTGGGGATGGAATGTTGGGATCAGAGGGTTCCATTGTAGCTGGGGATGGAATGTCGGGATCAGAGGGTTCCGTGGTAGCTGGGGATGGAATGTCGGGATCAGAGGGTTCCGTGGTAGCTGGGGATGGAATGTCGGGATCAGAGGGTTCCGTGGTAGCTGGGGATGGAATGTCAGGATCAGAGGGTTCCATGGCAGCTGGGAAGGAACAGATAGGAGAGGACAGTTCTGACTGGTAGCTGGGAATGGGCATCTGGAGTGAGAAGGAAAAGTGTGAATTAAGTGTGGTGAGAGCCCTGGCTGTACTACAGCGTCCATTTCCAGAGCTGCGCGGGTGGCTAATGATGGCTGTTCATCCTGCTGTTGTGGGCCAGGCCTAGGGGTCTCAGCAAGGGATAGCATTTTATTATTATTCAAGATCCACCCATAGGTTTGCTGAGATGGCAACAAAAACACAGAGAGAAATACAAGTTGCCCTTGTAGGACATGTCTACCATAGCAATGCTGGTACCCATATTTCAGTCACCGCAACAATGGGGCAGTTGGCCTGGGGCAGATCAGCAGGTAAAGACAAGAGCTCAGCTGTTTCTTCTAATGTGTGGATCTATCTAGGGTACTTACATGGCCCATTGGCCCCACTGCCTTAGTATCGGGGTCCCTCCCAAGTTATAGTGTATTTATCTTGTAAATAACCCCCTGTAAGGCAGGGCAGGGCAGTTGTCCCCAGTTTTTACACATGGGGAACTGAGGCACAGAAAGATTAAATTATTTGCCCAAGGTCACCCAGGAAGTCTATAGCAGAGCAGGGAATCCCGAAGTCCCACTCTAATTAGCTATAAAGCCTGTCAGAGGGAGGGTTCAGAGGCTCCTCCCACATACCCACACTAGTTTGCTGTTGTAGAGGAACCATAAAAAGCCCTGCTGCGAGGTGCTCCTGTGGAAAGCTGAAGTAGAAGGAGGGTGATCATAGTAGTTTGATAGAAAATGAGTCTCTTAATGTAAGTAGTGTGAAAGTGACTTAATTAGTTATTTGATTCTTGATTTTAGGGGATACCTGTGCTACAAAGGTAGCTATATTGTGGGTACAATGTTGTTAAAGCCGAGTTTGTGTGAAGCTAGTTCCCCTTCCTCCCCACCCCAATCCCCTGATATTCAGCACTCTCGATTGGGGGCAGACTTTGTCAAAGTGGCTAGATTCTGCTGGGATACTTATGGCTAAACTTATGTAAGTCATAAAGTCTTTGGGGTGCTGCAGCATCGATCCTGCTCCACGATTGAAGCTCTGAGGTGTTACTGTAATGTGTGTGCCCGTGTCCAGCCCAGCTGAGCTCTTCTATTTTTTTAAAAAAGGAAAAAAGTCACCATTTGGGTATAAAATGGGATGTGTGTGTGCCTCTGGAAACCTGAAGAAGGGCCACTGCATTTTTATCCTCTTCTCCACCCCCCCCGCCCTTGTGATCATGGTGGTGGAGTGAAAACTGCTGTACCTCTACATTTTGCAAGAAATGTGACCAGCAGTAACCTGCTGCCTCATAGATTGACAGATGCCCTTGCATAGATCCAGAATTCTCTGCTGTTAAAAGGTGCAGTGCTAAGAAGACAAAAGTTATAACTGTTTCCCAGTTAACTCATCCAGCCACCTAGGCTTTTCTCCCATTGGTCCCACAGGATTTTGGAGTACCTGGGGTAGTAGTGGGGAAAATTATAAACTGATGGGACAGCAGTAGGGAAAATGGCATGGATGAGGCAGCAATGTTACCCCCAAATGATTGAAATCATGAGTTAGCCCCCCCCCCCCAAGCCATGAAATTGGCTTAAGCACAAGCTCTTGCAAAAATAACATGTATTTTTTCCCTGAGTCTTTAGCTGTCACGCTTGTAAGTTTTTCTCTGCAACTGCAATGTTACCAAACTGTAGGGGTTGGTTTTTGTTTTGTTTTTTTTAATCATAAGCCTCACCATATTTGGTGCAAGCTCCTGGAGTCACGTTAGAATCACACATAGATATGGATCTCATGGTTCTGGAAAAAACCTTGAAAATGTGACCTGGGTGTTCCTAAAGGCTCAAAACACAGAAAGCAAATAAAAAGAACCCAAAATCTATTATAACTTCTTGGGGTCTGGCCTATGAGTTTTTCTTTCTTTTTCTTTTTTAAATGCTTGGGATTTGCTATGCTGCAAACATGAAGGCTAGAAACTTTGTTTTAATAAAAGCTGAGATTCACCTGACTCCAGGAGCTGGGGATGGTGGTTGTTTTGTTTTTTGTTTTTAAAAACCAAATAGTGTGAGTTGCCTCCGTCATCACAGTGTTAACTATTTGTAGCGTGTATGTCAGTAAATGCTATGTTTGTTTCCTGTAGTGAGATTACAGGAGATCACATACTGTTCTGCGAACTGCTAAGGATTGGGCTCCTTTGGTGTACAGCACAAACTGTCTATGTGTGTGACGTACAGAGAAATTACACAGCAATCTGTGTGAATGAAATGCCATGTCCTTCCACATGGGCCTGACTAGGCAAAGAACTGGGCAGGAACTACAACTCCCAGCATGCTCTGGGCTGAGGTTGATCAGCTGATGGGGAAGTAGGCTCTCTGAGCTGTGTGTTTCCACCACTGCAGGGAGGAGAGAGGGTCTGTTGCGACCATGCTGCGCCCCAAGGCCCTTACCCAGGTCCTGAGCCAGGCTAACACTGGAGGGGTCCAGAGCACCCTGTGAGTATAAAGGTATTTGGGGGAGGAGTGTGGGGTGGCTGGGTATGGGTCAGTGAGCCCTCATGCTAAAGTATTGTGGCCAGATCAGTGGTCCCGCTAAGGATTAGTGCCCTCTGGGTACAAATGGTCTCCCCATCTCCCCCCCCCCACACACACACACACTCGGTGACCCCCCTCCTCCAAGGAATTGTGCAATACAACCTACCTGAAAGAAGTGGGGAGGAGCCCAGTGTACCCCAATAAGGAATTCACACCCCTCCACCAAAAGGCATCGTGGGGAGGGGGCTTGGGGAACAGATTACTAGTATTCTCCCTGTTGAGGGACACCGTTGCAGTATCATCGCATGGCAGTCGCCTGTGTTCCTTGTTTAGACCAGTCATGGTGGGAGTTTGCATGAGGGCAGCGACACCAGTGCAAGGAAATGGGAGAAGGTAACAGTGGGATCTGTGTAAATATGGTGTTTAATACGCCCTTTCCCACTGTAGACAGGGCTGGAGTTTGAGGGCAGGCAGAGCTCCAGACACATGAGAACTGGGGGTGGGGAATCCTGAGCTTGCACAAATGCTGTGGCTGAATCCAGAGAAATATCCACTAGATGGTAAAAAATTGGGGGGGTCCATTCCCCCTTAACTCCTTCTTCCTAGTAGCTGCACCCATGGAAAAAGAGCACCCCTGCTAGGGAGGAAGGATGGTTTGGTGGATAAAGGAAAAGCTCTGCCACTGCCTCCCCATCTAACCTTGGGCATGTCACTTCACCTTGAGCCTCAGATTCCTTCTCAGTAAAAAGAGAGTGAGACCTGCCTCAGAGGGGGTGTCAGGAGGGTCAGTGCATGATCTGTCTGATCGGGTACTAAGGCGATGGAGCATCATAAAAACCCCTATGAATAAAGTCCATGCCTAAGCAGACATGGTGTAAAGCCCTGTGGGCGTTTGGCTCAAATTCTCCTCCTTTCTCCTCTGTAGGCTTCTGAACAATGAGGGGTCTCTGCTCGCATATTCTGGTTATGGAGACACAGATGCCAGGGTCACTGCGGCCATTGCCAGTAACATTTGGGTGGCCTATGACAAGAACGGTCACCAGGCTTTCAACGAGGACAATCTGAAATTCATCCTTATGGACTGCATGGTATATGGGGGGCGGGGGGATTGGGAGGGAGGGAGGAATGGGGCAAGGGCTGCATTCCCATAGGGAAGGCTGAGTTTCTCTGCAGGAGGGGAGGAATGCTGCTGCAGGTCTCTGCTCCTCCCAGTTTAACCCATAGATCCCTGAAACAAGCGTGGAACTGGAACACAAGACTACAGACTCCTGTTCCCAGCTCTGCCACCGACTCACATTGGGCAACTGCCTCTTTCTGCCTCAGTTTCCCCAGGTGTAAAACAAGGCTAATAGCTGCGTCATGGGGTGGGGTGGAGGTTGAAATTAAGTGCTCCGAGATCCTATAATGGAAGGTGCTATAACAAGGGTTCTCAAACTGGGGGTCGGGACCCCTCAGGGGGTCATGAGGTTATTACATGGGGGGTTGCGAGCTGTCAGCCTCCACCCCAAACCCCGCTTTGCATCCAGCATTTATAGTGGTCTTAAATATATTTAAAACGTGTTTTTAATTTATAAGGGGGGTCGCACTCAGAGGCTTGCTGTGTGAAAGGGGTCACCAGTACAATAGTTTGAGAATCACTGTGCTATAAGAATGCAAGTTATCTAAAGCCAAAACTTTACGAAGGTTGCCATTCCCCTCTCCCCACCCCCACACGGTTGAAAGGACTTATTTCTGAGCAAATGCCTTGCTTTTCAAGAATGACCTAGACTTTCAAGTGTGACTGGACAGTCCGATTGGATAACATTGTACAGTCGTTTTGAGCACCTTGTGCAGGGCTGTAGGAACGTGGTCCCTAGCTCTGATCTACTCTGGCATCAGTAGATCTCTCACCCATTGGAGCCTCCAGTGTTAGAGGGTTTCTCAGGTCACCCAGTAGGCCAGTGGCAGAACTGGGAAGAGAATCCATGTCCTCAGTATCTTGACTCTAAAAGCAGAAGGTCAAAATGGCTATTCTAGGGCACCCATGGACCCTGGGACATGGGGTGCGAGGGCAGAATTCTGCCAACCTATCAATCAAATGCATTTTTCTTCCCCCTCTGCAGGAGGGCCGTGTTGCTATCACCCGGGTGGCGAATCTCTTGCTGTGCATGTATGCAAAAGAGACCGTTGGATTTGGGATGCTGAAAGCCAAGGTGATGCTGAGCTGACTGATCACATCTGAGGGGAGGGCAGGGGCTGCTGGTAGCAGGCTGTGTAGCTGCAGTTTGAAAAGTGGATTAGTGAGCGCTGCATAGGATGAGCAGATCTCTAACTGATATTGGGGCGGGGGGAGTTTATAGAATGGCATTTGGGGGGTGGGAGAACCTAGATGAAGTTTTGGGGAACCATAGGGCCTCATTCTCACTTTACCCAAAGGCCCCAATCTAGAAAAGGGGGAGCTTAACTTTGGGAACAAAGTGCACTTACATTTTAAGGCCTCTGTAAACTACCAGAGCTTAGTGAAAGTGGGATCCGTGGTGTACAGCGGAGATTTTATAACAGCCTACAAAATCCGTGTGACTTCCGGGTAGGGCCTGGGTTGTCTTTTGTGTTTGTACAGCACCTAGCGCAGCAGTCCCAATTCTGGGCCACTGTACCCCCACTGTTTGCCTCAGTTTCCCCGCTGTAAAATTGGATAATATTTCCCTACCTCTGAGCAGTTCGGCTGTAGTTAAGGCTGAGTGCAACTTATTACTCGTTCACTAATGCTTGTCTCACTGTGCTGCATAATAATCTGTGCCCAGGCCCAGGCCCTTGTCCAGTATCTGGAAGAACCTCTCACGCAAGTGGCAGCATCCTGAACAAACTACGGCGGGGCAGAGCGGAGGATGAATGAGGCCATCGCAGCTCAGGAGCAAAGAACCCTCCCCCCAAAAGCTCTTACAACGGAGAACCGGTGAAGTGGGCACATGAATGGTTCCATGGGCAATCCAGGCATTGGCATCACACTGAAAACTACCTGCCTGCAGTGGAGGGCACTTGCGGGGGCCTTTTTTTATATATAGTTAAAAAGAAAAATAAAATCGAGTATTTAACACTTGAGTACTGTCTCGCCTCTTTCAGATGAGGAAGGGGCTGGAGACTTTCATCCTAGGGCTTGTCTACACTTGAAACGCTACCGCTGCACCACTGCAGAGCAGACACTACGTACGCCGATGGGCAGGATTCTCCTGTCGTCATAGCGTTCTTCGGTCGACCTAGCGCTGGCTACGCCGGGGTCAGGTTGGCTTAATTACATCACTCGGGGGTGCAGCTGGGTTGACTTAAGTTTTTAGCGTAGACCAGACTCGAGAGGTTAAAAAGAGCGGGAAAGGAGTGTGTGGATGGAGGGGGTGGTTAGGACAAGGAGAGGTGCCTGGGGCTGAACGAGAGCTGGGTCAGAAACAGGTCTCCTGTCCTATGGTGACATTCAAAACTTTTTCCCATCGCAAATTGGGATGGAAAAGTGTAAAAATCTTGCAAGTTGCTGTGGAATTAAAAATCTCCAAACAAATTTCAATCGGGGCAATGGCAACATTTTGTCTCTTTCAACCTTTATTTATTTATTTTACTATCTCAAAGTGACTGTTGCAAAAGTTGACTCAAACAGAACTTTTCATTTACAAGGGGGGGAAAAAGCCACAATGGAGCGTCCTGACCCCTCCGAAACTCTTCTCAAAATTCTTTTGAAGTGAGATTTGGCCCAATCAACCTTTTCCCCACATTTTGTCTTTGATAAATGGGCGTTTTGTGATTTTTGAGAACTCCTGACCAGCTCTAGTCTACGCTTGTGGCTCTCACCCTCTCCAGACGACTGTCCCCCTTTCAGGAGTCTGATTTGTCTTGTGTCCTCCAAGTCTCACCTCACTTAAAAACTGAGCTTACAGAAATCAGCCATAAAAACCCAGAAGTGTCCCAGCTCACTGTTGCTGACAAATTGCTGACTTTCTCCTCTTCACCATATACTTATACAATAAATCACTTAGAATATAAATATTGGACTTACAATGACTTGTTTATACTGCTCTATATGAAATTTTAGTTTGCACTGACTTTGCTAGTGCTTTCCCTGTAGCCTGTTGTAAAACTAGGCAAATATCTAGATGAGTTGAGGTACCCCCTGCAAGACCTCTGTGTACCCCCTGGGGTGCATGTCCCCCTGGTTGAGAACCACTGGTCTACACCCTCCCGTTCTGATGTGCAAACAAGGGCACATGGCTCAGGCCTGATCTAAACCTAGGCTGGGCTCCTACAGAGGCTCCTACAGAGCCACAGGCTGATGGATGGATCAGCACATTGTGGATGGGGGCTGCAATCTGACAAGGGTGGTGTAACAGCTGAGGCCTGTCAATCTGGAGCTCCACCTCCATCCAACCTCAGAGCGGCATCCTGCATGTGATCCTAGGCTCTGTCCAGCGGAAGCAGTGACTGGATGGAGTAGCCCGGCTCAGCCAGTGGGACAGATTTCGGCTGCGTCCCTCTTGAGTGATATTGGCGTTAATACATTTTTTTTTAACAAGGTGCAGGCTACAGCTGCCTGGAGCCCGGACTGCTTTTCCACCACCACTTGGCTGGATCTTTAAATTGGCTTTGCCTATGCTAAGGCCCCTGAGGTGTTCACTTTGGTCTAAACTCGCCCCTTTGCAGAAAGCCAGCACGAAGCCGACTTTGTGAGTCCAGGGAAACCAGCATAAGGTGAAGTGTTGGATAAGGAGTCCTGGGGTCTATTCCCAGCACTGCCACTGACTTGCCTGGGTGACATTGGGCAAGTAACTCCCTCTCTCTGTTCCTGTTTTCCCAGCCCGCCTTCTCTATTTTAATTGCAAGCTCTCTGGGGCAGGGCTGCCCCTTGCTATGTTTCGCTATATACCCTAGCACACTGGGGCCCAGATCTTGGTTGGTGCCTCTGGGTATTCCTGTAATACATAGACCTATGTGCCACAATCTCACAAGTATTCCACCCCCCCCCCAGCCCACTGTATAATTAGACTTCGGAACTCTCTGCCACAAGATCATACAGCGGGCAAGAAGTTAGCAAAGAGGATCTACGCTTACAGAGGTTCTTGTACTGAGGTCATCACTCTAGTAACTGTGCTCTAGTAAATTAAGCAGCCTAACACGTCACGCACAAGAGGATCAGTTAGACTAGTGAAGACAGATTGAGCCCATCTACAGTGCAAACCCTTAGCCTCAAGGCTTCAGTCTCTAACAATGAGGGAGTTGGAGGAGATCTTCAAGGGGCTGGGGGCAGATTATCCCACAGCTGCCCATTTGTGGGGGAGAAAGTTGCTTCTTGCATCTTCCCCTGATGCAGCTGGTGTTGGCCACTGCTGGAGGTGGATTTTTGAACAAGTTAACCTGGAGCAGGGAGTTAACTCCTGTGAGGATTCAGGGGCTGCTGTGATGTCTAGTTTTTCCCTCTGTTGCTCACATGATGGCAGCAGAGGATAAGGAACACAACTTTCATTTTCTAACACAAAACACACAGGGGCCAGATTCTGCTGCCAGTAACGCTGGTGTAAATCTGGAGCGAGTAGCTGGCATCCCTCTCGATTTACACCCACGTAACCAACAGCAAAATGGTTACAGAGCTTCCGCTCTTGGAGATACCTGTCCCCTCCTGGTATGATTCTGCTGGAGGAGCTGTGCACACTAATATCTGATTCCTCTCCTGCTTACATCAGCGTAAGTGGAGTTGTTCCTGATCTACACCAGCAGCTGGAAAATCTGGCCTGGTGGTTTTTAAAGTGAAACTAGCAAATTAATCTAGTGGTGTGCTCAGGCTGCAGGCTTGGGTCACGCCCAGGACATCAGGGGTATGTTCTGTCTGTCCTGTCTGACACAAGACTACATCAGTACGAACTAGGTACCTTTTAGTTCACACCAGCGGGGTCTACACAGGGCAGATCGAGTGCAACACATGAGAGCACTCGCCAATTCACACACCCTGCCCACCTCCATTCCCTCCCGTCAATACAAATGATTGGACATAGAAGGACATTTGTTACCTGAGAGCTAAGGGGGAGGCAGTGTGGCCTAGTGAATAGTGCACTGAACAGAGAGTCAGGAGCCATGAATTCTATTCCCGCCTCTGGCTTGCTGGGTGACCGTGGGCAAGTCACTTGCCTGCTCTGTGCCTCGGTTTCCCTGTCTGTAAAATGGGAATAAGGTACTGACCTCCTTTGTACAGCACTTTGAGATTGGCAGGAGAAAAAGATGAGCTATAGTTACAGAGGGAAAAGCTGGCCCAAGTGAGGCCAATGGGAGCATTGCCAGGCACTGCAGTGGAGCCTGTTGCCTGAGCAATGTAAAAGGGCCTTAGTGCAACTGAGAATCAGCCCACTGGACTTTGTGTCACACCCACTGCATGGGCATTAAATGGCTTGCTGGGGTGTAGCATCAGTGCTGTGCCACGTTAATCCCCTAATGCGTCTGGTTTCTCCAGCTTGAGCCTGGCCTCTCCCATCCCTGCTGAATTTTCACCTGCATCTGTAGGCAGTGGCATTAGCACACATAGCTCTCCACCCACCAGTAAAGAGGTGCGGTCCCAGGCACAGAACAAGGCCTTTGTTGGCTCTGTCACACCCCCTCCTTTCCCTAAGATCCTATGGTGGAGTCTTTTGCAGCCACCGCTCTGGGGAGCCAGCTGTCTGGATTGCAGTGGCTTTAGAACAGAATACCAGGGTTGGGAGGGACCTCAGGAGGTATCTAGTCCAACCCCCTGCTCAAAGCAGGACCAATCCCCAGACAGATTTTTGCCCCAGATCCCTAAATGGCCCCCTTAAGGACTGAACTCACCACCCTGGGTTTAGCAGGCCAATGCTCAAACCTCTCTAAGGCTAGGAACTCAGAAACCCATTTCCTTAATGATCCACAAATATATTGGGGGTTCCCCACCAACACACCTGGGTTTAAATCCTTTCCCCTCAACCTCTCTAGAGGGCTTCCCAGTGTCTCCTGTACCAGACCAGTTCCCAGTGCAGATGCTGATACAATTACACTACCTGCTTGTGAGAGGAGAGCCCGGCCTAGTGGATGGCCCACTGGCCAGGGACTCTGGAGAGCTGGGTTTTATTCCCAGCTCTGCTGTTAACCATGAGGGAAATCACTCCCCTTCCCTCCTTTGTGCCTCTGTTTTGATTGTAAGCTCTCTAAAGGCAGAGTCTGTCTCTCACTGTGTCTATGTACAGCACCTAGCACTGCGGGGCCTAGCTCTCAATGGAGACAGTTAGGTGCTATAGTCATACAAATGCTGATGATAGAGAATGCCTCCCTCAGGCTCCTTGGGTTCACCTTAGCAATATCAGGGGGACCATCTGCAGGGCAGCAAGAGAAATGTGAGGCCTGAGTACATGGTGTTCCTTGGGGTCCCTCCCATTTCACTTTATTTACACAGGTATTTTGGGGCTTCCTGGTACAACTGGACCCTCTTTCCCTCCCTTCTCGTCACCCTTGGCCAGGATCTCATTGTCAACTCGTTCCTTCTCCTCCCAAATACTCAGTCGCTTGTCTCAGGTGATATAAACATCCCCTTGGCTCGCTGCTCCTCCAAGGAGTGCTCCAGGGGGAAAAAACGGTGCAAGCCCCAGGCCAGAGTGTGTGTGATAGGCCTCTCTGCCCTAGCCACAGCGGCCAGGCCTCTGCTGCTGTCCCTGCCTACAGAGCTGAGCTCACACAATAGGGGCTCGGGCTTTTCACACTGGAGGTCCCGGAGTCAGTCCCGGGCATCAGCCACTAGCCAGGTGCTGGCTGTTGCTGGGGGAGCCGAGCCAGCGGTAGGTACAGAAGCAGCTAAGGCAAAGCAGGTTTTTCTGTGGCACTTGCCCCCAGATCAGCAGAGTTGGTTCAACCTGCACAATGCTCCTCTCTCCATCCTCAGCCTCCCACTCCCTGCTCTCTGGCCTCCTGCTCTTTGCACTTTGGCCAGGAGGTCCTGTGGCCGGGGGGCGTCTAACAGGCCAGCTCATCAATAAACTGCAGTGCCTGTGGCTTATGCAGCCTGGGCCAGTTTGCAAGTCGTGGGCACTTCCACGGGAGAGCAAAGAAAGGGCAGGATCGGGTCCCCACTCCTAGGGTTGCCAAGCCTCCAGGATTGCCCTGGAGTGCCCAGGAATTAAAGCTGAATCTTTCGTTCGTGATGACGTCACGTGGTGAAACCCCCAGGGATGTGTCCGACCACAGTTGGCACCCCTGCCTCGTCCAGCATTAGCACAAGCGGAGGCAGCATGCGGGGGTGTGTTTAGCAGCCATGTGACGCTGGGGGGGGGCGGTGAGCACTACCTGACAAACCTGTACGGCGACACCCAGGTCACACCCCATTGAGTCAGCCAGCCCAGCAGAGCTGCACCTTCAACCCGCCTAGCAAGGATCTACTCCCCGCCCGGCCCCTTCGAAAAGAGGCCTCAGAAGCACAGGGCTGGCTATTTTTTTTTTTGCTTGTTTGGCTGGTGCAGCAAAGGGAACTTGGCCCTGTGGGTCTCCTCCCCCGCTGGCAACTCTCCTCCCCATTGCTTTCAACTTCCCTGTCTTGGGAGGAAATTTTGTCCTCCACCTTCCTGGTTTATCAGATCGTGGCAAAAAAAAAAAATCAAACAAACCCCCACCCCCACCCCCTGGCTGTTAAGGAAGCAGGCAAAGACTGAGAGGAGGATCCCAGGCCGGAGGGGGCCAGGTGTGGCTGGGAGAGATGGGGACGGCGGAGGAGGATTATAACTTTGTCTTTAAGGGTGAGTTTTATTGGTACCCCCGTTCCGCGGCTGGTTGCAGGCTGGGCTGCGCGTTCTGCAATGGGCTGGTTCTGCCTTTTGAAAGGGGTGGACTTGGGGGCCCGGGGGGGCAGAGGATGGATGGGATGTGAGGTGGGTGCGGGAGGCCGGATGGAGCGGCGGTGGTGGGCTGGGGCCTGTAGCGCAAACAAGGGGTGGAGGGGAAGCAGCCATCCAGAAGGTCAGCTGGGTTTCTCTTGTGGTTGTGGGGAGTCCTTGGTGGTGGATCTTTGAGGGCAAATCCCACCACGCCTGGGTATAAGCCCCAGTGAAGTGAGTGCAGATGCACCAGGAATTTGGGTCAGATGAGCCCCTCTGCCACTCCCCCCCCAGTCACTGCAAGGTTGTGACTGGCTTTGGGAACCCACCAAGCATCCTGTCAGTAAATCCGCAGCCCAGCTCAGTGCCTGGACCTACAGCTGCATTGCAGGGTGCGGTCAGGGGGTTTGACACCTCCCCCTTAAGCGTTAGGTACTGGTCACTGCTGGCTTGGCTGGATGGGTGGGCCAGTTGGATGTGGCCAGCCTTACAGCAGAGAGACAGTGGAAGCACGTGGGCTTCTGGCAACCCAGATCCCCAGGGATTCGCAGGGATCCTGATGGATGTCCGGACGTCCAGACTGAACACTCTGGGGGCCGATACTCCTTCACACTGCACCGTGAGTGCTCACTTACATCCATGCAAAGTGCTACCAAACCAGAACGGGTCACCCCGGGGCAAACGCCTCCATGAGGTGCGGAGCAGTGGAGAATGGGGAGCTGGTAGCCATAAGCGGAGGAAATAGCCCTGTAAGGATCCTGCCTGCACATGGGGCTGCCCCGGCTGGTATGGAGCTGATGTAAGGGCTATAGAGAGTGGATCGGGGTGTGGCCAGAATGCACCCTGTTGTGGCTATTCTGTGCCTCTCAGGCCCCATAAGGGGCAAGGGACTGTTTCTTGCTATGTGCAGTCACGGCCCCCATCACGCTGGAGCCTCAGTTTTGGTATGAGCCTCCAGGTGCTACCGTAACACAAAAAATAATAATGCCCCCACAGCGTAAGGCCCGGCGACAGGATCAGGGCCTGACAGGATCGCACCCCTCTAGGGAACAGTTTATTCTAATCTGGCTCAGGCTGCGTTCAGTAACTGGCATTGCCACAAAAGCCAGAACGGATTACATTTTTTAAAAACCGAAAACCAGTTCATTTTCCCCCAGAAGGAAAATGTTTTGGTTTCCTGGGGAGGAAAAAAAAAATCACAAAATTTTACTTGCAGGGAAAAAATTTTTACATTAAAAAAAATCTAAATATTTTGAGGAAAATGTTTACTATTTTCTAGCTGGTTCTCTATGGCCATATTTCACTGGCAGAAGGACAGTTGCTCTGGCAATCGGATCCCAAACCTTGATAGGTTAAAACTAGAGCTAGCTAGACTGCGGGGGGGGGAAGGGGGGGGAAAGGAATGGGGCCGTCCATGGTGAAAAGACACAAACAACAAAATCCTCAAAACTTTCAGCTGAACATTGCAATTTTTCATCAAAACACTGAAAAAATGTTGTCCAAAAACATTTTTGGATTTTGCCCAAAGATTCTCATTTTTTTGCTTTTCCAACAAGAAAAAAAAAATCAAAGATTTTCGAAGAAATTAAACACTTCCTGTGAAAATTTGTGTTTAATCAAAAACCCCGACTTTCTGGAGAAAAGCAACTTGGATGGAAAATTTTTGATACTCGCTAGTGAAAGCCAACACCTTGAATTCCACCCAGAAGCTTTTTGGGAGCAAGTGTTGGTCATGAAATACAGACTGATGGGCTCCCAACCTGCAACTTCTCTTAATAAATAGGCTGTAGCATTGTGCATTAGCTTCAGCCTCTGAATGGTCTTTCTTGAGCACAGGTTCAAATCCCAGCTGAGGTGTAACTTACATTCTTGTTATTTCATTTTGTGTTGTCTGGTTCCAGGGCCAGGAAGGTTTTCCCAGCACTGGTGCTGCCTCATATGGTCCAGGAGTTATGTAGGACTCAGGAATTAAGTGCTGATAATAGCAGAGAAAACTGTTTTGGTGTGGAATTGTGACAGTGCAGGAGAGGCAAAGAAAAACTAACTGGTGGAATGCAAAACATAAATATTGTCCAAGCAGCTTAAATGGGAAAAGTACATCAGGCATTTAAAGGTCATTCTGCTTCAGTAATCTCGGGAGTTGTCATTAGCATTGTGGGTAAAGCAATTTAGGGTTTAGAAATATTATAATGACCTGGCCCATGTGTGTCTCATCACTTGTATTCAGTACATTAGGTGCTGCACATAAACATAATAAGAGACAGCCCTTGCCCGGCAGAGCTTACAGCAAGCTAGTCGAAGGGGAAGGTGTCTTGGGCAAGGGCACCAGCAAAGCTGGGCCAAGAACCCAGATCTCCTGATTCCCAGTCCAGTGCTCTAGCCCCTGGCTAACACTGCCTCTCTGGTATGTGTCCCTGCCCACTACTGAATGGAATCAGAACAGCTCAACTGTGTGTCACAGGCCCTATATTGCCAGGCGCTAATGAGGAGTTGCCTTTAGTTTGAGTACCAGGGGCCTGAAATTTTGCAGCAGGGGGAATCTGAGTTCTGTCCCCAGGGTCACCGTGAAGTTCCACACCCTAGGCAGCCACAGATTAGCTACATGAATTTAAAGCTGGCAGTGTCCTTTTCAGAACAAAGCCAGGGAGACAAATGGCTGCTTGGCCCTTTAATGTCCCACTCACACAGCTGCGACGGCACGGGAAGGCTTGTGTTTGTGCAGACTTTGCACACGCTGCCGCCTGCCACACCTGCATGAGCGAGCGACACGGCCTGACAGTATCAGAGCACAGGCAAGCTCAGCCGGGATCCTTTAGCCAGGTTTCAAGCAGCCACTGCAGGGTTAGCTGCCCCCCTTCCCCACGGAGCAAAAGATCAGAGCTACCGGCTTGCTTTGCAAACAGAGCGGACACAGCTGAGCTCAGCTGCAGGGTGGCTTGGAACAGGGTGGAGACTGTCTCCATTGCCACCTGGGTGGAATATCTACGACATAAGCCATCTGGACAAAAGACATACACACGTGCACACACCTAGGAGGCCCATTAGCAAAGCGCCAACTGCAGGAAGAGGCAGGCCAACATGAAGATAAATCCCTCACTGTAGGGAGTGGAGGCCAGATGGGCTCAGTCCGGGGAGGGACAGGAAAAAAAGATGGAGGACCCGATTTGTTAGAAAGCCAACAGCCAAAACCTATTTGCCTAGGGAGTCGCCCAGCTGTTACCGCCTAGTCCCAGCTGGTGGGGCCAGTTACTCAGAAACTGTCCTGGCCCTCGGGTGCAATTCTATGGCCTGTGTTATGCTGGAGGTCAGACTGGGGCGGGGGATCAGAATGATCCTTCTTGGCTGTAAAAAGACAACGATGAGTCTGATTCTTCCTGAACCTCATGCAGGTGTTTACGCCAGGGCAAAGTGGGGTGTAAAATGTTTCTGACTCAGAACGGGAGGTGTTTCGCACTTGTTCGGCACTGATGATGCAGTTTGATGGGAGAATCAGGCCCAGTTAACTGTGAACTTTGTCTTTAACTATGAATAAAGACAAACCCAGGACAGTGAGGTTGCGTCCGTTTGAATGGGCGGGATCTTCAACGTCTAACTGAAACACACAGCAAAAATCCTTTTTGGTGAGAAGCAAAACTAGGGCTAATAGCATTCTGGGGTGTATGAACAGGAGCGTCGTAGGTAAGACACGGGAGGGAATTGTCCTGCTCTACTTAGCACTGGTGCGGTCTCAGCTGGAGTCCTGTGTCCAGCACTTTAGGAAAGGTGACAAATTGGAGGGAGCCCAGAGGAGAACAACAAAAATGATCAAAGGTTTAGAAAACCGGACCTGTGAGGCAAGGTTAAAAAAACTGGGCCTGTTTAGCCTTGAGAAAAGAAGTCTAAGGCGGGACCTGATAGTCTTCCAATGTATTAATGGCTGTGATAAAGAGGACTTTGATCAATTGTTCTCTATGTCCACTGAGGGCAGGGCAAGAAGTAATTGATTAAATCTGTAGGAAGAGAGATTTAGGTTAGATATTAGGAAAAACTTTTAAATCTCAGGGTAGTTAACCTCTGGAACAGGCTTCCAAGGGAGGTTGTGGAATTGCCATCCCTGGAGGTTTTAAGAACAGGTTGGACAAAAACCTGTCAGGGACGGTCTAGGTTTACTGGGTTCTGCCTCAGCTCAGGGCGCTGGACTTGATGACTTCTCAAGGTCCCAGCCCTGCATTTCTATGATTCCCTCCTCTGCCACAGACTCCCTATGTGACCTTGGGCAAGACACTTAGCCGGTCCGTGCCTCAGTTTCCCTACCTGTACAATGGGGATAATAGCATTGCCCGGGCTCACAAGGAGGGCTTGTGAGAATAAACATATTAAAGCTTGTGAGGCACTCAGGTAGGTAATGGGGGCCAGAAAAAGTGCCGTAGCTCGATAGGGTGTCCACACCACAAAAAAAGACCCGTGTGGTGGAGGGGAAGGGTGGTCTCAGAGCCCAGGCTCCATCTGGAGCCCGCACGTCTACACTGCTATTTTTAGTCCCCCAGCATGAACCCAAGTCATTTGACCCAGGCTCTGAGACGCACTACTGCAGGTATTTTTCTGCTCTGTACACATACCCCTAGATACTAAGCCACATTCCTGGCTCTGTGCTGGAAAATTCAAGTGCATTCCACAAAACAGAGTGATCAGAAGATACAGCACCATAAGAAAAGGCAAATCTTCCATAAAGGTTTTTCGGTTGCTGTTTAGAATAGAGAGGCAGAGAGAAAGCGCTCTCAGGTTTTATTTTCACTTTGGCTTAATACAGGTGTGTTAAGAGGCTGTAGCATGAAAAGAAGGAAAACTGTAGCCCAGCAAAAGAAATTTGGGGTATTTTATGAAAAGTTCCAGCAAACAATGTGACTGTTGTCTAGGGTGATCCAGAATCACCAACCCCAAGTATTCAAAAAATCATGAGCCGGGCCCTCAAAATCACGACTGGCTTAAAATCTTGAGATTTTTAAAATAAATAGTTTTGGGGGTTCTTTTTATTTGTCTTCTGGATTCATTTGCTTCACGTTTTCTAGTTTTTCTCCACCAACACGAGGGCTAGAAACTGCCTTGTTTTTTTTAAGATGAAAGCTGAGAGTCTCACAAAGTCAGCTGACTCCAGCAGCTGGGACTTTAAGCTCGCCCAAATATCTCAAGAGTTGATGTAAAATTGTGAGACCTGGGTCAGCAGTGGCAGTCATATCATGTGGCTACAATGGTGTGTGTAGCTAGAAAACTTTTGTTTTCTGTATGCTGCGCCACCGTATTTCTAAGAACTCTCTCTGAATGCAGAGACAGCAACTGTTGTGAAGTCAGTTCCATGTAGATTGTTACAGAGGAGCCATATACCCTGTGCTCTCTCTCATAAGGGACTTTCCTTTTGTCCTTTCTTTTTTGGTTGGTTTCCTTAATCTGATTCTGACTGAAATCTGCTCCTTGCATACGGAAAAACAAAACAGATGAGGGCTAGGAAGAAATTTTCCTTATGGACATGTTTTTCCCATAACTGCTTAATGCAGAGACAGGATACTGGACTAAATGGACACATGAGCTGCTCCCACGTGGCAATTGCTATGTTCCTAGATGCAGCAGTTGATTATTTATACTGCGGTAGCACCAGAAACTCTAATCATAGATCAGGGCCTCATTGTGACAGGCGCAATAACAAAAGTTCCTGTCCCAAAGAGCTTACAGTCAAAGTCATGTTCCATAGCTCTCTACTGGAATCAGAACACCACAACTGGGTGTCATATGCCCTGTACTGCTCCCAGCTCACGAGGATTCTCCATCTTCCTGTGCTTTTGGATTCGGAGGATCCCTGGTGCACAATCGCCATTCGCATCTCATTTTGCTAGGAGTTTCCCTCTTGTCTCCCTAGTGGTCCTGATTGGAGAGTCTGGCGTGGGGAAGACCAATCTGCTCTCGCGCTTCACCCGCAATGAATTCAACCACGACAGCCGCACCACCATCGGCGTGGAGTTCTCCACCCGCACCATCATGGTGGGCAACGCCATGGTGAAGGCACAGATCTGGGACACCGCCGGGCTGGAGCGCTACCGTGCCATCACCTCAGCGTAAGCGGGCCGCGCGGCTCGATGCAACAGCGGGAGGGGTGGCGATGGCGGCAGCGGTTCCTAGGCGCGAGCGGCTCCACAGGGGAGGCAGGCGCCTCTGAATGCAGAACTCCACGGGGGTGGCACGGGGGGCTATTGTCTGTGACCTGCCCATACTTGGCATGGCTCACTGTCTCCCTCCAGTGGCTGGGCCACACTGAGGTATGAGTCCGCTACAGTCTTTGAGCTAACAGCGCTTTTAGCTCAGGTGGTAGATGCTTGTGCATTTAGAGCCAAAGATCTTGGGGTGGGTCCCCACTGCTAACCACCCGCTTAGAGGAGTCATGGTACCCCTAGAGCAGGTGGGATGGAGGGTGTCTATGACCCAAATGAAGCTACAGGGCCTGATTCTCCATTGCCCTGCACTTCCTGAGTCATTTACATGCGCGCAAAACGGGCTTAGGACACTACTGTGAAAATGAAGGGGAAAAAAGTCAACACCACCAGGGTGTTTATTTGAGTGTGATTGATGCCCGGTAGCATTTGAACCCCAGCCCTCCATGGGCACAGCACAGCTCTCTACCGGTGGAGTTAAAGGAGTGACTCCACTGCTTGGCAGCAGTAGTAGGTTGTTATCCTAATAGCTCAACCACAGGGAGGGAGGACAGGGATGCGCTAGCCACTCTGTGGGCCGGCTCTTGGGGCAGCAGTGCTGGGTTATAGGTAGACGCGCTGTGGGTATGTTTACACTGCATAGTGAGCCAAGGTCAGTGGGGCCTGACCTTGAGGACTCGGTGTTTCCAAGCCTGTGCTTGAGCGTCCGTGTTGCACTGTAAACCTGGGCTTCCAATTGCTGGACCCGGGTCTCACAGCCCTGCTAACGCGTCCACACTGCCCTGTGCAGACCTTCTGAGTCAGGTCTGAGGCTTGAGCTGTGTCCACACAGCAAACTGACAGGGCTTGGACCCAAGGTGCAGCAGGACTCGGGCTCTGACCCTCCCCACTAGCAGAGTCCTTGGACCTAGGTCCTGAGCGCTCGCTGACCCGAGTCAGACGGATTTGTGTGTGGACGGAAGAGAGACTTGGGCTCAAACCGAGTCAGAGCCTGGGCTTAGTGTGCAGTGGAGACACACCCAGAGAGGTCTGACCCCACTGGAGGCGGTGGGGCTGTGGCAGGCTCCGGCTCAGGCCCTGTTGTGAAGGCCGCCCGCTCTCTCTCGGCAGGTATTACAGGGGGGCAGTGGGCGCCCTCCTGGTTTTCGACATCGCCAAGCACCAGACCTACGACGTGGTGGAGCGCTGGCTGAAGGAGCTGTACGACCACGCCGAGGCCACCATCATCGTCATGCTGGTGGGCAACAAGACGGACTTAGCCCAGGCCCGCGAGGTGCCGACAGAGGAGGCCAAGATGTTTGCAGGTATGGAGCCGCCTCCCCGGGAGGACCCACCCCGAGACAGCCAGCGCCCGCTGGGTTCTGCTACCCCACCCCGAGAACACGTCCTGAAAGCCTCCCATTCCAGCCAGAGCTCATGGTGCTGGGCCCACATGAGCGAAGCAGGGTCCGTAATGTGATAGACCAAGGGGTGCCAGGCTGCAAGGAGGTGGGGGCTCAGTAGGGGGTGCTCAGTATTGATCCCATAGGACCCTGGGGGGGTGGGGATCAGGGTGGGGGTACTCTCCCCTCCCTGACCCTGATGCCCCAGTGTCGTTCTGCTGGGGAAGATGTTCCGGCAGGAAGAGGGATACTCGGGTAGCTGGAGCTGGAGCTACCTCCAAATGGTACCATGGTCCCCATGCCTCTTGTGTGACCCTGTCCTTGCAGAAAACAACGGGCTGCTGTTCATCGAGACGTCCGCGCTGGACTCCACGAACGTCGAGCAGGCCTTTGAGACCATACTGAGAGGTGCGCCGGGGGCAGGGGAACGTGGAGTCGGGGAGCTGGATTCTGAGCAGAGCCCGCTCTGGGGGTGGCTGATGGAGAAGCACCCAGAGGGGTGAACTCTCCATAGAAAGAGCTCAAGGTGCCATGTGACAACTGCCCCACCACCAGGGAGCGCTAAGGAGACCGAGTGGAATCCGGTGTCCCACCTCCTGCCATGACACACCAGCCCATTAGCCCATCCGTTCCAGCATCCTGTTGGGCCCGGTCAGACCATTTGTCTGCCCCCGGAGCTTCTCTCTGCACCAAGGGGGGCAGGTTAACGACTAGGCCAACTGGTTTCCCGTTTTGGGCTAGCCTGGGGTTTTTCCTAGCTGTAAAGCTCAGCGGCTGGGAGGAAACACCGTGTGACCCTCTGGAGAGAGAGACGGCTGGGGAGTGGGTTTGGGCAAGGAGTTACCCTCATGCTGCCTGTTTCCACCATGGTTCAAGGGGACAGGACTAAAGAATACCCCGAAGCAGGGCTGATGTGGGGCAGGCGTAAAGGGGGACAGCAAGTGATCTCTCTCCTGCCGTCCATCTCCACCCACTGACAAAGGCTAGGGCCACCATTCCTTACCCAGCCTGGCTAAGGGGCATTCATGGACTTAACCTCCATGAATTTATCTAGTTCTTTTAAACGCTGTTCTAGTCCTAGCCTTCACAGCCTCCTCAGGCAAGGAGTTCCACAGGTTGACTGTGCGCTGTGTGAAGAAGAACTTCCTCTTATTTGTTTTAAACCTGCTGCCCATTAATTTCATTTGGTGGCCCCTAGTTTTCATCTTATGGGAACAAGTAAATAACTTTTCCGTAGTCACTTTCTACAATCGTATCAGGGCCTTGAGCTCGGGGCTAGGGAAAGCCCCAAAATGTCTGTGGAAATAAAGTGAAATGGGAGGAGGTAGGACCCTAACAAACAGGCTGGATCAGGGCCCCACATTTCTCTCTGTGGGCCTGCACCACACTGAAAACCTAGCAGACCCTGAAGATCCACCCATATTATGCCGAGCCCCAGCAGGGATTGAACACGGGACCGCTAGCCCTTTAAGCAGGAGCTGGTGCGGCTAATAGAACCGAGGCACAGGGAGACTAGGTGACATGCCCAGGGTCACGCAGGGCGTCTGTGGCAGAGCTGGGAATTGAACCAGCCTCTGTCTGTGGGCCAGCCCCGGCTCGAGGGGGACAAAGCACCACCCAGTGGGGGTTACCCTGGGCCAAGGGGACCGCTCCAGGATCCCTCATTATCGCTCCCTCTTCCAGACATTTTCAACAAAGTGCAGAAGCAGCAGCAGAGAAGCCCCCAGGACAACGCGGTGTCGCTCTCCAGCGAGAACCCCCACGGCACCTCCCAGACCCCGGAGGAGAAGCGAGCGTGCTGCGTGAGCCTCTGAGAGCAGGCTGGGAGCTGGCCTGGGACTCGCCGCGGAGCCACGAGCCCCTCCATCCGCTTTGCTTTCTGACCAGGGGGAATGCCCGTCCCCTCCCTCAACGCCCCATAACGGCACCAGGCCAGGCCAGGGCTGGACGACGGAAACACCTCTGCAATTGATCAGTCCCTTCGCTCCCTCCGCAAAGCCGTTACTCACCCCACACCTTGCAGGCAGCACCACTAGAGAAGGGGATGCTGCGTACCCAGACCTCTGCCCCCTGGAGTCTGCCAAGCCACAGCAGGGGGAATCGGGGGTGGGGGTCAGCTGGCCAAACTTCCCCCCTAGCAGAGGGGGAGTCAGCCATAGGAACACGCCCATCTATCTTAGTTACCTGATCCCCTTACCACAGTGTCGGAGCATCTTTTTAATGTATTTATCCTCACAACCCTCTGTGGGATAGGGCAGTGCTATTATCCCCACTGTACAGATGGGGAAACCGAGGCACAGGGAGACTAAGTGACATGCCCAGGGTCACGCAGGGCGTCTGTGGCAGAGCTGGGAATTGAACTTGGGTCTCCCAAGTTTCAGGCTAGCGCCCTAAGAGCTGAGCAATTCTTCCTGTCTGCCTGCAACCGTGAGGTTTCAAGGAAGGAATTTAAATATTATCAATATATTGGTCTGATCCTGCCATTGGATCCAAGCACGCTCCGAATCTGGCCTCAACACCGCTCAGCTCAGTGGGGCTTGCACCAGATTCACACAGCTGCATCTGAGGTCAGAATCCAGCCCTCCCTGTCGAAGTCAGTGGAGGGTGCGGCCACATGGCTCCAATTCCAGGATCGGAGCCACGATTTTTGCCTGGATGCTGCTGCTTTAAACATCCCGTCCATTTCGCTGTCTCCCATAACCTGTTCGTTCACCTAGTGGTATGCGTACCACACCGCTGTCCTCGCCCCGGGTACCGAATCTCTTTAGCTAGCCTCTAAAAATACGCCCTGTACAGAATGGCAATACAGGAGTGGAGAGAAAGCAGACGTCTCTAGTTCCAGGGCTTGGGTTGCCTAATTAGTCTTACCTTGTGCTTCAGCCTTGCTTTAAGGTCTGAGATCTTGGAGTTGGGAGGGAGGAACTCTGTTAAAATAACTCAGTGAAGGGCTTGGATTTCAGAGGGGCTGAGCATGTCTCCAGCTGGAATTGTGACTACCTCACCAGATCATCCCTTCCGTCAGTATACACTGAACATGGGGCGACGGACTTCTGGCTACTACGGACTTGACCCAAAGCCCCTTGATGCCACCAGGGTTCTCCCCATGGAGTTCAATGGGCTTTGGATCCAGTTTATAGAGAAGGAAGTTGCAGGGGAGGAGGGATTTGCCTGGTTGAACGTCTGAGCTCTTTACGGGACCTAGGCTGGATTGTGATCTCTGGGCAACCTGGGGAAGCCGGAGTCCTGTGCTGATTTCAGTGGAGCAAATCCACAGACACCAGAATCTGGCCCTAACGTCACTGAAGTCAGTGGGCCATGTCTCAGCTGGTGTAAATTGGCAAAACTCCGCCCAAGTCATGCCGATATACACCCGCCAGGTGGGTTGACACTGGCTCCGTGTGTGCCAATGTATCCGAGATCAGACTCGGTCCACTGCCGCTGGAGTTAGTGGGCTGACTCTGGATTTGCACTGGTGTATCTGAGATCAGAATCTGGCCCAGTTCCACTGGAGCGACTCAGTTCGCAAAGGTGTATCTGGGATCAGAATCTGGCCAATTGGAGGCAGGGGGGGTGCCTCCGGATTTACACCAGTGCAATTTAACTCATCGGGGCAGATTCTGTGCTGAGACAGAAACACTAAATCCCTGTTACGCCTCGTTCTTGTCTAAACCTGGCTTTTGCCTGCTGTTAATCTAACTGCAGCATCTTGTGACCATCTGAATTCAGTGGGAATTATTTATATGATTGCTGGAGCGGGGCGGGATCTTTTTGTACAGATTGTCTCACGAGCAGCCCTGGCGAGGGAGTGTGCGTGATGCGATGGACCATAGGACCCTGACCCAAACATTAAAACATTTAGAGAACGTTTCAAAGACAGCGCTCTGCCTACCTTGACTTCCTGCATATTCCTGGTGGGTTTCTCTTTAGGATCTCACCTAATTTTTCCATCCTTTTCATTCCCCTTCCCTATCCTCAGGGATGTTAATGGGCAGGATGCAGGGTGAACCTGCAAGATATAGGATTTCAGAATGGACGACCAAGTGTCTGTGAGCTCTGAAGTGGCCCTGTAGCCCTTCTTCCATCAGCGGGGGTGGTCGTGTCGGCAGATTTCACAGCACACAGCTCTGATAGCAGATCTCAGGCCTCACCTGTAGCCCCACCTCTGTGTCCCCTGGGCTCAGAACATAAGAACGGCCGTACTGGGTCAGACCAAAGGTCCATCTAGCCCAAGTATCCTGTCTACCAACAGTGGCCAATGCCAGGTGTCCCAGAGGGAGTGAACCTAACAGGTAATGATCAAGTGATCTCTCTCCTGCCACCCATCTCCACCCTCTGACAAACAGAGGCTAGGGACACCATTCCTTACCCATCCGGGCTAATAGCCATTAATGGACTTAACCTCCATGAATTTATCCAGTTCTCTTTTAAATGCTGTTCTAGTCCTGGCCTTCACAGCCTCCTCAGGCAAGGAGTTCCACAGGTTGACTGTGCGCTGCGTGAAGAAGAACTTCCTTGTATTTGTTTTAAACTTGCTGCCCATTAATTTCATTTGGCTCTGCTGATGCCCCTCATTCCAGCCCCCAACTGTTCCAGCCCTGAGTTCCCCCAGTGAGATTTTTTTATAGCCATTATGGGGGGCTTCATTTATTCCCTCTCCATCGTTCCCAGTTGCATTTGGTCTACGTAGAAGAAGATACATACTTTGCCTTGTGACGAAACTGGCAGCAAGAGTTGATCTCTGCTGATGGTTTGGGTAATTTGTCTAGGGCAGGCTTGCACAGCTTGTAAAGCGGCGAGGGCCATATTACTCCAAAGAAAACAGCTGAGGGCCGAACCCCCCTGGCCCCGCCGCCCCCCCCCAGCGCCACCAAGCCCTCCCGAAACACAACACACACACCCCCAGCACCGGCCTCCCCAGCACCGCCCGCCTCGCGGAAAGAAACCCTCCTTCCCCAGCGCTGCCCCACCAAAAACAGCGGTATTGAACCTTGGTAATATGTTATAGCGGGCCCCTAAGGTAGTATAATTAAGGTAAAAGAAAAATGTCTTTTTGCTAGAAGTAGAATAAGCTCTTCCCCCCACTTTGTAATCAATTGCCCTGTTGAATGACTGAGGTGTGACTCCAGACAGCCGCACCCCTTGGAGAGGGGTTGGGAGCCAGACCAGATCAGGAGAACAGGTCAGCCACTGACTCCTCGCTCGCCTCCTCAGGCCCCCACCCCCCTGGCTCACCTGCCCCCCCACTGCCCAACCGCTCACCTCAGCCCCCCACCCCCTGGCTCACCTCCTCACGCCCCGCCATGCCCACCCGCCTCTTCAGCCCCCCTCCCTCACCTGCCACTTGCCTACTCACCCTCCGCGGGCCGCATAGTGAGCCCACGTAGGCCGCATGCAGCCCCCGGGCTGCTTGTGCAGGCCTGGTTGAGGGGAAAGCCCAACCCTGCCTAAACCCTCCAACTAAATACCCTCAAAGCAATGCAGAGAGGTGACTCTCCCCCTGGCTGGGAGAAGGATTCAGCTGCTTTCCCTTGGCTGGATTAGCTCCCACAGGGCTCTGAGGAGTGGAGCTGATCCTCAGGTGGTTTATATCAGCATCACTTCATTGGTCTCAGCAGAGCTACCCCACAGCTGCTCGCTAGGAGACCTGGGTCAACCCAAGGCTTTGTTACAAGTCTAAATGGCAGAGGGAGGGCCGGGCTGCCAAGATCACACACGGAATCACCTGAGTTTAAAGGGAGGGTAGCAGGGTCAGTCCCATAGGGCTGGCCGGGCCTCAGCACAGCAGTCACCCTGCCTCAGTTTCTCACCTGGTTCCGGACTCCTACCTGCAGACCTCCCCTGACTTTAATCTCTCTTGGCAGAGCTAACAGCAGGCCCTGATAATGCTCAGGACTGGAGGCAGTGACCGGTCACTGGCTTGGTGTGTTGAGCCTTTCTGAACATCTGTTCTTAGAGAAGCCAGGCCGTGGGCCCCCCGCACTGCCCTCAGAGGGGACAGTGAGAGTTTAGCCACCCAGAGCATGGCAAGCAGAGGGCCAGGCTGGCGGGAAAAGTGGACTAGATGGATGGCCAGGTTGCTACAATGGCGGGGAAAGCTGAGCAATGTTTCCCACTGTGTTTTGCAACATCCCTGTAAGTCGGGGGTGGGGGGGCCAGAGTAAATGTCCTTCCTTTTCCATTCGGGAGCTGGGCTCGTCCACCACAGTATTAGCAGCCGCGCTGCTGCTAGTGCTTTCCCGTTGCCCAGGTGGCTCAGGCAAGCACTGCGGGTCGTGCCCCGGGTCGCTTCCAGACGCTGGCCTGACTCAGCTGGAACGGGGAGGCCCCTCGCATAGGGGAGATTCTCTGGGGGCTGTTTCGACCCACGTTAAGCCCCCTTTGCACTTCCAGCATGGCCTGGCGGGGCCTAGCTGAGACGGAGAACCAGGACCAGAACATCCAGTGCCCCCGGCCGTTTCAGCGGGAGACAGTCCTGTCCTTCGCGTCCTGCCTGTCCTAAACACCAGAGTTTGGGGTTAGTTCCAATTAGCCCTAAAATTTCAGCACCAAGCTGGTGTCATTAGCCAAGGTCCCTGCAGCTCTAGGGAGGGGCTGATTGACATGGCTAATCCCTGGGAGGTGGGTCTGTGTGCAGTGAACTATGGTTACCCAGGCGGCTGATGAGTCATCCGCTGTTCTCAGCGAATGGAGCCCCGACGGCGTCTCACCGTCGCCTTTCAGTGTCGGGTCCATGGAAGAGGTTTTATAGGTTGCCTGCTGCTCCCTGCTTTGAACCCTGAAAGTCCTCGGTTCAAGCCCTCTTAGTGGCCCAAGCGGAGCTGGTTACGCTAAGGGATGGGAGACTGTATCGTCTCGCCCATGGGGGCTCCTTAGTGTTGGTCTTCTACGGGGGCGGGCTGAACTGTCTACTTGGCAGGGCAGGGTCTGGGGGGGAGAGGGAGGGAGGCCAGAGGTTGTACCATAGTTCACTGCACACAGACCCACCTCCCAGGGAGCAGCCATGTCAATCAGCCCCTCCCTAGAGCTGCAGGGACCTTGGCTAATGACACCAGCCTCAGGGGCCACGGATGAGCCATCAACCTGAAAGTCTGGTCAGATTAGCTGCAAGGCTCACTGAGTCGAGAGCTGCGGCCCTGCTTCCCAGCCAGCCCAGGGGAGCCGGATTAGAGCTTGTCGATGCAACTGGCCCGAGCCCAGTGGCTTGATTCAGCCCGGCTTTGTGCTGAAATTTTAGGGCAATTGGAACAAACCCAAAACTTTGGTGTGTGGGGGAGAGCCACGTGGTGTGTGTGTATATATGTGTGTGTGTGTGTGTGTGTGCATAAGCATTAATGCACATGTGTAAACGTGTGCATACATATGTGGCATGCACACAAGTATGATTGAACATGCATGTGTATGAGTGTGAGCATGTGAGTGTACACGAATGTGTGCATGCACGAGTGTGCAAGTGTGAGTGTGCATCCACAGAGTGCAACCGAGTACAAGTGCACCCGCACAACTGTGCAAATTCACACACGTGTGCAAGTGAGTGAACACAAGCGTGAGTGTGCAAGTGAACACACAAATCCTGCATCTTGGCAGAGGGTTAGAATAGATGACCTTTGTGGTCCCTTCTAACCCTATGATTCTATGAATAAATGTGTATGTGCCTGCACGTGAGTGTGCAAGTGAGAGTGGGTATGTGTGCGTTTGGAGGGGGTGCTCTGAACTCTGCAGCTCCATCACTGCTAGAACAAAGATCCTCCTAGCTCAGGAGCCATGGGCAGTGAAGGGTCTATGACTCACAGACCAGCAGTTCTGATTCCATCCAGCAGAGGCAGTGGTGCACACAGATGCATGCCAGGCAGATCATTTTATTAACATAGTCATACAAAAGCCCCCTCACCCCATCTCCCCCCCCATGTGACTGCATGTTCAAGACAAAGAGTTAAAGGAATATGACAGGCACTGGGTATGGTTTACAAGTTCTCCCTCAAAGAGGCTGCCAGCTAGGGGATCCCATTCCATTCCACTCCAGCCATCCCATTCATCTGCCTCCTGACCCTCTCCCATCACACCCAAGAGAGAGAGGAAAAAAGAGACATGGCTCCTTTAAAAAAAAAATCATGCAAGCCCCACCCCGCATACCTGTGCCAGGTGAGCGCCTTACCAGCCTGGCCAGTGAGGGACAGCCCTGCTGGCCAGTCAGAGCAGGAGAGGCAGAGAGCAGCAGGCCAATGGGTGTGCAGGGAAGGCTTGGTGAGGCCTGCCCTGGGGCGGGGGGGTCACTGGCCCAGCCCAGGAAATCCCAGAGTGCTGAGATCAGCTTTGCTGGAGTCTGGAGGCAGGGGGACCAGAGCACAGGTGTGCACGGGGAGGACGCCTCACCTAGGGAGCAGGTGGCAGGATGCGTGGCAAGGACGATGAGTATGATTATCTCTTCAAAGGTAACTTTCCTCCTTTGCAACCGGGCTTCGCTGCTTCCATCCCTGGGAGGCACCTGCCCAGCCTGGGCTGGGAGATGAGTTATTACCAGTCTCAGCTGCTCTCTCCTCCACCCAGAGATGGCCCGGAACCAGAGTCCCCTGGCTCACCTCCCCTTGGGGTTTGGATCCCACTGGTCTAACACTGTCTTCCCCATCCCCCTTCCATGGCCCATGTTTAGATTGCAAGCTCTGCGGGGCAGGGGGTGTTGTTTTGTTCTATATTTGTACAGCACCTAGCGCTGTGGGATCTTGCGCCAAGACAGGGGCTTCCTGGTGCTACTGCAATGCAAATAATCATCATCCATGATCCCACTTGAAAAAAAGCCACCTGCGTGGGTTGCTCTGAATCCAGAATCGGGGGGAGGGAGGGCATCCCCTTGACTTTATGGCGCGTGCTCGGATGCTGGGGGATGGGAAGAGGGCTGGTCACTGAGGCGAGAATCCTTTATGACAAGGTGCATTGCAGGGGGCCGGTGGGGGGAAGTGATGGGTATTGGTGGTGGTGGTTGTCTGGGGTGGGGGGAGGTAGCGCCTAGCGGCCTGATCAGGGTGTGCTAGGTGCGGGTACGAATCTATAATGGAAAGATGCCCTGGCCTAGAGAGCGTCCTAGCAGGGCGGGTGGGTTACTTTATGGAGGCTGCCGGACACTGACAGCCCCTGTGGTTCTCTCTGGCTCTGCCTGGAGAGAGTGAGAGAGTGTGTGTGTGTGTGTGTGTGAGCGCATGTGTGTGAGCGTGCGACAGGGCTGAGGGAAAATCAATGTGGGGATGCCCCAGCTGGGCTGTGATGAGGAGAAAACCCCTTGTTAGCCCAGTCAGCTCAATGCAGCCTCACGGTTCTGCCCACATAAACCTCCTCCTCCACCACGCAGCCCCGGTGTCTGAGCAGTGCCCATCCCCTTGGTATCTGCCTGCCCTGGCACCTCCCAGACCCGGCAGGTTTCAGCAGCTTGTTCTGAGCTGACCTGGTGCACAAAGCACAGAGGTGATGCTGGTTTCCTTGAGTGAGTAATATTGAAACAACTGATGTCACCACCTCTGCTGCAATTGGGAAGGGGAGGGGCTTGTGGCTGGAGCACAGGGCTGTGAGTCAGGATTACTCCCAGTCCCAGCTCTAGTCACTGGGTGACTTGGGTAAGTCCCAGCAATGCTCCGTGCCTCAGTTTCCCTTTGTGTGCAATGGGAATATGCAGACCTCCCATGGGGGGGATGCAAAGGTTAATGCGCTAATGTTTGCAAAGTGCTTTGAGACCCTTGGATACCAGGCACTAGCTGCTGCTGCTGTTAGTTGTGTGTGTCTCTGACCTCCAACACGCTTCTATCTTTAAGCCCCAGCAAAGGCTATGGGGACTTAAAATGCTTTGAACATAGATTTTTCAACATATTATCATGATATTGCATGTGTGCCACTGTCCTTTGCTGAATGGAACCAGCCCTGCTCCACTGTGTGTCATGGGCCATTTACTGCTGCCAGCTGATGGGGATTCTCCTGTCGCTCAGGTGGCAGACTCTTGTGCTAGAGGACCTGGGTTCTATCCCCGCTGTTGCCATGACATTCTGAGTGCCTGCCATGGGGCCATTTAGCAACCATCTAGCAGTAGCCGGCCACAAGTGAATTAGGACACAGAAAGGGTCTGGAAGCAAGGAGAGGCTGGACTGGCAAGATATCTACTGATGAATCAAGCCCAGGATGCATGAAGTCATCATGCTCCGCTCCTGATGAGTCACTTCCCTTTCCAAGCACTTCTCTGAAAGGCCATAAACGGCTCAAGCTGCTTGTGCCTTTCAGGTGGTTTCCTATAAAACCAGCAGCTCCTTGCACAGCTCCCTCCCGGACACACCTGTCTCTCGTGCAGAGCTCTTTCGGGCAATGGGGAAACTGACCCAAAGGTGGGGGATGGGACCTGGGCCTGAATCTCCATTGCCCCGCACCTCCACATGGAGTCACTTTACATTGAGGCAGAATGCGACCATTGGGGGCATGGTAGCATTTCACACTAGTGTAAATGATAAGATAACGGGTGGCAGAGAATCGGTGCTTTGATGAAGAGAGCTTCCTTCCCAGCTCGTTTTCACTTAATTCAAGCATGTCATGGCTTCCATGCACCCTGACTGGGGCAGATCAGGCATTGAAAACCCTGGGGTATTTGCAGTACCCGAAACATACAAATCCAATGGAACTCAAACGTCACCCCACTCACAAGTGAAAGAATCGGGGGTGCCCCGTTCTGTAGCTGCCAGCCCATTGAAGGTAAAGGGGATCTGAGGGGGGTTCGTGGTCAGCGGCAGCATGTGATAGCTTCACAGGCAAGAAACCGACTTGAGCTAAATTGCTATAAACCAGGGTTTTCACTAGCTGACTTTAAAACAGCCCCACCATTAATTAAGCCTGGGTGTGGACAAGGTCTATGGCCTGATTCTCCTTTACACCCCTCTGGCAACAGGTGCTAAGGTACGTAACTGGCCCCATCCCCGTAATACCCTCCAGGTTTCTAAAACTGTTTCTTAAGAGAGCTGTTCATGCAAATGCTGCAGCTAGCATGCTAGCCATGTGCACACAGACTGACTTCCAGGTGCCTCTTCCTAACTCTTCCCTCCTGCAGCCTGTGCTCCTCCCTCCAAGTTCCGTGCAGGTTACTACACAGTCAGGAAACATCAGGTCTAAATCCGAGCTTGGTTACCCCCATGGTGATCGAGAATAACTCCATTGCAATCAGTGGAGTTGCAACCCTTTAAAATCAGTGTCTGTGAGATCAGAATTGGGCCCATTCTCCCCAAATTATGGCTGTTTTTCACTGAGGAAATTAATAGGCAGCGGGTTTAATACAAACAAGAGGAAGTCCTTTTTCACACAACGCACAATTAACCTGTGGAACTCTTTGCCAGGAGACATTGTAATGCCCAAAAGCGTAACTGAGTGAGTTTAAAAAAAGAACTAGATAAGTTATTAGCCAAGAGAATCAGGGACGCAATCCCATGCTCCAGCCACTCTAAACCTCTGATGGCCAGAAAGTGGGAGGGGAAGACGGGGTGGATCTCTCCAAAATTGCCCTCTTCTGTACACTTCCCCCTGAAGCTCTGGTACTGGCCACTGTTTGACCCAGAGTACTGGACTAGATGGACCATTGATCTGACCCAGTATGGCTGTTCTTATATTGCTCTGGCCATGCAAAGAGGCTGTGAATTCAGTCTTTCTTCAAACCCTTCTCATCTCCGCTTCTTCCCTGGCGCTCCTGTGAGCTCAAGGCTGTATCCATTGTTCTCTCCACTGGAGTCTCAAGGATATCCATGATCCCTGCTACTGAGGCTTTGAAAGACGTGCTATTCAATGCGAAAGGCACTGCCGAGAGAAGGTTAAGGCAGGGTGAATTCTGTGCCGCTTTGCAAGGTGGCAGCAGAATGGAAGTTATTTAAATCTGATTGCACAGATGTTAAGGCCAGAGCATTTTTACCCCTTTCTATAAATAATCAAATGGGACTTGAACCTATAATCGCTTATTTTCAAGGCTAGGAAGCTTTCCCTAGAGCACATGCCTTTTTCATGTGTAGCCTGCTTTGCAGTGCTTTCACTTCTTCATGTGCTCTGTGTGTTGGATGGAATCAGAACTGCTCTGCTGTAGGTCATTGACCCTATACTGCTAACACCAAGTGGCGACTCGCCTTTAACTCTGATGGCAGAACCTTGATTTAGGTGCCAGGGGATCTGAGTCTATTTCCACAGTTGCTCTGACATTCCAAACAGCCATGTGAACAGCTTGGGGCTTACCATCGTTCCTAGGTGACTTACAGGCTATTTTTGATTCCTTCTGGACTCCCAAGCTTATCATATGAATAACAGGACTTGCGACGTACTAACTCACAGTACTGACATCGGCCTTTCTGATTTCAGATGACTTTGCAAATATTAATTAAACCCGTGCTGTGATTGGGGGTCAGAGTCGTCATCCCTGGTTCACCAATGGGGAAATAGAGGCACAGAGGCCAGGATCTTGCAACCATGTGGGTGTCAGTGCTGGGATTACAGCTCTGAGTTCCCAGCCCACTGCTCACACCTCACCTCTGAGGACGATGAGCTAATGTGCTCCAGAGCTGTTCCCTTGCAGCCATATTCTGTTAAATCACACTCACGCGCCCGTTTCAGTCTCTTCTCCTATATCCTGCCTTCTCGCCTGTCTCCTCTGCTACTGCAGGCAAGCAGCATAGGGACCTTGAGCAGAGAGACCACAGGCCTGCTGGATTCTCTTCCCAGCTCTGCCACTGACTTGCTGCATGACCTTGGGCAAGGTGCATTAGTGCCTCAGTTTCCCCACCTGGGAAACAGGTCCAACTCCCAGGGGTGTTGTGTCTCATGCATTTGTAAGACGTTCTGCATGAAAGGTGGCTAGAGAAGTGCAGAGTAAGAGTCATTGTTTCTCACAATGTATCCAAAGGTACAAAACCCTTGCACCCTTTGCTTGTCTATTTAAACTGTAAGCTCTCAGAGGCAGGGACTCTCTTACTGAGGGTATGTATAGTGGGGTCTGATGTCTGCTGTCCCAGGTCGGTCACGCCACCTCTCCATTCCTCAACTTGACCCACCTGTAGCATGGGGAGAAAGCCGTCAGTTCAGGCTTTCAAGTAGGCAGAGAGGAAAGGCGTGGGCATTACTTCCTTTGGCAGAATCACCTGTTACACTAGCAGTACCAGCAACTGGAGGAAGCCCTGCGGTTAAGCAAGGGGAAGTGATACGTTCCTGTGCTGATTGGCAAATCCCAGAGAGGCCTGCTAAGGGCTCACTGAATCCGGTTTATTCCTGTAGTGTCTTCATTTCTGGAGTGACTGTGTGCACTCTTCTGAAGTGTGCGTGTTGGCTTCATCACTTCCTGGATACAGCTCGTTGGAAAACTTTCCTCTAATCCGTTTTTCCCTTGGAAAATGCAGTTTCAACAAAACCAGAAAGTTTTGGCAGAATCCGATCAACTTGGACAATTTATGCTTAAAAAGGCATGTTGAAAATGTCTAAATGTCCCACTATCAGCATGACAAGTTTTGGATTTATTGTTTCAAAAGCACTTTTCATTTTGAAATGTGCTTTTGTGCATTTTTAGTGCCAAGGGGGACAATCAAATTAAAATATTTCATGGTTAGCGTGATGAAATTGACCCGAAACAAAATTGTGTTTGGAATTTTGTTTTGTCAGAAACATGTCTGACATTTTCTTTCTTCTCAATCAGGAAGGATATTTCTCCCTCCCTCCCTGACACCCTCCAGCCCCGGCAAAAAAAAAAAAGTCTCGAATTTTTTTGTGGGATGGCAAATCTGTTTTCTGGGCAGCTCTGTTCCAAGCCATGGGAGGAAGGGACTTGCCCAAGATCACCCAGCAGGCTGGTGGCAGAGCTGAGAACAGAAAGAAAGGCCTTCTGAATTCCAGGCCATACAGGCCGTGTGAAATATTCAGATGACTCCTTATTCTCCTTAAAGGAGCCAGCCTGGCCTAGTAGATAAAGCATTGGACTGGGATTCAGAAGACCATGGGTTATATTCCCAATTCTACCACTGACCTCCTGGGGGACCACAGGCAGCTCACAGCTCCCTTTGTGCCTCAGTTTCCCCGTCTGTACAATGGGGATAGTGATACTGCTCTCCTTTGCATACTGAATGAGAGCTAGGTGGTGATATCTAGAGGTCTGATTCTTACTTTGAAGTCCCTTCATGCTGCCAGTGATGTAAATGGCCCCCACGGTGAGTGAGCAATGCCAGAGCTGTGCAAAGGGGCCTTAACGTGAATAAGAATCAGGCACCTGTGTCTGTATTTTTGCTGCCTGATGCCATCATACCAGGTACAATTCCCACTCCTGATATGCCAAGAAACAGGCGACCCCTCTGGCCTCCATCTAACACCGGGTGACTTTTGATTCTGGATTTCCAAAGTCCAGCCCCTCCCGGTTACGTCCTACCTTTTTTTAAAAAATATATTGCAATCATTAATGACGCTTCCATGCCTTCCAAACAACCTTGCTAATAACAGCGACTCATTTCACACTACAATAGGTTTCATAGATTGCTGCTGTTCGCTTGCAGTCAAGCAATTCCTCACACCCTGGCCCTGTGTTACTCAGTTATCTGGGGCTTATTTAAAAAGAGATTTTAGTCAGAAAAAGTAATTTTTATGAAATGTTCTCGCTGTTCCCTGTGGCTTAGAGTCTGGTCTTCTGACTCGGCAAACAAGCAGTCACCTACCTTGGCACTTCCAGGATAAAAGGGAGCCTGAAATGGCTTTTCTTGGGAACATAGTAATTTATAGTGGATTAGACCAGTGAGGAAGGATGGTGTGGTGGTTAGGGCATTAGCCTGGGACTTGGGAGACCAGCATTCAATTCCCTACTTTGCCACAGTTGTGTGACCCTGGGCACGTCACTTGTTCTCGCTCTGTGCCTCAGTTTCCCCATCTATACAATGGGGATAATAGCACTGCCCTGCCTCACAAGGGAGTTTAAGGAGAAATACATTAGAGATTGTGAGGTGCTCAGAGAACGGGAGCCAGATAACCATCTCTGAGACTGTCCTGTGGCCAGTACCAGAGAGAAGTGCAAGAATTTCTGCCATGGCTGTAATTTGCTTCTCGTGATATTCCCCCCACCATCCATTAGCTAGAACTTGATTCACAGCTCTCGGATTTCTGCCCTTTCCAAAGTTTTCAATCTTCTAACTCTGGATCTTCCTGTCTAACCCTCCGTATAAATGTTGAATCCTTGTTTAACCCTGCTCAGAGCTCACAGAACTCTTGTAGGGGAGTGTGGAGAAAAGTATTTTCCTTTCATCGGTTTGGAATTCACCCCCTTTGGGTTTAATTAAACAAACAAACACACACACACACACCCCTCTTTGCCTTGGAGCATTGGTTTATGGGGGAGACAGAGCAGTTTTGTGTCTCCGCTCCCTGGGTTTGCAGAGCCAGTGGTTGGGGAAAAATCATTGTCTGCTGAGTCATAAACGGAGCAAACTTGATATGGAAACTACAGAGAGAAAACCCTTGGCACCACTTTTTGTTTAACTGAGGCACTTTAATGCATGGGTTCTCCCGGAACAGGGCTAAGCTGGGACTGGTAGGAAATGCTTTTTCTTACCCACCCTCTGGACATTCAGCACTAAGCACACAGGCCTCTCTGCTAATCGAGATGAAGGAGCAACTCCATTAGCTGGCAGCAGTAGTAGGCCACTATTCTCTGTGGCAAGAGAGGCCTTTGTCTTCAAGAGGCAGTGTGGCCTTGTGGTTAGAACACAACTAGGACTCAGGGGACCTAGGTTCTAGTCCAGGCTCTGACCCTGGGAAAGCCCCTGTTCTACTGTGAGCTTCAGTTTCCCCATCTGTCTTGTCTGTTTGGATTGTAAGCTCTTCAGGCAGGGATTGTATATGCCATTGATAGCAGCAGTTTCTGATGCTTGTCTGGAAAGAACTGAGACCCAGCAAACTCATTCCACCAGAGCTCCAGATGGTAGCTGCTCCAGATCAGAATGTTGGAGTTACACATCAGGGTGGAGTGACAGTACGCGGCCAGTTGCAATAAGGCCCTTTCACACTGCTCTGTGGTATAAATCAGAACCTGACCCAGGGAGACCAGGTGACTCACCCATGGTCACATAGGGAGTCAGTGGCAGAGGTGGGAATGGAACCCATGTCTCCCAAATCCCAGACCAGCCCCTGAGCCACACGACCCTCCTTCCTCTCGCTGCTCATAGTTCTCCATCAAATTCCATCCACCCCAAACCCTGGCTCAAAATTTGCATCAGGTGCCAACTTCTTGCTTTGGGTGAGAAAGAGGCAGAAGATTGAAACCTTTGCAATCTCTCCAGCTCTGGCAGGAATTTTCCTGAGACCTGTTTAAAGCCTGAGTGTCTGTGGTGTTATTTAAACGGCCATAAGTTGTTTGGTTCCAACGTCTGAGAATGGCGACTGCTTCTCCCCCACGCCTGCTCTGGGATCACATTTCATAGGATATTAGAACCAGAGGGTTAGAAGGTACCACAAGGGGTCATTTAGTCCAGTGTTCCTCAACTTTTCCGATACCAGGGACTGGCTTGCTGCCTTTCTAAGCTGTCAGGGTGATCTCAGGGACCGGCACTGGTCCGTGGCCTGCTCCTTGAGAAACCCAGACAGTCTGACCCCTGGCAAGGTGCAGGATTTGTTGTCTAAAAAATGGAATGGTCTAATATGGCTATTACAAAACTAATGCCCAAAGTAGGCTTGGCTGATGGAGTCAAAGGGGTCGGAGCCTGCTCAGGGTTATTTGAGATTATTCTGGGGTGGGTTGGATTCAGGAGCCCCTTTAAGAGTGTGTCGGGAGGGCCCCTTTAAGAGTCAGCCTTGCCTTACCACAGGGGTTCTCAAACTGGGGTCAGGACCCCCCAGGGGGTCGTGAGGTTATTATATGGGGGGTTGCGAGCTGTCAGTCTCCACCCCAAACCCTGCTTTGCCTCCAGCATTTATAATGGTGTTAAATATATAAAAAGGTGTTTTTAATTTATAAGGGAGGGGGGGTCGCACTCAGAGGTTTGCTATGTGAAAGGGGTCACAGGACAAAAGTTTGAGAACCGTTGCCTTACCAAGTCCCTGCTGCTGCTTCCACGAACTGATCCCTTGTCCTCGTTCCTTACCACCCCACGGCTGAAACCGTCGCCTCTCCCCTCGATCCTGGCCGCAGGCTCCCTGACAGCAGCACCCTAACGTGTCCCCGTTTGCTAGGAGCGAGGGTCTGACTGTGGGCTGCTCCTTGACAAGGTGCACGGGGGGGGGGGGCGTGGCTTTACACCACCGGGCTGCTCCGGGGCCCAAAACCCAGCATGAGTCAGAGCAGGCCCTGCTGACTTCAGTGGTGCCGGGCCACGGAACGGAGAACGCTTGGTGCTAATCCGGCTTTCGTGCTGACGTGAGCCCTGGCTGCGGCAGGATCGCCACGTGGCTGCAGCCACGGGCAAAGCTGCTGCCCGCTTCTGTTTGCACTGGGGCAAAACCTACAGGAAGGGTTTGCCCTGGTGTAGCTGCTCCGGGCCAATGCCAGGGTAGACTAGGCCGAGCGTGTGCTCCACATTGCTGCTCGGTGCCTCGGTTTCCCCAGCTGCAGAATGAGGACAATACTTGCTCTGCATCAGCCGGTGCCGGGTGAGAGTTGAAGGTTGCAAGCCCCCTTGTGCCGTTGGCCACCGTTAACCTTGCGCTTTGTACCTCTCAGTGGTGCTGATTGGGGACTCCGGGGTAGGGAAGAGCAACCTCCTCTCGCGCTTCACCCGCAATGAGTTCAACCTGGAGAGCAAGAGCACCATCGGGGTGGAGTTCGCCACCCGGAGCATCCAGGTGGACAACAAGACCGTGAAGGCTCAGATCTGGGACACGGCGGGCCAAGAGCGTTACCGCGCCATCACCTCAGCGTGAGTAGCAGCAGTATGTCCCTTCAGAATGCAGCCACTTCTGAGGTGGAACACGGCAGCTGCCTAGCAGCACACAGTAACATAGAAACGGACAGGCTGGATCGGCGCGACGGTTCAGATAGTCCAGGATGCTGTCTCGGAGAACAGCCAGCACCTGCTGCTTCTTGGGCCACAGCTCCCAACCCCCGTTGGCTCTCTGTGCTGGAAAGACACTCCCTTCCTTTCATTACAGCTGCTAGTGTCTCCTCTGCGGTTCCCTCCACAGCTGAGCCACTCGCTGGCATTTTCTAATAGCTTGCTCCCTTCCCTGGCTGCTGTGTGTGATAACTGGGCTGGTCGGCCCTTAAAGGGGCAAAGCGGCCTGTTACAAGGCCCCAGTGATATCTTGTGGCAGTAAGTTACACAGGCTAATTGTGCACTGAGGCCCAGCTTGGTATGTCACCTTGAGCACAGCTGGTAATAGAACCCAGGAGTCCCCAGTCCCGTCCCCCCCCAGCTCTACCCACTAGACACTACTCCCCTCCCCAGAGTTGAGACTAGAACCCAGGAGTCCTGACTCCCAGTCTCCCACTGTTCTCACAGCACAGCAACTCCCCCTATGAAGCTGGAACGAGCCCCTGTCTGTGCTGCTCTGAGCTGGATCCGGCTTGACCTGCTCCACTCCGGCACCCTGTGCCTCCTGCCTAGCCCGTGACAACACCGCTGCTCTTTCTCCCACCCAGCTATTACCGGGGGGCGGTGGGGGCCCTCCTGGTCTACGACATCGCCAAGTACCTGACCTACGAGAACGCCGAGCGCTGGCTGAAGGAGCTGCAGGACCACGCCGACGCCAACATCGTCATCATGCTGGTGGGCAACAAAAGCGACCTGCGGCATCTCCGGGCCGTGCCCACCGACGAGGCCAAGAGCTTTGCAGGTACGGGCCCGGCTCCCCCCCCGCTCCGGAAGCCGCCCCGGGGCTGCAGGGAGAACAGCGCCGGAATTCCCTCCTGTTTCTCTCTGCTTTACCCACCGGATCGAACCCAGAGCAGGGCCCGCTGGGGAGACAGGGCTGGCACCCCGGGAGGGGACAGGGCTGGGGTTCAGTGGGGCCAGGCTAAGTGATACTCACGGGTAGCAGCTGGCCGGCGTGCGTGGGGATCCTGACACGGTTTGTGTTGCCTCTTCAATATTGTCAAACATGGGGGGGGCGCATGAGCGAGCCAGCGCACTGCCCTCTGCTGGGCGGCCTTGGCACTGCATAACCATGTGTCATAGGCCCTCGCCAGTAGTGGAGATTCTCCCTCATGAGATCTGCTGGGCTGCGGGTTGCACCAGCTCCTCTAAGAGGGGCCAGTTAAAGGAGTCAGCTGGAATTTCTCCCAGGGTTGGGTGGATGGGGTCTGTTGAGAGGGGAGATTGAGCGGACAGGCATAGAATCATAGAATCTCAGGGTTGGAAGGGACCTCAGGAGGTATCTAGTCCAACCCCCTGCTCAAAGCAGGACCAACGTCAACTAAATCATCCCAGCCAGGGCTTTGCCAAGCCGGGCCTTAAAAACCTCTAAGGAAAGAGATTTCACCACTTCCCTAGATAACCCATTCCAGTGCTTCACCGCCCTCCTAGTGAAATAGTGTTTCCTAATATCCAACCTAAACCTCCCCCACTGCAACTTGAGACCATTGCTCCTTGTTCTGTCATCTGCCACCACTGAGAACAGTCTAGATCCAGCCTCTTTGGAACCCCCCTTCAGGAAGTTGAAAGCAGCTATCAAATCCCCCCACATTCTTCTCTTCTGCAGACTAAACAATCCCAGTTCCCTCAGCCTCTCCTCGTAAGTCATGTGCTCCAGCCGCCTAATCAGTTTTGTTGCCCTCCGCTGGACTCTTTCCAATTTTTCCACATCCTTCTTGTAGTGGGGGGCCCAAAACTGGACACAGGACTCCAGATGAGGCCTCACCAATGTCGAATAGAGGGGAATGATCATGTCCCTTGTTCTGCTGGAAATGCCCCTACTTATACAACCCAAAATGCCATTGGCCTTCTTGGCAACAAGGGCACACTGTCGACTTGTATCCAGCTTCTTGTCCACTGTAACCCCTAGGTCCTTTTCTGCAGAACTGCTGCCCAGACACTCGGTCCCCAGCCTGTAGCAGTGCCTGGGATTCTTCCATCCTAAGTGCAGGACTCTGCACTTGTCCTTGTTGAACCTTGTCAGATTGGATCACAGGTCCCCCCGCTCCCTTCTGCCCCATGGAGGAGATGGCTGGTTATACCCCCTGCTAGGATGCTTTGGCTCATGCTATTGGCTTGGGAGATCCCTGGTTTGGTCCCCGGCAGGGTGGCTTGTCACGCTAGCAGCGGGTTACTGCGGTGCAGGATTTGGGGAGGGAGCTGGGGCAGGGGCCATGAGGGTGGGCCTGAAGGGATCTGGACCTGGGCCGGGTTAAAGGCGGCTCTCTCAGGCCAGGTAATGGGAACTGTCAGTGGCCTGGGAGCTCTGCTGGGTGCGTCTGTCTTAACCCTCCACTTTCTCTCCCCGCAGAGAAGAACGGCCTGTCCTTCATCGAGACGTCTGCCCTGGACTCCACCAACGTGGAGACAGCCTTCCACAGCATCCTGGCAGGTACGGGCCCCACAGCCACCTCGCTCCCGTGGGGTGGGGGAGGGTGGGGAGGGATGCACGTGAACCCCCCTCACCGCCTGGGTTTGCTCTTTCTCCCGCCTGCAGAAATCTACCGCATCGTGTCGCAGAGGCAGATGACTGGGCAGCAGGAGCCGGCGTTTGGAGCCAGCACGGCCATTGACCCTATCAAAGTCCTGCCCACTCACCAGGAGGGGAAACAGGCTCCCTGCTGCCAGAACATATGATCCTGACTGGAGGCACCAGAGGCAGACGGACCCCTGCCGCCGTCGTCCCCCACCGGGGCTGCTTCCCTGTGTGTGTGGGGGCGGTGTCGGAGCATGTGTTATATAAGATCCTGTCCTTTCCCTGTCTCTCGTTCCCTCCTGCAACCCATGGACTGTTGTATTTAATGTAACTCCTATATAAACATAACTGGGCCACAGCCGTTTCCTTGGGGAGACGGGTGTTCTCGTTTTTGAGATCATCATTTCCTCTGGTATCATGTCCCTCTCTTCCCGCACGCTATCGGACATATGTTTATATAGGGCCTGCCCTAATGGGAGAAGACACATTGTGGGGATCTCCTCTTTGGCCCTGCCTCTCCTTTTTAAAAAAAAAACCAACCAAACAAAAACCAAAACAAAAAAACTCTTTAAGATCCCTGATCGCCTAGTGTGTGTGGTTCCCCCAAGCCTCAGAGCCCCGACGGCCCAACCCTGCAGGTCTGGCTGCTAGGTAGGCTCGCTAGACCGGTCCGATGAGGACACTGGGGAGAGTCTGTTGTGGATCACCAAGCCGTTCTGTCTGCAGTGAGGTGGCTGGACGCAGAGTGCAGTTACACCCGTCTTAATCCAGAGTGACTCTGCTGAAAGCCAGGGGCTGAGCCTCGCCGATTTCAGGAGACGTTAAGAGCCGAGCCCGGATGGGCTGACGATTTTCTGGTCCTTCTTGAGTCTGGCTAGATTTGAGTTCCGGCGGCGTTCACTCCGGATTTACTCCAGTATCAATGGGGTCGGAATCTCTGGCCTTTTGTCGCTTCCCAGAGAGAAGGCGCAGGCTGAGCACTGGCGTGGCGAGTGACTAGTGGTTTGCGGTGCCTCCGTTTCGGGCACCCACGTCTGACCGTTTTGGTCCCCAGCTAGAGCGGGATTTCCAGAGGGGCTGAGCATTGACTCCGATTGGCTTCACCCAGCGTGGTGGGTGCTCAGTCTCTCTGTCACAGAGCCGAGGGCGCCCCCCAGAGGCGGGGCTGTTTCCTGCAAGGAGTGGAGAGCCAGAGCTATTCTTTGCTGTCAAAAGAAGAACTTGATGCTTTTTCTGCCCCGGCTTTAAACTGGGTAGCTGCAGGCTTGGGATCTTCAGCTGGTGTCACTTCATTGCCGCAACCAAAGTTTTTGCTCTCTTCAGCACCCATCCTACTAAAATTGCCCAGTGCGGTCTCGCCCCCCTGGAGATTAGCCCCTCCTCAGCCTTTGGTGTAGCCACAGCTGCGTTCAGCCCTACGTGTAGACCAGGGCAAGCCAGGGGCTGCTGGTTAGTTTAAGCAGTGATAACTCCTGCATGCCCTTGTCTGGATCCAGTCTTGGAAAGTCATTCCTGGTTGAGCCGAGAGCGGAGAAGGTCCGGGCAAGCTTCCCCAGTGCTCGGTCCCGGAGGGACCTGGGCTGAGAAGGGAGTTTGGGCTGTTGAGTCTGTATGGTCATTAGCCTGTCTGCTGGGGCCACAACCAGTGATGAGCAGGAAGCGGGGGGTAACTGGTGGTGGCTTATTCCCGCTCCTTTGTCTGCTGTGGTTGGATTGGGTGCAGCTCTGAGCCTGCCCACCCCCCCAACCTGTGTAAATATCATGGAGCCTTTTAACAGCTGCTCTTGACTGCGGTTTGGTTTTTGTTGAATGTGTGTTTAAAAAAATGTTTAAATAAAATATCTAACATCTTTCCCTGTTGCCTCCCTCTCTCTGTCATGGGGCGTGGGACTTCAGCCTGCACTGCCAGGCTCATCAGTGGGGTCAGAACCCTGGGACCTTCCGCATTTAAAAGCATGGGCCTCTCCTACTCAAGGGGATAACTACTAAGTGGCAGCGGTAGTAGGCTGTTATCCTCCAGGGGTCAATGGCGTGAACTCCGCAGCATAAACCGTCTGGGGGAGGAGGAGTTGAGGTTCCTATTTAAAAGGGTGGTGAAAGATGCCAGATCGCAAACTCTGTGGGGATTGGCGTATGGCAACACCTTGCAAGCAACCCCCTTTCCCCATTCCTGCCCCCAGGAGCAAAGCATGTTGTCCTGGAGAGACCCCGGCTAGGGGCAAGAGGGGGACTTCATAGGATTGATCCCAGGCATTTACAAATCATGTGGCTGGCCTCAAAAATATTGTGAGATCCATTTACAAAATAAGATTGGGATGCTCTGTCCTTTGCCTGCTGGTCTCTGAGCCTTTAGCTCATGCTCAGCCTGGTTGTGTTGCTAAGCTTTACTCCTCAGCCAGGAGGCCTGGAAATGTATGGTTTTTTTAATTGTTAAACTGCCAGTCTGCTGTAAATCACATGACTCCAGCAGCTGGGGCTTTATGCAAAGCATCGAGTAGGCAGCCCCGAGTGCAGTCTCCACAATCAAGCCTCTGTCTCTCTCTGCTAAGGCTGCCCGTGAGGTGGCGTGATGTGACAAGCAGTGGCCTGGAGACTCATTTCCCCACCTGCCGTTCATGTGCATGGGCAATGCACTTCCCAGATGGCTGTGAACTTTGCTTCACCCCAGAACTGGCTGCATTTCAGCTCCAGGGGCAGTGTGCTCCCAGTGCACAAGGGGCTCTGAACACCTGTCCTTTGTCACCCCCATCAACCGCTAAGGGAGGGTGACTGGGAAGGGAAGCATCAAGTTGCTATGGGCCCTTTCTGCCACTAGGTGGCGGTATTTGCTGGTTTTTGGGGTGACAGTGGGTGCCTTTCCAGTCAACAGGTGGATTTAAACGTCAATCAACTATCGCTGCTCCTTTATCCCCTGTCTAAGAAGGGCCCAGGGGGGCGCATGAGCTGCAGCGTGGGGGTTGACTGGGGATCGAGGCTGCTAGGGGAAGTGGCACCATTTATCGCATCTGTGCTGCAGCCACTTGGTGCATGTTTCCCTGTATTGCAAAAAAAACCAAAACCAACCACTCCTGGGGTGATGGGCAGCAGCTATTCAGGAGAGGCCCCGGATTGGACTGGCAGCGGGGGCTGCAGTACAGGATGGTGGTGGAGCGGCAGCGCCACCTGTGAAGGGTTTGGGTGCTAGGGGGGAGATCTCCTGCCAATGCTCAGCAGAGGCCAATGTCAGCTGCAAGGAAGGCTGGGCCCCAGTCCCTTCCCGGCTGCTGCGGTGGTGGGCGTGGGGGGCCCCCCTGTGGCTCAGCACAGGGTGAGGGGACAGCGGGGTGGAGGGGAACGAGTGCCTCGGTGACCTCCAGCAGAGCCGCTTGAGCAGATTCCCACATCACTTGGCGTGAGCCGGTGCAGGAAGGCAAGACCCAGGGGAGAGTCAGTGAGGGCCAGCCGTGAACCAAGCCCTGGTGGCGGAGTGTCCACAATGGCTACAGGGGAGAAGAGGAGGAATCTGGGCAGGTGCTGTTCCCAATTCTGCCACTGGTTCCCTGGGTGACCATGGGCATGTCCCTGCCCCACTCTGTGCCTCAGTTTCCCCATCTGTGTAATAGGAATAATGAGCCTGTGAGGCCTCCTGGAGCCCCGTTATGTGACAGACAGGACGTAAGTGCTAGTGTAGCCAAGTGGGCATAGTAGGATCTGCTTCCTCCTCTACATCCAAGCTGTAGTGGAGAGAGGGCTGTTAGTCGCCCAGCTGCTCAATCAGACTCTCTAGCGGAAGCTGGAGGGGCTTGTGCTTTCGGCTCTGGAGGGTCCCTGGGCTGATCCGTGGCGTTGGCCAAGCTGGGGGCTGGCACGTGAACAGCTATTGTCAGGCCTTTTGCTCGGGCAAGGGGAACTCGGGCGGGAAGAGAGGCAATTGCATTGTCTAACTGGTGCTTCCCCCTGTGCTGTTCCATTGGCTGTTCCCGGACCACTGTCCCCTGCATGGAAATGGCTCCCAACCTCCCAGGTCTCCATCGATCTGGACTGGTCCAGGAAAATCAGAGTTCTAGGCGCCTGCTCCATCCCATCCTGGCTCACTAACAATGGGGCCGTAGTGGAGATGCTCAGCTGGTTCAAAATGGCAACATTCCCTTGGCTACGGTCACTTAAAACAATGGAGAACATGACTCCTAATTGTCTTTCACCGCTGAGGGTTGCTGAGTGCTGTTTGAAAAACAAAAACCAGTTGGTGCATCCTACCCTAGAGGTGGCTGCATTTCAACATCGGGTGAAACAAGCCCAGTGCAATGTTACTGTGTTCTCTTAAACAGCTGCCATGCTCCACCCTAGAAGCGGCTGCATTTCAGTGCCAGATGGAGCAATGGTAACCCCTGGGGGCGTGTGCGTTACAGATCCCCCTCCCCCTGTACTGAGCCAGAGCCCATAACCGTAATTACAACTCCCCCTTTAGAGCTGGGGCTCTTCAGCTCATGCTTTTAGCCCTGGAGGTCACCAGTTCGATCCCTGGTGCATCAGCCAATCCCTAGCCGTGTGGCGTTTGTGGTGCACTCTGGGGCCCTGCCAGCTGAAGACGACTGTCTCCAGGTGGGATATTATTATTAGCTAGCATGACTCCGCACTGAGCCCACACACAAAAATAACCCTCCGAACGGAGCGTGGAAGAGGCAGTCGCACCTCGGCCATGCACTAAGTGGCTGCGATTACTCTGCCTGCATCGATCGCGCTGATGGAGCAGCCAAGTGTTATTCCCCGCCCCCCCCCCCCACCACCTTCCTTGCCACCATCTGCCTACACCGTGACTCAGTGCCAAGCGGTGATGTCATCCTAGTCCCCAACTGCTTCGCCCACCGGCGCTGCCAGGATGGAGACGAGGAGGGTGATGTTCTAACACACCGTGGCTGGTGACTCATTGTTACCGCATGGCGCCGGAACAGGTGCGAGACGTGTCCCTCCCCCACGGAAAGGTGAGCGGCTCACAGGGTCGGTGGGGAGCTGGCTGCAGCGCTGAATTGGTTAGGGGCAGAGCAACAGGGCGGTTTCCCAGGGTAAAAGGAGTTTAGGCTAAAGTGTGTAAAAAAGTCTCAGCCCTGCTTGTCCCAGTCGCCTCCATGTTCTCTTGCTGCCAGTCCCTGTCCCATGGAGCTCAGACCCAGCTCCTCAAAGCTCTCTACACACCTGACTGCCATTGATTTCAGTGGGAAGCAGAAGTCTCCTGCCCTTTTGAGGATCTGGACCATGCACGCTGCACAGCAAAAATACCCCAAACCATGGCAGTGCAGCTCGGCGCCCAGCTCCACCGACTCAGGCTAAAAGGAGCAGGGGAGAGATTTGGGCTAGGGCTGGAGACTGGGTTTCACAACCCTCTCCCGTCGCCAGGTGTCAGAGCCCAGGATCCAGCCTGAGTCTAGATGCCTGTGCTGGTAGTTTTAGCCTGCAAGCTTGAGTGAGCTGACCTAGGCTCTGAGACTTGCTGCTGCGGGTGGTTTTTGGCTGTGTAGACACGTCCCTAAGGCCTTGTCCATGCACAGAATTTGCCCTGCTTTAACTAGCTCAGTATAGTGAAACCAGTACAGCCTCACTAGTGTGAACACAACTATAGTGATATCAAGGTACTTTATATTGGTATAGCTACAGCGGAAGAAGGCACCTTTTTCCGTATATAACTGCATCCACACTAGGGCATGTACTCGTATAAGTACAGTGATGTAGAAAAAAAAAATCATATCCCTGACCAGCTTACTTATACCAGGACAACAACTGTGTGTAAATAGACAGGGCTGACAAAGAGCAAGAGGGGAAACTGAGGCATTGAGCATGGGGGTGACTTGCCCAATGGGCGGGGTAAGAAGGTTCCGTTTCCTTGGTGCGAGTGATTTATAAGGTTTTCTTTCTCTTGGGACCCTTTTGGGGCATTTGCTCCCTTCTTTGTCCTTTTAGGGTTGAACAAAGCACTTAAATCAATGGGAGTCAGGTGCTTAAAAGCCTTGGAGGGCCTGGGTATGAGTGTGTCGAAGTGTTGGTGAAAATCAATGAGCTTTAGACGTCTCAATCCCAATGTGACTTTCGAAAAAGGGGGAGAGACTCTTAAGTCTTAAGTCTTAAGTTAGAAAGACCAGCTCATCTCAATTGAAATCCACCCAAATGAAGGAGAATTCCAAGCTGCTCTGATGATTAACGACCCCTCAGTTAAAAATGTCACCTTGTTTCCGCACTGATTTCTTCTAACTTCATCATCCAACTGTTGACTCTTGTCCTGCCTTTGTCTGCTAGATTAAAGAGCCCGCTAGCCTCAGGTACCTCCTGGCCAATCACCACCATACTTCAAGTTTGTAACTAAGTCTGATGGATTTTGTTTTCTAAGAACATATTCCGTGGGAGATGCCTTCGGTCACTGAATGTTTTTTGGAATTGAGCTAAAGCTCAAAGAGGAAATCCCAAGTCTTTAATTCAATGCAATGAAGTCAAAAGGTGGGAAATTCAAAACCAATAAAAAATCATTGAGGCTGCAGAACTCATTGCTACAGGAAGTTGACAAGGCCAAAAACATACCAAGATTCAGAAAGAGATTGGACACTGATATGGATTTCAGTATCCGGAGATGACATAATTATGACAATAAACAATTTTGAAAGGGTTGAAGAGAGAGAATACTGGACTAGAAGGACCTCGGGTGTGATTCAGTCTGGCAATTTCTATGTTTAAATCCCACACCTGGATGGAGGCCACACTGAATGCGCGGCTCGAATGACTGGCTCAGTCAACACGTCTTTGAATTTCTGCCATCCCAAAGTGAAGGCAGGAAGATGCAGGAAACAATCAAGACATGACACCAAGTTTCTTAAGTAATAATACTTTAATAAAATTAAGTTCTTAATGTAATTTAGCACATTTAATACATTAACCCTTTCCCTTCTTTGTTTTCTACAAGTTGTGCAACATCATTATTTTAATTTTTTATTTAATTTTAATTTCTTCTTCTCCCCTTTACTATATGCCTCAAAACTCAGACATCGAGCCTAACTCTACTTTTCTATGTTCGGTTATATCTCTCGCAGGCCTTTAAATTTATTTACTTTTGCGAGATGCTGGAGAGATGAAAATAGCTGGATGGAACATGTGATCTGTTTCTGCTAGTAACAATCCCAATGACAGGTTTCCTATGATGAGAACAAAATAAAACAAGGAATGGACTTTCAACAGAGTGGCCACACAACTGGGAAATCAAGGCTAACGCTGGGGAATTTTGTGGCTGGCTGGTTTATCAAGAGAGAGATTTTGTTTTAGACCGAGTGATAGGAACGTACAACGGTGCCCAGGTAAGAAGGAAAACAAAGCGCACGCACAAGCTTGCACAGCAAGTGCCATCTCAGACAAGAGGATGGTAATTTTGTTGTTAAGCAAAATACACGAAGGGCTGAAGGGACATTTGTAATTTACTTTGAATGCACTGAGCCAGATTCATTAGTTGTGTAAATCTGCATAGCTCCACTGAAGTTAGCGGACCCAATTTACACCAGTTGAGGATCTGGCCCATTGATCATTTTGATTCTTCTTATTTCGCTCATCTCACCAATTCTGCAACGCCGGGTCCCCGTGGAGCATGCTGAAGTCCATGATCGGGATTCCAGTCTCTGTTGCTCCAGTGAAATGTGGAGCAACTCTACTGAATTCAGTGGAGCGAATGTGATTTGCAGCCGGACAAATGAGAGAAGAATCTCCCATGTTGACTTCAGTTTGACTCCAGTGTAATTTCAGTGGCGATATGCCAGGGGTAAGATCAGAATCTGGCTCAGTCAGAGGACAGTGGAACAGTGTGAACAGGAATTTGCTCAGATTGAGGTGAAAACAGCACTGTCACCTTAGGAGCCAACAGTGTCCAAAACTCAGCCTCATAATCCTGAAGCCCTTCACGTTTGCTTAACATCCTTTCTAATCTAGGAGCAAATCCTGTAGGCAAAACAGGATCTGGCCCTGAATATTTGCATTTTGAAAAGCAGGTCAGTTGTAATTATGAAAAAAAAAAGTGCTGATTATTTTACAGAATAGCAAAGCAGTTTGCAAGAACCAGACCTTCTACCGCCAGCTCGAGAGAGCTGCGGAAGGAACAAATTTAAGCAGAGATCCAAGGAATTAGAGAGAGTTGATGGGTGTTGCTGCTACATTTCTTTGCAAGTTGTTTCAAAACAATCTTGGAAAATCATAACAAGACTGAAAAACAAATTCTGCCGTTAGCTGCCAGGCTAAATCTGGTGTCGCTCCAATAGTGGCTCCAAATTTTATCCCAATAGAACTCCACTGACACATGTGGAGTGACTCCAGACTTTACACTGGTGTAACTCCACGAGAGTGGCTCTGGATTTACTCCACGGATGTCAGATTCCACTAGTGTAACTCAACTGAAGTTAACAGATTAAAAATCTGGAGTCTCTATCTCCATTGACTTTAATGGAGTCACCCCAGCATAGAATGGAGTCACTCCAGTGAGGTGATTCTAGATTGACTCCAATGGAGTGATACTGGAATTCCACCAGAGAAAGCAGAATCTGGCCTTCAGCTTCTACAGTATGTGAAAAATAGTAATAAAAATACAAATCCCTCCTAAAATCCTAGAACGACTTTTTGACTAGTTAACCTTTCCTGGTCCACTCCTATCACTGCAGCCAATGGGAATTTTGCCATGGACTTAACAGAGGTAGGATGGGGCCAGTGTAAAAGTTAATATAAAGTGCATCTGATCTCCAGTCCAGGGCATCACTGCATAACTTCAATCACTGACAGTTCAAGTATTAAAAACAAAAATGAGGTAAAATAAAAATGAACGAGCAAACAGTCTGCTTCTTGACCCGTGCTGGGAAGGACCAGACCTCTTCACTCCACCCACCACAAACTCCAAGGGGCCAGCACACACACCAGAAACCATCACCCTCTGCTTTCAAAAAGCTGCCACCGTTTTAATTTTGTTGCCAGTTGGGCTATGGTGGTTCGGGCTCCGTTTCTGCTCTCCTGATTACAGCAGTGTCAGAGAGAGAAATCAGGCCCAATGGAGTTACTCCTGATTTACGCCTGTGAAAGAGAGCAGAATCAGGCCCAATGGAGCTGCTCCTGATTTGCAGGGCAGTAAGCAGGAGCATAACAGGAACCAATTGTCTTCACTTCCATCCTAAGCTGCCAAATGGCATTACTGTGTGCTGTTAAACAGCTGCTACATCCCACCCCAGAAGCAGCTGCATTTCCAGCAGTTAGGGTGAGGGATGCAGCGACTGCACTGCCTGTGGAAATGCTTTGGGATCCTGCCAGGTGCTAGTGAACTGTAGGACGTTATTGGATTCTTTGTGGATGAATCACAGCACAAAATATTAAAAACTAAAACCAAAGGCAACACCTACTTCTCAGAGGCATCTCTTCTGCGGTAGTTAATTTCTTCTCATAACACCTATATATTTTAAAACTATGTTATTTATTATATAATATCATATAAATGGGAGATTTTGGTGCGATCACCACTGCTGTGGGACACAGGGCTCACCCTACTCTGAATGATGACTAGGGTGTAGCATGACAATACTCAAGGTTGCTGGGCAACCTTTGTCCCATCTACAGCTGTCCAATGCACCCTCTGGGCTACAGTAAAACATGCCTTGAGTGAATGCCCAGGACACCAGATAAGATTCCATCGACAGATCTCAAAGCTCTGGGCCTTGATCTGTAGCTCCATAAACTGAGTGTAAAGGCTCACATTGATTTCAATGGCTTTTTTGGATCAGACCCTTAAACCTGAACACTGTTCTGCCAGGTAGGGAGGTGTTGGCCACACCCCCTACCAAAGCTGGGAAAAGAACCCAGGAGTCCTGCCTCCCCTTTTACATAGGGGGAAGTCAGGCATGTGGAGCGCGAGGCTGACCTGTCCCTGAGATCATGATATCTCAGCCGCAGAACTGGGAATAGTTCCCTCTTTCACTCTGGATTCATAGATTAGCCATGAAAATAAAATCGGTATGTGGTTCATTTCGGTTCCATCCCTGCACCATAGTGGTACTCTGCGCTCCATTGGCCCCCCGCATTCGAGCATCTCAAATTGCTTTATCCCAAGTTTAGAGGCAGAGGAAGCTTGAGGCACAGAGCCAGGGGATGTGACTTGCCCAAAGTCTTGCACTGAATTCAGAGGTAGAGCTGGGAATAGAATCCCAGAGTCCTTGCATGGGACCGGTGCTCTAACCACTAGACCACACTCACTCCAAGACCTGGGAACAGAACCCAGGAGTCCTGATGTCCAGTCCCCTGTTCTAACCCCGAGATAGCACTGTTTCCCCCAAAGGTTGGAGTAGAACCCAGACATCCTGATTCCCTGTACCTGCCCCTAGATCATACTGCCCTTCCAAACCTCAGCATAAGAACACATAAGTCTCCTTTAGATCACATTGTCTCCTCTAGAGTTGGGTATCGAACTCGTGAATCCTGACAGCCAGTGCCCCCTTCTCTACCCAGTAGACCCCACTCCCAGGCCGAAGCCAGGAATAGAACCCAGGACTCCTGACTCCCAGTCCTTCTCTCTAACCAACAGATAACACTGCTGTCTTTCCTTTTCTACCTAGGAACCAGAGCATAAATATTAACCTTCCCACAAAGGACTTGAACTGATGGCTCTGATGTAAACTGGCGTAGATGGATGCACAAGAGAATGGAGCAACCAGCTCCTCCCTCCACTCCAGCAAGTCCGAAAGATTCTTTTCCCCAAACATGGAAACTAGTCCTGGTTTTCCAGGGTGTTACGATCATCTCGTCTGATCTCCTGCATAGCGCAGGCCAGAACATTTCACCTGGTGAGTCCTGCACGAAGCCCAAACACTTGCAGTTAAGCTAAAGCACGTGGGGTTGAACAGTCATTCTACTGGCTTCTCCACGCAAACTAAGCTGTTCAGGATGGAAAAGTGGATCCCCTCGCAATGCCGCTGGCTCTGCCAGAACCTGCAGATTGTCTAGCAAGCAGGGGACTTTCACGTGACAAAGGCCAAGGTTCATTTTTGCACCATCCATCCTTCCTTCTGCAGTTTGGTGTCGCCCTCTAATGGACAGGGTCAGTAACGCTATGAGACAGACACTTGAGACTTTGGATGCTAACCTCATACATCTCTGGGCTTATTGGCCTGATGCTCTCCCTGTGTGACTCAGATAGTCGGTGCAGAATATTAGCAGGCTGGACTTAGAATTTCCAAGAGAAACTTGCCATCAGTTTTTGCTCTGAGAGTTGCACAGCGTGTGCATCCAGCCAGTGCATCACACAGGACCCTACATGAATCCCACATGCCCACCTAGAAGCCATACCTAAGGCAGAACAGTGTCAGAGGGCCCGATTCTCATTTACACCAGTCACTTGAAGGCACCGGCCTTAGGTGCAAATGAATCTCAGGCCCCAAATCCAACATTGCATGATCCACGAGGTGGTGAACGCAATCCTCTGACCTCAAGACACTTGGTAGAAGAAAGAGGTTAAAAAGCACCATCCTTTTACAGCACGTTTCTTTCCTTTACAGAAGGGATTTCATTTTCCTTTGCCTCTCTGCCTATATACAATGTAACTTGTCTCCACCAGCCTGCTTCAGGGACCTTCCAAAACCATTAGTGCTTTTGAGAAGTTTAAAAAAACCTAAAATAATAGTGTAAGAAACATAACAACCGCGAGATATTTACTTTCAACCCTTCTTTCTCTGAAATCTCCACTTCCACCCATGCTAGCCCAAGGTTGGAGTTCAGAATAAGGCAAAAACAAGGGCCTCACTTGCCAGGTTTGTGTGTTCAGTGGATAGCCAAGTTTTATATATTAAAAAAAAGAACATAAAACCCCAAACTGATCTTTTTTTAAAAAAATACATATCATCAGATCCCATTTTTTTCCCCCTCTATAAAAATAACTTCAGGACTTTGATTGACAGAAGGTACCAGACAGAGGTTTGAATTTTTGTTAGACGCTTTTTTCTTTTTTTTTAAAGTTTCAGAAAATAGTACTGAGCAAAAATGGATGGAATCTGTGGGGAAATTAAAACAGTAACAACTGACCTTGTTTACAAGTCTAGTTTACATTCTGTTCTGTCTGGGATCATCACCTCTACTATAGATAAAACAATATGGATAACATCTACTATATGAACTAGTTAAGTTTATTTATTTTTTAATCTTTTCTATAGGATTATATGAAATAAATTTCAATGTTTATTATTATTATTTTAATATTTTTATACCCATCAACTCAAACTGTTTTTCCCCTCTTTTTGGTTAAAAACAAACAATTCTTATTTTAAAATGCTTCTTTAGAAGGCAACAGATTAGAAACACCCCACTACCACCTTTCTGATGCCTTGAAAAGGGTGACTACCGTTAAGGTTGGATTTTCAGAGCTGACACGAGTAACCCCAGCTCCCGCTGACTTGTACTGGGGTCAAGAGTGCTCAGCACTTCTGCAAGTCAGGTCCTTGAGCCAAGATCATGCAAAGCACTTGAGCACACGATTAAAACTTAAGTGCTTTCCAGAACAGGGATGGATTTAAACACACGCTTTGCTGGATCGGGACCTTAATAGCTAAAAGGATGCAGGGGAATTAACATGCCCACCCTCCCCTCCAAAAGCCCATGGTTTTCTTAAAGAGGATGCATTATCTTTATCGTTTTTTGCACCAAGTGCTGTTAATGCTCTAGTTTGTAGGGGGTCAAAAGAGGACAAGCTCAGGGTAGCCAGAAATCCAAATGAAAAAAGACAGAGGCTGGGCTCTATTCTGTGTACTCTCTTCCACATCCTTCTGGCTTGGTCATATCACTTACTATAACCTAAGAAGGCTGCATTAAGGCCCCCATCCTGTAAAAGCTACTGGGTGCTGCGGAACCACTTATAACAGGCACCTGAGAGTGTTTGCAAGATTGGGCTCTTGTGGTGGATCAGTAATCCCGCTCCCTACAGTCCTCAGGGTCAAGCTTCCGACCCACACAAAGGGCTTGATCTAAAGCACAATAGAATCAAGGGGTGAAAACCTGGCTTTGCTGACGTCAAAGGCAGAACTTCAGTGGGGCCAGGAATTCAGGCAATGGGCTTTGGATCCGGCCCTTAAGTGCATGCTTCACTTTAAGTCTTGCTCAAGTTAACGGGATTTAGGAACGTGTTTAAGTGCTTCACTAAATCAGGGCTTGAAATGACAGCGTGATTGCACCAGACAGGAAAAGGCTCAAGCACATGATTAACCCTTGTCTCTCCTGGCAATTAAGCATATGCTTAAGTGCTTACTCATACAGGGATGGGTTCCTGGACTGGAGCCATAGTGAAATATGCCACTGATTTAGCAAAGGCTTGTGGCCCGATCCTGCAATGACTCGGGGCCCAATCTTGCAGATTCATGCCTGCTGATAACTTTGCTCCCCCAGGCAATAGGACTGCCCCCATACATGAAGTGACACATATGAGGGGCAGTTGGGAGGATTGGGGTTTTAAATGGCAGCAAGATTTTGAATTCATAGTGGTTTTTCTCTTCTCTGATTTTTAAGTTTTTTAAAATACATACAACTTTGTGTAACTTTTTTATTTCAGGGAAGGGCCATTTGCACTGTAACTATCAACTTTTACATACACACACGCACACACAAAAAAAGAAACATATATTAAAAACACTTTTTAAGCAATACTCTGGATACAAATGTATTTTTTTTAACCTACATATATTCTAACCCTTCTAAACTTTTTAAGGATCACTTTATCATAAAATAAAATATCCTTTTTTTTCTTATAATAAATTACCTAATAAAAAGTATTTTTATTAGCCCAGTTCCTTGCTACATTTACATGTAATAAATGCATTTATTAAAATAGAATATTAAATTATAAAGAAATGTTCTAATTTTTAAATCTTATTTTTTCCTCCTCTCTTTTTATTTTTAAAAAACGCCTGTAAAAGAACCGAAATAAAAAGTCAAACACCAAATAAGCAAGTGGAATATTTTTGATTTAAGAGGTTCTGAATGTTAACAGTCTTAGCCTTTGCATGTATGGTGATTTAAAAAAAAAAAAAAAGAAAGAAAGAAAAGAGAAAAAAGAATAGATATCCCTCCAGCTGAAAAATACGTTTGCAAATGGGAGCTAGGACGATATTCTTATAGTATCTCCTCATTAAATATAAATCCAATTTTGGTTTTTTTTTAATTTTATGTATTATAATACATACTATTCTCTATATAATTTATTATGATGAGGATATCACAGTATATTTTATATCCCTCCCTGCCCGTGTTACATTTATCATCCCCAAGTCATCCCCCCCACCCCCGCAACCCCTCCCCGATACCTCTAAAATAATGGCCAAAGACATAGCATATTTGTGTCTCCTTTCACAGGCAAAGCAGATGTTATTAATTAATTAACCCCTCCTCTGAACATCCTGTCACAGCCCCCATCTTCTAGTGTCACAGTCCACCATCGAGGGGTGATTTGTCCCAAAAGCTTGCAGTACCATATACAACACCAAGGGATCTCCCCCCCGCCAGTCCTGAAAATCTTTACTCGCCCATCAGGACTAGTTGTCTAAGGTGGCTTGGTGAGTAAAGATTGCTGGATCAGGCCCCAGTTCAGCAAAGCACTTAAGCATGTGCTTATCTTTAAGCACAGGCTTAAATCCATTCCTGTTCAACAAAGCATGTGCTTTTAGTCCCAAGGCTCTGCTGAATTGGGTACCAGATACGTCCCTGTTTTCTCTATCCACTCAGACTCCTAAGGGCCAATCCTGCCAGGTCCTGAGAGCCTCAGGAGAAAGGGCTCAGCACTCTCCAGTCCCAATTGACGTTAATGTCACTACTCGTATAAGTTAAGGACTACTTGCATAAGTCAGGTTCCAGGATGTACCAGAGATGTCCCTTTATCCCCCCGCCCCCATCCACCTATGCATCTAATCGATCTAGTTCTTTGGGAGAGCGCCCATCAGCATGGTATCTGAGCCATCTTACCTCCTATCGACTCCATCACCCCGCAGGCTTCGCCCCTAACACACGAGAGCTCCGTCCTGCCCTCTGCTGTGCAATCTGCCCCCTGTCCCGCAAAGGACTTAAACACGTGCCTACACCGCTGAGCACCTTGACAGGATCAAGCCCCTCATGCGACTCCCTAGGTGTTATATATGGTCACTGCTGTTATATATGGTCAAGCCCCCACCTGCTCCATTTCTCCCAGGAGCCCATTGGAATCTAGTATCGCCCGATGCTGAAGTTACAACCCATCTCTAGCCTGTCCAGCAGTGCCAAGAGGTAGAGCAGCAGCAGCATTAGCAGAGACCTTCCCTCTAAGGCCCCGATCCTGCAAATACTTAGGCACATGCGTAACTTTACTATTACTAGTAGCCACATTGATTACAACAGGATGACTCATGATAGCGAAGTGTAAGTGTTTGCAGGACTGGGGACTGATCCAGATCCCACGGAGCATTCAGTTTGCTCTTAAACCCTGAGGTGGGGAGAGGGTGGAACAACTCAAATGAGACCCGATACTGGTCACATTTGCTGGGTTCCATTTCAGTCCAACCTTGCCCTCTTTCCACCAGGGATGTTTTAGGGGAGTGAAGGGGGAAGGGAGATCCCCATAAATTTAGCACCCCAAATAGCACCTCATGGAGTCCTAAAATACGTCCCTTCTCCTATGACTGCGAGGTGGAGATACTAAGGATTTGTCTAAAGACATTTGCACAGGTGTATCAACTGCAAGATGGGTCACCCAGTACCGTACCCCTCACCGCAAATACACCCACACAGATTTACACTGAGTGTAGGTTAGCAAATAAACCCCAGTACAGACGGATTAGACTGGAGTGGGGGCATTTCTTTCTGTTATCCTTATTGCTGGTGAATTGGACCAACAAGCCATTTCTAGTCACCTGTCCAGGAAGGTATAAGTCAGAGCAAATAGTTAAGGTCGTGGGCATTTTTTGTGGTGTTGATTTTTTTTTATTTTTTTTGTGGGTTTTTTTTTAAAGATTTTTTTTTAATATATATACATATATTTAAAAAGAAAATAAAGAGTTATGCAAATTTATGCTCAGCCGCACGCTGGGGTCCTGGCGAGCTACTGAGAGACGGGGCCTGGGGCATTCCATCAGTTGGATGCTCCCTACAGGAGTTCAAGAGGATTTAGGCCCCCCCGTACTCCTCTCCCCCACAAAGTACAGCCCCCTCTCAGACCAGAGGTAGCTCTTGGTGCACCTGCAGCCTGCTGTTCTTTCTTCTGAAGTTGCTACATCAAAATATGAGGAGGGAGAAGAGGGGTAAGGAAGGGAGAACCAAATAAAACAGGTCGCAATACTGCTACTCCGTATAAACTAGAACTGCTACATCAAGCTTTCTTTTAATATATATGTATATGTGTGTGTGTGTAGGTTATTGGAACTAAAGATTTCATTAAAGGCCAACCTGCAAGCTGGAGTGGGAACGCCCAGTCCATGGAGATATGGACAGGCTGCCTACTGGCCATCCAGATGGCTTCCCCTCCTGGTTCCAATCGGCAAGCTTGGATAGTTGTTTGGGTTACGTTTTTTTGTTTTTGTTTTCTTTAGAAAGGTTTTTCTAACATTTTCAGCATGCAGGAGGCTTTTATGTCACTTTATTTCATGAAGGGGAGGGAGAGAATCTAAGCTCCCATACCTCCTCCCCACCATTCCCTAGGGTCAGTGCTAGAATATGGCCCCCATCCCACCAAGGTCCCCAGCCCAGGTATCTTCCCACCCTACCCCACCCCACCCCACCCAAACCTCTTCACAACCTGGCATCAAAGAAAAACATTGATCAAAAACTCGCTCACATTACCACGAACAGACTTCACTTAGCCAATAATGACTAGTCACTCAACTAAGATATTGGCCCCACAGGACTCAGCCAGGGAAGCACCGGCTGTTGTGTTGTAATCCCATCCGTTACCAACACAGATATTTCTGAACGCCCCTTTGGAAGGGTGGTCTGATTTCCGACCCGCTTTTTCCCCCCAACCACTCTCCTGACATCAGTAGGAAAGGTATGCGCAAAGAGGAACAGAATTGCGGGGGTTACTCCCCAAAAAGAAAACTTTTTTTTTAACCTTTCCTTCTATTGGGATCGAAACAAATCTAGATTTCAAATAATAACTGGACCTTTTCTAAAAAGGATGTGGTCAGAACAGGACAGATGGTCACGTTTTTACTGAGGCCGTGTTTCCATTGAAGTGGCTGGGAGGGGATCTCACTGCTGCACATTGGAGACAGCCCAGATCCCAGGCACCATATAAGCCCTCAAGATTTGAGTGGTACCTAGCCTCTTGCTCCTATGGAAGGCAACTAGCTCAATTCACCATTGTCCTGCAGCACCGGCGTAAACGACGACCCCAGCAAGTGGGTCTAAAATGCTATGGCTGTGATTTGGTAGCAGTCTGCCCCCTTCTTTGCAGTGGTGTAAATGACTGCAGAAGGTGCAGGGCAATGGAGAATTAGGCTGCTTAAGGTTTGTTAAAGCTGTGTGGGGAAGAAGAGGGGTCATAACTTTGACATGACAGTGTCCCCTTTCGTACAACATTTTCTATCAGCATCCGCTGCAGAAGCTAGGAGCACAACCTCCTACCGCCGTCTATCCCCTGCCCTGTATAACAATCCACCATCAATGCAAAGTGTTATAAGTACAAAATTTCACGCCCCTCCACCTAACATCTGAAGATCTTTTCCGAGGCTAGAGTCCAAACAGAGGCCTGCCTCAGTATCAGCAATCCACCCCCTGTATGTGACCGAAGGATTCTTGAACGAATTGTAAAGGGACTCAGTTGGGGTCGAGTGGCAACGAATCAAGAGGAAGAGGGGATAGTCCCAGGAAGCACATTACGATGAAATTAAAGTCTCCTGTAACTTAAGGAACATCTCTGGCTATTTTTATTTACTTTTTGGCTGCAGAACTGTCTCTCCCAAGTTGCTAAGCTCGTTGGTCCACAGTTCTAAATCAGGGTCCAGGATTCGTGAGTAGAAGTAATTTGGGGGTAGGAAGAGAGTGGGGTGGGGGTAAATATATATATATATATATATATATTGGTACTTGGTAGGTTAATCCAACACATGTAACTTTGCCACCATGGCAATTTGGCATCCAGGTACTGGTTGAACAAACCTGATCACGTTAAGATGCTGGATTGTGATTGGCGTCGAGGCCAGATTCGAAGCCCGTCTCTCCCACTTCCCAACAGTTTAAAAAGTATCTGATTTAACAAAACCAGGAGTCTTCAAATGATTAAAAGGATGTTCAACAAGGCAATTCATTTATTTATTTTTTTTGTTTTGTTCTGAAAAAAATATAATATATAAAAGTGGCAACCTCCGGAAGATCCAGGTTAAGGACAGTTGAAGAGGTTTTGGTCCATAAAGAAATATTTTCTTCCTTTTTTTTTTTTTTTTTTTTTAAATTTTCCACTTGGTTTTGGGTAACAAAAGTTTTGGTCCAGTTTAAAAACAACGACGACGACAAAATTATATATATAAACTCATTTTTTGCTTTCTGTCGGGATGCATGTTGGTTTCAAATGGGCTCATCGCCTGTATTGCATGATCGTCTTTCTTAGGTTTTGGTGTGGTATACTTTTTTTAAGAAAAGAATGTTAGCGTGTGTGTGTGTGTGTGTGTATATATAGAGAGAGAGCTGCAGCTGGCATCACTTGGAAAAAGCAAAGAAGAGTGAACTATGGAAACATGGAAGTCAATCCTTGCTCTTGGATGGGAACTCAAGACTGGTTTTGAAATACCCTGTTAGTGACTCCTGATTCAACTGATGAACAAATCCCTGTTTGGATTGGAAAAAAAACAAAAAAAAAAAAACAGAGTTCCAAACTCCGCGGTGGCTCAGAATAATAAAATAAATGCTAAGCACCCAGTGTGACTCCTACAGGTTCTTCCAAACCTTCTTCAGTTTCACCGGCGTCATTTTTATTTGTTTTTTCAATGTTCTTTTTTTTAGAAAAAAAAGGAAAACAATAAAAGTTCTTTAGCTGCTGTTGTGGTTTTTTTTTTTTTTGTTTGTATTTTTTTAAATCTTTGAGGTAATAGAGTTGTGCCCTCGTTCTAACAGGTTCCCAGAGGTTGATGGTTTTTTTTCTTTCTTTTTTCCCCCTTTGCCATCTGTTTTCTTTTCTTTCTGTTTGTTTCCTTCCGAGCTCTCGTCTGCCAGTTGGTTTGATGTCCCCAGGAGGGGGGCGGCAGCAGCAGACCAACAGGGAGTGTCGGTGGCGAAGGACGAGCTGTTGGGGAAGCTCCTCATTTTCCACGTGCCCCTGGTGTCTCGGTCAAATAAAGATGACCAAGCTTGGTCAATGCAGAAGAGCTGTGAGTCCTGTCTCGCCACAAAAAAAAAAAATTAACTAAACCGCTTTGCTTCCGAGATCCAAGTGTGCGTTCAGAGTACTTGTTTTAAAAAGACATCGTAGGCTGGAGCATTGTTTGCCCTTCAAAATTTCTGGCTTTTCTATTCATTTTAATTTATTATTATTCACTTCTTTTTTTAAAAAATAATGTACATTGCTCGTAAAATAATTTTTTTCTTCTTCTTTAAATTAATTATTTTATTCTTTCATTCATTTGTTTATTCTTCAGATGTCATTAATTATTATCATCATCATTATCTTTTTATTGGACTCCCACCCCCTCCCCCTTTCGGTCCCCACTTCCCCCCACCACCCCGTCCTGTCTCTTTAAGAAAATATTCTAATAGCCTGAGTGGCTGCAGCATGGCAAACCGGGCACTCCGGGTCGGTCCTCTCGCAGATCCGCACAGCGCACTCCATGCAGAAGAGGTTATGGCCGCATGGCACCAGGGCTGCCGTCACTTCGCTTTCAAAACACACCATGCACTCCCGGCTGCTGGAGATGGATGTCCGGGCAGTGGTGTTGGCTCCCAGCTTGGAAAATCCTTGCAGTGGTTCCCCTGGAGACCTTCTGGGGAGCCCAGAGAGGTTAGGCTCTTGGATAGAAGAGGATGGGGAGCGATGCGAGTTAGGATGGACGGCGCCAGTGCTGCCGGATCGTTGCTGCTTAGAGAAGAGCACTGAGACGGGGTTGGTGTTTTCCTGCCCGGCCCACATGGGGGCACCAGATTCTGGCACCCCATAATAGAGATCTTGTTTGTTCACACCATAGTTAGGAAAGAGGTAACCATAATTGAAGTCATTTTGGTCGTTCAGTCGGGGTGTCTCGTAGACCGGGTCCACAGAGCAGTCACCGATGCACCCAAGGCTGTTCTGTCGGAAGGTGGAGAGGGGCTTGCAGCCTGGGGCAGGCGTGTGGACCCGCCACGCCTCTGAGTAGCGGTTCTCCATGCCCGAGTCAGGGCTGCTGGACAGGAAGTCATTCTCATTGTTATATTCCAGGATCTTGCCTGTCCTCACCGCGATGTGGGTCTCAATCTCCTCCCGGGCTCGCTCCACATTGCCGGGTGCGCCTGTGATCTCGAAGACGGGGTCCCGGTCCCGGCTGGGTGTGATAATGTAGGTATTGGTTTGCTGCTGGATCCGCTTGATGGTGGCCCCTTTGGGACCCACTACCAAGCCCACCACACGGTAGGGTACACGGACCCGGATGGTGACTTGGCCGGGCAGGGTAGGGGCGCTGCCAAAGGTGGTGCCGGCCTTGTTGCGGGAGGCCCGGATCATGGAGAAGTGCTCAGCTGCCGAGATGATCTCCCGCCTAGCCATGGCAACGTCCTCCCGCCGCCCTGTCACCATGAAGACTGGCTCCTCGCCGCGCACCGGGGTCTTGATGTAGGTGTTGGTCTTTGCCCTCAGAGCTTTGATCTTGCAGCCTTGGGGAAAAGCAAAGACAGAAAACAAGGGAGAGGGATTAGCGTCAAGGCCTTCTCCCCAACGTCCTCTGCACAAAACCCCACCTGGCGCTCAATTTTCCCTCAAGGCCTACCCTGGGGCCCAGCCCCGTCAGGGGCCAAGTTATCTCCCACTCCAGGCCCAGCCCTGCCAGGGGCTGAATGACCAGAGCCATATATTCTACACTCCCAGGCCTGTGCGTATGACCAATGGTCTCCCCCAGAAATTTAGGGTCTTAACATGATGTAGCTCAGTGTTTTATGATCTGCAGCTGCCCCCGACTCCATCCTCCCAAGCAGGGGGTGCTGGGTAGCGATTCCACCCAGCAGGTCTATTGAGAGAAATATGAGGCTCTGGTACATCCTTCGCTGGGGCCTCATCCTCTCCCCATTTCATTTTATTTGCACACACATCACAAGTGTTTTGGGGGGCCTGTGAGCTCAGGGTCCCAGTACAATTGCCCCCCTCTCTCCCCCTCACGTCAGCCCTGCCCCTCAGCCCCCGGCGACCAGGCAAGGCTGGTGACCGTTGGTGGTGGCACCATCTTGAGACCAGCAACCCCAGCACAGGAAAGGAGGGGGCTAATGCAACCACTGGGGAGGAAAGCTTCATTTCACCACCGCAGGGATAGGTCCCTTAATGAATGAGGCCCCACCCTCACCCCCTCAGCTACACACTGGGGAGTGGGGAGGGAGAGGCGCCTACCCCCCCCCCCCAGACACACACTGGGGTGGAAGTGGCCCCCACTCCCACAGCCACACACTGGGGAGGAAAAGGCCCCCACTCCCCTCAGACACACACTGGGGAGGGAGAGGCCCCCCACTCCCCTCAGACACACACTGGGGAGGGAGAGGCCCCCCACTCCCCTCAGACACACACTGGGGAGGGAGAGGCCCCCCACTCCCCTCAGACACACACTGGGGAGGGAGAAGCCCCCCACTCCCACAGCCACACACTGGGGAGGGGGGGAGGGAGAGACCTCCACTCTGCCCCCCACAGAAACACTGCAAGTAGAGGCCTCAGGAAATCACCTGCCCTCTGCCCCACAGCGGCTCGTGCCTCCAGTCTCCTTCTCCCCCTCCCCCCGGCCAAGTGCCCCATTGTGTCACCCTGAGAACCCTGTCCTCTTCCCTACACACTGCCTGGGCCCTGAGGGGGATTAAACGGCTCCCATGGCAACGCAGGATTCAGCCTGCCTAATGTGCCGAGGGGCTCCGACCCCTCATTCCCACTGATACTAACAGGCCTTATCCCATTGACTCCTATGGGGGAATAACGGGACCCTGACTGCAGACAAGGGAGGCTCAGCCCCTCTCAGCACGTTGAAGGTCCAGCTCCTAAATGTACCTGTTGGGTGAGGAGATTAGTGGTGAAAAAGAGGTGGGTTGTTGGAGATGGGTTTAAAGGACGGATCAGGTGCCTGGCAGAAAAGTGTCCCGGCCTAGGGGGCAGCATGATGGAAAGCATGAAACAGAGAGCGGGGGAAGAGGTGAGGAAGGGATAATGCAAACAGCGGGGCCTGGGTTCCCCAACCAGCCAGTGGGAAGGGGGCAGGAAGCCCTCCCCGCCCCCGACAAAAGTGGATAAGGATGATTTAAACCCTTGAGCGAAGGGTGATAAGGCCACGGGGCTGAGAGTTTGGACTGAAGACCACATGTGAGGACCATGGACTTTGTTACCCCGGAAGGGGTGGAATTAAAAACATGGCCTGTCCGAAGAGCTGAGCTGCAGCAAAAGACAACCCACTGCAGGACTGGAGCGATCACTGGCAGGGAGCACTACACAGGAAAGAGATGCTATGCCATATCCAGCGATGAGGGGGCGAGCCAGTGGTGAGTCTTGTTATATTAATTTAGATGGAATATATGGGCCCAAAGAGTTACAGCTGTTAACTTGACCCTGTCTGTCACTGTCCCACATTAAACAGTGTTAAATAACCTCTGGGGTTTGGTATACAGAGGCTGCTTAGCACCATGGCAAACATGCTAGGAAATTCACGCCAAAGGTTAGAAATGTATTGATTGAAACACACAAAAGGAAAAGAATCAAAAGGCGGCAAAAAGCGTTGGAACTGAGATTGAGTGATTATGCAAAACAAATTTAATCAAAACCTCTTTTTAAAGAGGGCGAATACTGGTTAAAGTCTTTTATTCTGTCAAACAGTCCTTGGTGGGGAAAAAAGGATTAGTTGTGGTGTTCAGTTCTGAGTTGGGAACGATAGCCTCAACCCAGGACGGACAGGAGGGCAACGTGGGGAAAATACAGCTTTTGTCGATGTTTTTAGGGTACAGGGTGGCAGGTCAGTCAGGAATGGATGCTTTAGGATGCTCTCGACCCTGCCTCACCTTCGATCATCTCATTGATCTGGTCAGGTCCCTCTCCTGGTCCATCTCAGGCCCTGCAGGACTGAATGGACTGCCTTATGCCAGTGTGGTATAGCTGACTTCAAGATCAGGTAAAAAGCAGAGAGAGCGAGAGAGAGGAGAGAAGGAATATAATGGGAGACAGAAAGACACATGAAGGAGGGGAAGACGACAGAGCAGGATCTCACTCGTGTGAGCCTGGGTTCCTCACTGGAGCAGCGATGGTGGCCAAGCGTCCCCAATGGAGTACCAATGTAAAAATCCCTATACCGCAGCCACAATGGTGTAGCAGTTCCCTTTCCTCCCAAGCCTCTTTTTAGTGCCCCAAAAAGTGTGATGGGTGGAACGGCTCATTCTCTCCTTATTTCGCCCACCAATTAGGCCTAAGTTCCAAAGCACCAGTTTTGGCTCATTAATTTCTGGTCCGCTGCTCCTCTTGTTTACCAGTCATAATCTTAACGCAGTCCTTGGGCAATATCAGTAAGCCCTCTCTGCTGAAATTAATTCAGTCTTTCTGTCTCCTTAAATCTTTTCTTAAAACAGTTTTATATAACAGGTCATTGTAACAATTCATGAACCTTTATCCACTTTCCATTGGCTAGGCTCACAGTTGCAGTAGGCCTGCTAGGCCTTCGAGAGGACCTGTTATGGAAGTATCTCTGGCCCCTCCCAAGATTGGGATTTATTGTGCTGGGACATGGTGAGAGACAATCCCTGCCCTGAAGTGCTTACAATGTAAATAGACAAAGGAAGAATGATTATCCCCCTTTTACTGATGGGAAACCACGGCACAGAGGGTAAATGATTTGCATACAGGCACACCAGGAGTGTGTGGTGGAAGCAGGAAACCAGATGTCCCGGGTCCTAGCCCAGCACCTCAGCCACAAGACCATCCTTCTTACAGGTAGAAATAAGGGATAATTACTAGTTGAAAAACAAACATGTCCTTTGTAAGTTGAAAGAAAAATTCTTCCTGTAGGATAGAGATTCTATTAAAAACTCCTTTTTAAAGCATCTCAACTTTGGGGACAAATCATGTCAGGCATTGGTCCGTTTGAAATAACGAAGCCGGGAGACTGGCAAGCTCAAGGGGGATAGTAGATGAAGTTTTTCACCTCTAACCCATCCGTTCAAATCGTGTTGGTAGCGACCCAGTGTTGTTAACATCTGGAGGCTATTGGGTTCCTTGTGAGAAACGAGTTCAGCAGGTCTCAGCGACACAAAACCAGCTGTTGTCACTGGATCCCTTATTGTCAGCCTCAGTGGAGAGAGAATTGAATGTGCCCCTCTCGGTCATAGAGATGATCCCCCCCCAGACAGAGTTGAGGCACATTGGCAAGTGTGGTAGGTTTGGGGTGGAGGGTAGAATCTTGCATTGCCACTGCTGTGCTGGTATTGAAAACTTGCAGATGATCAGCTCTGCCCGCACCCTGAAGTTCCTGGAAAGATCAGTCACTGGCCACGTTTAGCGCTCCACGGGCACATGATCTCACCAGCTGGCTCGCTGCCTTTCTGCCAAGCTGTGGATCACCTAGAAATTCCTCGGCTTTTCACTTTGTCTAGGGCTAACCATTCCCTCTCCCTCTGCAGCACCAAGCCTGCAGGTAGCCAGCAGCTGTGCCCCCAAGCCCAGCCCACAGAGTGGCAGCTGCGCCTCTGCCTCCCTGGCTTTGCTGCTGGATCAGTGGAGCAGCACATCTACCAGCTCCACCGCCCTCTCCAAAGCCCTGTTGTGAAGAAGTGCACAGAGCAGGACTGCATGGTGCTTGGGCCCTGCCCATGTGCCCCAAATCTTCCTGTGGAACTGCATCAAATCTGCAGCATCTGCTGCCACAGAGGGAGCAGCATTTTGCCCTGGATGAATTTCAGAGGGGTGAGATATGCAAAATAAACAGCCCTGGCAGCTGATAGTACAGCATGAGCGGTAGCAAGGTGAGCTTCCTTCCTATACTACTTCCCTGTCAATATCCTAGACGCTAGAGGAACCCCATCAAAGTGCTAAGAGGAGAACTGAATCTCCAAGGTCCAGTTACTCAACTTCTCTACGAAGGCTGCCTGGTGGTTTTTCTGGTATGGAACTGGACTAGCCCCACCACACTCACTCCACACAGGCCACTGAACAGTTGTGAGGCTTCTGGTCATAATTGATCTGGGTGAGATTTACACACCATCCTAAAAGGGAAAGGGTACATACCCCATTACCAGTCCCCTCTCCCTTGGTCAAAAATTGCTTCCTTGTCTTTCCAAAGGGAGGGAAAGTAGATTCATGGTGGTTTGATGTAGGAAGGAGCCATGGTACAAACAGCTTTAGACAAGGGAAAGAATGAGATCTGAAAATGATCGGCTCCCTGCCCCCCCCCGCCCCCAAAATCTGCAATAGGCAAATGGGGTTCTTCCCAGCTGCAGCATGTTGACCTAAGATGTCTCAGTTACAGCTAGTCAGAAAAGGGGATGTCTTCAACCTGCTTCAGTCTCGATAAATACAGTCCCCCCCTTGGTGTTTGCTGACCGGGGAGCACAAAGGTTTCAGCTCCCAGCCGGAGCTGTGCAAACCCTAAGCCCAACCACAACTCACCTGCTTTCCCATGCTGTTACAGCCCCAAAAGCTGGACCCGGATCTGAGTATGTCTGAAATATAACTGAGCTCTGGAGGCAGGAAGGATTTCCTAGTGGGTAGAACACTGCGCTTGTGCAATCTAGGACCAATTCTTAGCTCTGCCACACACTGAAAAGCACGCCACTGGCTTTGGAGACCTGAATCCCACTTTTAAACGTGATCTGGGGGGTCCACATCCATTGACTTTCACTGCACTGAGGTTCCTTTTGAAAAAGTGACGCAGGGCCAGATTTTTAAATGCATGTAGGTGTCGAAAGATGCAGACCGTGGAATTTTCAAAAGTGCCCAGGTAGCTACTAGGCACTTATCCATACCTTCAGCCAAACACATACCTTTAAAAATCTGACCTGTAGGCTCCTAAGTCACTTAGGTACTTTTGAAAATTTATTACCCTTTATTTCCCCTGTGCCTCAGTTCCCCATCTGTAAAATGGGGATAAAACCCATTAATGATTGTGAGATGCTCAGATACTATAGTGAGGGCCAAAAATGTACCTACTAGACAGACCAAAGGCTAGATGTTTAAGGTATTTAGGAGCCTCACGATCCAGGTAGATGCCTAGTGGGATCTTCAAAAGCACCCAGGCACCTAATTCCCCCAAGTGCCTAAGTAAATCACACTATGTGCCTATCTGCACTGTTAGGGGCCTAAATACACCCTGCTGCGTTAGACTGAGTGGCACCAAGTATGATGACATCACATCGGAACATAACCAATGAACAGAGGAACAGTGGTGGTGTGGTTAAGGTGCTCGCCTGGGAATCAGCCCTTTAAAATATCTGGCCCCACGTTCCTTCCCAGCAGATTCAGTTGGAAATCAGGCACAATCCAGCTGCAGGTTCTGCAGCTCATTCTAGCCCCGAACTCGACAGCAAACTTCAAGGCAGCCTATTCTCTGCTACGCCACGCCTCGTGCAGTCATTTCCACCTCTGCCAACCAAATCAGGACTGTCTGTAGTGCTCTGTACCCATGCAAATGACTGCATAAGGTGCAGGACAATGGAGCACCTGGCCCAATACGGCTACTGGTAGATTAAGGAGATAAGGCTCTGATCCTCTGACTGGCATTATCTGTATTGGGAGACTGCACTCCACCACCTCTGTAACCCCCTTCCCTGGAAAATAAGCCACTTCCTTGCCTTCTACTGCCCTCGGGTCCCAACCTTCTTTCCTCCCTTTACATTGTACCTTTAACACACCACGGCCTACAAAGAGGTGTTCTGTACCCAAAAAACTGGGACTCCTCAGCTCGTAGGCTGGAACATTATTATTTATATAGATCCTAATAAGTAACAGCAAGTCTCTGAGCTGGGAGCTCTGGACTGGAGTTCGTCTTGCAAGACACTGGCTTATGGTGACATCACGGCATTTACACCAACGTAACACTCTCATTGCCGGGGTCAGCAGCAAGGATTGAACCCTGCCTCTTCAACACAAGGCCACTCACTTGAGCTACAAGGATAACTCTAGGTACAGCCACTTTTTCCCCCTCCTTTTTTGAGACCTCCAGCAGCAATTGCAGTGTCAACTGACTCGGGCTTGTGCGACGCGGATAAAAATAGAAGTGTAGATGTTCCCGCTCAGGCTGGAGCCCGGGCTCTTAGATACGGCCCCCGTAGCTGGGTTTCACTGAAGCCTGGAACACCTACACTGCTCATTTTAGCTCTGTAGTGCAAGCCTGAATCAGTTGACCCAGGCTCTGAGAGTCACTGCTGCGGGATTTCCCCCCCCCCCGATAGATGTGCCCTCTGTCAGCTGGCAATAGTGGTAGACTGTTTATATGGTTCAGCAGGGCCACCCAGAGGATTCAGGGGGCCTGGGGCAAATCAATTTTGGGGGCCCCTTCCATAAAAAAAAAGTTGCAATACTATAGAATACTATATTCTCATGGGGGCCCCTGCAGGGCCCGGGGCAAATTGCCCCACTTGCCCCCCCCCCCCGGGAATCCTGGGTTCAGTCACTAGATAGGGTTGCATAAACCGCACTGGACCACCACATCATGCTAGTCAACCACTGTGCAACACGACCATTTGGGCTGCATTAGATCGTGTGGCAATGAAATACAATGACGCCACATCAAAACATCACTAGCTCATGAATAAAGAATGGTCTGGAGGTTAAGGCACTGGCCTGGCACTCAGGAACCTGGGTTCACATCCCAATTCTGCCACAGACTCTCAGTACGAGTTAGAACAGGTCACTTAGCCTCTCTGGCTTTATTTAGGGCAGGGCCTGTCTCTTACTATGAATCTGTACAGAGCCTAGCACCATAAGTAATGTGACAACACCTAACTCTGCCAAGGCACTTATTTCATGGAGCCCCATGGAGGGAGTTGCTAGATGCAACCCTGAGAAAGATCAAGGCAATTCCCAGAAATCCAGGCCAGCTAGAAACCCTACTGAGCGCTATCTAGCCTGATGCTACTCCCCACTGAGATTGTGCCCTGCAGTAGATTTGCAGTGCTTTGTCCAGTCAAGGTTTAAAATGGCTCACGTGGACTGACTATTATTTACTATTTGTACTGCAGTAGCACCAGTCAGGGATCCGGGTCCGTACAAACACAGAACAAAAACACAGTCCCTATCCCACAGAGCTCACCATCTTCATAAGATTAACCGAGAGTCCATGATGCCCTGTGGGAGATCACCCCACCATTATACAGTTAATGACATGCTTCTGCCTTGGGGAGAATGTCCACCTATTGTGTGGGACTGAAGTTATGTTTGCCCGAACACCCTGGTATTTAGGTAAACAGGTTTGCATCCCAGGAGCAAGAGTCCCATTTGCATCCAAAACAGGATGTCAGGTTATGCACTTGCCAGGGGCGGACCTGGGATCTGCTAACAGGAGAACCAGGGACAATGGTTGCACACAGATGGAGGGAGATCCAGGCCCAGCCTGATAGGAAACAGTCAAGCAGGTGACGCAAAGGGTCATGCAGGCAGAGACAAAGGAAGGGGGCTCCATGCTGGGGAGAGATGGAAGGAAACCAAGGCAAGAGATACATGAATGGGGACAAATGTAGAACAAGATCATATAAGCTGGAGCAGGTGGGGAGAGGTTACAGTGATAGCGAGAAACAAACAGTGATGGGGGCGGGGGGAGAAGGAGAGACGCACCGAATGGCAAAGGGGACACAGGCAAGGAGACAGCACAGGAGAAAGGGGGAGGGAAGATCTGGAAACGGACAAAAGGACGCATGGTGCAGCTGATGGTGGGAGAAGCAGGGGGGAGGAGGGAGGGTCTCCAAGCGGCCTGCAGACAGGAGAGCTAGCTCTGCAGAGACAGACAGATGGGGGAACCTTTGCATTAAACTGAAAAACACAGGAAACAAGATTGACTAACACCCAACCATCACAGTCCAGTGGGCCAGATCCTCAGCTGATGTGAATCGGTGTAGTTCCACGGAAGACAATGAAACAGATCCTCAGCTGATGTGAACTGGTGTAGTTCCACGGAAGACAATGAAACAGATCCTCAGCTGGTGTAAACTGTTTTAGTTCCATTGACTTCCAACTGAGCCACGCTGAATTACACCAGCTAAAAATCTGGCCATTCTTATATTTGATTTATCCATTTATACTTATGATGGGGCCCTAATCCTGAGCCCACACCCAATCCTGATCTCGCTCTATGCCAGTGTAAATGAGGGGTGTAACTCCATTGACTTCAGTAGGTGCATTTTTTGGCAGCACAAAGCACAGTCAGGATCCAGCTCTATTCATCCCAGCTGGAATAAGCAATAAGGATGGCATCCTTTCCCCACAACACACATACACTCCTCCTTTCCCCTGTTTTTGTTATTCAAGACTTTTTCTCATCTTTAACTAACAACACAGAACAAACCTCTTTACTTAGTGGATTAGTAAAGGGGCAGATTTACCCAGTACGCTATCAAGAATGTAAAACTAAGTAGAGAAGAGAACCTCCAGCACATTTCTGTAGGGAAGTACTCTTTAAGGCATTGCACAAACATCACCTAATTTATCCCTGCCAGCTAGGTTTTTATATCGGGAAGGGAAATAAGCCCTTGCTTGTCTATACAGGTTGTTGGAGTTTTTTTTAAACTCAAGTTCATTGATCGCCAATTAACTCAAGTTCACTAATAAATTTGTAAATTATTTCACTAAACTACAAACCTTTGTCCGAGAACAAACCTTTGTGGCATGTCCAGACTTGCACGTACAAACGAGTTAGCTAACTGGAGGCAACTGGTAATCAGTTAACTCCAGCTAAAAAGTCTAGTCTGGCCATGTCCCAAATATGGTGATTAGAAATGCTGGAAGATTGGGATACAATGAGTCAAATTCTCCTCTTTGTTACCCCAATGTAAGAGCCTGCTCCAAAAATACATGGAAGTTGAGGGATCAAAGATTAAGGGCTTGATTTGTCATTGCCCTGCACCTAGAGTTATTTAATCAGTGCAGTATGGGTGTAACATGCTGTCGTTTGCACACACTGGTCCCAATACTCTTCTCATAACTGGTTTTATGCCAGTGTGATTCCATTGAGAGCCAATTCTTGTTTACATCTGGCAGTGTCAAGGGGGCCTTAAAGTGGATCTAAATCACAGATGCACTCACTTTGGGTGTAAATGCTGATGCAAGGCACAGGGCAAAAGAGAATCAGGCCACTGGAAGTTTACACCAGTGTAAATCCAAAGTTAATGTCACTGATAGCAAAACGCAGCTTTTCATTTCCAGAGACTGAAGGCCAGATCCTCAGCAGCTGTAGCTCCATTGAAGCCAACATGAATGATCTTCAGCTGGTGTAAACTGGTGAGACTCCACTGAAGCCAGTGGGTTAGACCCTCAGATCACGGAGCAAATGGCGCTACGCCAATTTACATCAGCTGCTAATCTGGTCCTGAGGCTTTTAAACAGATCACATCAACTCAGTATTGGTCTTTACACATATATATATTTTTAAGATATAAATAATTCCCACAGACAAAAGTTTTCAGCCTGATTCTCTTTCACACCACCCCCTTTACACTGCTCTGGTGTAAATTACATACATATGGACCTGCTTTAAGGCACTTTTAGGCTGCCAAAGCAGCGTAAAGGGGCCTCAGAGAAAATGAGCACCTGGCCCTTTATCTGTAATATTCATAACATTAAAAGAGGCCTGTAAAATAAGCAACCATCAAATATATCTGTGTGGCAAAACTTGTTTCGTTGCTGGTGAAAGTTGAGTTCAAAACACATACACAAAGCACCAGAAACATGCAACCACTAATTAACTGTTGGGTGAGATTTTGTTGCGTTGCTGATGAAAGCTGTATTAAAAAACACATACACACAAAGCACCACAAATAAATCTCTTTGCAGTGAGGCCTTAGTGCAGTACTCATGCAAGTTGTGTTAAAAAAACACCAATACACCCCAAAATAAGCAATCACTGAATTTCCGTGTGGTTGAGGCCTTTTTGCATAGCTAATTAAAGTTATTCAGCACACACACACGCATGTACACCCCAAGACACCACAAACAACCACCATCTTGTTGTGTTGCAGATGGAAGTTATGCTAGAGAAAAACCCAACCTCGGCAGCAGATCTCAAACAGCAAGGCATCATCATGCAGGGTGGGTGTGTCAGTGTTGTGCCCGCATGGCGCAATCCTGACGTCTGACTTTGTCACATGTTTTAGACCTCGCTGGGAGAACAGGGCAAGGAGAACTGCACAGGGATGGGGGGCTGCCAGACAAAGGTGGGAAATTGGTGGTGGTAATCTGGAGGGAGGGGACCAACGACCAAACAGCAACGTCTTTTCCTGCCGCCCTAGATTCCAGCCACCCCACTCTGCAGTGAGGTTCATTTGGTCAGCAGTAGCACAGCCAGCAGCCAGACCCAACACATGGAAAATTCCCTTTGTCTCTCCAGGCTTCACTTTCTCCTTCTGCCACACACTTTTGGTTAGGTTCTTAAGAACCACCCAGGGCAGATTTCCCTCTTGCATTGACTGGTGTAAGTCCAGACTAAGCTGGGCCTGAATCTCCTTTACACTTGACACTTCTCGCTCGGGCACACAGCCCAGTTCACACCCAGAGTGAGAATCAGGCCTCACTGCACCGAAAGGAGCTAAAACTGGGATTTCCGTGGCAGAGCAGACAGCAGAATCTGACCCAGAGCTGCTTCCCTGATTCTTTCAGACACACCTCCGCATGATGGGCGAGGGGAGGAGATAGAATCATCAGGCTGCCTCAATGAAAAGGCTCCCTCGGACTGTTTTTAAATGCAGAGAACGTTAGAGCCACACAAAGAGCCCAATCACCTGGGGTTACTGGGGCCTCTTGTTATTTGACTTCACCTCACCAAGAAAGCACAATTTATGTTAAGCTCCCTCTCAGCATAATCTCGTCTCTGTTGACAACAGGGCTAGTAAGCGCAGGCGGGGAGATGCTTCACTAGAGAGACTCTCCGGATTTCGGGAGTAATGATGTTGCCATTGCTAATAAAATAATAATAAAATTATATTTTATTGTTATTATAATTATACCTAGATCTTACAGAGGACTTCTTTTCTCAGACAGGGTGGGGGCGCACAGTTTGCAAATCCACCGCTGGGAGCATTAGAAAGCAAACCTAATCCTCCCCCATCCCCCCACCATACATACAAAGAAATGTGACTGCATATCCGCTCAGGATGCTGTTTAAAAACTGGAAGCCCCCAGCTAGCCCCTACCTTCCCTGTGGGTGGAAATGGCACCAATTTAGCCCAGCAAAACATTCAACTCCTTGCCTCTTTCAGGCCTTTCCACAACTGGGCCCTGGGCTCCCCAGTGAAGAACCCAGGCGCCTTAGCGCCTCCGAATTTTGTCCCTTTTAAAGTCCCAGGCACATGTAGCGAGAGGTCACACCTCTCGCTCCCCTCCACTCTCATCTGGCATCAGTCCCCTCTCTGACAATCGTGATAGTCTGGGCACAAGAGCCTTCTCCTTTGCAACTAACTCTGGTCTCTCTGCTCTTCAAAGTCACCTGCAAACCTACTGAACTTCTCCCCTGCCCTCTGCTATGAATTTTGCGTTTAACTTTGTGAGCATATTTAGCTCTTGGGAGCCGCTTGTATGGGTGTTGTCTACGGGAGGTAGACTACCGGAGCCAGTAGTAATTCAAAGCACTCCGGGGCAGACCTAGAAGGGACCCAGAACAGGTAAACATCTGCAAACCCAACAAAGCCGTATTCTGCTCTAGCTTCACGTACAGAGGGGGTGAACAAGGGGCTGGAGGCCAGGCAGAGGTGCCCACAGAGGGTTTGCACCTCCAGTGGCCATAAGCAGCCAAGTAGGGGTTTGCCTAGGGGTCATTGCTCCCACTCCATCTGCAGAAGGGAATTGGACCCTGTGCACTCGGAGTTCATAAATGCCACTCTCAGGAATCATTATTACTTTGTTCCCTGTCGATCCTTTTCTGGTTTCCTTCCATCCACGCTGATTTTAAAAGGCAGCAACTGGCTCATCCCACCAGACATCCAGGTTTATTACTGACCTTTGTGGCAAGATGGGGGAGGAAGCGGCCCTGTGTACGTGGCTAGCAGCGTCCTCCAAAAAAAAGGCTCTCCAGGTAAAAAGCCAGTGTCCCAGTGATTCAGAATCTTGTCCCTTTTAAAGTCCACAGCCCACATAGCCTGGGGTTGCATCATTAATGAGGCTCCTGCAGTTTACAGAATACAACTGGCTCTTTAAGGGCATATTAACAGTTCCCAAGGAACATGTGTATCTATCAAGCACAAGTTTATTTCCAGGAGCATCTATCATTCAAACTAGATCCACCCCTCCCGCCCCCAAATTAAACCACTTTGCAAAGAGCGCTACAACCATTCAAATAAAAATACATGGGGCTTGATTCTCATTTACACTAAGATCCCTTTACAATGTTCTGGCAGTGTAAAGGGGTCTTAAACTGGGCATAAATTGCACTGCCAGAAGTGTGCAAAGAGGCCTTGTGTGTGTACGTTTTTAATAAGTTGCACCTTGACAGCTGGGAAAAGTTTTTTTAAAGATCAAGAAATTTAGCAATTTATTTAATTGGAACAATGTCAAGTTTAAAAGAAAAACAACTGGTTTTGATTAACAATCCTCAAACAAGTTTTTAAAAAAGGATATTTATATCTCTTTTCCATACATTTTTATCTCCCGATCCTCAGATATCCACTGAAAGCAACCATTCCCCTTTAATGTATCACAGGCTTGCATTGGCTTCATCCACTCTATTAAACAAGGGACCTCATTTACAATCTTCATGCACTGGGTTCTCTAGAGACTCCAGGCAGGCCTTTCAAAAGAACTCAGCACCCATTCACCTAACCAAAGTGATCAGGGAGAGCACCCAGCAGCACCCATTGTCCTCAATGGATGCTCAGCACTTTTGGAAACCTGTACCCCATCATCTACGGTAACCTTCAAACAAAAAACAGACCCCCAAAGGCATAAGATTAGACAAGAAAGAAAGAAAAAGACTGATCCTCAGCTGGGGTAAATCAGTGTGGTTACCTAGACTTTAATGGAGTGAAACTGATTTAAACCAGATGAAAATTTGTCATGTTGACTTTAGATGGAGCAATGCTGATTTACCCCAGCTGGGAATCTGGTCCATGGATACTTACCAGTTTCCCAGACATTGGAACCAACCCTCCCTCCCCACAGGCAAACCGCTAGTGGGAGAATTGCAGCAGGTTTCTGCGTTTCCTTCCATCACTCCATTCACAACACACATACTGCTGCATACAAAACAAATCAAAACACACCCCTCTCCTTTAGAGTTTGGGTCAGGGATGCTATCCAGACAGAAAACAACACAGGCATCTTTCTGGCATCAGATAACATTTCCAGTTTTGATTTGGCCTAACAAATCTCTCTCTCTTTTAACTTTATTAAACAAAGGGGGCCTGATTCTCCATTGCCCAGCACCTGGTGCAATCGTTAACACTGGTGCAAACACTACCCTGCTGACCACGCTCACTCTGCTCTGGTGTAAATGACTGCACATGGTGTAGGGGCATTGAGAATTGGGCCCAGGGAGATCTTCTTTGGTAGCAACATTCCCCACAACCCCCATCCCCTCTATTCGCAGAGATGCTGGACCAGATCCTGAGCTTGGTGGTATGAATCCAGAGTGAAATCCATTGACTTTAACAGAATTGCCCTAGGTTTACACCAAAATCAGACCCCTGAGGGGCTTTTGCCCACGCTGGGGTCCTCTCAAGGCACCTCACTGATGGCAAAAGGCCTAAAACTCGCCTTCACAGAAGAAAGTCAAGCCACCGAAGGCCCTATTGTTCCAATATATGTTCCACTTAACCATGCACAACCATTAGTCATCCATATTTCTCCGTCTCTAATCCCCCCCAGCGTCAACCTCAAGAAAGGACCCCCTTTGCCTTTCCACTCTCCCCACATCTGTCCAACAGCAAAACTCCCTGCTAAGGGCAATTTTGACTCAGGACCCAAGAGGAGGCATTTGGGTTTTGAACTGCAGTTTTTACCAGGTGCATCAAGTTACTTGTTTAGAAACAAAAAAAAAACACATCCCACTGAGCCCACACTGCTTCCCCCCCCCCCCCTAAAACTTCTCTCCGCCGGCGGTATTAATTTTAACCCTGCGTTAGCACCGGACTGATGGCTTCCAGCAATAATTCCTTCGACTTGGAAGCCTGGAAGAGGGTGGAGGGGGAGAGATGGGCGACTTAGGAGTGGGTGTGGTATATATATAATTTTTTAAGCCCTCCTCCATTCTACCTCGCTTCGAATGGAGCCCGTAAAGAGAACAAAAGCATCACTGTCAAAGAGACTCTGGTCAGCTCTGGGGGGGGACGGACAGAAAAGGAGGATGGAAAATGAAGAATAGGGCACAAGCAGGATTGTTAAATTCCAAACCCTCCAGTCACATGATTCCAGCAAGAGTTCAACTTTCATTAATCTGTTATTTGAATCCTTGATAGGCCTCAAGAACGCCTCCCCCCCCCCCAACCCACAGCACAACCCCTCGACTTCCAGCACGGAGCCCAACAAAGGGGATTTTCCCCTCGCCCCGCCTCGCCCCGGTGGAAAGAATGAGCGCACGAGTCTCCCTCGCCGGAAGGCAGGGAGTGTGGCTGCTGGGGAGAGACATATTTCACACCAGCAAAGTAGCAAAAAAAGGAGGGTTTTTTTTTCCCGCGGACGAGCGGAATGATCTCACGCACATTCCTCCGGATTTCATCCGGCCGGGTTTCCGAGCGAGCAAACCAACCAACTCACTCCGGACCATGCCTCCCTTCACTCCGGCCCAGAGGAGCTCCTCGTTTCAGTCTGGGGGGGATCCGAAGTGAGCTTTATTTCTCCCGGGGGCGGAACATCCACATCCCCCCCCAAGGTTTTGTTTCTCGGCATTAGGAAGCACTTTGGAGGGTGACGAGGGAGAAGGGATGGGGGGGAGCATTTCCCTCCCCCTGCAGTGGCCATTATTCATCACCAGAGAGAGTGGGTGGAAATGCTACTAATAGATGGACCTATTCGATAACAATGGGAGAGGAGGCCTCACAATGGGGCGGGGGGGGGATCTCAAGCGGACACTATTTAACTTTAAAACCCACTTCGAGTTCCACCACGCCCCCCCACCCCATAACGAAGGGGAAAGACCGGGGTGGGGGGGGGTGTTTCCCTAGTGATGCCAACTGAGCGGGTGGTTTAACTTTTACCACTTCCACGCACCCCCCCCCCATCTTAACAAAAGAACTAGGTGGGCTGCTGGACGGCGAAGATGGGGGGCGTGGAGGCAGGGAAGAGGAGATGGGGGGGTGTCTGGGAGGTTAAGGAGGGGGGGACGCAGGAGCAGGGCGCACACACACACACAAAAGCCCCCCCACGCCCACCCACCCACCCACGCGTACCTTGCCTGCCCACTATCTCCGCCACGTGCTCCGAGCTGGGCACGGGGACGCACTCCGTGGTGTTGGAGCTGCTCTTGAGCCGCAGCTCAGCCTCCTTGTACAAGGCGCACAACTTGGTCTCGGCCGCCCCGGCGGTGGAAGCGGAGGACGAAATGGTCGCGGAGCCTTTCGGGGCCGGCGGGGGCGGCGGCGGCGGCGGTTGCTGCGGCTGAGGCTGGGGCGGCTGCTGCTGGGGCGGCGGCGGCGGGTTATTGTTGTTGTTGTTGCTGTCCTCCGCGCCCACCACCACCACCGCGGCGGAGGAGGAGGAGGAGGAGGACGGGTCCCCCAGCCCGAGCAGGCAGAGCTGATCCAGGGCGAGCTGCAAAGCTCGGTCATCCTCCAGCAGCGCCCTGTCCTTGCCGCTGCCCGCGAAGCAGCCTAGCTCGCCGAAACCCCCGTTCCTTTCCATTATCCCTGATACTACCAGGCTAGGCATGGCTAACAAAGACTTGAGAGGGGGGTTGGGTGGTGGTGGGTTGGGGAGGGTGTGTGTGTGTGTGTGTGTGGTGGTGGCGGGGGGGGAGTGTGTGAGAGAGAGGAGGGGAGTTGGGGGGGGAACAAAGAGCTTGGGAGAGGGGGGGGGGAAGGCAGAGGGAGAGAAACAGACAGAGGGAGAGAGAGAAAGGGACCCTCCGCCCACCTCCCCTCGCACTGGCCAAGCCCCTTTCTCTCTGCCTCTCTCGGTTCCTTTCTGTAACCTGATCTCTCTCTCCCAGGCACTTCCACTCCAATGTGGATCCCCTCCCACCTTTGCCCAGAAAAAGATTCCCCCACGCAGCCCCCTCCCCCCCTTTTGGCAGACCCCGCCTGGCTTTGGAGGGGTGTGCGGAGGGAGAGGCGCAAGAAACAGCAGCAGCCAGCGTGTGCAAAAGGAGGGAGACGAGACGGGGGGGAAACTCTTTTGTTTTAAATTCCCTGGCTGCAGCATGAAACTGACACTCCGGAGGGCCCCGGAGGCTGCTGGGGGATGTAGTTTCGCACACAGGCGCACACACCCCCTTTCCCTGCTGCTTCTGCAGCCTAGGAAAGAGAGCGAGAGACAGAGAGGGAAAGAAAGGGAGGGAGGGAGGAACGGATGCCAGACGGTAAGAAGCCTGGTCTTGTGGGTAAGGCATTGGCTTGGGACGCAGGAGATCTGGCTTCGGCCACTGGTTCCCCTTGTGACCCTGGGCCAGTCACTTAATCTTGCAGCATCTGATCCCCCAACTGTAAAATGGGGAAAATAATCCTTCCTGGTCTCCACAGGATGCTGGAAGGATAAAATCCACGAATGACAGCGAGGGGCTCAGATCCTGTTGTGATAAGTATAGGGAGAGGAAACTAGGCAGAAAGCAACACAGAAAGAGACCCAGAGAAGCAGACACACAGGGTCATTTCACTGTAGCCTTGTGCAGCTCTTTGCACCAGGGTAATTAACCTCTGGAACAATTTCCCAAGTATCTTGGTGGATTCTCCATCACTGACAATTTTCAAATCAAGATTGGATGCTTTTCTAAATGATCTGCTCCTCTAGGAATTGGTTTGGGGAAGTGCTATGGCCCGTGTTATCCAGGAGGTCAGACTAGATGATCACAATGGTCCCTTCTGGCCTCGGAATCTGTGAATCTAGTGCAAAACGCTACCAGATCAGAAGGCTCCCACTTCCTGAGGGTGTAAATTACCACTCAAATTGTAGGATGACAGTGAATTGGCCCATGGAGAGAAACAGGCAGAGGGGAGGGGGGCTGATTCACCACTGCCTTGTGCACTAGTCCTTTGTACCACTCTGTTTGGTAACGCTTGCTTTGCACCAGTGTAAATGACAGCACAAGGGGCAGGAGAATCGAGCCCAGTCAGTGGTATTGGGCCATCTCAGACAAGATTTTTTTAAACCTCTTATCGGACAGAGACCCAGCTTAAGAAAAAAAAAATCTTTCACCATCTACCAAAAGAAGTGAGATCCTTGGAAAGAAAAGACGAACAACCCTGCTTTCAGATGACTCCCCGATGAAGGATTCTCTACATGAGCCAGACTTGGCAGAGCTGCTGGGGTGGGGGATGGGGGCAAGGGAACTCATGTGCTATTTGTTCAGTGCAAAAGCAGAAAACTCTTGAATTGATTGCAATAACCCAACCTCCTTTCCCCCCAAATCTAGAGATTGGGGGTGGTAGAAATACAGTGCTCCCTTTTCTTATTGAAATGAGGGGTGACTTGGTGGAAGGGGAGCATTGAAAATCGCTTTTCAGCTCCAAGCCTGCAAAGCTGTTTTCCTCCCTCCTTCCCCTTTCTTCCCTTTGAATCAAACCAGATGTCTCTCCCATGAAATGAGATTGCATGAGCTCACGCTGAAGAGAGACAATGCAGAAAGATGCAAGACCCCATTGAGCCACACTACACTGCAGCTTTGGCAGAGGCGACGTCTGCCTCTCTGGCTGGAGGGAATAGTGTGTGTGTGCGGAGGGGGGTAGCCTTGTTACTGAAGCAGGAATTTGCTACTCCGCACTGTATTTTGCATTATTTCCCCTCTCTCTCTCTCAGATCCTTGCAACTAGCTCTCTCTCGCTCTCTCTTTCTTTCTGATTCTGCTGCGGCAGAAGATCTCAGCTTGCAAATGAACTAAGCAGATGAGGGATACTGCACAAGGAAATGTCTCATCCAGTGACTCACAAGGTAAGGTGTTGCTACAGCTTTCTTTGCAACTTTGCCTGGACAGTTTGGGAGTGGGTATTTTGCATCTTTTCCAACCAGCCTCCCTGATCCATGGCAAAAAGTCAGCCGGATGCTGCAACACCATCAGATCAGACAGCCCAGCATGTTTTGTTTTGCTTAAACATATGAAATGATTCTGATTTTTGTTTCAATATTTCATGTTTATGAAGCGATCGGAAAAACCTCAAGAACAAAAAAGCCACCGGGTTATATTTAATGCATCTTGTTTTGGCCATGATTTTAGAATTGTGTAACGTGTATGTATATACATACATATAAACCGACACGCATCACACATACACATTGTATACATAACACATGTGTACTCATGTATGAGACATGAACACTACGTATAATACAGGATAAGTCTATAGGTGCATTTATTTAATATAGATATTCACATACACTCAATCACGCGTACACATGCACACATGATCTATATCAATTACACAAATGCACACATAGACAATGATATATAAAGAGTGAATAAATTATATGTGTATACATAGATATGTACTGTGTATATGTATGCATAATATGTGCATATAGTTGTGTGCATAAAGTGTGTGTGTAAGGTGTGTGAGTGCGTATATATAGTGTGTGGGCATACTTAGTGTGTATATTTTGGGGTAAAGGTGTGTGCATGCACATAATACATATATATAGTTGTGTGAGCATACACACACACTATAGCTTTTGGGGTGAGTGACAGAATATATATCTTTGAGAAACAATGTACTTGTCTTCTAAATTACAGCATTCAAGAATTGTTTTTCACCGGGTCAGAGTTTGATCTCTTTAGAGAGACAGATAGTGATGCCTTGTCTGTAGGTATCACTTCATTTTAGAGAGGCAGTTTCTCTTGCAACCCCCATTTTATGGTCCACCCTATAATTCGGGAACAGAACTGTGACCCCTAAAGCAATGAAAGTGAGGGGGGAGAGTAATTCTGATGTTTATAGGCTGATCTTGCAAATATTGGCTCACTCAGCCTTTACTCAGGCAAATAGCCCCATTAATGTCAGAGGGACAACTTGCAAAGGGCTCTCTTGTTACTTACTCACATGAGTAAGCATTTGTATAATGAAGTGTTTATTTACTCCTTCACATGACACAAGAACTAGGGGTCACCCAATGAAATTAATAGGCAGCAGGTTTAAAACAAACAAAAGGAAGTATTTCTTCATTCAACACACGGTCAACCTGTGGAACTCCTTGTCAGGGGATGTTGTGAAGGTCAACACTATATAGGGGTTCAAAAAAGAGCTAGATAAGTTCATGGAGGATAGGTCCATCAATGGCTATTAGCCAAGATGGGCAGGAATGCAACCCCATGCTCTGAGTGTCCCTAGCCTCTGATTGCCTGGAACTTGGTGTGGACGACAGGGGATGGATCACTGGATGATTGCTTGTTCTGTTCATTCCCTCTGAAGCACCTGGCATTGGCCGCTCTCGGAAGACAGGATACTGGGCTAAATGGACCATTGGTCTGACCCAGTATGGCCATTCTTATGTTTGTAGGAAGGGCTACTATGCTTGAAATCTAAACTGGGATTTGAATACAAATAGGTCACGCCAACACCCAACATGCCTTTGAGTTTGATGGGTGTTCAGAATCCTGATCTGGATTATGGTGGAGCAGCAGCACTGCCATAGTTCTGTTTACTAGTTTACTGTGTAACAGCCAGAGGGGTAGGGGTGCACCTTAACTCTGTATTTCCTGGTTTTCAGAGGTTTAAGCAAAGCTGCATACTTGATGTTCTGGAAGGGCCAGTGGCACTGTCAGTCAAACATTAACTAACTTTTGGGGCAGCGAATTTAGATCCACAATTTGGCCCTGATCCTGCAAGCTGCTCCCTATGGTGGGAATATCTGTGCCCACGTAATGCCCCAGTGACTTCAGTGAGGTCTACCCAGGCAGATGAGATTGTGGGATTGGGATCTGAGGGTACAGCAGCCGGGAGGTGTAATTCCCAGCACGGGTAGACACACCTATGCCACCTCTGCTCGAGCTAGCACCTAAAAATAGCAACGTAGCCCCAGCGACACCTCGGGCTAACTGCCCGAGTACAATCCCACCCAACCACCCAGCTCAAACCACAGCCTGTGCTGCCACAGCCGCTCTGTTACTGTCAGCGGTAGAGCAAATACATCTCCCCATTGGCATTCTGGGAATCACACCTCCCAACTGCTGTGTGCAGACATACCCTTGGTGGTTTGTCCCCTTAACCCGCCCCTCTGCCTCCTCTAGTTGTGCCTGAGCCACACGTAGAGGTTGATCAGTCTACTTAAAGTCTTGGCTAACAGACCTGGGTCTGTCAGCTCAAGCAATAGAGGCTCGTGCTTTAAGAACCAAAGGTCTGAAGCTGAAGCTCAGAGGCCTGAGCCACCTACAGATGCAGAATTACATCCCCACCTATGGTAGCTGATGTTCATACAATTCATTTGGAACATATTGCTCTTAAAACTGTTTGCTTTGTAGCACGGGCTGACAGCAATAGAGATCTGGCAGGGACAGTGCTTTCCAGCCAAGGATCCCAAAGTGCTCGACAAACACTCATTCATTAAGCCCCTGTGTGAGATAAGTAAATATTATCTGTAAAGGCCTTAATTCAAAGCTCAGTGAAGTCCTGGATTCAGGGTGCTGAGCGCTTGGAAACCTGACCCTGAGCTTTTGGGAAAATCTGCCCCATGGTGGCGAAGGGGGGTTGAAATCTAGTCAGTTTTGAACATTGGTGAGTAGCTTCAGGGATTGCACTCAGCTCTGAGTCTCACTGCCAGCTTGTGTGGTTTTACAACTACGTTTTCTTATTTAAAGAACAATGTGTTTCTCTCCCCTGGGTGGAAGACCCACACAAATGGAGGCCCCAATCCTACAATACAGCAGTGGAGGCAGCTGTCCATTTATTTACTGTAGCATCCGGGCAAGCTCACCATCTTTAATATACTTCTCCTCCTGTGAGGGAGGGCAGTGTGGTTATTGCCAGTTTACAGCTGGGGACCTGACGCAGAGAGAGATCGAGGCTTGGATCCTTAAAGCCATTTAAGCCCCTAATTCCCAATGGAAGTTGGGCACCTAAGTATTGATGAGGATCTGAGCCTAATGGAGACTCACTCAGGCAGTCTGTGGCAGAGCTGGGAATTGTACTGTGGCCTCTTAGGTTATGTCTACACTGCAACAAAACACCCCTGGCTGGCCCACATCAGCTGACTCACTGCAGCATGAGCCCAAGTCAGCGACGTGGGCCCACCGTGGGGGTTTGAGTGCAGTGTGGACATACCCTTACGCTGCTGGCCACTAAACTATCCTCCCGCTCTAAGGCTTGCGCTACGCACAGTTTTAATGCCAATGTACCTATTTCCATTAGGGGGGTGATTTTTATGCCAAAATAGCTAAGGGATTAAGGAAAACCCTTAAACCCATCTCAGGTCTCAATGACTTGAAAGAGAATGCAGGTGGGTGTACAGTTTTGACTGCACTAATCCTTGTTTGTGGAATTGGGGTAAAAAAGGAAAACGAAGAGCCAGATTCTGATACCCCTACACACACTGAACAGTAGGTCAGAGTCTGCCCTAGTGCAGTGGTTCTCAACCAAGGGTCCGGGGCCTCCGGGGGCGGGGGGGGGGACGTGAGCAGGTTTCAGGGGGTTCGTCAAAATAAATCAGAGAGCAGGGCCGGCGTTCAACTTGTTGGCTCCAGGGCAGAAAGCTGAAGCCCGAGCCCTGCCGCCCAAGCCTGAGCAACTTAGCTTCGCAGGGCTGCCTGTGGTGTCGGACCCAGGGCCATTGCCCTGCTTGCTACCCTCTGCTGCTGGCCCTGGCTTTTAATCTACTGGATATGCAGAAAAACAGTCGTGGCAAAGGTGGGCCGAGGAGTTTTTATAGCATGTTGCGGGGGGGGTCTCAGAAAGAAACAGGTTGAGAACTCCTTCCTTAGTGGACTGTACAGGAGAAACTGTGAAATTGACTATATGCACAATGCTGTCCAATGGACAAAGTTAAACAGCAACGAAAGAGAAAGATATTTTGTTTAGCCTCTAATCTTGAGTTTTTCTCATAACTAAAGCAGGTGACAAATATTCAGACAGTAGCATGAGCCTTAAATTCATGGCGTCCCTTTAAGTAATTTGGCCCAGGTCACATAGTGAGTCAGTGGCACAGCCAGAAATAGAACCCAGGTGTTGTAGCTGCTCCCAGTTCCTGCAACCTGTAGACCAGTGTTTCTCAAGGACTGGTCCATGGACTGGCACTGGTCCCTGAGATTTCTCTGGCACAGTTAAGGAAGGCAGCAAGCCAGGCTCTGGTATCAGAAAGGTTGAGAAATATTGGTCTTGATAGCAGTTACTTCCTGTTAGTAGTATTCTCATCTGATGCATTGACATACTCATTTATGTATCTGTTTTTTCTTAATTTTTTGCCCCTTGTGGCAGAATAATCTGTATTTAAAAAATCCTTCCTCTGCTCAGATTTAAACTGGGGGAGATGGGTTACCTCCCTTTTCCCATTCCACAGTATCGCACGTAATGCTCTGGATGAAGAAGGATGCTATTACATTTCATTATGTATTATCTCCTTTCGGAAGATGCTTTAATTGTTCCTTTCAGTCAGGGAGGCTGTCGCATGCTTTCTGTTGAGGCTAGTTTTAGTCTCAGGGATTGCAACAAACTACCACTGCTTTCTTGTTATGCGGGGTGCTGTGCAGAAACAGAGCAATGGGATTCGGCTCTCTGACTCGGGGGCTCCTAGGCTGTACGGCAACAGTAAATAATAAATAATATTAATATGAATTACTATTATTTTGTGTTATTAATAGTTAATGTTGATATTGAAATTAAATAATGATTAGTGATTGTTGATTAGTAATTAACAATTACGCCAAAGGGGAGCAGTGGAAGTTACATCTCATGAGACATTTAAAAGCAAATAGAACAACGCCTATAAACATGGTCATCGATGGGGACTGAAGTGGTGGCTGTCAGCACCCACAGAGCCCTATGACTTGAGCTTAAGAGCTTTGCTGGCAGTCACAAAGCAGCAGGTTCTTCTTGCTGGCCCAGCCAGCGTGGGCAACATGATGACATGCGTTTAGGCTGAGATGTTCAAAATCTCCCTCAACCTTGATCCAAAGTGACTGGTTATCTAGGGAGGTGGTGGAATCTCCTTCCTTAAGAGGTTTTTAAGGTTCGACTTGACAAAGCCCAGGCTGGGATGATTTAGTTGGGGATAGGTCCTGCTTTGAGCAGGGGGTTGGACTAGATACCTCCTGAGGTCCCTCTATTCTATGATTCTATGACATTCAGTGTCTCCGGTCCATTCATTCCTCAGCCTCTGTGCTGAGATAGCTAACAAGGAGGACAGCCCACACCTGGTGTGTTGGTGAATCTGGGGATGTGGGCAGTTGTCTGCTAGGAATTAGGCTGAGACCCAGCAAACTCATTTCAGAGAGGCTCCCGATGTGGAGCTGTCAAGTGGTGCCGTAAATGAGGCGAGGTGAAACAGTGGTCCCCAAAATGAGAAAATGCCATTGAGTGCACAGTTCCAGAAACACTGCAACATGACTAAACTCACTGTTTAAGTTAATTTCAGCACCTTAATGTCGAGTTCATTGGTCAGAGCTACCAAAAGACAATGTATTCAAAGATTTTTACTGGCTTTTCATAGGCAAGTTTTGTTTGTTTGTTTTGTTCAGAAATGATGAAGCTGTTTAGCATATGGAAAAAATGGCAAAGATCAACATTGTGCAATATACTAACATGAAATGTTTTCACATCGCATATTCCTAATTGTCAAAATATCTCAGAAGTAATTATAATAGTTTTCTGTATTTTCAATTGATTTTTGCTAACTAAATCAGTCTCACACTCAAGGTTGTGCACCCGTAGCAGTAGATTGCGTGCCCATGGTTTGCACTGAATAGCGGGTAAATAGAAATGTTTGTGAATTCCTAATGTAATGCTTCTCTATTTGTAAGCTTTTGTACATGCAATGTATCATCTAGTCTCCCTAGTAGAAGGTTTCCATTTGTAATTGCCTATGCCTGTAGTATTAGCCTTTGAAATATTCTAGAAACTAGCTTTTTAATTCGACGACACTCATGCACGGGTCAGTATTTAGTGTTAGAAATGACAATACACAGCTTCATATTACGAATATCCAAAAGCTAGGAGAGAACAAAATGGCCTAACAAGAAGTAGTGAAGACAAAGTCCACAAACAAGTCCTCGCTTCTGCACTGAAGGAGGATGAAGAGTATGTTACAGCCCTTACTAACCACACAACAAACCCATCTGGGCTGAAGCACATCCAGAGCTGCTTATCAACATAGCTAGTGGACTGCACGGAACATCAGATGTACAAAAGGCTCTAGTGAAAATAGCAGATGTTGGTGAAGAACAAATGGAGAGGCTTGTGAAAGATGCACCTGATTCTGTTGGGACATGTAGCTCCTTCAGCCCCATCAATAAATCGGGCATCAAAACACTTGCCAACAGAGCCAAGAAGACCAAATTTGAGTCTGGCTAGGGACAATCACAGCAGCCATCAGTCCAGCAATTGTTTTCTGCAGAGCCCCGTCCTTAGCAAGATGCAGAGGTAAAGTTTCAATGGCAACTGTTCTTAGTTGCCCAGTAGGACCTGTACTTGTGTCCCTCTTCCATGCTGATGGAACAGTGAGAAGAACAGACAAAGCTCAATTAGAGCATCAGCTGGAAGCCTAAAGCTGAAGGAATCCAGAGGTAAGAGCATACAACACAGAACCCACACTGTACATCCGAGATGCCATGGCTGTCAAACAAATGACGGCTGGAGACATATTCCATGCATTCGATGAATCGGCTGTTGAGTATTTGAGGCACAGTCTCCGATTTCGCGGCTTGTCACTGATGAGTGGGGAAATGGAAAGCAAATGGGCATGACGTTTCTAGGACATCAGTGGTGATGGGGGCAATTAGCAACACAGGTTGAACTGCTGGGATAGCACAGGAACATAAGAGTTACCATCCCAAATTAGGCCTGGGCTCCGCCTGCCTAGCCCAATAGCCTGGACCCAACAATGGCCAGCACCAGCTGCTGCAGCAGAAGGTGCAAGAGCGCCTTCATCACTGGGACAACCTGCCCTCTGGGGATGCTTCCTCCTGACCCCACCAGCTAGAGGGTGGTTTATGCCCTGAAGCAGGAGGATTTTCAACCCTTCCCAAACTCTTGAGGCCGGATTCTGCATCTCCCTGTGCCTTGTGTAGTCATTTACACCAGTGCAAAGTGGGGGCAGGGTGACAGCGTTTCACACTCGCTTTGCACTGATGTCAGTGACCGTGCGAGGCGCAGGGCAAGGCAGAAGCAGGCCGAGTCGAGTCAAGCCTGTGATAAATCTGGATGTTCTCATTATCCAGATAAATGTCTGATCCCTCCTGACTCCTGCTACTCTCTGGGCTTCAAAGGCGCTGAGCACAGGCAGCAGACACTCTGGCCTTGTGCTCCCCTTTGGATGTGCCATTCTGCCCCAGCATACACATCTCTGCTCTGGATGAGCAGATCTATGGCTGCTGCATTACACTATGTTCTTATTAGCCATTATTATTCCTTCTTTTTGCCAATTCTTAATTATTCATGTAGTTGTTACTATTTAATTGATCACTTTAATTATTGTTTGCCATTTTGTTTCCCTGTATTTGCTTCCCTAGCAATGCAAGGATGCTGGTTAATTTACAGACATAAAACCGACAAGCTCCCTGCTCCACAAAAATGCTTATGATCTAAGCAGATGTGTCATGGGAGTTGAGCTGGCCCTTTAAGACTGCTGAGGCTCAGCTGCTCTGTGTTGAAGGCCAGACCTTCCCCTGTCACAGAGAGATCCCCCCACCCCCTCGTTACACCATCAGGGCATTGCCCAGAGATCCTGGGGTCCACCCTTAAATGGGGATCTGCAGGAGAGGGGAGAGCCATCAGTGGACAAAATCCTGTACCTTTGTATCTGCTTCCCCGCCCCGCACACACCCACACGTGTGGATAACTTTGCTACATTTCAGCCATGCTTCCAGAGCATCCCCTGTGCTGCAGCAGCCCTGGGAGCAGGGAGGGCTCTGTGGACGCGTGCTAGTCAGTGGGGCATGCTAGGGGGTGAAGGTTTTGGTATGTGGCATTTGAAAGGGAATTTTGTTTCAGTTTCAGGTGCGCTGGCTACATGAGACAGCGTGATCTAGCATTCAGCTGGATTGGGTTCTACTCTCTGGTGCGACCATTGCTGCAACACTGTGTCCAGTTCTGTTGCCCACAATTCAGGAAGGATGCTGATAAATTGGAGAGGGGTCAGAGAAGAACCAGGAGACTGATTAAAGGATTAGAAAACAGGCTTTATAGTGGTAGACTCAAAGAGCTCAATCTAACAAAGAGAAGGGTGAGGGCTGACTTGATTACAGTCTATAAATGTCTATCTGGGGAACAAATATTTAATAATGGGCTCTTCAGTCTAGCAGAAGAAGTTTTAACATGATCCAATGACTGGGGGTTGAAGCTAGACAAATTCAGACTGGTAATAAGGTGTCATTTTTTAACGGTGAGTATAATTAATCATTGGAACAATCTGTCAAGGGTCGTGGTGGATTCTCCATCATTGAAACATTTTAAATCAAGATCGGATGGTTTCCCGAAAGATCTGCTCTAGGAATTATTTGCGGAAGTTATCCATGAGGTCAGACAAGATGATCACAACAGTCCCTTTTGGCCTTGGAATCTGTGAATCTCTTCCCACCTACTTCAGGGGAGTGGGATGTAGTGGCTAGAACATGGGCCCCTGGGTTCTGTTCCTGGTTGTGGAAAGCATGGTCTAGCGATTAGAGCAGGCTAGTGGGAACCAGGACTCCTGGGTTCTATTCCTTGTTCTGCCACTGACTTCTTTTGTGACCATGAGTTAATCCTGTCCCCTCTCTGGGCCTCTGTTTCCACACCTGTATAATGGAGATAATCATACCAGCATCCTGGGAGGACAGTAGGCTAAATGCATTAACATATGTAGGGACAGTCTTTTTGTTGTGTGTTTCTACAGCGACTAGCACCATGGGGTCCTGGTCTGTGACTGGGACTCCTGGATGCTACAGTAAGAGAAATAATTAATAATAATAAAAATAACAGTAATAAAGTGCCATGAGATCCTTTAACAAAAGCCACTGCTGTTAATTATTTTATTGTTCATAGTTAGAGAGGGAGCCTTCAAAGCTTTTTAAGAGAGTGTTTCTGTCTCCCTTGCATTTTCTGCTCCATTGCAAAAGGGGAAGACAGGACCCAGGAACAATGCTCAGCGATCTGGAGCATCCAGCAATTCCCGGGACCAGCGATGTTGCTTGACACTGGCTCTGGTACAGAGATCTGCAGCGAGATGGTGCGAGGATGCCTGTTGTGCCCTGGTTGCTCGCATGCAGGGAGAACTCAGATCCTCCTGCTTTTGCTGAAGATGGTACCTGTGGGTCAGACAAGACACCCAGCAGCTGCCAAGACCACAGGTGGGGTCTGCGCTGTGACAGAGCATCAGCTGTTGGCAGGAGAGTTCATGCCAGCTCCGTGGTCCCAGATGGTGGTACAAGTTTTGTATTACAGGTAGGCTCATGGCAGGGCCGGGGGAGGGATGCTTTTCATGAAGGTGTGTGCTGGAAACTGAGCTGTTTTCTGCAGTGCGCATCTGCTGGCGCTCGGAATAGAACCCAAGCTCCTGCTCTATCCCCTCCCACAGCTGGGAATAGAACCCAGGAGTCCTGACTTCCATTGGCCTTGCAAATGAGATTTAGGTTCAGTTTGCCTGTTTACTTCTCTGATTCTGCAATTTATCTGTATTTATAGTTAGAGCTTGAGTCTGCCATCCAAGTCGCATGGGGCCTGATTCTGCGTTGCACTTGGCGTAATCATTTACACCAGTGCAAAGTGAATTTAAAATGCTTAAGCCAAAGAATCTAGGAACGCGACTCATGTCTTGCACCTTCACAGACAGGCTTACCCGGCTGCGGGGTTTGAATTCGAGACAGCTCATTAATACAGTGACTCTGGAGGAGCCTGGGAGGGGCTGGATGGGGCCGGAGCTAGCAAAGGAGCAGAGAAAACAAATCCGCACCTGAAGCAGAAGCTGTGTGTGATCCAAATTGTTCTTAAACGGCGCTGATTCTCATTTACACTAAGGCCCCTTTGCCCCTTTCTGGTAGCACAAAGGGCCCTTAAAGTGGGCATAAAATTACAGTTAAACTTACTGTATGGCCCCTTCATGCTGTCAAAGCAGAATAAAGGGGCCTTAGCAGAGATGAGAATCAGACCCTGTGTCTTTAGAGGGCTGGTGAGCTGGTGGGGCATATACCAGGTGCAATCAGTGAAGGGTTTCCTCAGAGCATAGGAAATCAAAGCAGGTCACCGAGCCGAAATCAATGGAGTAAGAGAAACTGCCCCAACTGGGAGCCAGCCCAGGTCTCCCACCATGGCTGGGAAGCCAGGTGCATCCATGCAAGGGGAAAACGAGTTGTGGTTAACCCATTGTTTTCCAGGGACCTGGCAGTACCCAAGCTGCTCCCTCGCAGTAATTAGCTCTCTCTGGCATGATTGGGAGGAATTAACCAATGCAGTTTTTACTACTACACTGAGTTATAGGCCAGGTGTTGTACAAACACCGAACAAAAGGACAGTCCCTGCCCCAAAGAGCTTACGAGAGACAGTAGATGAATACAGACAGGGGAACACAAGGAGACAGTAGCCAGGAGCTATATATTTGGTAGCGCTGGTCTCTGTAACATTCGCTATACGAAGGCTCATGAGAACCAGGTGGCATTTTGGTGCCCTGGGCAAAATGAGGTGGGGCTTGGAGATCCTTGGACGGGCCAGATAGCAATGGATTTGGATGGGCATCAGCAAAGCTTAGATCCATGATTACTGCTATTAATTATTTGTATTACAGTAGCAGCTCGAGACCTCAGCCAAGAGCAGGGCCTCCATGTGCTGAGTGCTGCACAGCTGCAGACTCTGCCCCTAAAAGCTACAGACAAAGGATGTGGATTAGGCCTTCTGCCATTTGTTTATGGTCACACAAGGAAATCTATGGCGTGAACCTGTCACTTCAGAGTCCCCTCCCTATGGCTTAGCCGCAAGGCCATAGAAACGCAGGGCTTGAAGGGACCTGGGTGAGTCTTCTAGTCCAATAACCTGAACTGAGGCAGGACCAAATATTATCTAGACCGTCCCTGACCGGTGTTTGTCTAACCTGCTCTTAAAAACCTCCAATAAGGGGATCCCACAGCCTCCCTAGGAATTTGTTTTAGTGCTTAACTACCCTGACAGTTCGGAAGTTTTTCTTAGGGTCTAACCTAAATCCCCCTTGCTGTAGTTTAAGCCCACTGCTTCTTGTCCTGTCCTCAGTGGATAAAGAGAACAATTTATCACCCTTGAAAACTGTTATCATGTCTCCCCTCAGTCTTTTCTTCTCCAGACTAAACAACCCCAGTTTTTTCAGTCTTTCCTCATAGGTCATGTTTTCTAGACCTTTTTTTGTTTGTTGTGGCTCTCCCCTGGACTTCCTCAGTTTGGCCACCTCTTTCCTGAAGTGCGGTGCCCAGAGCTGGACACAGTACTCCAGTTGAGGAATGCTGAGTAGAGCGGAAGAATTACTTCTCGTGTCTTGCTTGCAACGCTCCTGCTAATGCAGCTCAGAATGAGGTTCACTTTTTTTTGCATTGTTTTTTTTTACATTGCTGATTCATATTTAGTTTGTGATCCACTGTAACCCCCAGATCCTGTTCTGCAGGACTCCTTCCTAGGCAGTCATTTCCCATGTGATATTTGTGCAACTGATTGTTCCTTCCTAAGTGTGCTACTTTGCTTTTGTCCTTATTGAATTTCATCCTTCCCCTCAATGCAGATGTAGCCTATTACTATATATTATTACAAAGTTATTATTATGAGTGTCCTATAGCAATCCAGCCCCTTTTCACCCAAGGATTAGGGTTACAGGGTTGTAACGCCTAATGGATTAATGTGCGTAAAGCTCATTGGTTGAGATATTAAAGCAGACTAAGTGGTGTAAGATGCATCTATGGGTTTGCAGAGGGGTGGATTCAAGCCACAAAGGAGAGCTGTAATTGCAGCAGCTGATCGAGCAACCCAATCCTGGGCGAGGGGGCTGGGAAAGGAAACTGATGCCCCTGCCTGCCCCCAAATCCTAGATAATTAAAACAAAACCCTGGCATAGAGGATCACTCACAAACAAGACCTGGCACTAATTGGCACCTTTGCTGGCAGCCTCAACGGAGGCCTGGGGCTGAGCAGGCCGTAGAGACTAACTCCTCTCATCTGCCCCCCCATAGAGGGGGTCCCCATGGGGCAGGAGTGAGACATGCTGGCGGGGTGACGTGTTGGGGCAAGCAGCTGCCCGGGCTGTGTGCCTGCTATGTGGGGAAGGAGAAGCCCTTGCTGCCTAGGGCTGTATCAGTGTGGCACCAAGAGCTGGTGTTAAATTCACGAGGGCAAGTGTGCACACTGGGAGAGGGACAAGAGGGGGTGCACACTTGTACGTGGACACACACATATCAGGACGCCAAAGGCAGCCGATGCCGTCGCTCCCTGATGGGGGCGGATTCTCCTTTGCACCAAGGCCCCTCTGCACCATTCTAGAACCACACAGGGGCCTCGGTTACATTTCCACCCCCTCCTTACCTTGCTGGCGTGGTGCACAGGAGCCATATTCAGTGCATTTAAGGCCAGACGGGACCACCCCCCTGTATATCACGGGCATGCCATTTCACCTACTTCCCCCTTTGTCGAGCCCACCAACCCAGGAAAAGCATCTCTTCCAGAAAGGCAGCCAGTCTTGATCTGAAGACTCCAAAAGACGGAGACCCCACTGCTTCCCGTGGTAGTCTGGTCCAGTGGCGAATCACCCTCACTGTACAAGATTTGTGTCCAATTTGAATTCGCCTCAGGCTGCGTCTTTACGGCCAAAGCAGTGTGGGTTTGTCTGGAGATAGCCATCTCGCTGTAACATCCTGGAGTGGAGACAAGGCACGGGTAATTCCTGACGTAGCCAGACAAAACCCCAGGTGATGGTGGGATGGAGGGGATGACCTTGACTAGCTACAGTATAGTTCAAAACAACCTCTGCCTCATCTCCGCTAGGATTGTACATCAGCATCGCTACCTCCATGTCAAACACACACCCTTTTTGTAGGGAAGCCGAAGCCCGGTTTCTGTTAACCCTGCACCGCTTTCTCATGTAGACGAGGGCTTCGATTGGAACGTGGCCTGAGCCGAGCTGTTTCTTTAGCCCTCGGGCTGCGTCTACACTGGAACCATGGGGAGGGGTGTAATTTGCAGCTTGTGGTGACAGACCTGTGCTAGCTTTCGTCCAGCTGGCGTGGCTAGAAATAGCAGTGCGCTTCAGCACAGATGGGCAATGCAAGGGATACGCAGGGTCCCAGGCAGGCTTGGGCAGCCCACGCTGAAGCCTGTGCAGCCATGTGCTCGCTGTTGTTTTTAACGAGCTAGCTAGATCAAAGCTCTCGTGGGTACGGCTACATGAGCGGCGCTCATGCCTCCAGTTGCAGGGTGGATGGGCTTAGCCTAGGCCCCCTCCCCCCCGCGCTCGAGAGCCTCCTCATCACTAATTCATGGTGCTTGCAGCCTGCTCCATTAGGGAGCGAGCTGGTGACCTCCAGCTGCATATTACTGACCTGCCTTCCCCTCCCCTCCCCGGCTTGTTGCTTCCTTTCCTCTCCTAGCTCCATCAGGCTCTCCTTCCCCTCCAGCCAAGGAACTCCCAAGAGTCCTCTTCCCCAGCACGATCCATCCATCTCGGCTTAGTCCTGCCCCTTCCAAGAGGCGCATGTGGCCAGATGTTCGGAACATCTGGATGGACGCCCCCAGGAGCACAGAGAGGAACACATGCCAGTTGCCCTGGTTGAAGGAGACTTGCTAAATCACCACGAGAGGGTCTCACCCGGGCGTACAAATCTGCTCCTACCATAAGCACGATGAAGATTATTGTCAAAATCATACAAGAGGGCCTGATCTGGCAAATAACCCTGCTGAAGTCAGTGAGACTGCAGGATATGAACCCTTGTCCACCCCAGAGCCAGGAGTGGAACCCAGGAGTCCTGACTCCCTATGTGCTCCCACCACTAGATCGCACACTTCTGCTGGACTTAGGAAGAGAACCCAGGAGTCCTGACTCTTAGTCCCCAGTTCTAACCACTAGACCCCCCCAGGTCCCATAGAATTTTGCAGATTTGGCCCAGAAATATATTAAAAGGGCCCGATTCTCAATCTCATTAGGCCCCCCTAGTGGGTGGAAGTGGCCCTCTGAGAATCTTCCTGCACTGGGAGCTTCCCTGGCCGGTGTAAGAGTTCTGTACCCACCCTGCTCCCTGCCCCTGGCATAGGAGCAGGTTGGGGAAAGGCCAGAGCACAATGCACTATGGGAATTCTCGGCTTCTCAAGGCTCATAGGGAAGCAGCGTGTAAGTTAGAGCAGCCCTGAGGCTGCTCTCATGGGTGCTGGGCACGGCCCCAGAATACAGAGAGCACAAAACTAGCTTAATGCGCCCCTTAATCCCTCTATCCCTGCCCCAAGTGCACAAATAGAGTAACTGAGAATCAGTTCCATCCATACAAGGCTGGATCTCAACTGGCATAAACTGGCATCACTTCAGTGGAGTGAGCGTGATTTACATTAGCTAGGAATATGGCCCAAGTCCTAACATCTACCAGCCTAGGATATTTTTTTCTCAGGTTCCCAGTGTGGGGGTGGGGGATGATAAACCATGACTTCCCTCCCCCCCCCACTCCCCAATAAATCTGATCTCCACCAGCTGCTCCGAGTGGAGAAATGCTAACGACAGGTGTTTGAAGGGAACCAGGGACAAAGGCCTTTATTTCCACGTGCAGCCCCCTCGCCTCTCACGCTCCGGGGGGATGCCGGCTGGGGGAGGTTGGGTTCACTGTTTCCTTTGCTCGCTGAGAAGTCAGGTGCATGCAATTATTGTCTAGATGAGTCTCGCCGGGGAGCACGGTGGCGTAATGGTCCCACGGGGACACCCGCCCAGCTCCTCGCAGCACAAAAGCCGCCTTGAGAGCCCGCGCCTCCCCCTGCCACTCAGAGAAGTGGAGAAACACAAAGGAAAGAGGCGGGGAGGGGGTTTGGATGGGAGGGAGAGACCCCCCCGCACCCTTCATGCCCAGCAGCTAATTCCGGCTCCACTTTAAGAGGGATCTCGAATAATAAATGTTGTTGGGGCTGGCTGGAATTTGATTCATTTAAGGACAAAGCAACGGGCCTTCGGATTCTTGGAGAGCTCTCCAAAGGCCCGATCCTCAGCTGGTGAAAACGGGCCACCTGGCCTGAATGACCCCTCGGCTGGTGCAATGCAGTTCTGTCGCCTTCAGCCGCGCTAGGCCCAGCTGGGGAGCCGGCTCTTTTCAGATCTCGCCTGGAAACTGCTCCTCTTGGTCTAGGCTGATGCTGCATTGTGGCCCACACGTTTCACTCAGGAAGTCTCGGGGCGAGAAAGTTTTTCAGGGAACTTGGAGCCACGGTTAAGTGGCTCCTGCTTCCTCATATACTGGTAGCAGGTTACTGCCTTAGAAGCCTCAACTGCTTGCCAATCTGAGAAGGACTGATTTTGAGTCTCGGTTACTCTGTCCGTGCACTTGGGGCAGGGATAGAGGGATTAAGGGGCGCGTTAAGCTAGTTTTGTGCTCTCTGTATTCTGGGGCCGTGCCCAGCACCCAGCATCGGTTAGAGCAGCTTCAGGGCTGCTCTAACTTACACTCTGTCCCGTGGCACCCTATGAGCCTCGAGAAGCCGAGAATTCCCATAGTTCATTGTGCTCTGGCCATCCCCCAACCTACTCCTGTGCCGGGGTGGGGAGCAGGGTGGGTACAGAACTCTTCCCCACCAGCCAGGGAAGCTCCCAGTGCAGGAAGATTCTCAAAGGGCCACTTCCACCCACTAGAGGGGCCTAATGAGATTGAGCATCAGGCCCTTTTAATATATTTCTGGGTCAAATCCGCAAAATTCTGAGGGTCTAGTGGTGAGAACTGGGGACTAAGAGTCAGGACTCCTGAGTTCTCTTCCTGAGTCCCCCAGAAGTGTGTGATCTAGTGGTGGGAGCACACGGGGAGTCAGGTCTTGTGGGGAAGGCTCTGGATTGGCAGCCAGGACACCTGGGTTCACTGCATGACCTTCGGCAAATCGCATAGGACTTGATTCTCATTTACACTGAGGCCGCTTTACACCGCTCCAGCATCAGAAAGGGGCCTTAGTGTCACTGGGAAATGAGGCCTCAGTTTCCCATCTCTAAAATGGGGATAATATATCCATTGTCTTCCCTGTTGGGATTGTGAGTGCTTTGGGGCAGGGACTGTCTCTCGCTATGTGTACAGACAGCGCCGGGCAGGATGTGGCCCTGCTTTCAGTCTCTCTAGGGGCTAAAGCAGGATTAATAGGGCTAGCTGAGGATACTAAGGTCCCATGACAGGCAGGGGAGGGCAGTGGCAGCAGCGGGGAACGTGGCAGGGTGGAGAAGGTTAGGCAAAGCATAGGGCAGATTGTTGTGGATGTCTGTTTTTCCCAGCTCCTCAGAGGACACCACCCTACGTCCCAGCTCTGGCTATAAATCATGTTCTGGTCGGCCTTATGATGGGTGAAGATTGCTGCATCCTCCCAGCTTTGCGCTCCTCTTCCAGCGTGACAGTGCTGGGAGATGCAGCTCACTCTGGCTCGCTCTGGCCTGTGGACTTCTATGGGTTTCTTCCTCACATGTGGCGCCCCTTGGAAAGCAGCCACCCGCCTGGCTGCTCCTCGCACCTGTGGCTTCCAGGACACGTGGTTCTGCTTCTCAGTTCCCCTATTCCTGCGTTTGGGGCTTCCCAGAAGCTAGCAGCAACTGGCACCTCAAGCAGGCTGCATTGCCGCTCCCCTCCGGTGAAGCCAGGGGGACGAGGATGGTGTCCAGGGCAGAGGACAAGGAGTGGGTGCGGGTGCTAATCTGGCTGGGCTGGCTCCCTGATGTGCGTTAACAAAAAGGGGTGGAAGAGGCGGAGTGGACTGTAAGATAACGGGCCCCTTCGCCCTTTACGGCCACCTTCCGTGACGTCCATGCCCCGGCTATTGCAGCCGCTGGTGGGAGTGGGGGACGGGATAGAAAGTTGGTGGTGCCAGGCGGGACAGCAGAGTGGCCAGAGCTGATTCAGCCCATCCCCTTGGCAAGTGTCCCCGCTATGGTGCCCAGACTGCCACTCGACCCACTCCCATCTCCCGCAGACTCCGCCAGGAGGGCGGGTGCCGTCGACGCCTGCCTGGGGGGGGCTCCCTCCCTAGGGCATTTGGGGCCGGGCTGGGCTGAGGAGGGGATGAAATGATGTACAGGTGCCAGGCGGAGGGTGTCGCCGGCCTCCGATCTGCGTGTGAATGGTGCCGCTTTGACGACACTCAAAACCAGATCCCCCCGTTGGCTGCTCTCTCCTGGCTTCGTTACCAGAGAGCCTCCTGGGCTGGAGCCAGCCGCTTGGCACTCCTGGCGCCTGCCAGGTGGTGGTTGGTCCTGCCTGCCTCCCCAGAGATCGTATTTCCTCTCTCGCAGGCCTGGATTCCACCCCACCCCTGCCCAGTGAAAAGGGACACGCCTGATCCCTGTAGAGCAGCCTGCTGCCGCGCTGTCTGCCTGTTAGCTGGCCACATCCAGGTCTCCGTTTGGCTCCCTGCCTTGGGAGCAATGACATCCCGGCGCCAGGGCAAGCCGGGGCACAGGGTGTGGGCAGCTGGCTTGGGGAAGCAGGGAGGACGGGGAGCCCCTTCAGAGACAGGCTGGGGGCACGTTGCCCTGGGGAATCCCCGCTTTGATTTCCGCTCATGGGACCTGATTCTCACTTAACCTCAGGCCCCTTTAGACTGTTCTGGCTGCCCAAAGACGCCTCAGAGTGGGTGGAAAGGGCCACACGAGAATCCCCCCGTCCCCCTCCAGCACAGGTGTGGGGCTGGCCTAAGGACTTTGCACCTGCCTTGCTCCCAGCAGAGGGGGCGGATCAGGTGTGTGGCTGGAATGCAGCTGCGCTCTGAGTCCTGGGTCCCATAGGGAGCAGAGTGTAAGTTAGAGCCACCCTGAGGCTGCACTACTTGACAGCGGGGGCAGAGCCCAGAGTACAAGGATTGCAATGGTGGCTTAAAATGTGCTTCCCTCCTCCACCTCCCATCTCTGTCTGAAGCTCAGGAACAGCGTTAACTGAGAATTAAGTCTGTGGGCTCTGGCTACGACTGTAGTGTCTCCACGCAGCACAGGAACACAGTGGAGCCCTGGGCCCTGGAAACAGCCCCCCTGAGTGTCCCCCATACGCAGGGGCCTTCCTAGCTGGGGTGGAGCTGGCATGAGGGCCCTGGACCCACACTGCTCCCAGACCCCAGTGTAGGGGTGGCCAGAGCACATTGCACTGTGGCTATTCTCTGCTTTCCAGGGCCCGTTGGGAGAATAGCATTAGTTAGAGCAGCCCCGAGGCTGCTCTTACTTACACAGGGAACCAAGCTGGGCTCTAGTTCGCCCCAGAATATGGGGAGTATAAAGACCACCTCAAAGCCTCCTTAACCCCCTCTGTCCCTGTGCCAACTGCAGGGATACTATAACTGAGAATCAGGCCCTGTGGCTCCTTGCCAGCCACCAGCATGAACACGCTCGGGGGTAGCATAGCCCAGCTGCTGCCCCCATGATCCTTCCCAGCACTTGGGAGGGGGGGTCCACAAAGCTGTGGGGATTATCCCCCACTGCTCTGCAAGGAAAGCAAGGCGAGAAACCCTGCTGGGTGGATGCAAATCTGCAGCCCCCTGGGGGAGATGCCAGCTGGACTGAATCAGATGCTGCAGTTGGTCATGAGGGGGCACCACCATCCACTGAAAGGAGGCTGTGTAGCGTGTTTTATGGGGGATCTCTGGGGTTCAAACAAAGGACGCTCCCTTCCCCAACTTTGTCGCGTCCCCCGCACTGCTACAGCCCTAGCCTGCAGCACATTCCATGACTCATGATTTATCACCACACTTTGCTGAGCTAACAAGGAGCAATTTTCCAGGCTTGGCACCGCGCCTATTAAAATGAATATATACGTAGCGGCGTTCGGTGGCCTGCGCTTTCCAAAAAAAATGTCGTGGTGCAGAGCAAAAAGACAGGAGGCTGTGATGTCCTGGGCCCCGGGCCCCAGATCAGCCCTCAAGTCTGAGCCTCCACGGGGTCGATTTGGAAATATGGGCCCTGATACCACACTGAGCGTGGGATAAGCACATGGAGCTGCAGGGCAGTCAGTGAGAAGGCTGGCGTGTCTCTAGGGAAGGGTGAGCCAGTGAGCAGGCCACAGGACCGGCTGCTAGGAACGGTCAGTGACTTCTGTTCCCATATCTGGCTCCTGGGAGCAAGTCCTTCCTTTTTTCGTTGCCTCAGTTTCTCCACCTGTGAAATGAAGATAATACCGACCTGTCTCATGGGGGGATGATGAGGTTAATGAGTTGGGTGGGGTTGGGGGGAATTTCAGACCTATATATGCAGAAGCCCAAATGTTCACAAGTGGGCACTGATTTTTGAGCACCTCAATTTCTGATGTGTGAAAAGGGCCCTGATTCCCTGAGCCACTGCAGTTCCCCTTGACGTCTGATGGTTGTTTTGGATGTTCAGCACCTCTGGACATGGCAGATTCTCTGTCTCTTTTGGTCTTTAAAGTCAAAGCTGGATGTCCTTCCAACGGATACACCATAGCTCAACCAGAAGTTAGGAGCTTGAAGCAAATATATCAGGTGAGGTTCTTTGGCCCGTACTAAGCAGGAGGACAGACTAGATCAGTGGTTTTCAACCTTTTTACATTTGTGGACCCGTAACATTTTTCAAATGGAGGTGCGGATCCCTTTGGACATCTTGAACATAGTCTGCAGATCCTCAAGAGTCCGCGAACCAACCGCTAGACTAGATGATCAGAATGTTCCTTTCTGGCCTCAAAACCTAGGATAATCAGGCTCAAGGTGGGCACCCAGAAATGTGGTACCCAAAGTTAGGAGCCACCCCTGAAAATTTCACTCTGAGTGCCAAAATTCCTGTTGCGCATCTTTCCCGTTATACACTAGGTGGCGCAGTTGCTCACTCTTGTTTGGGTGACCACAACAGTGCTCAGCTTGGTAAAGCAATTGACCAGCTTTGCATCTGGTATATGGGTAGAGACAACGGCTGGTTTTGGAGTGAGGGGTACAGGCCTTCTAAAGGGCGACTGTCCTGGATGACGGAGCCAACAGTAAATGGGCTGCATGTTCAGCTAGTAGCTTTCTAGGCAGCAGCTGACAGCTTGCAGTGACTGCCACCATCTCCTGGGGTAAGGAAGAGGGCACTGGAGTTAATCATACATTGCAGGGACTTAATCTGGTGCCCGAGGGATCTGGCTTTTCCCAGGAACAGGAGGCCTGATTCTCTCCTGACCCTGCTGGAAATCAGGAGTAGCTCGACCGGTGATGGTGCAGCGGCACTTGTGTGGGAGAAGGGAGAGTCACATCTTGTGATTCTGGGAGTGTGAGTCTGTGTGCAGTCATGGCATGGGGGGAGGTGTCTGTGTATATGGCTGTGCATCTGTGCGGGCGCAAGTGTACAACTGCAGCTGGGGGAGATCTGGGTGTATGTGTGATTGTGTGCAGGTGTGCCTGTGTGTGGAGTCAGGAGGTGAGTGTGTGTGTGTGTGCACGACTGTGCAGTAAGGAGTGATCAGAATGTGTGTGCGTGTGGGCATGGGTACACGCCTGTAGACACAGGAGGTCTGGGTGTGTGTCCCTAGGTGTTATTGTGCAGAGATGTCTCCATTTGTGTGCCATTGGCGGTGACAATGGTGCAGTGAGGGAAGGTGGGAGTGGGTGTGTGCATGTGAATCTGTGTAAGTTTGTGGAGGTGAGTGCACAGCCACAGTTGGGGGAGATCTGGGTGTAAGTGTGTGAATGATTGGGTGTGTCTGGGGGTGTGTGTGTGTGCATGTGTGCCTGGGTGTGAGTGTGTGCATGATTGGGTGTGTCCCTGGGTGTGAGTGTATGCATGATCGGGTGTGTGTCTGGGTGTGAGTGTGTGCATGATTGGGTGTCCCTGGGTGTGAGTGTGTGCGTGCAGGCAGCTGGACCCTTGAGTCCGACGGTGTCTGGGTCTCAGTGTATGTGCAGCTGGGGGAGAGGGTGATGCGTTGGGGGGGTGCCTCTCTGCCTGCGTGAAGGTGGATGACTGTCACGTGTGGGCAGGTGGGCCTGCTGCAGTTAAATCCGAGCAGGGTGGGAGGAGAGGATGGAGCAGGAGGGGAGGGTGATGCTCTCGCACATTCCGGCATGCAGCGGGCATGCGAACCCTTTGCTGTGCAGCTGCAGATCCCCGCTGGATTTGGGGTGCGCGTTGGCAGGCTTTTGTACCCTGCTTCCTCGGGTTGGGTAGCCGGGCTGGGCTCGAGGAGTCCAAATGACTTTCCTCCCTTCTGAGCTGCGTCTGCAGGATCAGCAGGCTCATAGCCTGCTGGCTTGGTAAACGATCTCTACCCTGCACACAAAGGACATGCCAGGCCCAGCCCTGCAGGGGGTGCACTTGTGATCCATGAAATGGGACAGCCCCATTAATGAAATCGCTCCAGGCACCTTCCGCAGCAGCGAAGAACAGGGGTGCCCAACCCACGGCCTGCTTCTACACAATATACTAACGGCCGATTCGTTAGCGTTTTGTCGGCGTGTTTACATCATGTTCGTATGCGCAACCAATCTAAACACACACGTAATAAGCAGAACTTAAAATCTACATCTGTGCAGGTGACTTTAAAGCTTATTAAAATGCGTAGGATCTGTTTGGCCCACACAAGGTTGTGGTTAGGTTTATGTGGCTCTCCTGTGTAATAAGGTTGGGCACTGCTGGCTACGAGCTGTATTGTACTCTCCAAACGTGGCTTTATAGAGAGCGTGGGACCAGACAGGGATTTTTGATCCTGTTTTATCAGCACCCCAAAGCTAATGGGTTGCTGAGCTGAGTAGTTCTGGTTTTGGCCCAGCAGTCCTGTTGACCGTACAAGCCCAGCCTGTGCCTTGTAGAGTATATGGACCGTGCACTAGAGATCATCTGGGGGTCGGGACCAAGCATCATAGAGTGCATGGGTGCTGCAGACTATACAGACCACGCGTTACAGAGTATGTGAGTCTATTCAAACTATAGCATGGAGCATATGGACTGTGTATTATTATTTATAATTATTAAGAGTAAATGGTTATTATTTGTATTACTGTAGCATCTAGAGTCCTCAGCTGAGATCAGGGCACTTCTGAGCTAGGCATTGTACATACACACGGTGAGAGAAAGTCTCTGTCCTGAAGAGCTTACAATCTAAACAGAAAAGGCAATCAAAGGCTTGGGGAAAGGAAGGACGGTTATCCCGGGATCGAGGAACTGTGCATTATAGAGAATATGGGTGTATGGGCTGTATAAGCTGTATGGATTGTGCATTACAGATCATACGAATCATGCATTATAGGGTGTATGGACCATGCATTATAGAGTGTATGGGCTGTACAGACTGCCCATCCCCCAAAGCCCCTTTGCACTGCCATCACCTGCACGAGAATGAGGCCCCGCAAGCAGAAGGACAGATGGTTAGTAGCTGTACCTGAAAGCTGCAGGGAGGAGAACCCTGACGCTGCACCCAGTGCTGGATGCTGAAGCAGGGTCCGGTGAGGATGAGTGTTCCTTGGTCCAAGAGACGGTCCCGTGAGGCAGAAGGGCCGCAGGCAGTCCCACCATGATTCCTGATGGTGTAGCAATGATCCAGATCATGGCTTCCCTCCCAGTGGCAACTGACTCCCGGGACGGTCTGCTCCTTGCGCTGCACTCCACGCCCCGGGGTTGGTAGCAGCTCTTCCTCAGCTGTTAAAGCGCACGTGGGTTGGTGGGGAGGAGGAACTGGGACCCAACGCAGGGTGTGACTCCGTTTGCTTCAATGGCCTTGTTTACCCCAGCGCAGAGCTTGGCCTGTGCACTGCACGTTGTCTGCTTTGGCTGTGTTAGCAGGCGTCTAACTAGACAGCGGGGACCAGGTTTGGAAAGGTCGCCTGGCCGAGGCATCTGGAATTCTCTCTTCCTGCTCATTGCCAGGGCTCTAATATAATGATTGAATTAGGGGACGCTCCTGCCTTCCTCTTGTTGTATATGTTACTCTCATTATTTTAACAAGGGGGGGGTCTGTTCCTCAGAGTCTTTCCCCCACTCGTCAGTTTGGCCTCAGTTAATCTCTGCAGCTCCTTGCAATAAAACTGAGATGCTAGAGAGCCTGTTGGATTTTGAAGATCTCCCCAGGATGTGATGGGGATGTAGGTGGTAGGCAACATAGCCACTCCAGTCCATTGGCCCATTCAGCTCAGTGTCCTGCCTCCAGCCTGGCTGGTTGGAATAGACCTTCTGCTCTGCCTAGTCTGGTTGCCCTGATGAGTTTATCTGGATTATTTCAGCCTCCTCTGAAATGCAGCCACTTCTGGGGCAGAACACAACAGCTGTTGTGACAGCGCACAGCGGTGCTGCACGGGGATTGCTCTCCCAACCCAACCCCAACAGGGGTGTTAGACTCAAAGAACAGCCATAGCAAAGCGCACTCTGGCCATGCCCCGGCTCTGCCCCCTACACTGAGAGGCTGGTGCACACCCCATACTGCAGGGCTCCACTTGCTGCAGAGGCTCCTTCAACAGGGTGGAGGAGTCGTCAGGGGGTCATTTCCACCCAATCCGCTGACATCTTTGCTGTCACGGGGGCTTACACTCACAACCAGGCTTAGAAAGTGCCAACAACACATGAGAACAACCCTGACAACAGCAGGCTTTAAAATCTGCACCCAGGGTCCCCCGTGGCTCTCGCTCCGATGGCTCTGTTCTGACTCCTCAAGTCCACTGCTTTCCACTGCTCCTTGTAATGTCCCGGCCCCGCTCCTGTAGTTGAGCCATCCCAGCATGTGCCGTTTGGTCTGGGGCTATTTTTCTCCCCGTTTTGTGTTGCTAAGGTGCAATGTTAAACCCACTGCTGAAAATCACAGCCCTTCCGTGAAAGATGAACTAATAATGGAGATTGAAAAAACACCAGTTGCAGAAACCGCGGGAAAGGAAAATGAATGAAGCACAGCTGCTTACGCACAAGTCTGGAACCGGCTGGAGTGTTTTGGCAACAGGGCTCCGGTGTTGTTAGGTTACAGGGAGCTATGATTCATCTCCAGGCCATGCAGAAGAGGCACTGAAGGAGGGAGTGAGATGACTGCAGTCCAGAACCTGGAAGGATCTGATGCATGAAGCAACTTGTGCCTGCCAGTGAACAAAGGAGGAGAGGGGCAGATTCTCCCTCGCCCTGCACCTCAAAGTGGCTGTGAAATGCTCTCCCTCCCATCTAGCAGGGTTTGACATCTCACCTCTAGCACTTACCTCAACTTGCTAACACATGGGAAAACTAGAAGCTGCTTTGTCTTCACTAGGCTTTTACCATGTGGTAGCTAGCGCATGGTAAGGATACCACCCCTTTTCTAGCAAGAACACATCCAGGGTTAATCCAGTGCAGTATTGACAAGGCCTATAAAGTTGGCAGTCAGTGTCATTCTTCCCATTTTACAGATGGGGAAACTGAGGCACAGAGCAGTGAAGTGACTTCCCAAGGTCACCCAGCAGGCAATGGCAAAGCTGGGAATTGAACCCAGGCCTCCTGAGTCCCAGTCCTTAGGGTCAGGGAGTGTCCACGCATTAATGCAGCTAATTTGGATTAATTTTCCTGAGTGTTACCATGTAGACAAGCCCTTAGTCCTGATCTACACATCAATGTAACTCTCTTTAGCTCAGTGGGAGATGATGTGTTTACACAAATCTGCAGAATTTCCAACCGCGAGAACTCAAAAATCACAAGTCAGGCCCCCCCCCCAAATCATGAGATTATCTTAAAAATCATATATATGTTTTGGGTTCTTTAAAAAGTGAAGTTGACCCAGCTACGTTGCTCAGGAGGGGTGAAAAATCCACACCCCCGAGTGGCCTCTGTAAGCCAATCCACTAACCCCCTGAGTACACAGCATTAGGTAGATGTCAACCGAGCTTCCGCCTCTTGGGGAGGTGGTTACCTACAGTCATAGGAGAAACCCCTCCCATCGCCGCAGTGAGTGGCTGCAGCGTCAGAGCTGAGCTGGCGTTCCGCCATGCCCTTCCCCATGAGGCGACGGAACCAGCACCGGGTGAAGAGCTGTCGGGACTGCCACTCGCCACATCCCCCGAAGAGGTGGGGGACGACCCCGAGCCGCAGGTACATTACGTTGGGAGAGTAGGAAGTAGCCCAGGGGCAGTCGACTGTAGTCTGGTTCTGTCGCTGCCTGAGCACCAGTCAGCGTGTTTCGGGCGGATCCCCGCTGACCCAGTGTTAGAAACTCTGCCACTGTTAGGGCCCTGGGCTGGGACCGGTGGAGGAGGGTGGGCCCGGGTCCACCTACTCCCGGCTGCCAACCCTACCCCTGACGTGGCAACCTTAGGCCAAGAGGCCTGTGTTTGTCTGCCAGAGCCAGGATGCCGGACTGTCTTGTCGTTTGTTGGCTCTGCCCTGCCTGGGGCCAGAGATCATGGACTGTTTGGGGTTCTGCCCTGCCTAAGGGTCTGAGTCTGAAGCTAAGTTCCCTCTAAGCTGCGCGGCCACGCAGCTGCTGATTAAGCCCCGTGCAGGGGATCAGGGCTGCGGCGAGGAGAGGCGCCTTTTCCTGCCAGCCCCGGCATGGACCTTCCCCGGACTTGCCGTGGCTGGGTCAGGGGAGAGGAGCCCCTCCCTGGCCCTGGCCAAAGCCCGCTGGAGCTGCCACAGCTGGGGAAAGACGCCTCTCCCCCGGCCCCAAGCTGCTGCAACGAGAGAGGGGTGAAGGGGGTCCTCTCTCCCGACCGCAGCCCCTTGGCAGCCTACACCCCCAAACCCCTCATCCCCGGCCCCATCCCAGAGCTTTCACCCCTAGCCGGAGCCCTCACCCCCGGCACCCAACCCGCCCTGAGCCCCCTCCTGCACCCCGAGCCCCTCATCCCCAGAGCCTGCACCCCCATCCCGAGCCCTCATCCCCCCCAAACCCCAACCCTCTGCCCCACCCCTGAGCCCCCTCCCACACTCCAAACCCCTGGACCCCACCCCCACCACACGAATTGTGTTATGTGCACCAATATGATGGTGATGTGTCACACATAACAAAATTCATTCCGCACATGGACGTGAAAAATTAGAGGTCTGAAGACTGCTTGGGCTTCTGCCCTGCCTAAGGGCCTGGACTCCTTAAAACTGCAAGACTGTGCAGTCCTGCCTAAGGGCCGCGGCTTTAATCCCCGATAGGGAGCGCGTCCCAGAGACATAGTGACATAGAGTGACCTCCCACTGAGCCCAACCCACTACGGAAGCCTTGTCCAGAGCTTAACTACCCTTAGCGTTAAAAAGCTTTTCCTAATATCTAACCTAAATCTCTGTGGAGTCTGAGTCAGAATCTCCCTTGCTGCATATTAAGCCCATTACTTCTTGTCCTACCTTCAGTGGACATGGAGAACGATCGATCACCATCGTCTTTATAACAGTGCTTAACGCATTTGAAGTCTGTTATCAGGTCCCCCCTTCAGTCTTCTTTTCTCAAGACTAAACATGCCCAGTTTTTTTAACCTCTCCTCAGAGATCAGGTTTTCTAAATCTTTTACCATTTTTGTTGCTCTCCTTTGGATTCTCTCCAAATTGTCCACATCTGTCCTAAAGTGCAGTGCTCAGAACGGGACACAGGACTCCAGCTGAGGCCTCACCAGCGCCGAGGAGAGTGGGACAATTATCTCCCATGTCTTAGGCTTTGTCTGCACTGCAACTTTGTCGGCAAAACTTTTGTCGTTCAGGGATGTTAAAAAAAACACCCTGCCGAACGACAACAATTTTACTGACGAAAAGCGCCGGTGTGAACAGCGCTTTGTCGGCAGGAGCGCTCTCCTGGCGACAAAGCTGCTGCTGCTCGTTGGGGGTGGAAGTTTTTTGTCTCCCGCCGACAAACAGCAGCTACACTGTGCGCCTTTTAGTGGCACGGCTGTAGTGGCACAGCTGTGTCGCTACAAGGTGGGTAGTGCAGACAAAGCCTCACATACGATGCTCCTGTTAATACAACCCAGAATGATACTAGCCTTTTTCACAATGACGTAGCACTGTGGACTCATTCTGTAGTTGTGGAGATTTTTCCTTCCTAAGAGAAGTACTTTGCACTTGTGTTTATTCAGTTTCATCTTGTTGGTTTCAGACCAGTTCTTCAAAGAGGATGGAGCTCGGCTGTTCTCAGTGGTGGCAGACGACAGACCAAGGAATAATGGTCTCAAGTTGCAGTGAGAGAGGTCTAGGTTGGATATCAGGAAACACTATTTCAGTGTTTCTCAAACTGGGCTCGCCGCTTGTGTAGGGAAAGCCCCTGGCGGGCCGGGCTGGTTTGTTAACCTGCCCCGTCCGCAGTTCGGGCCGATCACGTCTCCCACTGGCCACGGTTCACCGCTGCAGGCCAATGGGAGCTGCTGGAAGCGGTGGCCGGTAAGTCCTTCGGCCCATGCCGCTTCCAGCAGCTCCCATTGGCCTGCAGTGGCGAACCGCAGCTAGTGGGAGCCACGATTGTCCGGATCTGCGGATGGGGCAGGTAAACAAACCAGCCCGGCCCGCCAGGGGCTTTCCCTACACAAGCAGCGACCCTAGTTTGAGAAACGCTGCACTATTTCACTAGGAGGGCAGTGAAGCACTGGAACGGGTTACCTAGGGAGGTGGTGGAATCTCCTTCCTTAGAGGTTTTTAAGGCCCAGCTTGACAAAGCCCTGGCTGGGATGATTTCGTTGGGGATTGGTCCTGCTTTGAGCAGGGGGTTGGACTAGATACTTCCTGAGGTCCCTTCCAACCCCGATCTTCTATGATTCTCCAATTTCTCAAGGTTGTATGTGATTCTTTACACCCACCCTTGCCTGCTGTCTTCAGCTGGCATCATACACTGTCCACTAGCAATACTATAGTGTTAATCACAGCTAAGAGGCTTGAGGTTAGCTATGGAGGGTGACTGTCAGCCTGGATGGATAATTTTAATGGACGCCCTTTGCCAGCAGTGGCTAGCTGAGCTCTGAGTGTGGGAGGAATTGATTTGACTCTGCGGTGTCATCTCGAGAGGGGTTTCGCCCGCAGAGTGACGTACAGTCCCCCTGCCACCCACACACATGGGGAGCACACAGAGGGATGCACCGGAAACCATACGCTTCGGGGTTTCCCTCTTGTCACTAAGGAAACCCGCCCAAAGAACAACACAGCTTCGAGCGGCGGCCTCTGAGTCACGGCTGCCTGGGCTGAGTTGGATACAGTCTGCGCTGCCAGACTGCAAAAGCAGCAGCTGTGGCGGAGGCCAGCTCCTGTCTGTGAGCCCTGCCGGGCACCTGCACGTGGGGAACCTGCACAGACGCCTCCTGCAGAACCATTTCTACGGTGGCTTTTACTCCAGAGAACCAGAAAGAAAAGGGCAGGGCCTTGTTCCCATTGACCAGGGGTGGCCAACCCACGGCTCCGGAGCCACATGCGGCTCTTTAGAAGTTAATACGCGGCTCCTTGAATAGGCAGCTGGAGCTACAGGCGCCAACTTTCCAAAGTGCCGGGGGGGAGGGGGTGCTCACTGCTCAACCCCTGGCTCTGCCACAGGCCCTGCCCTCCCCCTCCCCCCAGAGCCTCCTGCACGCCACGAAACAGCTGATCGGGAGGGAGGGGGAGGTGCTGATCGGCGGGGCTGCCGGTGGGAGGGAGCCGCTGGGATCGGTGGGGGGGAGTTGATGGGAGGCTGTTGCTGTATGACTGTGGCTCTTTGGCAATGTACATTGGTAAATTCTGGCTCCTTCTCAGGCTCAAGTCAGCCACCCCTGTCATTGACACTGGGGCCTCTTGACACCCACCTGGAAGCCTAAACGGGCCTCTCACGTCCTGGGTACGTCTACTCTGCAGTCCCGGGGTGTGATTGCGGCTTGCGCAGACCTACCTGAGCTGGCTTTAATGTAGGCAGCTCGGGCACCCATGGCAGGCAAAGTGCTGCAACATGCCTGAGCCGCAGGGCGGAGCGGCCGGTCCAGCTAGGTGAAAGCGGACGTGGGTATGTTTACACGCACTGCAATCACACCCTCGGCCTGAAGTCCAGACATAGCCTAGGGCACCAGATCCGTGTCAAAGGGCTACGAGAAGGAGTGGGCCGGATCCTGTGGTTCCTGCTCAGATAAACTGGCTGTTTGGCCGATGGAAGGGATGAGTCATTATCTGCTGCTAGAGTCCCACCATGGACATCCTAGCACACTGCAGTTCACTGCGACTAGATCCCCGGCTGGTGTAAATCAGCCTCACTTCATTGGAATCAATGGGCCTGATCCCCAGCTGGGGTAAATCGGCATAGCTCCATTGAAGCCAGTGGGCCACACATCACCAGCTGGCATAAATCGGTGTCACTCCACTGGAGCCATTACCCTTGACACCAGCTAAGACTCTGGCCCCAGAGATTCCTGTAGTAAAACGATTTTAAGCAGCTAAAGGACTTTTCCCTGCTGATACTCTTTGGCCTCCCACTTGTGCCCATCTGGGCTGGAGTCCTCCCTCCCGTATCATTCCACTGGGAGGGGACGGGGTTACCCCCTTCCCATGGAGAAGCCTCCCACACATCTGGTGGATTGGCCTGTGGTGCCCCTCCCCCTCCCGACTCCCCTTCCCTGTAAAGACCCCGGGCTCCCTCAGAGAGCCCGCTGGAGGCTCCCGAGGGCCCCGGGGGCAGTGGGGCACCTTGTTTGCATCAAGGAGCTGAGCTCCATTCCACGCCCGGATGTGAGGGTGGGGATCTGCCTCTTGGTTTGGGCCTGGTTTCAGCTCCCCAGTGAATCCAGACTCACTCTGTTGGTCTAAACAGAGTCACTCTGGATTGCCGTTGGTGGAAGTGAGATCAGAACTAAGGTGCCTCCCTACCTGTACCAGCCCTTGGGCTAAACCCTGCCTCCCGTTGACACCAATGGGGAGTACTCTCATTCAACAGGGCCAGGATTTGGCCTGTAAAGCAGGACAGGCTTTACCCATCTGCAGGTTAACGTTGTGTTTCCTGCAGGCACTTACATCTCCACCCACAATTGCCAGGGGAAGGCCGAGTACCATTAACATCCTGGATGGGTTCCAGCTCCATCCTGCACAAACATTTCCCCCAGAACCTCTCCACTTGGGCTGGTAGGAAATTGATAAGCCGCTGCCTGGTGACTCAGCCGGGAATGTCTCTGGCCTGGGACGGCAGGGCGGCAGCGCCAGATCCTGCCCATAATGTCTGGTGAAAGAGCCAGCTGCTGTGTAAATTAAAATGGTCACACAAGGGGTTTGAGCACCAGGGTAAGAGCTTGCACGTTTCACATTTGCTTGTCACACGTGCATGCTCTGATCTGCATCTTTGGCTGTGCCCGTTGCCCCAGCGGGCTCTGGGATGCAGAGACATCATTTCCTACATAAACTGCCTGCAGGCCACCAAACAGCCAGCGTAGGAGGAGTCGGCTGACCCAGGGTGGATTCAGACTCGTGACCTGGAGGTGAAAGAGTCCAAAGCCCGTTACCTCTGCTTAGGAATGATGAGAAATATACAAGGAGCCAACACTTTAATACACACACCAAGCATCACCAGCCTGAGGCATCCACCGAGCCTGGTGCCTTTGATAGTGGGCCAGATTCTCAGCTCCCCCATCCCGGCCTTGGGAGCAGGGATGGAGGGGGCAAAGAGAAGGCAGCCTTGAGCCACCTTAGCACTTCCAGGATTCTGTGGCCCTGCAACCTGGTCCTCAGTCTAAGTTAGAGCAGCCTCAGGGCTGCTCTGACACACTCTGAGACCATGGGCTCCTGGTGAGCAGAGACTAGCCAGAGTGCTCCAGCTGTACCCCTGCCCCGATCCATGCTCTGCACCAGGCTCTAGGAGCAGAGCTGGGGTAAGGCCCTTTTGCCAGCTCCACCCCTGCTTCGTGGGGGCCTAGGAGGCAGTTTCCACCTACTTTAAGGCAGCACAAAGGATCGTGCGACTGAGTGTGGATGGCACATCGTCTCCCTGGTGACGTGACTTTGCCCCCTCCTCTCTTCTCCATGATCTGTAATTTAGGGGGGAACCATGTGCCTCTACCAGAACTGCCCAGAAACTGCAGCGCTGCCGCTCCGGCACGGAGATGAAAGGGCGGGGGCCTCTGCTAGAAAGGAGCAGTGCCAGGTCTCCCCCTCCCCCTCCCCCCGGCTCACAAGCCTTTCCAAGAATTGTCAGCTTGGGAGGAGTGGGGAAGCTCTCCGCTCGCAACCATCGTGCAGAAAATGGTGCCGGCAGAAGCTCCTCGGGGACGGCCAGGCTGTATCAGAACATGTTGTCTTTCCCAGCAGTTAAAGGGGCGCGTCGATGTGTTTGGGGGGATCTTTATTAAAGGGCTGGAATAAAACCTTGGATCGGGCACTCCCCCAAAGCTGGCCACTTCTGCACTGGGGAAAAAGCATCATGTAAAAGAATGGGTCAACAAACGAGGCATTCAGCATTGGTTCGCCTGGGACAAGCCGTGTTTAAAGCCCTGTTAGCTAGTAGCATAAAGGGCCCTGATAGTGGGTTGAGGTGGCCCCCTGGGAATTTCCCTCCATGCAGGGTAAAACTGGATGAAGGGCCCAGCCCCCACTGTAGGGGGCAGACTAGGGGTGTGGCCAGAACACACTGGACCGTGTGTATTCGCAGCTTTCCATTGTACAGGAAGCGGAGTGCAAGTTAGAGCAACCCTGGGGCTGCTGACGACATATATATGTATAGACAGGCACTCGCTAGCTTGGGTACTGGAGAGGTGAAGCTGCAGCTTCTGAAGCCTCTGCTGCTATCTGTGCTGGCACGGCTACCCTGCTCCAGGACCTGAGCTACTAGCTAGATCAAAGCCAGCTCCTGTATTGTCTCCACATGCTGCGATCAAAGCCTGCAGCGTGCAGCATAAATGTGGCCTGAGAATCAGCCCTTTAGGGGCTCAGTTTATCTACAGGAAGCCAACGTTGTTCCCAGAAAAACCTCTGAGGCTGGCATTTCGTGTGGCATGTCCTGGGCTGGGGGGGGCAGGGGAGGTGCCTGCTTCCCTTTGCGCCCTCCCCCATGCACAGATCCAGAGCCAGCTCATTGTGTTTGAATTTCCCTGAGCTCTCCGAATTTGCTACCTTGGCAGCCACAGAGGAAAAAAATGTACATTGAAATTTGGACTTAACCCCAACCCACCGGCATTCCTGGCGTGGGGAGGGAGGAGGGAGTTTGGCTTGGTTAGGTTTCTTCGCCAGGAAGCTGGATTAAGTGAAACAAGGTGGTGTTGGGGGGAGGGTGGGCGGTGCTGGGCATGATTGGTTCCCTATGTGCATCCCCCCGGCACTGGCGCCACTGGTACGAATTAGTCATGACCCCTTAGGGCTGTAGCCTGGGCTATTGGTTTTCTGAGCTGGGGCCTGATCCAACAGCTGTTAAATATAATAACAACGAGGAGTCCAGTGGCACCTTAAAGACTAACAGATTTATTGGGCATAAGCTTTCTTGGGTAAAAAGAACACTTTTTCAGATGCACAAAGAAGTGGGGTTTTTACCCACAACGGTTTATGCCCAAATAAATCTGTTAGTCTTTAAGGTGCCACTGGACTCCCCGTTGTTTTTGTGGATCCAGACTAACGCGGCTGCCCCTCTGATCCTTGTTAAAGATAATGGCGTCTCATGGACACCGAAGGGGAAGAGAGAAGAGAGGCCGTTGGCTCAGGACGGAAGCAGGGAAGATTTGTGGACCCCACGTGGCTGGCTGCCTTGGGGTCTGGGATTGGCGCTCCAAGGCAAGAGGTTCAGCAGATTTTCCTTTAAAAAGATCTCCCTGCTCCGCTGGACAGGAGGCGAGGGAGATCCAAGGATGGGGTGTGTTTTCCATTACATGGCCTGGAACGGCCTGTATCCCTGGGGCTTGGCCACGCTTCCCTGGCACCAGCACGCGTGTGCTTTATGAGAACACAGCCTGGATGGCATGTCCACTAGAGCAAAAGTCTCTGATCCCAGCCCCTTTACCTGTACATGCACTGACTCTGCCCCTTAATCTGTGGGATCCCTACACTGAGATCCCTACTCCTGTATCTATAGCGTCCTTTATCTATAGTGTCCCTGCATTCCAATCCCTGCCCCTTCATCTATAGGGTACATGCACCATGATCCCTGCCCCTTTATGCATAGGGTCCCTGCAAGCTGCTCCCTGCCCCAGGATCTAGAAATGGAGATGAGAGAAGCTCCTTCGGCTCCAGGTGCAGTTATGCAGATGCCGCATTCCCAAGCTCTGCTCCTGCTTGTTGCTCTAATTCCCTTTAATTGCGCTCAGCTGTTTCAACCTGTTTGCTTGGAAGGTTTCTCTCCTCTGCAGAGTTCTGATCTGTGACCCTCCTCCCACCACACAAACAGAGCGCGGACCTGCCTGTAACCTGGGCACTTATTCCGTGCCCCCACCCCCGTCATATCTACGCAGGGAAAAACTCCACCTGCTCCTGCATCTGTGTGACCCACCCCCATGGGCAGAGGCCCCCACAGAATGGTGCCATTGCTGGCCCGTGTTACTGCTCCTCCTGCTCAAAGGGCTCCATGAGGGAGAGTCACAATCTGGAGACGATGCTTAGGAGGGGCTGATTCATGTATGAACAATCTCTGGGGCCTCTGGGTCAAGTTGACTCCTCCTCCATGCAAGTTATTCCATATGGAAACAACCAGAGTTTGGCTTCATCGGGTTGTTGGTTTGTGGGAGGGACAGGGCTTGTTTTTTTGTTTGGTGGTTGTTTTTCTGATTTCTTTTGCCTCTGTAGCTGCAAGAACAGCAGTTATTTTTGGTAGGTGCTACCAAAACAGGTGTTTTAGTTTGTGGTGACAGTGGACTGCATTGGTCCCTGGGAAATCATCTTTGCTAGCTCACTGCTGCTACAGGGACAGCTGTTATTGTCGTGAGGTTCTGCTACAGTTGTTGTTGTGGTGGGTTTTTCCTTTTCCTTCTTGAATCTTTAGGCCGAGATTTTCAAGGATGCTGAGGGGATTTGGACGCTCAGTTCCCTAAATCTCAGCCTTGCAATGGAGAGGCTGTTCTCATGATGTTATCCAGGCAAACCCAAATGTGGAGGGTTTATAATGCCTGCCACTGCTCCGGGAGAGCGAGCGCTCTCTTCTGCCAGCTGGTAGGAATGCAAAAGGCACAGTGAAAAAGAACAGCTGCTAGGACAGAAAGCAAACAGCTGCGTCTGCATTCCCTCCCCCGCCACTCACCTTTTCTTGGTAAGGCCTCTGCCACGAAGCCCCGTCTTCCACTGGCTCTCCATCAAAGCCCTAGGTTGCCTTGGTTATACTGTAATAAATCCATGGCCACTCAGAACTTGGAGGAGTTAGAACTCAGCTCTTCTTGCTCCCATTAGGGCTAGAGGAGAATCCCCGTTAACTGTTAGCGTATAGGGTCTATGATATACAGCTGAACCTGACTAATTCCATGCTGTAGAAGGCAGTGGTCTCTCTTTCTCTCAAGCAAGTACCCCCCTCCACACAGACAAACAGTCAGTTCATTGCAATATTTTCCCTTCCACTGAAGGATCTCAAAGCACTTCACAAGAGTTGATGAATTCAGCTGGTGAAGTAGGTAGGGATTTATGAGGGGTGGGAAGAATTGGGGGAACCAGGTGACTGTGGATCAAGACACCTTCAAACAAGGGCACAAACATGTCTGTTGTAGCCTGTGCTGGTGATGGAGGAGCCTGGCCTGTGACCCAGCTGCTTCCTTTCTCTGAGCCTCAGGGATTGTGTACACTCGAGAGTTAATCCAGATTAAGATAGGGTGTGAATTTAAAGTGTAATAGCTATTCCTGATTAACTCTGCGTGTGGACAGTCTTATTCCGGAGTAAGAGTGCCTTGTTCTGGTTTAGCTTAACCCATGAAGCTGAATCCACCTGACATAGCCACTCCTGAATAAACCCATGTGTAGACAAGCCCTGAGAGAGAAATGCCAAGTGTTATCAGATCAGTATCAACCGTGGAATTGAAGGAGGATCCACAGCACCAGGGAGGTGAGACCGATAGAGGAATAGATGCTCCTAGTTCTGAGAGAGGAGGTTCCACCACAAAGTTATTTAATGATCAGCGTGGGCCGTACCCTGGCCAGCTCCATGGCTCCATTCTCGAGGGGGGAGAATGAAGGGCAGGTCGGAGGGGGAAAGGAGTGGGGACACGGGACCGTAATGGGGCACAGATCCAGCTGCTGCTGGCTAGACCCTCTGGATTAGCTGCTTCTCACAGACAGGAAAAGGGGGTGGGACACTTGGAATAGGGTTGTCGTGTCTCTGGAAAAAAGAGAAATTGTTCCCTGCTGAATGTTACAGGAAAGCATGTTGTGTGGGGCAAAGATCAGCGTGCGGAGCCCTTCTGGGGAAAGGGGCAGGGCTCAGAGTGCTGGGATCCTATGGATAAGGCGGCAGGGAACAGTACACAGGGATCCTATAGCTAATGGGGGCGGGGGCAGAGGGCAAGGTTCCTAAAGCTAAAGGGGTTATAAAGATAGATAAAGAGATAAAGTGGCAGGGATCCGAGTGCAGAGACCCTATAGATAAAGAGGTGAGGCCCTGTAGGCAGAGATCAGAGGGCAGCACAGTATTGATAAAGGGAATCTGGAAATCTGGGCATAGGGATCCTACTGAGAAAGGGACAGGGAGGCCGCATGCTGGCTGGTAAGGACTAGGGATGCTTGTGCTCTTAGGGGATGTCTACACTGCAGTTAGACCGGTGGCTGGCCCCTGCCAGCTGACTCGGCTCTCCAGCTTAGGGGCTGGTTAATTGCCTTGTAGAGGTTCCTGCTTGGGCTGCAGCCTGAGCTCTGGGACCCTCCCATCTCACAGCCCAAGCCTGGATGTCCACACTGCCCTGAATGTCTAAGCAGCCTCTTAGCCCAAACCCTGCAAGCCGGAGCCAGTAGGTGCAGGCCAGCCGTGGATTTGTAATTGCAGTGTAGACACACCCTGTTTAGGGCTCCTGTTCTGATCCCTCCTGGGGCAGCAGTGACTCCTATGGGGTCGCTTCTTAGCAAGGGGTGGCTGGCCAAAAGCTCACTCTCAATGGACAGGCCGCTGCCACTGACCCCGTCCTCCACGGTCAGCTCTCAGCAGAGAGGCCAAAGACTAAATGGAGCATGGAGACCAGAGCAGGGATGGGTGCTGGGGGAAGCTTGCTCTGTGCCTGCTCTTTGCTGTTAGAACAGCAGCTCCTCGCGACCCCGTGGAGCTGGGCGCTGGACAGACACAGGCCTGCCCCAAAGGGCTTAGACAAGGCAGACAAATGGACTATTACTGTGCAGCTGGGAAACTGAGTCACAGAGCCATCAACGCTCAGATTGTCAAAGGTATTTAGGCACCTAACTCCCAAGCACGGATTTGGGCCTGAGTGATTTGCCCAAGGTCAGCCAGGGAGTCTGTGGCAGAGCAGGAAAGTGACCCCAGGTCTGCTGAGCTCCAGCTAGCACCTCAACTTCAAGAGCAACGGTCCTGCCATCTGGGTCGATCTAGCATCTTTCCCCAGCATGCGCAGTGTGTTTCTGCCTCTGTGCCTTAACCCTTCGGCCGCTGCTCGCAGCTAGCACGCTGGCTCTTGGTTTGCTCCGCCGGCGAGTTCTGTGCTTGGCTCGGGTGGCTGCTACTTTAATTGGATTCCTTGTCGAATTAGCAAAGGTCTCGCTGTCACGTTCTCACTTCCGCTAGCACGAGTATCTCCAAGCGGGTGCGTAGACAGCCGCCCGGGCGGCTGCTGGCTGGAAGTTTCAGCTCTCTCTCAATAAATACGACTGGTAAATCTATTAATTTCACAGTGCTAATTGATGTATTGCTGTAATTACCTTTTATAACAAGGCAATTAAGCCCTAGTAAAGATTATTAGCTAATTAAAGCTCCTATATACACGCACGCACACGCACACACACACACAACCCCCTTATGTTCACAAGTTGTTAGCAGTTAGAATGACAAGTCCACCAAAGCAAGGTGAAGAATGCACTGGTCACCACGGCACCTATCATCAGCACAGCCGTGACACTGGTCTGGAGAACATGACCTACGAAGGAGGCTGAAAGAACTGGGTTTGTTTAGTTTGGAAAAGGGAAGACTGAGAGGGGACATGAGAGCAGTTCTCAGGTATCTGAAAGGTGTCATCAGGAGGAGGGAGAAAACTTGTTCACCTTCGCCTCTAAGGATAGAACAAGAAGCAATGGGCTGAAACTGCAGCCAGGGAGGTTTAGGTGGGACATTAGGAAAAAGTTCCTAACTGTCAGGGTGGTTAAACACTGGAATAAATTGCCTAGGGAGGCTGTGGAATCTCCATCTCTGGAGATAGTTAAGAGTAGGTTAGAGAAATGTCTATCCGGGATGGTCTAGGCAGCATTTGGTCCTGCCATGAGGGCAGGGGACTGGACTCGATGACCTCGCGAGGTCCACTCCCTTCCAGTCCTAGAGTCTGTGAATTGTGGGTAAGGCACTGGACAGGGACGCGGGAGGTCTAGGTTAAATTTCTGGCTGTGCCACATACTGTGTGATCTTTTTCAGTTCTCCTTCTGTGTACGGTGGTTAATAATATTCAGTTTGTCTGCCCTGCCTGGTTAGATTATAAGCGCTTCTGGAGAAGGAGTGTCTCTTACCAGGGGCTTCTCTATATGAACAGTAAGTTCACGGCCAGCCGGGGTGTAAATCTAACCTGGCGCATGCTCACTGTCTGCGTGGACCCCGCTGCTGCTCACTAAAAGCTCTGCGGTGCATTTTGATCTGCCCCATGGTGAAGCAGGAGCAGATTAAAGCGCACTAGGGAGCTGTTAGTGCATGGCAGTAGGGTCCACACAGACACTTAGCGTGTGGCAGGCTAGCACTGGGTAGATTTACACCCCGGCTTGCCGTGAACTAAGTGTTCATATGGACAAGTCTTGTGTGTATGTACAGCTCCTAGCGCAACAGGGCTCTGATGCGTGTGGGGCCTTTTAGGTGCTACTGTTAGCCGTGGTATGAGACTGGGGTGGGGGTGAAAGGTGTAACTGGGGGAGGGGGCAGTGATCAGAGTTTTGGATCCTGGCTTTTACTGTGACCGTGTAGGGTGGCTTGTCCTACTCTGCAGTGAAAGGCAGTAAAGTGGGAATGGCCAACCTCGTTCTACCTTCGCTGCCACCAGTCTCCTGCTCTGGATCCAAACTGCTCTGTCAAATCTCCCACAGGCCGTGGTTACCTGAGGCCATTAGCTCATTCCTGGATTCACCCACCCACTGGAACAGGCACCAGCTTTGGCTGATACTTCCCAGCGCTGGGTGTTGCTGGAATGACGCCCGCGATGGCCACTGGGCTGGGGGATACAGCTGGATGGAAGCCAATGGAAAATGTCAAGACAACAAACACTCCCAGGGGGTCCCACCCCACTGACTCCAGGGCGGCGGTGATCCCTTGGGAGCCTGTGATATAGGGGGGCTGTCGCAAACGTTCAGCTTACACGCTGAGCCAGCAGTGGGGTCGGCCAGGGAGTCATCTCCGAGGCCAGGGTCTTCCTCCTCAGCTCCCCATCCCAGCAGGAAGAGGAAGCACCTCAGCTAAATCGGTCCCTTCTGTCAGCCTCCCCCAGCCCTGGGACACTCGGGTCCTCCACGTTGCAGGAGCTTTGGTTTTGTGCCTGGATTAAATGCAAAGACCCCGGTGGGAGGGTTGGCTCCAGTGCTTAATCTGTAATGAAAGAGCTGCTGAGACTCCAGCAATTAGTTGCCGGGGCTCAAGCAATATTTTTACATTCATAACTGACGCGGCAAGGCCAGCGGTGCCGGGGCTATGAACTGCCGAGCCTAGAGGTGCCGGGGCTCAGCCCTGGCACAAATTAAGCACTGGTTGGCTCCCCGGAAGAGCAACGGTTGACGGAGCATATTCCTGCCCTGTAGACGGTGCAGAACACTGGAGCGCAGAGGGGAAAAATCCCAGGCTCTTTCAGCAGAGAAGCCCTGGGGCCTGGGTGTGGCTGCTTTTGAAATGGCAGCATGATCTCTGGGGCCGGGCGCGAGGGAGGCCTGCACGTTACAGGGAAAGAGCTGCCTAGCCTGGGATCCAGTTCGTTCTTTCTCCTTTTGCTTTGTGCCCATTGAAGCTGGAGATGAGTCCGGCCTGCCCACAGGCTGGGGATTAAACAATGGGATTCTTGGACAGAATGACAAAAATTAGGCATTTCACCCGAAAACCCAGGGTGGGTCATTCAGTAGGGGGCACTGCCCCCTCAGAGTCACTGCTGATCCCAATACGCCAGCAGGGGGTTAGGGAGCTGTGCTGCAGGGAGCGAGGTGGGTAGCTTTGCAAGGGGTGCTCTCCCCACTGAGTCAGTGCTGACCCCAATACCCCAGCGCGGTGCTGGGAAGACTGCGCTGCAGGGAGCGGGTTGAACGACTCCATGAGGGGCGCTCCCCTCCGAATCCGCGCTGACCCCGTGTCTCAGCACAGTGTCTGAGGTTCCATAGCGCAGGTTAGCAATTCAGCAGGAGGCGCTCTGGACCCTTTCTGGGAAAAAGTAATTCATTTCCTCTCCTCACTGAACAACCACCATCAAATTGTGTTGCATCGCTGTTTGCTGTGCTGCACCCCAGAGGCAGCTGCATTTCAGTGCTGGGTGAGTGAGGAATGCGGGGCAATTTTTAGAAATGCTCAGCTCCGGGGAGCCCCCGCAGTCAGGCTGATCAGCCATCAAAAAGCCCTTTGGGATGAAAAGCGAGTTATAAATGGCAAAAGGCTATTAATACCATGGAAATGACTTGTTTTCCTTCTGAGTCACCAGGGTTTGGCTGGGAACAGCTCTTTGAGAGGCCTCTTTAGAAGAGGGGGAAAGAGTTTGAAAGCAAGATCCAGCGTTAATCTCCCCCCTCGGACTATTTCACACACCCAGCTCCCCTGCTCTCCCTGCTCCAGTTCTGCTTTAAAAGCTAGAAGGGCAGGAACAAAACCCTCCTTCCCTAGCCCCACAGGAGTTTGGAAACAGTTGCAGGCTCAGTGGAGTTATGTAGGTTTATGTAGGTCTCTCTCTGTTTAGAGGCGAGGGGCTGGTTTGCCTGGTGCTGGAGGAGCTGGCCGGGCAGGGGAGAGGAGGGGTGGAGAAAGGAGCTTGTCCTCATGTCCCCGGGAACGTGATGCATGTGATCCACCCTGCCTCATCTGCTTCAGATTACCCACCGCGTACAACTCCTGCATTATATGAACGATAAAAGCGTCGTTCCCCGCCCGCCTCCCCAGCTCTGGAGCACTCGGTTCACTGCTCGTAAAGAGCCAGGGCCCCGCTCCGCTCTTGTTTTGCAATCGATGCTTTGCTAATGAAAGCCTGGTCCCAGATGTAACTTTCCCATGTAGACAAGTCCTGGAGGTTTACCCTTACCCGCTGTGTGCCTCAGTTTCCGCACCTATAACATGAGGACGATAGCCCTGCCCTGCCTCCCTGGAGTGTTGTGTGTCTCAATATGTTCAAGTTGGGATGGGGCCCAGATACTACGGTGATGAGAACTTTATAGGATCCTTAGCTAGAAGCGCCAGTGCCGTGCTCTCCCATCGCCAGACCATCTTGGCTGCGAGGTCAGACAGAATCACCCGCAAAGCAGCTGGGCTGCCACTGGCCACTCGGACTCTGATACCAGTAGAGGATTCTCTTATATTTGCTAGATAAGCAGCGTTGCCTAGTGGATTCAGCACTGGATTGGAACTCAGGAGACCTGAATCCTGTTCCTGGCTTGTCACTGGCCTGCTGGGTGACCCTGGATAAATTACTCTCCACTTCTGTGCCTCGGTTTCCCCATCTGTACAGTGGGGATAATGATACTGGCCTCCTCTGCAATGTGCTTTGAGATCTACTGATGGAGAGAGCTAGAGTGTTATTTGAATGAAAAGGCTGCTCCTGGTAGCTGGGCGTGGCCTTTTCTTTTATAGCATCAGCTGTAGAGGGTCTCTGTGCCTCAGTTTACCCACTCACAACATAGGGATAATAATACTGTCCTTACTCCATGGGATGTTTTGAACCTAAATGAATTTGTGTCTCCAGAGAGCTGTGAAATCTTTGGCTGAGCGGTGATATACAATGGCCAAGCAGGAGTAGAATTTTCTCTCTCAATTCCCTCCCCATTTAGGAAAACAACAAAATGACAGCTCTGGGATGAAGAGCAAACCTCTAACATCCGATAATACTTCATAGCCTTGGCAGGGCACTGACTTCTTGACAGGGCCTCCCAGAGCCCCGCCCTCCCGAAGCGAGCAGGGGCCGCTTTCAGCCAGGGGAGCATTTCCTTGAGCCGCAGGGGAATCCGATCCAAAATAAACCAGCCCTGAGCTGGCAGAGAGCCGCGTCTGCTAGTTAAAAGTGCTGCCGGGTCATCGGTAACAATGGGGCCGGGGCTGCTGGGATCCCAGCCCAGGGAGCAGGGAAGTCGGCTCAGGGAAGGAAAGAAAGAGCTGTCACGAAGGCGGGTTGATCCCACAGCTGCTGTGGGGGAGCTGCATGCAAGGGGCAGCTGCGTGGCACTCTCCATGAGGGGGACACTCAGTGACGCCAAGGCCACCATGGCAGCCCAAAGGGGTGGAAATGGCCCCCTGATTCCCTGGCCGCTGTGGAGCTGGGCCACCCGGCTCCCAGCTCCAGTGTAAGGGACAGACTGGGCGTGGCCAGAGGGCACCGCACTCTGGCTATTCTCTGCTTCCCATAGGGACCAGAGTGTCAATTAGAGCAGCCTCAGGGCTGCTCTAACTGACATGAGGCCAGGCCCAAGATGTGGGGCTATGATGCTGCATCTCAGGAGTGCAGCCCCTTCCGGCTGCTCCCGCACATCCTGCCTCCAAGGGCTGTGTAGACACAGGATGGGACACAAGGGGCAGATTCAATGGGGGCTCAGGGCCCCACATAGGATCAACCCCCCCCCCATTGGGAGAAGGTCCCATTGCACCTCACTCCACCCAGCCACACATCCTGCCTGGAGGGGCAAGTGCACGCAGTGGTTCAAGGAAGCTCTGTCAGAGGCAGATGCCAGAGCAGGGCACGTGGCCTTGTGCTGGGCGTGAAGGGAGAGGTGTATGAGAGAGAGAAGAAAGAAAGACAGGATTGCAAAAAGGGAGAAAATGGAAGGAAGGACGGGGATAAGGGGAAAAGAAGTGAGAGAGAGAAGGAAAGAAGGAGAAAGGGAAGGAGAATAAAAAACATGAAGTAAAGAGAAAAAGAAAGAATAGAAGAAAGAAAGAAAAAATGGAAGAAGGAAAGAATGAAGTGAAGGCAGGAAAAAAGAGTGAGTGAAGAAGGGGAAAAAGAATACAAGAGAAAGACAGGAAGCAAAGAGAAGTGTGAGGGAGGAGGAAAGAACGTGGTAGTGTCCGGGAGAGAGGGAGCGCTGGGCTCTGGGGAGGCTGTTTATGGTCCAGCTGGCGCGCTAGCAGCCCTGTTTGTGCATTCGCTCTTCCTTTCTGCTGCAGGAGCTGACAGAATGAAATTGTCCTGAAGCCACGGAGCTAGACACAGCATCGCAGGCTCCTGCCCCAGCGTGTTGGGGGAGCTTTTGAGCTCCTCGAGGGGTCATTTACACCAGCACACAGGCAACGGGCCAGCTTCCCATTACACTCAGGCCTGTTGACACTGCATTGGCTGTGGTTAGCTCCTGGAAAATGGGTGGCCATGGCACTTATGTCCACTCTAAGGCCTGTTTACGCTGCCAGGGTAAGTGAGAATCTGACCCACTGGGTATAAAAGGCTGTTTAACCAGGATGAGAGCATTTTGCAGCCGCTTTGCACTGCAGGGCAGCGGGGACTCAGGCTGGCTGTGAGCGGAAGGTGGGACAAATGGCTGTATGTGAGGGTGTCCTTTGACAGGCAGTGTGGCCTATTGGATAGAGCACTTAGTAGACCTGGGTTCTGTTCCCAGCCCTGCTGGGTGACCTTGGGCAAGTCACTTTGCCCTCTCTCATGCCTCAGTTTCCCCACCTGTAAAATGGGGATAAAGATGCTGCCCTCCTTGGTAAAGTGCTGTGAGAAAAGCGTGACTACAGAGCTCAGTTCTAATACTTTGAGTTAAAGGGTATCGCCTTATTGGGGGACCCTGACTGCCCGCTCTGTGGGGAACTGGGATCCAGTCTCGTTGCCTTTTTGGGGAGAGGGAAATGTTATTAAATATCCATGCTGCTTCCTCCACCTGACTCATAGATTTCAAGGCTCGAAGAGACCGTTCAGATCATCCTGTCTGACCCACCTGGCTAGGCAGGCCAGAGAGCCCCACCCAGCAATTCCTGCATCCAGCCCAGGGTTCAGCGAACCCCAGAAAGCTTCCACATTGGGGTGCTGGCTCGCCCTGCACCCCAGTTAATTACAGGCTCTCTGGCCATGTGCTGGAGCAGGTGGGTTTTCACATACGAATTGGGCTGCGGGAGATGGCTAAACCAAAGGTGCAGGGGAAGAGAAGCCCCAGCTGATGGGAGTGTGGGTGAATTCCCTCCCACCTGCCCTCCCTGCCCCCACACAACAGCCTGGCAGAATTCAGACCTGCTGGCCCCTTCTCCATCATGTCTGGGGCTGTGGAACTTTCTGATTTACTGGGGAACTCCCTCCTGCAGCTCAGCAAGGCGGCAGGGATTCCCCCCGCCGTCGGCTCCCATTCTCCAGCAGCTTGGGTGGAGTCGCTCCAGATTTACACTGCGCTACTGGAGGTCCTTTTCCATGCAGTCCAGCCCAGCTGCCTGCAAGGCCCAGTTGGCAGCTGGAGCCAGCTGCTCTAACGCTGGGAGGGGGGGAGTACCAGCCTGGCCCGCAGCAGCCTCAGGACCAGGGGATGGCACGCAAAGGGCAGCTTTGCAACCCTCATGCCCTGGCCACAGGAGGGAAGTGGTGGAGACACTGTTAAAACTATGTTGGATAAGATGTTGGATGTTAGTACTAGACGACAATCCTGCACTGGCCAGGGTGACCTACTGGGTCTTGTCTGTCTCCTAGAAGCCAGGGTTTGCGAGCAGAAAGCTGCCTGGCTTGCCACACCCCCTGAAACCACGCCAGTTACGAGACCATGTGGCTTCCCGGTCTGGAACTGTTATTTTTTGAAAGTTGGACCTTTGATCTTTGCTGAGATTGGGGCAGATTCTCCGCTGCTCCGCCGGGAGCAGAATGCCCCCCCTACTTTTGTTTGTTGACAGTCAGTGACTCACTGTTGCCATGACGGAGAGAAATCAGATTACTTATTCATAAAAGCTGGACTGTGTGTATGTTGCCGTGGCTGCAGAGTGAGTCACCCGCCCGGCTGCCTTGCAAACCAGTGAGTTTTGCTTCTTTCTAATGAGCTTGGGAGGGAATTTTGTCTAATTTCAGACAGGATTTGATAGCACCAGGTTGAATCAGGGCCCATGTGTGTGGGTGCTGGGTGATTGACCCACCTGCAGCTCCGCCAATGCCCCTCAATCCTGACATGCAGGGCCCCTCTGTTATACCAGTCCTGGGCTCCCCACATGGCTGATGCTCCTCAATCCCAACCCACAGTCTCCCCGCTATTCCAGTCTTGGGCTTCTTTCCCACACAGCTCTGCCAATGCCCCTCAATCCCGACTCACAGCCCCCAGCTGGCTATATCCGCCCTGAGCCTCCTTTCAGTCACGTGAAGTTGTGCGGTGGTGAAACCGCCGGATCTGATTTTTCACTCGTGTGATCTCCAGATGCAGGATATGGGGTGTGCACCGCAGAGGTGAGAAAGGGTATGCACTGCAGCCTGCCACCTGGGGCATGACCTGCCCCGACACTGCAGCCTTCCTGCGACCACTGCCAGGATTTAAAAAACATAGTAAATGTGGGAGTTCTTTTAATTGCCTTCTGGGTTCAGAGCCTTTAGAGGTCATAAGCTCCTGGGGCAGGGACTGCCTTTTTGTTCTGTGGTTGTGCAGCACCTGGCACCATGGGGTTCTGGTCCATGACTGGCGCTACCATAGTGCAAATAATAAATAATACTAACGTTTTCCAGCTTTTCTCCACATCTACAAGGGCTAGCAAAAAAACCCCTAAGATTCTCACCTAATCACAGGCCTCCAGGAGCTGGAGCTTTAAGAAAAATGCCAACTATCATGAGACCAGTGATAAAATCACCAGAATTGGCAATGGTTGTAAGTTTTTTAAATATAATAATCCCTAGCTCTTATCTAGCATTTTTGATCCATAGCTCTCAAAGCGCTTTACAAAGAGAGTCAGTATCATTATCCTCGTTTTACAGACGGGGAAACTGAGGCACAGAGCGGCGCTGTGATTTGCCGAAGGTCACCCAGCAGGCTGGTGGCAGAGCTAGGGATGGAAGCCAGCTCTCCTGAGTCCCAGCACTAGGCTGTACTGCCTCCTAGGAGGGAGCCAAATACAAAGCTGGCATTTATGGGTCCATGGTTACTTGGCTTGCAACGCCCCCCCACCCCATACTGCACAACACAGATGTGCAGGTGCGAGCCAGCTGTAAATATCTGCCACTCTGTAGTCTGTCTTCTCGTGCTGGGAGGCTCACTCTGACGTACCCCTAGAGAGCAACCAGTCTCCTCCACATAGCCCTGCCGCTGGCTTCTACCCTTAACCCACCACCCCTGAAGTTACTGCGAGAGTCACATAGGGCAGAGCTCTGGTCTCCTGCCATTTGTGCCCAGAGCGCCTCCCTCTTAGAGGAATTTTCTCTCCAGCCAGGGTCTTTAATCAGCAGCCTCCAGAAGGCAAAACCATCTAGGTGGAGTAAGGGCCAGAGGCGAGACACCCAAAAGCCAACCCCAGGCCATCAAAAATTAGCAGGCAGAGCCGCCCCCCCCAATCACGAGACTGGCTTGAGACCCAGGAGATTTCTCTCTCTTGCTTCTGTGTATTAGTTATATTTTTGGAGAGAGGGAAGTTGCTGATTGTTAAGCCAATGTCATAATTATACATTTATCCGTTAGTTATATTTGTGTGTGTGGGGGGGTCTTTATTGGCCATCTGTGTTTGGGGGCCTGGAGGGGCTGCCGGCTTCATGCTTCCTACTTTTTCTCCCCCCTCCCCCCCTAGGAGAGCTGGGATTTGAAAAACAACCACTGCCTGGGTTGGAGAGAGAGGAACCCAAACTGCAGGAGCAGCAGAAAAAAAAGGTGGGGGGGGGGCGGGAAGAGAACTGAGGCAGAGTGACAACCCCATCAACCAATGAGACGCGAGGAAGAATCGGTGCGTCATCAGCAGACACTCATTGATGGCCAGGGCAAGGTCTGGGCGCGCTGCGGATTAACCCCTTCGAGGGCAGAGGCGTTAGGCAGGCTCCGTCCCACGCAGCTGCTGCAGATAAGGAGACGCGGGAGGGGGCTGGTTGGGGCAGGGGTTTAAGGAGGCAGGTGGAGGGGGCTGCCCCCTGGGGGAGCGCTGGGTGGGGTAAGTAATGCTCAGCCCTGGGGGGGGGAGAGGGGCTGGGGCGGGGTAACCCTGCGAGGGGCTCCCCTCCAAACGCTGCCTCTGCAGCGAAGAGACGCTGTGACCAAGGGTGCAGGGACCCTGCCCCACTCCAAGCCCCTATATGGGGTGGGGGGGAAAGGGCAGCTCCTTGCTGTCTGCTGGGAGTGTGATCCGGGCACCAAGCCACCCCCTTCTGTCCCAGACCCCCTCTGCCTCGCTGGGTGCTACATTGCAGCCCCGAGCGAGCCCCCTTCTCCGTCCCCCCCCCAGGCTTTCACCCCTCCTGAGCCCCACACTCTGCCACCCCCAAGCTGCCTTTTGTCATCACCATCTACCCTGCGATAGCGCCCAGGAGCCCCGGTCGCAGAACCAGGACCCCGTGGTGCTAGGTGCTGTACAGAACAAAGATGGTTCCTGCCCCCGATCCCGTCAGGCCTTCAAATCCCTCCCTGCCCACAGGGACTGGGCCATAAGTATCTAGATAGTGACCATGTGAACCACACCCTCCCCCCCCCCCTTAACAGCCTGAGCTTTGATCACTGAGCCCCCCCACTTGCCTTTCCTGTGCCGCTAACATAACCCCCCCTCCCTGATCCCACCTGTGTAACACTGAGCCCCCTTTATCCCTGACCCCAGCCAAGCTCCCTCCACCCCTGAACTTCCAAGGCACAGCGGAGTTTAGCAGAGGCCCCTCCAAACTGTCCAGATGGCTAAATCTGAGTGGGGCTTTGTTAAAGGCAGGGGGGCTGTAGGGGAGGGTGCACTTCCTGGCTCTTTAAGCTGTTGTCCAGGGGCAGGGGAGGTGCCTGCTCCGGTGCTGGATCAGAGCTACTATCTTGCTCTCATCTGGGATCGTCCTTGGCCTTGCATTCCTGGGCTGGAAAGAGCCTGGAACATCCCCCCCCTGCAAAGCATAGCTGGCTAACTCTTGTGCATGTTCCCTCTTGGTCTCCTGCAGTGTCCATGGGCAGGGCTTGCACTGAGCGTGCACAGCTGTAAACAGAGCAAAACCCTACCAAAACAAACCCCTCTGTGGCACGGCCCCATTCTCCTGGGGAGAGGAGCAGAGAGAACAATGGATATTAGTCCCGTTGTTAATGCATGACTGGAAGGGGGTGGGGTGAAAGAACCTGCATAGAATTCATTTAGCAATAACCCTCCCTGCCCCTAAAGGGCACTGGTGCTTGCCGGGGCGATGCCTTCCTGGACTGACAGTGCAGGAGGGCTTCAGTAAAGCTGCCTATTTTTCACGCCTTCCCTATTGGTTAGGGGTGTCAAAGGGTTCTGCGCTCTATTCCTGGCTCCAGAAGGGAGTGTGGTCTAGTAGTTAGCGCCAGGGACTGGGTACTAGGAGACCTGGGTATTATTCCCAGCTCTACCACTGATTTATTGTGTGACCTTAAGCAAGTCACTGCACTGCCCTGTGCCTCAGTTTCCTCCATCAGATAACCTTTGTAAAGCTCTGTGAGAGCTAGGGGAGAGGAAAGATGAGCCAGCGGTTCAGACCCTAGCCTGAGACTCAGGAAACTGCAGTTCAGTTCCCTGCTCTGCCCCAGAGGCCATCGGTGGCCAGGGGTGAGTCATTTAGCCGCTCTGTGCCTCAGTTTCCCCATTTGTACAACAGAGATATCGGCACTGCCCTGCCGCACAGAGGGTGTGAGGATAAATACATGGGAATGGGGAGGCGCTGACAGTGATGGGGACCAGGTATTATAATTTATTATTGCAATGGCTCCTGGGAGCCTCCCTCACAGACCAGGGCCCCAGGGTGCTAGGGGCTGTACAGACAAACCGAAAAAAGAGAAGGACCTTGTCTAGCTACCTAGCCAGATCTAGGGTATTAAAAAGTGCTACAATTCTCAATCTTTCCAGCCTCCTGTACCTCTTCCAGGAGTCTGGTTTGTCTCGTGTATCCCCAAGTTTTGCCTCACTTAAAAACGACTTGTTTACAAAATCAGCCATAAAAATACAAAAGCATCACAGCTCACTATTACTGACAAATTGCTGACTTTATTTATACACTAAATCAATTGGAATATAAATATTGTACTTACATTTCAGTGTATAGTACATAGAGCAGTATAAACAAATCTCTGTTTCAGTACAAATTAAAATGTCATACACTTTGCTAGTGCATTTTCTGTAGCCTGTTGTAAACTGAGGCCAATATCTAGATGAGTTGATGTACCCCCTGCAAGACCTCTGCGTACCCCCGGGGATACACGTACCCCTGGTTGACCCACTGCTATAGAGGGTGATTACTCTCATAAGCTGATGAGTGAAGTCTTCTCGTAAACTGGGAGGCCGACCCTTGCGGAAAGGGAGATCACTGAAGCAGTGAATTGGGATCCTGCTTCCTGCACTAGGAAGGCTTGGGAGGTACCACGTCGGTGTTGCCTCTGGCCCAGCAGGGCCCTGGCCTAGGTGTCATCGCTGCATAAATATGGCCAATGTGTCCCCCTTGGGAATGAGGCTGCCTGCCTCAGGCTGGGCCTGGGATCGGTGCAGTCCGTGGTGCCCATGAACGGGGTGGGGGGAGGCTGCTGCTAAGGTGGGGCCGTGGGCCAATCAGTTGCCACCCTCTCTGATCCTGCTGCCAGGTTGGCGGGGGAGAGAAAAGGGGGGGGTCCCATTGTCCCTAGAGATGAGCCCCCCTCCACCCACCCGCATGCGCACACAGCTGCTTGCTCTGGCAGGACATTGGGCTGTCCTTGGCGCACACGCTCAGCTGGGGCCACGCTCTGTGTATCAGCTGCTGACCTGCTGTCTGCACCCAGCAGAGCCTGATAGGACTGGGACCCAAAAGCCACCTGACAAGCTCTGCCTGCTAGAAGCGGCTTGGGCCATGCTGGTCTGAGTGACAGCCGGGGGAGGGGAAATGTCCTGCCCCTGTGCGCCTCCCCCGCCCCCAGCATTGTCTAGAGCAAACATGCTGGCCCACCACCTGGTCCAGATGTATTTAGAGACAGCAATCAGATCCCCTCTCAGCCTCCGCTTTGCCAGGCTCAACAAGCCAAGCCCTTGTAGTGTCCTCTTGTAAGGCTGGCTTTCCGTTCCTGGGAGCAGTGGTTCTCAACCAGGGGTACGCAGAGGTCTTCCGGGGGCACATCAGCTCATCTAGATAGTTGCCTAGTTTTACAACGGGTTACACAAAAAGCACCAGAGAAGTCAATGCAAGCTAAATTTTCATGCAGACAATGACTTGTTTATGCTGCTCTATACACTGTACACTGAAATGTAAGTATAATATTTGTATTCCAGGTGATTTATTTTATAACTATACCTGAAAAGTGAGGAAGGCAGCCATTTGTCAGTAACAGTGGCGGTGACGCTTTTGTATTTTTAGGGCTGATTTTGTAAGCAAGTCGTTTTTAAGTGAGGTGGAACTTGGGGGTACGCAAGACAAATCAGACTCCTGAACGGGGGACAGTCGTCTGGAAAGGTTGAGAGCTGCTGGCCTGGAGCATCCTAGTAACACTTCTCTCTGGCTGCTCCAGTGTGACTTCACTCCTGAGCCCCTCCTGATTTATATACTGACCTAATTTCCCAGTGTAGACGTGGCCTAACAGACCACGCTCCCGCCTCGTGTTCGGAAGAGAACGCAGGACTCCTGACACCCTGAAGCTGGGTAGTAGAACGCGGGAGTCTTGACTCTCACTAGCCACTGGACCATGTGGCTCACTTACGGGGTGCTACCGTGTGTGCTGAGTGGCTGCCCCACCCCAGCACCCACAGGGTCCCTTGATGCCATGCCCTGGCCTGTCACTGATCTGGTTTGGGAATGGAGGTGGCTCTAAGAGCTTGTCTACACAAGAGGAAGTTGTTGCAGATTAAGCTTTGGTGTGAATTCCAGCACGAGGGTGCCTTTTTCTGGCGTAGCTTAATCCACTTCCAATGAGAAGTGGGCTGCTTCCTATTCCAAATGAGCGTGCCCATGTGCGGTTAAAGCAGGTTACATTCACATCTTTTGTTAATTCGGATAAACTTTCCTGGGTGTCTCCCTGTAGGCAAGACCTTATTCTGGAATAAGACTGTCCACCTTGGGGGCTATTCTGGTCAACTACCCCACGTAGATAAGCCCTAACTCCTTGTGTGAGCACTCTGATTCTGGAGGCAGGGTGGCCTAGTGGATAGAACACTGCACTGGGCTTCAGGAGAGCTGGCTTTGCCACTGCCCTAAAATGGAGATCATGAGACTGATCTCCTTTGTAAAGTGCTTTGAGATCTACTGATGAAGCGTGCCCCAGAAGAGCTAGGGGTTGCTATTTATTATTTTCATTCTGGAACAAGAGTGGCACGTCGCCGTTTAGATTAAACCCCGACTAAAGTAGCATAAACTAAGCTGCAAAAGATGCTCGGATTCCAGAATGCTCATCCGGGGATTATACCACTATCATTATAGCTATTTAAATTCACAGCTGAGCACGTCTTGCTATAACTTTTCCTTGTGGACAAGCCCTTATTTTAAACAGAGCCTGTTTTTGCAGGAGCCTCTGCTCCTTTAAATAATCAAACAGGGGGCTGGCCCTACTTTGCATAGCCACTCCCACTCCCCCATCTCCTACTTCCCAAGGATATTTGAGCCGAGATCCGTGCGAGTGACTCAGACTGTCAGTACCAGCGAGGCAGACAGACGCAGGCGTGGGGAAGGCAGCTCCAGAGATCTGAGTCACTGACCCGTGCTCCCGTCTCTCTGCCAGGCTGTGAACCGCGATGGACACCCCATCTCAGAAGAGGGCCACACGGAGTGGGGCGGGTGGCACCCCGCTCTCTCCCACCCGCATCACCCGCCTGCAGGAGAAGGAGGACCTGCAGGAGCTCAACGACCGGCTGGCCGTCTACATTGACCGGGTGCGCTCGCTGGAGTCGGAAAATGCCGGTCTCCGGCTGCGCATCACTGAGTCCGAGGAGGTGGTGAGCCGCGAGGTGTCGGGCATCAAGTCGGCCTACGAATCGGAGCTGGCGGATGCCCGCAAGACCTTGGATTCCGTGGCCAAGGAGAGGGCGCGACTGCAGCTGGAGCTGAGCAAAGTGCGGGAGGAGTTCAAGGAGCTGAAGGCACGGTAAGCACCGGGGTAGTGCCCATGCTAGGCCGTGGGGCAGCTGGGAGTGGAAGAATTTCCCCCTTTCCAAGAATGGAGCAGTCCCTAAAAGCCTGAGTGGGAGCAACCAGGGCTGGCAGCCTTGGGAAAGAAGCCACAAATATCCCGAGGCCGCAGGCCAAGCGAATAGCGTGTTGTAATGTGTTTGGCAAAAGTGAGGGACGTGGAGGGGGCAAAAAACCAATCCAGAGTAGGAGGAGGATGGGAAAAATCTCTACCCTGGCTGGGATGTTACTGTGGAAGCTGGTGTGTCGTGGTGGGGTGGGTGGATTCTTGCCTTCCCCCACCACCTCGCAATAAATTGCTGCATGGTCAGTGTGTAAATTCAGCACTGGGTGTTCAGGAGCCAGCGCCGTCCTTGGAGCGAGATTGTCTCGGCAGCTGTCAGCTGGTGCGGCGAGATCCTGGTGCAAGTGCCTTTAATAATGTGACGTAGAATTAGCCTGGGAGTTCGGCTCAGATCCCTTGCTTCCACGGGAGCGGAGCAGGGTCGGTATCCAAATCTGAATCTAAACTCTGCGTCTGGCCTCCATTTCTCTGATAGGCTGGACCCAGTGTCCTGGATCCAGATGCCTCTGAATTTGCACCTCGGGACCTATCTCTGTCTTCTATTCTCTCTCTGAGGCTGCCGAATAAGCCCTGTGGTATTTGGTCTAGCTGGCCCCGGCTCTCCTGCCTGCAGATCTTGCTTCCCTGGCATATTCCCCCACTCCACCTTTGCCAGTCATTTTAAAAACCTGTGTTGCGGGAGCTGAGATGTCCCCGTTGCCGGTGGCCAAGGGTTTTCCTGTGTTTATGGTGCGAGACGCCATGCGGGAGGGGCTTTGGGAACGGGCTGGAGCGCAGATCCATGGCTCTGCTGATCCTCTTTCGATTTCGCTGCGTCTCTTTCGAAACTAGCCTGAGCCTGCTCAGCCAAATGGGATTCAGGGGCTTCACCTTCTCATTGCGGCGCTCTGGGGTGTGCTGGGGCCTCCCTGGTTCTGTCCGTCTAGTAGCTTCAAATCCCTCCCCCCCCGTATGGTATTTTCCTTTCCCCTGCTGCTGCCAAATTTGCCTAAACTCCCCTTTCCTCACGCCCGCGCCTCCCTGCTATGCTAGAGCTGGCACCAGGGAGCTCGGTAGCACATGGTGGCATTCTGCCCATTCCGACGAGCTGGTTCCCTCCCATGCTTTGGACCTTGGCCCCCAACCAGCAAGGGTTCCCTGGGGACTTGGGTTTCCCGTTCTGTCTCTCCTCGGCCCATGTGGCGGAGGCGCTTGTCCCCAGCGGGCGGTGGTGAAGGTCAGAGGGATCCAAAGGAGGCTGGGAGTGGCTCCTGTATCCAGAAAGCTGCAGAGCCCTGCAGCTTCACCCGGTGGTCCTGATTCAAAAGTCCCGGACTGCCATGGACTTCGGATCAGAACATGACCCTTTAGGGTCTGCAGCTCTGGCGTATTCTGGTCTCTGCTGAGACCCGATCCTTGCTGAGCAGCAGGGACGCTCCCGTGAGGCTAAATCTGCTGCCTCCATCACGCTCCCGCCCACAGTCAGTTCTAGGGAGCATGAGCGGGATTTGAACCCAGGTGTGCGTGATGGCAAACAAAGCGCGTCTCCCATTCCTGCATTAGATCAGCAGTGCCTTACCTCTCTGGCTTTGTTATAAAGGAGTTTGTTTTCTAAAAGGCCCCCGAAAGGGACATTCTGCCATGAATAATCAGCTCACGCAGAAAGCAGGAGGAACATTTCACAGATGTCTTTAAAAGCTGCCCAGGATTTTATATTTAGCTTCCTGTGTCTCTCCCCAGCCACTGATCTGTCTCTAGATAACTCCCGTGGTCATCTCTGCATAGAACTGTAGCTAGCTCTGCATTTAGATCCGAGAGTCTCATTACTATTTGGAGATGGATTTTGAATGCAGGTTTCCATGTGCTGAATATCTGTGTCTGTTCTCCCCTGGCCATGGGCATGCCAGGATGGGGGAGGATTTTGGAGGGGATGGAGAGGAAGAGATTTTGCTACTACAGCAGGAGCCGTGTTTTCTAAAGGTTTTGCAGCCTTAAACTTTAAAACAATCTCCTCGATCTTTTTCTTAAGCCATCCATTACAATAACGCCCAGCCTGCAGCCAGCTCCTGCTGCTGTGTGGCTCCCTGCCCTGCTCCACTCCGGAGGTGGCTGCAGTGCAGAGATCCCTGTATATAATCTATAGGATCTGTTGCTTACTGGAATGGAATGTGCATTCTCGAAAACTGGATGTTGCTGTTACCTTTCTCTGACACAACAGACCCCCTGGGGAAAAACTCCCTTCCCCGAGGGGATTCCCACATGACCACTCTCCTGTTCTGAGCCTAGTTATTAAAAGCGACAATGGGTGACTCAGGACATTTATCTTGAAAGCTCCGCTCCTACCTTGTTCTGTGCTTGGCAATGACGGTCGTTACCAAGAGAGACCAAAGTGTTGTGATATCTCAAATAGAGACCCGTGAATCAGCAGCGAGAGTGAAGAACAGGGTTTATTTCCCCGGCTGTCAATATTGCATTATTCATTTACTACTTAGGGTGACTGTACCGGCTACTGGGAGCATGAATTCTGGGACGAGCCCGACAGTGAGTGACTGTCGGGGTGGGTGAGTGTGGAGGAGTTGGGTTGGGTTTCAGGAAGCTTTCTGATCTGAAAAGTCCTTGTTAGGGACTTTCCCCCTTGTAATGAGCAGGGTTCATTGCATTCTGCTCTGATTGCTTCCTCCGGGCTGTGAAATTATTCAGAGTGAGGCACAAGTTAAACTAATCAAAACAGCTCCGCTTTGGGGAGGCGTTCCAGTAGAAACAGCGTCTCGGGCCTCTGTAGCGTGACTCCTCCGAGGTTCTCAAAGCACTTTAATGCACCGCCTGCAAGAGAGGTAGTTACCTGACTCACTTTACACATGGAGGGAAACGGAGGCATGGAGCTGAAGTGACTGGTTCGAGATCCTTCACTGAGTTGGGAATGGAGTGCCGGGGCCCTGGCGTTCATCACCCGGCTCTAACCACAGACGGGGAATTCCAAAGGATAATCTTTTGGGGAGGAAGCTCCAGATTGGGCAGTCAGGGCTCCTGGTGTCTGGGGCACTGTGCCCTACGGAGCACGTCCCGTTCCCTCTCTGTTGATCAGTTTCCCCCTTTGTAAAAGGGGGCAGGGACAATAATGCTCACCCAGGTCCCAGAGAGGCTGGACTCATGGGGCAGGACAATGGAGTCAGGCCCTTCCTGCGGTCACTTCTCCCATTGCTAAAGGGGTGCAACACGCTACCAGCTGGGAACAGGTTCTGAGCTTGCTTTGAGCCGGGGTAAGTGGCTGCCCAAGGGGACAGAGGACGGGGCCCATTGTCTGAAATACTCCGAGCGGCCCCAGGGGAAGATGCTCTAGGAGCTCGACTAACCCAGTCCACGCCTTGCATCTAGCACCAAGGCGGAAACGTTTCCTTGGTATCTTCCCCCACCAGGCTCCCCGACCTCCTGCGTGAGTGTTATCTGGGCCGAGCAGCCACTGTTCCATTCGAAGGGCTGGTGTGATAGCATCTACAGCACGGGAGAGATGACGAGCGCAAAGCAAGTGTCTAAAGGCACCCAGCGTGTCTCGCTCATGAGCTCTGCGTTGGGTGTCTCATTCCCCAGGCCGGCCGAGCCATTGGTGTGGCTGGATCCACCCGGCAGGGCGTGTCAGGAGAAGGGAAGCTGTGGTGCTACTCATAGCACTTGGCTCTGTGTCAGTAAACGCAGGCGTGGTGATGATCTGGTGTTGGGGACGTTGACTCGCTCAGCGGAGATGCCCTCCCCTTGCTGTAGGTGCAGACCCTGCTTCCTTCCAGGGCTGGAGTCTCTAGTTCTGGCTGGTGAAATGAACTCCGGAGAAAGGTGCCGCGTTGGCTCAGGCCAGGGGCTGAGTGCAAAACTAGTGCCGCTTTCTAACTCCTTTCCGCAGGGGTCTTGGGTGGTGGCTTGGCAACTGTTCACCGAGCCTCCCGACAGCTTTGTGCAGCAGGAGGTACATTATTGAGCCCATTTTAGCAGTGGGGAAACAGGTAGAATAAGGCTCAGTGACTTGCCGAAGTGCTGAGATTCTGTCTGGAAAGGGACCCATAAGTTCTGACTCCCCCATTCGTCCCCCGGCCCCTTGCTCTGATCATTAGATCACACTCCCCTCCCAGAGGTGGGGGACTGGACCCAGGAGTCTGATCAAAGTCCCCGCTCTAACCGGTAGGCCACACGCTCTCCTGAAGGCATTCCAGTCCCTTATCTGCTGAATCCGCCTGGTGCAGGCAGTGAGAGTGTAACACCAGGTCTACGCTAAAAAGTTAAGTCGCCCCAGCTACATCAATAAGGGGTATGACAAAGCCACACCCCCGATCAACAAAGTTGCTCCGACATTACTCCCAGTGTAGACAGTACTAGGTCCAGGGAAGAATTCTAGCTACCACGTCTCGGGAAGGTGAATGAACTATAGTGACAGAAGAACCCCTCCACTCCTTGGATTTGAGACCGAGCCCCCTTCCCGGAGCCCCTGCCACAGCCCTGCGTGTACGAGACCGAGGGAGTGGTGTCTCCCTGGCCTGATTGGCCTCGAGCGCTCGCTCTAGTGTTGGCAGTTTCCGTGGTCCAATCCCTGCACCCTGCCATAGAGGGTGTGGCTTATCGCTGGGCTTCCGGCAACATCCGGCCCCGAGTTCACACCCACCCCTGGGCAGGGGGTGGCACGTCGAGTGACCAGATGTCTGGACTTTATAGGGACAGTCCCGATTTTTGGGTCTCTTTCTTATATAGGCTCCTATTAACCCCACCTCCCGCCCCGATTTTTCACACTTGCTGTCTGGTCACCCTAGTGGCATGTGCCAGGGTCGGGCTCTCCCAGCGTGACTGGTGGTGGGAGATGGGCACGTGTAGGGCCGGCTGTGAGAGCTGATCCCCGTCGCAGGCAGCAGCTGGCACGCTGGAGCTCCTAACGCTGCCCTTGTGTAAGAAGGCGCCTATTGTGTGCCTGCTTTAACGAGCAGGGCTGGGCCGGTGCCTGGAGGTGAAAGGTGACGAAGCAATAGACCACAGTGCAGCAAGGGCTGGGTTATGATTAACTAGCCTGCTCCAGGCTCCGAGCTCGGCAGTGGAGGCACAGCAGTCATGCATCCCTGGGCAGCTTTCCCACTCTCCCGGCAGTGTCCTCGTCCAGACGGGGCAGAGGCGTCTGGTTCCTCCCTCGCTCGGCTCTGAGCAGGGCTGGGTGGCATGATGGTGAAGGTGCCAGGGCCCAGTGGGTGCTAGCACTCCGAGTGGCAGGGGCTGCACCTGTGCTGGAAGAATGGAGGGAGATTGAGAGCATTGCAGAACCAGCCTATAGATTACGGCGCGGCACAAGGCAGATGGGCACAGGACACCAGCCAGAGCCCTGTCCTGTGCTGGTCTCCGGCAGGAGCCGGCTGCTGGGCCGTTGCTCCTGCGCTGTGCAGAGCTGGCTCTGGGGTGGGGCCAGCCGCACGTGTCCCTAACAGCCAGGCTTGCCTGCCTGCCCCCGCCCCCGGCAGCCAGCGGTTTTCCAACGGGCCAGTCGCACGCCAGGGCATTCCCTGGCAGCCTGTGATTGGGCGGTGGGCTTTGGATTTAAAGGGTGAGATCACCTCCGGCACGAGGGCGTGGCAATGCCGGGGCGGCCCGTGTCTGACTCACATCTGCAGGCGGCAGCCAACGCCCTTCCCCTCCCGCTTCATGAGGCCTGGGATTCATGGGGAAAGCCAGGCCTCCCCTACCACGCCCAGCCAGGCTGGAGGGATCGCAGCCCAAACACGCACCCACCCAGTGCCCCTCAGATCCGGGCCCCCGTCACGCCACCCGCTGTGCCGCATCACAACCATTTTCCTGTGCCGTGGTCCCTGCCCCCACGGCGGCGATTTTCCCCAGCACTGCTGTGTCGGCTCGTCCGCGCCTCCAAAGGACAGCCATGTCTGCACTGGTGCATCCTGGGAAAACCTGGGTCGCTCTCCCGGCCTGCCTTAGCTGCTGGAGGAGAGGGTTGCCAGATGCCATGCGATACCGTGGGCTGCTCTCCCGCGTGGAGCAGCACGAGCTAGGCTGGGAGCAGGCAGTCGCCAGACGAGGGCAGCTTGGGGGTTTCCCTTGGAAGCTCTGAAGGGCAGCAGCACTGGGACTCCTTAAATGCAAGTCAACCGACCTCCTCCAGAAGGTGATTGACAGCCCCCTGGGACAGGTCGCTGGGAGAATCGGTTTGTCCAGCCCTGCCGCGGCTCATCCTTTCCTCTCCGTGCCTCTCTGCGTGGGACAAAGGCCTCTTCAACAAGCCCTGCTCAGCCCAGCCTGTCTGCTCCTTCATCGCCCCCTTTCCCAGCTTGGGGCAGCCCCGGCGCCTTGTATCTTCCAGGCGCTGGTATCCAAAGTCTGCACAAGCCATTGCTCGGGGCCGGGGGAACCTGCAGGCGGGAGAGGGGCTGGGATGGAGCCCTACCTTGGGTTTACTTTGCTGTAAAAGCAGCCCCAGCTCTCCTGCTGTTCCCTCTCTCTTTCTCACTGCCCCTGCCCCCCCAAACCATGCAGGAAGCTCAGTGGTTGGTTTCGCGTGTGGTTATGTTCCTGCCTTAATCAGATCCCGCTGCTGCCCTCCTGGATCTAAACCCACGTTTGGCCTGATCCTTGCAGCGCCGCGGTTCTGCCAGCAGCAGATCCCAGCAGCCTCCATGGGGAGCTAGCCACTCGTGCCAGGCACCCTTAGTTGCTTTGTGTTAGGCAGTGACGGTCTGGCTGTCTCTGGGGCCCCCGTGGGAATGGATCTGGACACCCGGCTCTACGGGGCTATTTCCTCTGGTGAATGAGGAGCTGCATTGCCAGAGTAATGGTTGATCCCCTCGCGGGTACCTGACCCGCTCTTCTCCCGCTGCTGGAGAAATCGAGGGCCTTGCCCCACAGCAAAGGGAACTGGCTTCTTCCTGGGCCTCCCCGCTGCTGCAGTGCCTGGGGAGGTGCAGTGTGCTCCCCAACGTCTCCAGACAGTAAACTGTTCATCTCAGCCAGTGCTTCATGTCTGGCCTAATAATTAGCCAGTTCCATTCCCGCCACTGCTGGCAGTTTTGCTAAGAGCCTGATCGGAGACGAGGAAAGATGGAGGTGGTTTTTCTCCGAAACAGGAACCAGACCCTGCTCATTATAAGATTGCCTGAGCGATTGCTTCCTGAATTGCAGCCCCTAACCTGATTAAGCCAGGAGCTCGGTAGCTCAGTATTGACTTTCGCTCCTTCCCCAGCCCAGTTCTTCTCCTGCTTCTTAAAGAAGAAGAGTCTCTCGACCTTTGAAATCTGTGTGGACGTGGAGTGACCAAGCAGCCGCGTCTGGCTGTGGGCAGTGGGTGGTTAGTTAACATCCAACACTGATTTTTCCCCTCCCCACCAGACCTGAGTGGCAGCACTTTGTTAGTTGCGGGTGGGTCTTTGCCTCCTCTGGGATATAATGGGAGACACCTGCCCTACCCACTGGGAACTCCAGTGAGACTCCATCAAACTCATTCCACACAGAGGGTCTCCAGGCATCCATCAGACAGAAATGGTGTTTGATCCCTACTAAACTCGGCTGGACTCAAGCAGGCAAGCTAGAGATACCAGGCTGAGCAGCACATGGCTGGTCCCCTGTGCCAGCCAGCCCCATAGAACTTCCACTTCTTGTTGTATAAAGAGAATTACGGGGCTGGCGTGTGTGTTTAATTTGAGGGCTCCCTTGCGTTGTCTAAACAGCCAGTCTGAGCCTTGCGCCTGGATTCGCTTTCTAGGTCTGGAAGGGGGTGTGTGATCCAGGGGGTGAAGCAAGGAACTAGCAGTCAGGACTCCTGGGTTCTGGTCCCAGCTCTGGACCAGAGCAAGGGAACTTGGGAGTCAGGACTCCTGGGTTCTGATCCCAGCTCTGGACCAGAGCAGAGGAACTTGGGAGTCAGGACTCCCGGGTTCTGGTCCCAGTTTGCTACTGACTTCGCGTGACCTTATGCAAGTCACCTCGCTGCTGTCTGCCTCAGTTTCCCCCATTGGTAAAATCTCACATGGGGACATGAGACTTAAAGTCCCCAGAGTGCTTTGAGAGCCTTGTGTGTATAAACGATCTACGAGTGCACACGGCTGCTAAAACTCCCCATGCGGGAAGCGATCTCTCCTCTTCCATTCATCCTGCGCGGAGCTGGACCAACTCCTCTCTGAAATGCTTCCCAGTGATGATGATGTGGTTTTGCTGGAACGTTGTGCGTGGGGGGAAAAATTTGATCTTTATGGAACATTCCTCCTCCACCACCACCCGCTTCGTGAAAGGCCTCCAGCGGAAAAACCGTTTTACTTAGGGGGAGAGCTGCCCTTCTGGGATGAACAAAGAGCAGATTGTGCGGTCAGGCAGGACTTCAAAGGACTGTACAGGGATCACACGAGCGACCCGCTAAAAGAGAAGCACATTGGGCCGGGGAATATCCTTGCTAATTTCCTAGCTACAGGGCCTGATGCTCATTCACACTTGCGCCCCTCCCCCCCCACATAATGGAGCCTTAGAGTGGGTGTCAATGCGAATCGGGCCCGTCGTGTTCAGTTAGAAGCCCCAGATTATTTCCCCCAAACATTCAGTCATTGGCACTCCAGCCTGGGCCCTGCAGATGGGAATGGGCCAGGCTGGGTTAGACCCAAGGTCCATCTAGTACAGGATCCCGTCTCTAACCGGCCCAGCAGTGCCTGCTGCTTCGGAGGAAGGGGCACAAACCCTGCATTGGTGGGGAACTCGCAGGTGACTTGCCGTGCGTGTTGTGTGTGTATAAAGCCAAATCCAGCTTTTCATTCGTATGTCAACAGACCTTACTCGTCTCTACGCTAGAGCCGTTTTGAACCCCTCTGGCAACGTAAAGGGGCCTTGGTGCAGATGAGAATCAGGTCCAGTGGTGGTCGGACCCAGGCAGGCTTTAGCTGGCAGTGTCCGTGCTGTACACAGAATGAAGACTCCCGCTCGCTCCCACAAAGCTTCGGGGTTAGCGGGAGCAAGAGTTCCTCTGTCCCAGACAAACCTGACCCAAACCCAGAGAGGCAGAAGGGATGTTACGTTAGGAGGGAGGATCCCTTTTCACATAGGGTACTTAGACCATGAGCTCTTTGGCACAGAGACTTATTTTGTTCTGTTTGTACAGCACCTAGCGCCATGGGGCCCTGGTCTATGACTCGGGCTCCTGCAAGCTGCCACCATAGAAATAACAAATAGGGTCAAAATTTCAAAAGCACTTAAGTCCCATCGGTGCCTAAATCGCATTGGCGTCTCATGCAACTTAGGCTCCTAAATCACTTAGGTGATTTTCTGATTATAATGGCCCTTAGGAGTACGAGGGAGTGAATGAGAAGATGGGTGGGAGTCTTGAGTGTTCCTCTCATTGTGTTCAGTCAGTGCATGTTCTCCAGCCAGGATTTGAGTCTGAGGAAGCGAACCTACCCTGGCTTGATTTTAAACCGGGCGTGGCAGGGATGCGGCTCCTAGACTGGGGGAAGAAGGGAAGGCCTCCTCGATATCTGCAATCGGAGGAGACCTCAAATTATTTACTTGTATTATAGTAGGGGCTAGAGGTCCTAACCGAAATCAGGCCCCATTGTGGTAGGTGCAGTATGTATACACGGTCAGAGAGAGTGTCCCGAAAGAGCTCACAGCGAGACGAGAAAGGGGAAACTGAGGCACGGAGAGACGCGATTTGCCCACGGCTGCCAAGCAGGTCACGGACAGAGCTGGGACTAGAACCGAAGTCTCCCGGTCTAATGGCTCTATCCACTGGATTGTGCTGCCTCTCTGATTTGAAGGGGTTCTTCCCAGGTCCAGCAATGCTGCAGGGTCAGGGGGTGAGGAAGCCAGACTGCTTTCCCAGCATCGGGTTTGCTCTGCGGAGTCCCTTTCTGCTGAGCATGCTCCAATCGCTCGATCTTCCTGCTTGTCGCTGCATGGCTGGGATCTCCATGTCCCTGAGATAGCTGCCGGTATGACGGGCTTTTTATAAGAACCGGCGCTATACATAGCCCTGTCAGTCAGACCCCGGCCTCATCTCTGATCGTCCACCTGTTCTCGTGTTCTCTCCCTCCCCAGCAGGCGATCAATAGCCTCAGTGTGAGGCTAAACAACTGGACGGGCAGACAACTGTGGAGGGGACTGGAGGTTGGGGGTGTTAAAGAGGATCCAGTGACGAAGCAGGCGATCTGTGTCAGTTTCACATCCACAGCTGCGGTGGAATGCAGCAGCCTGTCTCCTAGCAAGGCCTGGCGGTTGAGCTCCCTGCGGCATCGGGACGATGAGAGAGCAGAGAGCAGGGCTCAGTTCTCCACGGCCCCGTTACATGGGTGCTCATTTGCACCAGTGCGTAGCGGGTGTGAAACGTTGCCATTCTCACCGGGTACCATGTTGCGCTGGTGCGACTGGGAGCGCAAGGAGAGCAGGGCAGCGGAGAGTCAGCCCCCGTGGTCTTGCCCCGCAGGCCCTCCTGACTCTGCAGCAGGCTCCAGACAGCACTCAGCATTAACCCAGAGACAGACACACACCCTGGCTGCACCGGGAAAATACCTGGTTGGGGTTGGGGAGCCCTCGCAGCAGGGCTGTGCACCCCTCCGGGCGGAATTAAACTGGACAAAACACGTTAATCACACGCCCAAACTGCACTGAGACCTTGGACTGGTCTGTGGCCAAAACATGCTTCTACCCCATTTAACGCCGCCAGAGCAGCTGTTCTAACCATGTTGGTGTGGACACCCATGTTGTTACCAGCTCCCTCCAACATGGTACGTTCTGTGGCGTTGCAGGATCCTAACTGGTTGTACGATAATTTCCTGACCACACTGGATAGGGAGATGGCAGAACAACCATGGGAGAGCACTTGTCAGTCCCCGTTCTCATAAGAGGGATGGTCTTGGGGTTAAGCACTGACCTGGGATTTGGAAACCTGCCTTCGATTTCCTGCTCTGCTACAGACTCCCCCGATGACCTTAGTCAAGCCACTTAACCTCTCCGTGCCTCGGTTTTCCCAGCTGTAAAACGATGGATGATTCTGACCTTTGTAAAGTACTTTGAGACCTACTGATGAAAAGCGCTATAGCAGAGCTAGGGATTATTATTCCTTGCCTTGTCGAGTTAGACTGGCTGTGGCAGGGACGGCCTCTTACTGTGTATGTGTACAGTACCTCGGACAATGGGGTCTTGATTTCAGTTGGAGCCTGTAGACGTTGCTGTAATACAAACACGACTGTGCTTGGAACAGTGTTGCTAACACCATTCCGGCGGTAGTGGGAACGGATCCTTGCTATCTATGGTGAACTGGACTGTTGCTTTTGTTTAAATATCGCAAGTGCCATAAACATATCGACTGGGGCAAAGTCCTCTGTTAAGAATCAGGAGCGGAAGAGATAAAACACACGCACCTGGAGATCAACACAGGCCGGTGTCAGATTTTGTTACCGGATTCTAGTGTCACTGCTCGTAAGGGGATGTGGCGCTGAGCTCACCTATCCTGCCATTGTGCTGGGTGGCTGCTTTGAACGTGCTGTCTGCATTGGTCTTAGTCCCTGCAAACCCCCGGAGGAGGTGGAACCCTCCTGTATTGGGCCAGCTTATGATGCCGTAGGTACAAGGCAGTAACAATCCCCTGCCCCCATATTATATGTATTACAGTAGTGTCTGGAGACTTCAGTTGAGCCTGGGGCACCACTGTTAAAGCGTACAATCTAAACAAGGCAAGGGGGTGGCAAGGGAAACTGAGGCACAGAGAGGGGCCGAGTGACTTGCCCAAGGTCCCACAGGGTTCGTCTTCTACACAGCACTAGCTATGCACAGGCTTGAATCCATCCAGCGCGCGGGACAGTAGCAGAGAAGACACTGCAGCGAACACATCCGGGTGCGTGGTTGGCTCGCAAGCCTGTTCTCAGGCATGCGCTGCCCTGGCTTCGCTCCTGTTGTTTCCTGGGCTGGCTTGGGTGGCTATAGCCCCTGCACGGCTGTCGCTGTGTACACAGACCCACAGTGAGTCGGGAACTGACCCCTCTGGCTCTCAGTTCTGTCCCGTGTCCGCTGGACTATGCAATGGGCTGGACGCTCAGCATCCCTTCGTGTTGCTCTGCTGCAGCCCTGGGCCCTGGAGTAGGAAGCGAGGAAATTCTGCGCTCTGGGTTGGTAAAAGTGGGGGGGGCAGGTGTGACTCATGTTCAGCTGCCTGCAAGCAGCAGCTCTCCAGGGAGTGGTTGCTTCTGGAGAAAGCTGTAAAAACTGAATGGAAAGGTGGTGGTTGCCTCCCTTCCTCCCTCCCGTCCTGACACACACACACTTTATGCTCCGCAGCTGTTTCCTTCCTTAACTATTGCATGAGCCGACATACGTGCAGCGGTGGAAACGTGGTCTAACCAGAATGTCGTCTCTCGATAGAGATGCCAGCTGCTTAGCCGCTACCTCTGCCTGCCGCACCTGGCTGCTTGGATCGGAGGCCTTGCCTGTGTTGTGATTTCAGCCATCTCTGTATTGTGCCAGTGCAACTGCCCCTAACGCGGAGGGGATTTGCCCTGGCACAAATGGTGCTGCACCAGGGTGACTGGGCAGCGGCGGCTGAAACCCCAGCATAGACAAAAGCCCGAGGCTTGGTTCTGCGGAGAACCTGGATAGTCCCGCAGCCAGAATGTCGTGGCCAGCTGCAGACTCCTGTTCTGGCGTAGTGGGCAGTATTGTGGGTCTGAGGGGTGTGTGTTTTGAGCCAGCAAAGCAACCTGCTCTGTTGCACATGGGGGGTTAGGAGCCCTCAGTTCTCCAGCAAAAACAGCCCCACTGGGCTGGGTCTGTCTCATCTCATATCACAGCAGCCAAGCACACGTTTGTCTTCCCCCAGTGCAGCCCAGCAAGAAGCCCAGCTTTGTTTGTCCTTTCTGGCAGGAGGTCGCGCTGAATTCCTGAGCTGGCACCAAGCGGCTGCACTGCTGCCAACCCCGCCCTGCCCTGCGGGGGATACTCCCCCGCTGGACATGCAGTCAGGGCAATTGGATTCCATGCTACAGGGCGTGAGATGATTGTCCAGTGAGTCAGAATTTCCCCTTCTCCTCCCCCTCTTGTTCCTCAGCCGCGCTGGGAAGTGGGCATTGGACATGAGAAATTTTCACTTCTCACCGTAGGGAAACAATGGGGTCTAATGGTTAAAGCTGGAGACCGGCGTTCAGGACTCCTGGATTCAGTTCCTCGCTCTGGGAGGGGGAGTCTGCTGTTGTGTTAGAACAGGGGTCCTGGGTTCTAGTCCCGGCTCTGCCGGTAGCTTTCTGTGATCCTGAGGAACGCAAGGCCTAAAGTTTAAGTGTCTGTCTAATTTTGTGCACCCAGCTTGGGAACACCTGGAGGCTGATTTTTTTTTATCTCCTGTGTTGGAACCCACAACTCTGAGTTAAGCACCTCTGAAAATCAGGCTCCAGGTGCCCCCAAAGCTAAAGGGATACTTCAGTAAACTTGGTGCCTCAGTTACCCCATCTGTAAAATGGGGGTAATGTTCCCCCTTCACCCACCCTGTGGGTTGGCAAAGTTGTGTAGATTACCAAGCTAACTTCCCTCTGTTGGATGTCAACACTCCTTTTGTTGAGCGTCGGGCTGCTTATGATTTCTGGCCTTGGTCATGAACAGAATCAAAGATTAGTGGTAGCTCAGACTTGCTGTGTACCAGGTGCTGGCATGTTTATTCTCATTAATCTCAGCCCCGTTCATAAAACAAGGCCCTGTTCATAGTCCCGTAACGACTCTCGGTTACTCTGTATCCTGATCGCACAAAGGTCACGGCAGGGCTGTTTACTCCGTGCGTGCACGTACAGGAGAGCCGAGCGCTGCGCTAACAAACCTTATCGCTGCTCCTTGCGGCGAGGAGCGTGCGTGTGTTTCTGGATGTGCCACAAAAGAGCCTTTGGAATAACTGCCAGCCAGGGCACGTTGCAAACATCTGCCGTTCTCTTTGGGTGCAGACGGCAGAGCCGGTTTGACTGCAGCACAGATCATTGACTCTACGTGGAAGGAAGGATTGGCTAGTGGGTGGGACACTGGAGTTCAGTCCCTGGTTCTGCAAGACTTCCTGTATGACCAATTTCCCCTGTGCCTCCATTCCCTGTCTGTGAAATGGAATAATCCTTCCCTACCACCCACAGGGGGATTGTGAAGATAAAATCCCATCATCATCACACCTAGCTCTTTTCAGCTGTGGATCTCAAAGCACTTCAGTAGCAATATCTCTGTTTTTACAGATGGGGAAACTGAGGGCACTTGCCAAAGGTCAGCTGGCAGGCCAGTGGTAGGGTCAGGATTAGAACCCAGGTCTCCCGAGTCCAAATCCCCAGTTCTCTATCCATTAGGCCACACTACCTCCTTTGGTGTTTGTGCCTCAAAGACTACATTGCCGAGGGCCGTGTCGGTACTTAGACAAATTGAATTCTTTCTCTCCCTTCCTCCTCCCCCTCTTTTTTTCTTTCTTCTCTCCCCTCTGGATTTACAGGCCTGTTTTCTGCAGCAGCAGTTACTGCCAGCCCTACAATGCCACGTTTATAGACACAACAGCGGTTGAGAACTTGCTTTTAAAGGGGAATGACTCATTCACAGGCATCCCGAACTGGGCAAACAAGCAGGCTCCTCCGTCTGCTGCCAGCGCCGGCTTCTGTCAGGCCTTTCTTCTGATGCCGCTGCTTCTCTGTCTCATGCAAAACAAATGCGCCGGCCTTGTGTAAATGTAAATAATTCTCCTGCATTTATCTGCCTCTTTCCCTGCCAGCCAAAATATAAAACCCGCTTTGTTCCAGCAAGGCCGGTTGTGGCTCCTCTTTAAACAGGAACCCGCATTCCCTTTTCTTTTCCCCAGATATTACCCGCTGGAAATTTGCATATAAAAATATATGCAAAAGGAGGAGGGAGAGGAGAGTTTCTTTTGCTGCGGCGTGATGATGGATAAAGAGCATCTAGCCGGGAGCTCCCTCCCGTTCCCCAGTATGATTGTCACAACCCTTTGATGCCCGTTTGGCGAGTCCCTGATTCAGAACTTCTCTCCTGTGTTAGAATTTCAGGTCTTGTCCACTCCCCCCGGGACACCTGGGGACCCAGAGGAGCTCTGGTTATAGAACCAGGATCCTGGATACTGTCTGGAGAGGAGTTGCCGCGTGGGCGAATTATCTTTGGCTACATCAGTTCTTCCCAGTCGCTCATGATTAAGTCGCAGAAAATCTCCAGCGCTCTGTGGGTGCTTCATTGAGTCTGTTTGTATTCCAGACTCCTACAGAAATCGGGACACTGCACAGACACATAGTAAACAAGATCTGGGGCCCATTGTACTAGGCTCTGCAGAGACCACTAGGGAGGGACAGTCTCTCCCCTAGAGAGAGCACAGTCTAAACAGACCAGATGGATTCAGGGTGCCAGAAAGGAAGGGTGGTTCTCCCCATTTTAGAGCTGGGGAAACAAAGGCACAGAAAGATGACATGACTTGACCAGTGGCACCCAAGGAGTTTGTGACAGTGCTGGGAATCGAACCCAGCTCTTCAGAGTCTCAGGCAGCATCCGAGTTGCTGCAGAGAATTCTTTCCCAGGTATCTGCCTGGCGGCTCTCGCCCACATGCTCAGGTCTAACTGATCGCTATGTTTGGGGTCGGGAAGGAATTTCCCCCTGGGTCAGATTAGCAGAGACCCAGGGGGTTTTTTTTTGCCTTCCTCTGCAGCGTGGGGCACAGGTCACTTGCAGGTTTAAACTAGTGTAAATGGAGAAATCTCTGTACCTTGAAGTCTTTAAACCATGATTTGAGGACTTGAGTGATTCAGCCGGAGGCTAAGGGTCTGTTACAGGGGTGGGTGGGTAAGGTTCTGTGGCCTGCGATGGGCAGGAGGTCAGACTAGATGATCACAATGGTCCCTTCTGACCTTAAAGTCTCTGAGTCTGAGTCTTAACCTCAGAACAGCCTGTTGATCTACCCGCTCTATGCGTAAAAAACCCCAAACCCCCCTGAACATAGACACCAACTGGCCGGGTCCAGGCAAATTGACTGTGGTTTTGCCCATGCATGGAGATCCCCCTTGATCGCATGTCCTGTGCTCCTTCACTGAGCCGTTGTCTCTGTCTGGTCTTGTGAGTCTTCAGACTATGACACCCTTTCTGCAAAAGTGAGCATAAGACCTTGGAGGTCAGGCTGTCCTAATGCCGACGGCTTCAGAGAAGATCACGCACCGGCTGTACGACCTGCTTGACAAGCTCCAGAAAATGTGGGCTGTGTGTATCTAGATACGTAGATGTAGCAAGCTAACCCCTGATACATACACACAGTAAGTGCGAGGTTATCAGTGTGAGAGATTATCAGGGGTTAGCCTGCGATGGCCGCTTGAGCGGAGTGCATCGTTTGTCTAATAAATCCATGTCTACCAAAGCCTTCACCTCTGTTGTGCTGCATGTTGGGTCTCCAGCAAGAGTGGGGCTCTGATCCAAAAGCACGGCTCGGGCTAAAGGAGAATCCCCGTTAACATTACAGGGTATATGAAACATAGTTGGGCAGTTCCAGTTCCATCCAGGAGAGGGCAGCAATTTCACCAAATCTTAAAATCTGGCACGAGACATGTAAATTAGCTGTAGGTTTGAGATCTGCGTCGGGACGGTTTCTCAGCTACCTCGTTCCTGTGCTCAGGGCTAGGATGGAGCAGAGAGGTGGCCTTAAGCCACCTTTGCACCTCCCATATCCTGGGCCCTGCCTGGCACCCTGGGGGGCCCTGGGAAGCAGAGAACAGCTGTAGTGTGCTCCAGTCACACCCTTGATCTGCCCCCTGTGCCGGGAGCGGGGCTGGTGCAGGGCCTTGCATCCCGGCTGCGGAGACCCCTACATACATGGGATTCTCAGGGTGCTCCTTCCACCCACTTTAAGGCCCCCTGACGCTGCCAGAACGGCAAAATGGGGCCGACGAGTAGCTGATCTGTGACTGTGCCAACGCTCTCGAGTCCCATCCGTTCTATGCGGCGCGTTAACCCTGCTCCTCTGCCTTCATTTCTCATGGGGAGCCACATGGGGGCGACAGCGAGGGGTGCAAACGTTTTGGCCTGAGGGCCGCATCCGGTTTCCAGAATTGTATGGAGGGTTGGTTAGGAGAGGCTGTGCCTCCCCAAGCAGCCAGGCCTGGCCCAGCCCTGCCCCCCATCGGCCCCCTCCTGCTTCTCGCCCTCTAATGCCCCCCTCCCCGGGACTCCTGACCCATCCAGCCACCCCATCTCCCTGTCCCCTGACTGCCCCCCGCCACCCCATCCAACCCCCCCTCCTTCGTGACTGCCCCCCTCCCCCCAGGACCCCTGCCCCATCCAACCACCCCGTCTCCCTGTCCCCTGACTGCCCCCCCGCCACCCCATCCAACCCCCCCTTCGTGACTGCCCCCCTCCCCCCAGGACCCCTGCCCCATCCAACCACCCCGTCTCCCTGTCCCCTGACTGCCCCCCCGCCCCCCCCACCACCCCCCCCCCTTCGTGACTGCCCCCCTCCCCCCAGGACCCCTGTCCCATCCAACCACCCCTTCTCCCTGTCCCCTGACCGCCCCCGGAACCCCCTTCCCCTGACTGCCCCCCCCATCCAACCCCCCCCTCCTTCCTGACTGCCCCCCCCCACCCCCTTACTGTGCTGCCTGGAGCACCAGGACAGGCAGCCACGCTGCCCGGTTGGACCCAGCCACGCCACCACGCAGCACAGAGCCCTGGGTCAGGCTGCGGCTCTGCAGCTGCGCTGCCCGGCAAGAGCAGCCCCACCGCCCAGAGCTGAGGCTGCAGGGCAGGGGCCGGGGGCGACTCTCCCAGGCCAGGAGCTCAGGGGCTGGGCAGGAGGGTCCCGCGGGCCGAAGTTTGCCCACCTCTGGTCTAGCTCCGTTTTTGCTTCGGGAGCATGGAGTCAAGCCTAAGACGTGGCAGAGGGTCAGATTTTCCATTTCAGTGCAGCTCTCGGCTGCGTTGACTGTACTAGCCTTTCCCTCTGGTCTGAGCCCAGCTGTTGTGCACATGTGTATACAGGCGAAGTGCTGAAAAGAGGAGCTAACCCACAGCGTTTGCATGTTGGAAGCAAGTGTTGGTTACTGCCCTATGCCCTAAAGGGGATTGGACAAGACTTCTGCATTCCTACATTTCAAGGATACGTATCAGCCCTTCGTATGTTTTGTCAAGGGAGCAGAGTCGTCCGCTCTTATAATTTTACGACGATCCTGTGAGGTTTGGAGTTTTTCTTTATGCCCCATGTGGTTGTATTAGAATCTCAGCTTTTATTTAACAAAAAAAGTAAATTTCCAGCCTTCCTGGTTACAGGGAAAAGTTAGAAAATGTGACTCCTAAAGGCTCAGACACCAAAAGGCCAATAAAAAGGACCTCAGCTGTTTTATGCTTTAGCCAGTCTCGGCGTGTCTTGGGGTGAGACTCATGATTGTTGAACCCTTGAGGTTTGCGATGCTGAGTTTGCGATCCCTCGGCATTTGCACCTATTCGATCTTCAGAGCTGCCTAAATATTGCTGTTAGCGTTATGTTCTTTTTACATCCCTATAGATTCTAAGGCCAGAAGGGGCCACTGCGATTAGCTCGTCTGATCTCTGGCTTTTGATGGCTTTTTAAAGAGGAGGAGGACAGTTCAGGCTCTGAAGCTGCCCTCCCTGAAAAAACAGCCAAGCTCCTCACAATCTCTGTCCTGTGGGGGCGGAATTGTTAGGACTTCAGTCTCCTTTTAGGGCTTGTGTTAGGCACTCAAGTTGTGTCCGTTTAACTCAGGCCTTGTCTAAGTGGGGAAATTGACCAGCATACACAAAGCGGAATAATTATCTGGAATAAAATCGCTTTTGTTCTGGAATAGTGTCTGTGTGGAGTAGTTAGTCCAGAAGCGTTTAATAATAGCAATCTAGAATAGTTATGCTGCTCGGTTTCCCATGTATAGACAAGGCCTTACGGTTTCCCATGTGTAGACAAGGCCTTACGTCTGGTTTTTAAACTGATTTAGATAAACCTGTGCAGATCCCGGTGTGGATTCTTTCTTCACTTTAAGAGCAGCCTATTTTGATTGAGCTTAAACTTGTTCCTAATTGACTTAAACTAGACTGCAAGAAGCCTGCTTTAAACTGAAATACAGGGGTTGGGTCCGAAAGGCTGTGAGGTTTGACTGATCAGATTGAGGGGTCACACTGGCGTAATGTCAAAGTAATTCTGCATGGAGACTAGCTCTTAGACAAGGGTTAAGGCCGTGTCTACGCTACCGATACAGCTGTGCCGCTGTAAGATCTCCTGTGTAGCCGCCCTGTGCCGATGGGAAAGACATAATTAAACCACCCCCAACGAGTGGGGGTTGCTACGTCGACGGGAGAGCGTCTCCCACCGTTATAGCGCTGTCCACCCGGGCACTTCTGTCAGTGTAACTTACGTCGTTCAAAGGGGTGGGGTTTTTTCACACCCCTGAGCGACATAAGTTATAGCAACAAAAGTGCTAGTGTAAACAGAGCCTTAGTTACACCCAAACTATCTTCAAAATTGCACCAGCTGAATTGAAGATGCGATTTGAGTTCAACTTAATCAATGTAAACAGGTTTAAATCAGATTAAATGTGCCCACACAGGGGTTTGCAGCAATGATCCCTAGCTTTTATCATCCACAGATCTCAAAGCACTTTGCAAAGGAGGGCAGGATTATTATGTCCATTTTACAGATGGGGAAAGTGAGACGGACGGGGTGGTGATTTTGCCCAAGATCCCCCCGCAGGCCAGTGGCAGAGGTGGAACTAGAACCTTTCAGTCAGCGCCTTAACCACTAGTTCATCCTTCCCCTCCCTTAATCTTGCAGGGGTGGGAAATGAGGCCGGGCATCCGAGTGAGATTGTGAGGGGCTTGGCTGTGTTTGCTGTGGGTGTGTTGCGCGTTGGAAGTGATAGCAAGTCTGATGCTGAGCCAAGGAGCCGGGGTGTGTGGTGGAGGCACATGAGCTGCGGGTTGACCTGTAAATAAAAAATGTCTTGTCTGCATGCTCCTGTCTGGTGACTGGGAAATATTCTTTCTAGCCCGCACGGCTCCTCTTATAGGCCAGAGAACCCTGTTTACAAGGCAGGAGCCTGGCAGTGGTTCTGTGCCTGCTTTCCCACACGTTAGGGGGGTGATGGGGCGTAGGGCAGAGAGGGAAGGCTCCTTTGCTGCCAGATTGCCTTGGGAAGACCAATGACCTGGATTAGCTTGTCAAGGCAAAGAGGCGTGTGAATGCTCTGTTTGTCTGATGGGAGCAGTCCCAGGGAGGCTGGAGGGTGGGTTTACGCACACAGGGCTGAATGCTGATCTCTGTTGCATCGCTGTGAATCTGGAGTAACTCCATATTTCACTGGGCGTTGCAGTATAGCTGAGATCGGGGTAAACCAATGGAGCAACTCTGGATTTACTGCAGCAGAATACAGATCAGAACCTACCTGTGCGTGGCCAGCTTTTCCCCCTGTTGCTCCCAGGGGCCCTGCTGACTTCAGTGAAGTTGCATGGGGTGCTTTGCAAAGGCTGCCTGAGCCTCTCAGCCACCTGTGGGGTAGCATTATGGCCTTGCACATGGGGAAACTGAGGCACACCAAGGCGGCGGCGGTGCCAGAACTGTGACTAGAACCCAGGTGTCCTAGTGCTTGCCTTGCTATAACCACTGGGCTACACTTCCTCCCTGGCTGCGCACTTTTGCACGGCGTGGATCGGCTACGTGCATGTAAATAAGCACATGCATTCAGTATCCGACATGTGCTTCTCTACACGTATGTTGCTGAACTGTGGTGCATTCCCAGGGCTGGTTGTCCTGCAGAAGGCTGAGCAGGCTGCAGCATCGGGCAGCAAAACGTCACAGGCCACAGCATCTGGTCAGTGTGTGACGGCCAGGCGCTTCCACTTTGCCTGGAGAACGCAATGTTTTGTCCATTGGCATTTTAATGGAGGGCTGGGAATGCTGTCTAGTGGTGAGAGCCAGAGGGGCTGAGCATTAGACTACTGATAGACTGTGGGCACGTCACTTCCCCCATCCCATGCCTCAGTTTCTCTGTCTGTAGAAAGGAGATATAATTATTTAGCTGGCCCGGGGTGGCGTGTGTGGGCTGGTCTGATTCTGAAGCGCTCCCAGATACTCTGCAACAAGGCGCTACATGGGCACAGAATAGTCACAGCATCTCAGCCTATCTCAGCATGTGCATGAGCTTGTTCTTTCATCTGTACGTCCTGATTGCACACAACTATTTGCATGCACCCGGCTCTAGAAACTCCCCACATCCTGCCTAAGCCAAATACAGCTGCTAAAGAGATTCCCTGGGCACAGAGCTGCCTGGTAGACTGTAGCAAAGGGAAGAGGAAACTTTGTTACTCCAGGAATCAGCTGATACCTGGAAATCAGGCCTGATCCTCTGTCCCCCGGCGCCTTGTGAAGTCATTCCCACCAGATCAGCAAGGTCGTGTCCTGAACCCACTTTGCAGTGGTGTGAGTGACTGGAACGGGCCCCTCGACCGTGCTAGGAGATCGGTTGATGCTCACCAGCTGAAGTTCTGGCCCAGCCTTTCAGCTGCTCTGTGGGAAGTAGAGTTCCTGTCTCTTTTCCCTGAAACTGTCCCAGCATAACTGGCGGCTTGCTCATGGTTAAAGCTCTGCTAAACGCTACCATTTGAGTCAATCACTCCTGGCGAAACCCAGCCAAGATCCCCTCCCCTTCAGTATTGCCCTCTGCCTGCAGCCGTTCCTAACCAGAGCCCGAGCCCACCCCGTTGCTAGGGCCCCGTCAGCCCAAACAGGAGCAAACCCTGGTGACTCGGGGTTTCCATTTCTGGCCTTATGGAAACCCGCTGAGCGGCTGGGATGACTCATCAGTATGGGCGTGGCAGGTCTGGACAGGCGACAGATATGGGATCGCTTCCAGCCGCTAGTCTGTGTGGGGTTTGTTAAATGCAATATTTGTTCTAAAATCCTGTTTCTTGTTCTTAAGCAACTGAAAAAAACACAGCTGCTCTGTGCTCACAGATTTTGATCTGTGGCAGGAGTGACTGACTCCAGTAATCAGATGCTAGGTAAGATCTGTTGGGGAGGCAGGCGTGTTGAGGTGCGTGTAGATGTCTTGTGTTGTGGTGAGAGGAAGGATGGCGCAGTGGTTAGGGGATTAGTCTAGGACTTGGGAAACCCAGGTGCAATTCCCTACTGTGCCACAGACTTCCTCTGTGACCTTGGGCAAGTCACGTAGTCTCTCTGTGCCTCAGTTTTCCATCTGTAAAATAGGGGTAACAGCACAACCCTGCCTCACAGGGGTGTGTGAGGATAAATAAGTTGTTGTTTTTTTAAAAATGATGAGGTGCTCAGAAGCTACGATGGCCACATAAGTACCTACGGTGGTTGTTTTTCACATAAACAGCAGGATCATAAAAAAGCACACCAAAAATCTGTGTGTATTACAGTGTCTGAAATCAGAGCTCCAGTGTGCCAGGAGCAGTACAGACACACAGCAAGAGATGGGACCTGTAAGGTTCATTCCATGCTGGGCTTGATTGCTGGTGAATTTCTGGGGGGAACATGCAATTTAATGGATTTGTTTCCTAGTTTCATTTTAAATCTTCCTTTTATAAGAAACAAAAGCTTTGCTTGCGATTTCAGGAAGTGAGGAACACCTCTAATTTTGGGTGAGGAAGCCGCTGTTTTAATGGGAAAATGGCTTGTTCAAAACTTTTCCACCAGCTCTGCCAACGAGCTGTTTCCATCCTTTCGAGAGCCAGGAAGCCTTGAGCGAATCCCCATCTCGCCTTAAATGAAATGCATGTGCTTATAGAGGCCGCTTGGGCGTGGCAAGTGGGTGCCTGGCAGGGAGGCTGCTTTCAGCTCTGGGTTGGCACCTTGGGAGGCCACCAGGTCTGGTTCTGGGAGACGTGGTCTCCTAGCATCCTCTGATACCGGGTGGATCAGAATCAGTGCGGGGTTTGATGCCCCGACAGGATGCTCGCACTGTACAGACGCAACCCTCCTTGGATACTGGCGTCTGTTTACCCAGGCGATTGGCAGTGTCTCTTCAGAGTATGGATGAGTCAGAAGCCCTGAGAAGCGGTTTCTCCCCATTGTCACATTGTAATGCTTCCCATTCCACCCTTTCCTGCTTATTGCATTGTTTTCCAAGCACAACATTTCAACAGGGACCCTGCGCCCTGGGGAGCCCTTCAAACTTCCCAACCTGCTTCCAGTGAGTTTGACTTGAAATCAAAGAGTACCTGGGGCAACGCCTGCTCTTGTAGCAGGCAGTGAGGCTCGAACTGGGGGCTGGGAGGAGGCAGGATTCCTGGGTTCTGTTCCCAGCTCTGGGAGGGAAATATTGTCCAAAAGTGAGATCAGGTAGGGACTGGGAATCAGGACCCCTGGGTTCTATTAACAGATCTGTGCAAATTATAGTTGGTCTTCTGTGCGTCAGTTACTTCATCTGCACATGGAAACTCGGTGGCTGGCTGGCTTGGCACAAGTATCCGTCAGTTCTTCCGCTCCAGGTTAATTCTGCTTGAGCAGGCATTTTGCATGGCGCGGCGTGGGATGGGTTTTAACTTAGAAACCAGCGGGGGAGGCAACGCCCATATTGCTACTGATTAATCCCGGCATGCTGGTTCAATGCCAACTTTGCAAACTTAAAAAAAAAAAAAAAAACCCCACCCCAAATCGCCCCGCTCCAGGACCCAAAATAGAAGCTAGTGTCTCCTAGCAAGGACTAGGAAGTGTCTCCTTGTGACTAGAAAGTGAAGGCTGCTGCTGATTTATTTATAATAGGCATATTGGGGAGGTGTCGCTTCCTTAAACGAGTCTAGTGGGAAGCCCGTGGCGGGCATGTCTTGCAGAAGTAAATGAGTAGGCGGGGCACTGCCAGTCGCTCTGAAGAGCCCAGTGGCATTCCAGAGCTTTCTCCTCTGCTGCAGCCACCGCCCTGCTGCCTTCCGCATTCCCTCCAGCACCTCTGGAAGCCAAGCCAAGCCCTGCTGCAAACATTCCTCAGGTTATTTACACCCTTTCTTTGCCCTCCAGTCTGACTGGGGTGTCTTGGTCGCAGGTCCAATCTGCCTGGGCAACATCGTTCCAAGGCAAAGTTTGCAGGAATCAGAGCAGTGTTGGGCTGGAAGGGACCTTGAGATGTCATCAGGGCCAGCCCCTCGTGCTGAGGCAGGACCAAGTAACCCTAGACCAGCCCTGACAGAGGTTTGTCCAGCCTGTCCGTAAAAACCTCCAGTGACGGGGATTCCTCAACCTCCCTTGGACGCCTGTTCCAGAGCTGAACCCCCTGAGAGTTAGAAAGTCTTTCGAAGGCTTTGTCTACACCAGCACTTTGGTCAATAAAACGTTTGTTGGTCAGGGGTGTGAAAAACACACACACACACCCCCGATGGACATAAATTTCACCGACAAAAGCACCGGTGTGGACAGCACTATGTCGGCGGGAGACAACATGGCTACTGCCACCCCTTGAGGGTGGTTTAATTATGCCAACGGGAGATCTCTCTCTCCCCCCCGGCATAGAGCGGCTACAAGGGAGACCGTACAGGGGCACAGCTGTGTCACTGTCAGGTCCGTAGTGTAGACATAGCCTGAGCCAAACGAAATCTCCCTTGCGGCAGGTTAAGCCCGTTGCTTCTTGTCCTCCCTTCAGGGAGCATGGGGAACAATTGAGCCCAGTCCTCTTAGACCAGCCCTTAACATATTGGCAGGTCTCCCTTCCGTCGTCTTTTCTCAGGACTAAACATGCCCCTTTTTTTAACCTTTCCTCACAGGTGAGGATTTCTAAACCTTTCATCGTTTTTGTTGCTCTCCTCTGGGTTCTCTCCCGTTTGTCCACATCCTTCCTAAAGTGCAGTGCTCAGAACTGGAGACACTAGTCCAGCTGAGGCCTCACCAGCGCCGAGGAGAGCAGGACAGTTACCGTCCATCTCTTATATGCGACGCTCCTGTTAATACACCCCAGCAGGGCCGGCTCCAGGGTCTTTGCCGCCCCAAGCAGCAAAAAGAAAAAGGAGAAAGGAAAAAAAAGCCACGACCGCGATCTGCAGCGCTACCGCCGCTGCTTCAGTCTTCGGCGGCAACTCGGCGGCTGGTCCTTCGCTCCGAGGGACCCGCCGCCGAAGACCCGGACGTGCCGCCCACCACCGTTGGCCGCCCCAAGCAGCTGCTTGCTGGGCTGGTGCCTGGTCGTGGCTTTTTTTTTCAATATTCACATGTTTTGCAACTGCATCACATTGTTGACTCGTATTCAACGTGTGATCCACTCTGACTCGCAGCTCCTCTTTAGCAGGACGGCTGCCAGCCCAGCCGGTTATTCCCCCTCTTGTAGTATCACTGCTAATCTGTAAGTGACCAGGCATGTGACTGGGTTGTGGAGATGCACACCGGCCCCTCTCTGGAACGCGGGATTTGGGATCCAGGCGTGTTAACGCAGGGTCCCCGTTATAGCGGGGACTGCGTTAAAATGAATTGCAATTAAAGTAATTAAATTTGGGATCCATGGCCGCGCCCGCGTTATATGCGAATTCACGCTATATAGACGCGCGTTCTAGCGAGGGTCTGGTGTACCTCCCTTCTCGTTCTCACGGGGCATCCCTGAAGGTCAGGATTATGGCATGGTGGCTGGGCAGTGTGGATGGGATGCTCACCCAGCGCTGTACCTGCTCTGTGGATAAACAGAACTTCTGTTCTCTACTAAATATTTAATCTGGCATCTTGATTCATGAGAAATGCAGGAGCTGCAAAGTTGGGCAAGTCACTTCCCTTCTCTCGGTGCCTCGGTTTCTCATCTGTAAGAGGGGAGTAACAATGTCTCCTTCGTCTGGGTTGTCTTTTTAGATTGTAGGCTGGTCGGGGCAGGGACTCTCTCTCCTTATGTCTGTGCAGCACCTGGCACAATGGGGCCCTGATCTCAGTGGTGGCTGCCATCATAAGGAACAATAAAGATGAACTGCTCCACTCGGGCAAGTATTTAGGCAAGATCTCACTGATGCAATGCAGAGACTTGCTGGCCTAAACTGTTCCCTTATATGTCCCATTGGAGCCCGGGCTGTCTGTTCTCTCTCCCCTCATCAGATTAGAAGATTTTTCTCCTGTTTCTTAAGAGGCTGCCGTTATTGGCAGCAGCATCTGCCTGCGAGTTTTTTGGTTTTTTCCTCCCTCCTGTACTAAAGTCATGGAAACTTGGAGCTGATCTAACTGCACAGTTTGGATTTTCTCCCGGCTCAACCAGGTTATGTTTTTTCTGTGTTTAAAAACTAAAAATAAACACCCCGTCTTGAGGCCCCTTCCCTCCTCTCTCATATTTTCTCTTGTGACTTTTTTTCTTCCAGCAGTTGCATTTTTGTGGCTGATCCTGATAAAGGCCTTTTTATAAAATCTAAATTTAGATGCAACAGGGGCTGGATCCTCTGAGACTCTGAGCAAGGTCTGGAGGGCTGTGCACCAGCCGCCTCCAGGGGAGGGCACTCAGCCCCCTGCAGAATTGCTCCCTGCTCTGTAATGAAACTTGAACTAGAATCAGAAGTGGAGAGGAAGGATTGTCTTGTGGTTAGGGCACTAGTTAGCTTCAATTTCCTGCTCCAGCAGGACTCCATGTGTGAACAAGAGCAAGTCGCTTTGTTTTGCTGTACCTCAGTTTCCCCACCATGAGCCAGGCCCCCAAAATCCTGAGATTTAAAAAAAAATTGGCCTTCTGGTTTTTGAATGTTAGGCAGCGTGCCTCGCACATTTTCCAGCTTTCTCCATGGCCCTAAGGGCTACAAATTTACCTGGTTAAAAAGGAAAGCTGAGATTTTCCCCTGACTCCAGGAGCTGCGCTTTAAGAAAAATACCACAAGATCTGGCAACGCTGCAAAACCTTTCCCAAGCTGATACTGGAACAGTGCCCTGACGTCCTAATCTGAAAGACAGCCAGTCCGAGTAGCACAGGGCCTCCCTTGCGCCATTCCGGGCTTTTGGTTCAGCGCCAGCCTGAATCTAGTGTGGAAGTGTGTGGATCCAGAGTTTAGCTTGTGTCTGTGAGGCTTCAAAGCATTATGATTGCGTAGTCTGACCTCCTGTGTAGCTCCGGCCAAAGAACCTCCCTCTGTGATCCCTGCATCAAGCCCAAAAACAGATAGTCGAACTAGGGCATACGTTGAAGGGCCTGGATTTTCAGTAGCTTCTGTGTCACTTAGGAGCACAAATTCCATTGTAAGCCAGTGGGATTGTGCTCCCTAATGATTTCAGTGCTTTAGAACACACACACACACACCCCGAAAGATGCTCAGAGGCAGTTTCAGAAATTCCAGGCGGTGGAGAATCCACTGGATCCCTTGAGACCCTCTTCCGATGGTTAACTCCCCTCGCGTTTAGCATTCAACTGTCTTCACTCAGTTGACTTGACAAAGGGAAATTAACACGGTGGCAGCTGGTTTAGTCCTGAAGGTGGCGGAGATCTAGTAGGGAGAAGTGGAAAAATCTCTTGAACATCCCGGTTCACAAGAGCAGGTTGGAGACTTTTTTTTTTTTTCCATGGAGGTGGGAAGAGCCCAGCTCCCGTCAAACCGAGTTACTATTTTTAGCTTGGCACAGACAGGCTAGAGAGCAAAGGGGATGTAAATGAAAGCGAAAGGCCAACACATGCAGGGGTAGATGGTGCAAGAGTCGTCATTTGTCTTTAGTAATATAGAGCTTCCGGGACAATCTACCGGACAGAGTTGCTGAAGGAAGTGCTGGGATTCCCTGGAGAAACGAAATGGCTCCAGGGCCACATTCTGGCTGCCGATGCGCGTGTTGAAATTAGAGGGAGCTGAGCGAACGCGTTCCAGGTCAGACGTTTGGACCAACGTGTCGATTTGCCGGTAGGCGGCTTCCTTTGGAAAGCTCTAATGTGGCTGGACTTTGAATTGGCCGCTTGACTGAAACGGACCAGCCCAGTGGTTATGGGGAAATGTCGCGATCGAGCCTGGTACATCCAGGGCTGACGAGTGGCGGGGGGAGCTGGTACAAATTCCTGGGGCCCAGCGTTCCGGAAGGGGGCCCGGGGCCCGGCTTCATCGGCCCTGTTTAGCTGGTCCGCCCTTTTTTCACCAGGGCCCGAACCCGCTCTCGGCGGCCTTGTACATCTCACAGGCATCGTTGGTACCTTAGGTCAGTCTCTAGGTGCTCATACAGCCCCTATCGCTCAGGTATCTTAACAACCAGTTTTTAATATGAGCCCCCAGTTAGCATCAGATCATGGGCTGACCTGGTAACTTTATCCAGCCAATTAAAGAGCCCCACTGCTCTCTGAGTAGCGGGGGGGGAGCCGGACTGTGGGGCAGTGAAGGCAAAGCTTTCTCTGGTCCCCGCAATTGACTGACCAGCTCACACTTAGCATTCGCAGCAGCCTCTTGCGTTTGCACGAATTCCCCTGCCCAGCTTACGCCCTTGTCTGTTTCAAATGGCCCAGGTGGCCACTATCCCATCCTAGCACTTCTCCTTGCTAGGCAGCTGTAATGGAGCCTAGCCCCACGTCACCCACTGCAGCGTCTGGCAAAGGGACTGGCCGAAGGCTAAAAGCTAATCCGAACTCGCTTCTCTAGGCTCATTCCAAATGTTCCAAGCAAGTGGAGCAAACCCGTCTTTTGCCTTTGTTTGCTGGGCTAGACTGGAGAATGAGACTCCCTGTGCTAATTGCGAAATCATTTGCTTGGAGATGGCAGCGCTGTCCAGATTTGGATTGGCCTCGTTTGATCACACGCTGGGCAAACTGGAGCCAGACAGCTCCTCGATGGTTGCCCGGCACAGGAAAACCTCTAGCACCTGTTTCTAACACCTGCTCCTAATCAACCAAATGCAAGTGCAACAGGTAGGGGACTCCTGCACCTGCCAAAAGTAGGCGCCTTCTGCTGCTAGGGGCTCATGGGATCTGCTCAGCTGGTGACAGGAGGCTGCAGCCCACACTGATGGCAGGAGAGGGATGCAAGCTGCTTCCAGAGGATTCCCCCTCCGGCCTGTGGGACCTGATCAGCCAGGCCCAATTCTCCATTGCTGGCTCCTGGTTCTCCACTGCCCTGCGCCATGTGCTGGCACCTACACCAGAAAAAAAAATCAGAGCGGGTAGCGGCACTGGTGCAAATGAGGGCGCAAGATTCAGGGTGCTGGAGAATCAGGCGCTTTGTGGCAGCCGGTCAGTGCCGTAAGCCTCGTCAGTCTCACGTTAAATCAGCAGCGACTAGATGTTCTTGCGCTACGAGATGTTCATGCAGGCAGATCGAAGCAGGAGCACACGAGCATGCAGATCCACCGAAGCCAGGACGCCTGTCCGGTCCCACCCGCCAGCCAACACAGCCCGACCATCTTGAAATGTGGTTGTTTTTTCCATGCATCCTTCCCCAGATGTTTTGTTGAAAGCGTATCCTCCAGCCACTTCTCTGTGCTTAAGCGCAAGCAGCGATGACTCTCAGGGCCCGGGTATTTCCTCCTTTCTCCCCTCACCCCCACTTCCCCACTCCTGGAGCACTGAGTTAGTGCTTTGAGCATTTGAATTGAAAAGGCGCTTTCGCTACCGAGTCTTATCCCCACATGTTGGTTAAAAAAGACCCGAAACTAATACAGCCGTACCAGCCTCAAGGCTTCAAAAATCCTGAGATTGGCTTAGAAATCAGGAGAAGCTTAAAATAATTGGGTTTTTTTTCTGCTTTTGGTTTTGAAGCTTTTTAGGGAGTCACTTTTTCAAGCTTTTCTCTGCAACTGCGAGGGCCAGAAACGTGTGAGCTTGAATTCTCACGTAGCTCAAAAACCACCCATAGCCCAAGGCTCGTGATAGAATCAATGTTGCTGTGCTTTTCAGCTCGACCAAGAGCTGCTCCAGAGCACGTAACTCATGTATCCGAATAACAGGCAGATGATAATATAATACCTCGCGCTTTTCAACAGTAGAGCTTAAAGTGCTTCAGTCTTTAATGTGTTTATCCTCTCAGCAGCCTTGTGAGGCAGGGCAATGTGGTCACCCGCCTTTTACAGTTGGGGAAACTGAGGCACAGAGAGGCTAAATGACTTGACTGAGGTCACATGGCAAGTCTGTGGCAGAGCAAGGAATTGAACGCAGGACTCCCAGACCTCAGGCTAGTGCTGTAACCACGGGACCATCCTTTTTCAGGAATAACGTGGGTGTGTGTATTTTTCTCTCTGCAACACTTTACAGCAATAGTTCTGGTGGAACATACAAGGAGCAGGCAGGGTTGTGCCAGGTCCCTTGAGATGAATCGCAGTCTTGTTAGAATCAGCCAGGTTTTAGATGGTGTGGGAGGAAAATGACTCGCGCTCTGACTTTTTGATTTCTGTTTAGTAAAAGACCCCAGCAGTATACAGAACACGCACTTTCCCTTGGCAAAGGACTGCCCCCAGTTCTTAGCAAGGGAGTCCAGCGTCTCTCATTCTGCTGTTCAGGGAAGTTTAGCCCTCTAATCTTGGCATTTCTGCGTCTTTATTCCCGTGTTGCCGTTATTGCTGCATTGAGAAGGCACAGGCCAAAGGAGAAATTGGAGCCGTTGAAAAGGCAGAGAATTGCTAAGTGCTTAATATTGATTTGCTTCTCAGTAGAAAAACACAAAACAGCCATAAAAATTGTTTGGTTTTTGCATGTGTATGTTTTAAATTAAATTCTGGGGGGGAAGGGTGGCCTATTGGTTAGGGCACTCACCTTGGACTTGGGCAGCCTGGGTTTAATTCCCTGCTCTGCCCCAGACACCCTTGGGTTAATCCCTTAGCCTTACCGTGCCTCAGTTTCCCATCTGTATAATGCGGTAATAGCCCGGCCTCGCCAGGAGAGGGATTGCGAGGGTGAATACACCAAAGATTATGAGGCACTCAGACAACTGGGGGCCACGTACAGCATGGTGACGCCTATTTCTATTGCACGGACGCTTCTGGCTGGAACCTTTGTTTCTTCCCAAATGGTTAATTGTGGGAAAGGGCGTTGCCCAGACAGAGCAGCACGCCGGCATCCCTGTGATTTCTTTGTGGGAGCGCCAGCCACGGACCAGGCCCCCGTGGCGCTAGGAGCTGTACAGACACAGACCAAAGGCGGGCCAGTTGTCACGCCGCTCTCATTTTCCACATTGGCTGGTGTGGTGGTTGATCGCCCTGTGCCTCGCATAGCCGTCCGCGGCAGCGCAGAATGGGTGTGCATTGCTGCCCGGTCTGATCGGTAACCCTGGAGCAAAGCCCACCCGAGGGGCAGGCCAGGGACTCTGGCTCTGCAGCTCTGTCCTGGGCGGTTCTCAGTTATGCTGTTTGACCCCAGCTGTAAGAATGACCTTTCTGCACTGGAAAGACACGGCGCAGCTTCACGCAGACGGCTGGGACGTCCCACGTCCCCGAGCCAGCGGGCAGCCTTGGCATTGGGGGCCAGGTTTTCGTTTGCACTCTGAGTTTTGGGTCTGGGGGTTTGAGTCAGGCCTGTCTCTGGGCACTAGGGCTGTGCTGGCGGCTTTCCTAGCCCCTGGCTATGCTCTGCATGCAGTGACCCCTGTGTTCCTGGAGCCTCAGCTGGCAGGAATCCTTTTTCCTTAGCAGCAACCCTCCGGGAGGCAGTGTTGGACTAGTGGTTAGAGGGAAAGGGGGACTGTGGGTAGGGAGATCTGACTATATTAAAATCCGAGGCTGGCTCTGACACTGACTCGTTCTGTGACCTTGGGCAAGTCATTTCCCGGTCTGTAAACGCTACTGGCAGTGTCCCAACTTCCCTGGGGAGAGAAAGGAGGGATTTTCCAAGTCAGTGGGGCCGTGGGGTCCTAAAATCCCAGCCAGTGCACACTGACCTTTGGCTATCACATGGAGAGCTCCATTCAGCTGCTCTCCGGGCGGGATGGAGGATTGCACCCAGGACCCTCTGTACTAAAACCATGAACCTCTGCGGCTCCAGCACAGCGAAGTCCATTAGCTTAGACTCTGCGGCTGACTCCAAAACCCCTTTTATCCAGGGGGAGACAAGGATACGGCGTTACCAGGCGATGGAAGGTTCCCGACAGGCACAGTGTGGTTGCTGCCACTGTTGTGTCACTTGGGGAGGCCGTATTACTTGGGTGGTTATTTAAGGTGCCCCATGGCTTACGAGGAGAGGCTGAGGGAACTGCAGAAGAGAAGAATGAGGGGGGATTTGATAGCTGCTTTCAACTACCTGAAGGGGGGTTCCAAAGAGGCTGGAGCTCGGCTTTTCTCAGTGGTGGCAGATGACAGAACAAGGAGCAATGGTCTCAAGTTGCAGTGGGGGAGGTTTAGGTTGGATATTAGGAAACACTATTTCACTAGGAGGGTGGTGAAGCACTGGAATGGGTTCCCTAGGGAGGTGGTGGAACCTCCTTCCTTAGAGGTTTTTAAGGCCCGGCTTGACAAAGCCCTGACTGGGATGATTTCATTGGGGACTGGTCCTGCTTTGAGCAGGGGGTTGGACTAGATACCTCCTGAGGTCCCTTCCAACCCTGATGTTCTAGGATTCTGTGAAAAGTGAGCTGAGCCCTGGCCCAGCTCCTCAGAGTTGCAGGTCTCCTGGCTGGCTTGGCTGGATCAGGCCAGGGAGGAAAGAGTTAAATTCTCACTCTGGTTATTCCTTCCCTTAAGTGCTGGCCAATAATCCAAGACCATGGGGTTTAAGCCCCAGATCCCTGTGTCCCCGTCATGCTGGCTAGGGAAGAGGCTGCTGCCAGATGGGGATAATTCAGCATTAAAGGGTGTTTGTAATAAGCCAGAGAAGCTCCAGTTGGCGTTTCCTTCTCTGAGTCACTGGCATGTACAGAGCGTAGGGTTCTGTGGCAGTGACTTGGGAGCCCCGGGGGCTGGGGAGGGCCAGCCGGGAACCGTCTCTGCGGTGGGCGGTGTGTGTTGGCTAGATTAGGGCGGGTCAGATCTGCCCAGGAGCCTCCGGAGCTGGGTTCAGGCCTGCCTCGTGCTGGCAGTTGTTTGCAGGGTGGTTGTAGGCATATCGCTCCCAGAATATGAGCGAGACAGGGTGCGTGAGGGAATATCTCCTTGTCGTCCTGTGCTGGCACTGTGTGCAGAGCAGGCCAGCTCGTGGCACTGGGCATCAGCCTTGGCCAGCACCGCCCTGCTATTTTTACCCATGAGCTAATGAGCCAGGCGTTGGCTCCTGCCTGCGGAATGTGTGCTGGGATTCAGCTCGGCAGCCTCGCAAAACTGGGCTCTGCCCTCGAGTGTCAGTTGCTGCACCAGTGCAAAGTGGTTTGAGAGGAGGCAGAGTGGGCCAGAGCAGAGGCCTGGGACTCCCGGCTTCTATCCGTGACTTGGTGGTGGGATTTGCAGGGTGACCTGGGGCAAGTCAGTTCACCTCCCTCCGTTTCCCCATCTGTAGGATGGCAGTAGAGATGGGTGTGAAACCAAGTCCCTCTCGCACACAAATTTGGTTCTCTCTTTAAAGGTCCCCTGCCTGCAGGGGCTCAGATTTGGGGCTTCCGCACACAGATGCCCATTTCACACAGCCGGAGCCAAATAGATCCCACTTGGACCCCCAGGTTATGAGATCTGAGCCCACAGTGGCTATTTAGAACACAACTGACATTGATGTTACGAGCTGAATTAACAGTCTTGCCTAGACCCTTCCTCTTTCCAGCCCAGCTTTTACTTGGGTGTTGACACCCACAGCAGATGTTTCCAGTACAGTTTTAGGAACTAGGAATGATCAGCGCCTTGATCGTGCGGAATCTTTCTTTTTATAGGTCCTACCAAAATAGCGTCAGATAGTGTTTGGTTGGTTTTGGTCCAGCAGCCTCCCTGAAACCTGATTGATGATCAGCATGAACTGCATCAAATATTGAAAGTAACCTCAATGCTTTCTTCTTACAGCGTTATGTAGGCTACTGACATCTGCCCAAAGCAAAGAGCAACAATTCAGAGTGTAATGGGAAAGGCGGGGTTCTTGGGTGGGATTTCAAATATTGCAAAATGCCCAGAAGGCAGGAAATCCCAATAGCTGCAGCGCCCCAGATCCAGATAAAGAATTTGCACACCTAAAAGGTCCTTTCATACTTTACACTGAGTAATAATATTTAGCAGGATTTCCATGGTGCTTTAAGTCCTCCCATTGCTTTGTAGACATTATAGCTCCTGTTATCAAAGGATTTTGAAGCATTTCACAAATGCCAAGTAAGCCTCACCCTTCCGATGCAAGGTGGGGAAACTGAGGCCCAGGCAGGGAAGGCTGCACAATTGGGAATAGAACCTCGGAGCCCTGACCCAGGACTTCTTGCGGGGATCATGGCTCTGTGGCAGAGCTGGGAATAGAACCCAGGAGTCCTGAGCCTCAGTCTCTGGCCGAGATCATTCGAAAGGAATCTGGGTCAAATTCATTCCAGCTCTGTCCTTAGGCAGATGTAGCTCTGGGGAGTTAGCAGGGACAGCGAGTTCGTCAGCCTGTATCAACAAGGGCAGCAGACAGCTGAGCTGCCAGCATTTGGCTTGTCTCTCTGTGCAGGGCTCACACAGAGCGTACGATGAGGGGGATCTGAAGCGGTCTCTGCAGCTCTGGTGGGTGGCCTTTATGACGCAGCCCAGCTGCCGCCCACGGGAGGACGTGTGTGATGTTTATACTATTGTACCCGACCGATCTAAACCAGGAGTCCTCCCTGCAGCTCAGACTCGCTGCAAGAATGAATCCATCGGCTCCAGCCCGGCACAGGAGAGGGAGCAAACATACAGTTCTTGCTAGTAGGGTGACCAGGTGTCCAGTTTTTGACCAGAACGCCCGGTCGGAAAGGGACCCTGGCAGCTCCGGTCAGCACCACTGACTGGGCCGTTAAAAGTCCGGTGGCGGTGCTGCTCGGCTAAGGCAGGCTAGTCCTTTCCTGTCCTGGCACTGCGCTGCACCCCAGAGGGGGCCAGCAGGTCTGGCTCCTAGGCGGGGGGGCCATGGGGCTCCGCGTGCTCCCCCACCCCGAGCACCGGCCAATGGGAGGTGGGGGGGCGGTGCCTGCGGGCGAGAGCAGCACACAGAGCCTCCTGCGTGCCTCCCCCTAGGAGCCAGACCTGCTGCTGGACGCTTCCGGGACGCAGCGCGGTCTGCGGTGCCAGCTAAGCAGGACGCCTGCCTTAGCACCCCCGCTGCGCCGCTGACCGGGAGCCGCCGGAGGTAAGCCCACGCCCCAAGCCCCTGCCCCTGTCCTGAGCCCCCTCTCACACCATGAACCCCTCATCCCCGGCTCCAGCCCAGAGCCAGCACTCCCCGCCCAGAGCCCTCACCCCCGTCCTCAACCCACAGCACTCTCCCTCACTCCAAATCCCTTGGCCCCACCCCCAGCCTCGAGCCCCCTCCTGCACCCCAAATCCCTCCTCCCCAGCCCCACCCCAGAGCCTGCACCCCCAGCTGGAGCGCTTACCCTCTCCTGAACCCCTCATTTCTGGCCCCACCCCAGAGCCCTCACCCCCTCCTGCCCCCCAACCCCCAGCCCAGTAAAAGTGAGTGAGGGTGGGGGAGAGTGAGCCACCAAGGGAGGGGGGAATTAGTGAGCGGGGGGCGTGGCCTTAGGGCGGGGGCAGGGCTAGCGTGTTGGCAACCCTACTTGCTCCGGTCTCTGCAGTTTGGGTTCCAAGTGGGGATACTTCGGAGGTTCCGTTCCTCTCCTTCATGCCTGCTCAAGGCGCCGATCGACCTTGCCGAGCCTGGCTTGCATTGATCAAGAGGAGAACACGCCACTTGGATTTCCCTGTTTTAGGTGGCTCTTCATCCCGAGGCATCTCCTACTGCTAGAGTCTCAGCACTTCCCCTCCACCTGTGCTCTGTCGTGTTTGTTTAGCCTGTAAGCTCGCTGGGGCAGAGACGTTCTCACTGGGCACGCAGCGCCTAGCACGGTGGAGCCATGATCTCAGTTGGGGCCTCCAGACGCTACCGTAAATGCACACAATAATAAATAGCTGCGCATGGATCAACATGAGGGAGGAAGTGTTAACCTCATAAGACTTAGAGGGTCGAGCTGTCCGACCCTCCCATGCTGTCGTTCTGTCTGGAGTCAAAGTCCATCTTAAGCAGATAGCTACAGATCTAAGCAGACTTCCGTACAGCCCGAGTTCCAGCTTTGTCTCCGTTGTATGCCAGGGATCACGCCCACCTTGGCGCTACATGCCGTACCCAGCACCATCTAGTGGGTACATCGTATATTGCAAGCCAACATATCACATCCACCAACCGGAGAGCAGGATCGCTGTGCTTTGCCCAGCACTTAAATCTGGTTTTAAATGTCGTGTGGAAGACTCATCTGTCTTCTTGCGAGGAGGCATTTCCTGATGATCAGCCTGCAACTCCATTCTCCTTCATCTCCTTGCTCCTCAGAGCACCCTGGATAATTCCTTCCTCGGTGGATATATCTTTCAAATACCCCCAGACCCTTAGGGCCTGGCTGTAAATGCGTCTACTGTAAATCTCTTGGTCATTCCTCCTCAATCAGTCCCTTATTAACTGTCCTCTTAGGCCTCAAGTTTCACAGGCAGCGAGCGATTTGGGGGGTTTTCAGTGCGCTACCTGAGTTGCCTTTTGAAAGGGGTTTCCCTTTCGTACAGCCGAGCACCATCCCCTGGGGAATCTGGCGCTTTCGCGGTGTCTCGGGTCTGGCGCCCAAAATCACGAGCCACCAGAACGTTTCGGCCCAATTTCCCGATCACCTTTTTCCATCCCTGGTATGTAAAATGTTTCTGAAATGTCCTGTGGATCCAAGACCTCTTTAGTAGGTAGCGTGGAGGAGGGAGGTTGCTTACATTGGTGGGTCTTTGAGGCAGGGACCATCTTTCTGTTCCGTGTGTGTTCAGCGCCTAACACCATAAAATCCTGGTCCACGACTGGGAGGCCTAGATGCTGTTTCAGTACAGATAATAAATACTGATGATACTGTACTTGCTTTTCCAGTCTGAGCTGGAGGCTGAGGGTGTGTGTGTGTGTGTGTGTGTGTGTTTTCCGTCAGATGTCTGTAAAAGGGATCATTGCTTTAATTCCCCAGGGAGCCGCTTGCCAATTCAGACGTCAGCCTGTGTTTAATTTTTAAACACCCACACGCCGCTCTGACTCACCAGCCAATAAACACCATCAGGGTAGGGCCGTCACATGGGATGGAGCACAAGCTGCTTTCACGGCTGATCACCCCGTGATGCGTGTAATGGGAAGCCGGGAGCCCTGGGAGATCAAAGAGCCTCAACCCTTGTCTGTACAGAGGGTATTTGTAGCAGAGTAGCTCTGTCTGGCGGCGCGGGGGGGATGTGCTGCATCCGTGTGCAATGGGGCTGGCTCCCGTGTCGTTTCCCCGGGTTTGGAAGCATCACTAACTGCACTGGTGCAAAACCCCTCCTGTCTGTGCAGATCCCAAGTCAGGGGCATGGGAGCTGAATGAATCAGAGCAGGAATTGGGCAATCTGTGGCTACCTGGGTCTCCGAGCACCAAGGCTGTCAGTCTGGCATCTTCCGCCATTGTGAAATTCACCAAGACCCTTGGGATCAGGTTCTGAGCCATCCCTTGGGGCTGGAGGGGTGTTTGGACCTGGGAATTGTGCTCTGGGCCCCTCTCCAGCATTGGGCCCTCGTTTGCATGGGGCAGGGGGTTCCCCGAACACATCACCAGAGCAGTTTGTTGGCTGTGTTCCAGGAATGGCAAGAAGGAAGGGGACCTGCTGGCCGCTCAGGGTCGCCTCAAGGACCTGGAGGCCCTGCTCAACTCCAAAGAGGCCGCACTCACCACCGCCCTGGGGGAGAAGAGGAACCTGGAGAATGAAATCCGGGAGCTGAGGGCGCAAGTGTCCAAGGTGAGCAGCAGGTCCTGACTCCTGAGCCCTGCTGCCCCGGGGCCCCCGCAGCACCCTCTGCAGCGCCAGAGATCATGGCATTCCCCGTGCACGTCCTGCCAAGCCTGCTGAAATACCCCTTATGGTTCGGAGCAGCTGGGACCCCTTCCTCTAAGTACCCCTGGGAGAGACGCAGTCCCAGGGCTTGACTGGTGTCTGGGGGAGTCGGGAAGGCTCCAGTTCTAGTCACGCTCCTACCACTGACTGGGCAGCTCTGGGATCGCTTCGCTGATGGGGCGGCGAGGCTGGAGCCTTGGCTGGCTCCTGTTACAGCGGGGGACAGATCCAGCTGACCCATGGACTAGTTGTGCCGATTGCCGGCCGTGGTCCCTTTCGCTGCCCTGGGCAAAGTAGGAAATGCCTTGTCAATTCGCCCAAACTGGCCTGGAGACCCCCGATTGGGAGGGGCCTCTCCTGGGCCCCTGAGCAGCTGTGATAGGGAGAGCCACTGACCTGCAGGAGGTGGGGGGCTGAGGCGGATGGAGGGAGTGGATTTGACAGACATGATTTCGGTTTGGAGGGGAGGGGAGAATTGATGGGTTTAGCGCTGATGTGGTTTATTCAAATGAGGCAGTGAATATGTATAATATGCAAATTGGGCAATCACAATTTGCATAAAGCCTCCAGATTTGCAGGCCTGCAGTCCCCAGGCTCAGCAGCCACCTGCCTAGGGACCTCGCTTGAGACCCGCCTGCTGGGTCTGCGACTCTCCCTCTAGCTGCGCTCACTTTCCCCTCTCCCGTCCCCAGCTGGAAGCCGCCCTGGGCGAGGTGAAGAAGCAGCTGCAGGACGAGATGCTGCGTCGGGTGGACGCCGAGAACCGTCTGCAGACGCTGAAGGAAGAACTCGACTTCCAGAAGAACATTTACAGCGAGGTGAGCGGGGTCCGGCTGCCCTGGGCAAGGCCTTCCCCAATACAGACCCTCGGTGCAGACTTATACACTGTACAGACCCGTGATTTATCACTCCCCTGTGGGGACAGGTCCTGCCAACGCCCTCAGCACCAGAGAACTCCCGGCGAGATGCATTAGCGGTGTCAGCTCAGCTGAGAGCGAGCAGGGGATCCATTTAGCAGCAGTCACAAAACCCCACCTAGCTTTTGGGGCAATGGGGAAAAATCCACACCTCTGAGCAGTGTAGTTAAGCCGATCTAAGTCCCCACGTAGCCAGCACTAGGTTGATGGAGGAATTATTCTCCTGGGAGGTGGATTCCCTGTGTCGACAGGAGAAGTGTAGGAAGCGTCTACACTCGACACGCTACAGTGACCCAAGTGTAGACAAACCCTGAGGATCAACTGCCGGGTTCTGGGGCACGTACGTTGCGCACGGAGCAATTCCCACTCGAGCCTGGCTCGGCACAAATCCCACCTAGGGGGCAGGTGATGCCCAGGCGACGCCAGTGCGGGTCCCAACAGCGAAGCTAACAGCTGTTTGCTGCCCTGTGCCAGTGAGCTCCATCTCCGAGACCCATGGCTCACACAGCCCCTTATTGGTGTGATTCCCCCCACAGGAACTGCGCGAGACCAAGCGTCGCCACGAGACCCGCTTGGTGGAGATCGACAACGGCCGCCAGCGGGAGTTTGAGAGCAAGCTGGCCGACGCCCTCCAGGACCTGCGGGCCCAGCACGAAGCCCAGGTCAGACTGTACAAGGAGGAGCTGGAGAAGACCTATGGCTCCAAGGTAAGATGCTGCACTGGGCGAGGGAGATGAGATGGGCTGTGGTGGGCCAGTGGCTCAGGACTGGGAGCCAGGAGTCCTGGGTTCTAGTCCTGCCTTTGGCCCCAACTCTTGGTGGCCTTTAAGCAAGTCACTTAAACCCAAATGTTCACCCTCAGCCTGTGATCTCTGGGAGCTCAGCTCACAGCCCCCAGGGGCCTGGCTTTGAGAGGCCTGGAGCAGCCTCCCCTCCATGTGAAATCCATGAGGAATCAGGCTGAGCTGGCAAGACGGCTAAAGCTGGGCACTGAAAGTTGGGGCCCACTTGTGAAAATGTTGGGGGCCCTTTCCCCTCTTTGGGCCCTGATTTCCCCACCTGTAAAATGGAGAGAGCACTTAGTACCAGCCTCCCCGGTGGGGAATGTGGAGCGAAATCAGCGCCTGTCGGGCATGTTCACAGCCTCTGATGGGAGCCGGCCCAGAGGCCGGGGGTTTTAAAGCCATTGATCCTCTGCAGCTAGCAGCTCCCATTGAGCAGTGCTGTCAGTGCGATGGTCTCCTGCGAGGGGCTGATGGATAGCTCACCCTCGCAACCCCCTGACCGGCCTGTCCCGGGGCCGTTCGCTCCCACCACGCTGGGACGTCGGTAGGAAGCTGCTCCTCTGCAGTGCTAACCCTGCCTGGCCTGTGGGTTGCAGCTGGAGAACGCCAAGCAGTCGGCGGAGAGGAACAGCAGCATGGTGGGCGCCGCCCACGAAGAATTGCAGCAGTCGAGGATCCGCATCGACAGCCTCTCGGCCCAGCTCAGCCAGCTGCAGAAGCAGGTGAGCAGGAGATGCCAGTGAGGGCATTGTTCAGCCATCTGCCCCCTCTGCTCACTAGTTCCCCCTTGTGGCTGCCCCAGAACCAAGCTGAGCTCCTGTCACGGGCGAGCTCCATTCAGTACATGAACGCGCCCCTTCGATCCGCGCTAGGTGCTGCCCTCTAGCCACGGTGCTGGGCAGCGCAGGGGGGCTGATGGGGCTGAGTGGAGCTGGCCAGCTGCTGGGGCAGCATGCGCACCCCCATTGCCCTGATCGTGGGGCATGGAGCAAAGGGGAGGGATGGGCAGGTTTGGAGGGAGCATGAGCATAACACCCCCAGCCTCCCGCAATCCTCTGGCTAGCACTTGGCTGCAACAGAGCTGTGCCCTGGGAAGTCCATCATGGGCAAACATCCCTACCAGGTGCATGACAGCAGTGTCTGTGTCTAAGGGGCCAATAGCCCTGGTAGCCAGGGGCACCCTCTGCTGCTTGTGCTCTCCTCACCCCCTTCCTCCGCGTCTCCTCTCTGCTCCCAGCTGGCTGCCAAGGAGTCGCAGCTGCGGGACCTGGAGGACGCGCTGGCCCGGGAGCGGGAGACCAGCCGGCGCATCCTATCCGACAAGGAGCGGGAGATGGCGGACATGCGGGCCAGGATGCAGCAGCAGCTGGACGAGTACCAGGAGCTGCTGGACATCAAGCTGGCCCTGGACATGGAGATCCACGCCTACCGCAAGCTGCTGGAGGGAGAGGAGGAGAGGTGGGTGCAGAGAGAGGCTCCTTGATGGGGTGGGGGAGGAGCCTGCTGGAGGCGTGGCCAAGGAAGGGTGGAGGAGGAGCCTGCTGGGGGCGTGGCCAAGGAAGGATGAGGGAGGAGCCTGCTGGGGGCGTGGCCACGGAAGGGTGTGGGAGAAGCCTGCTGGAGGTGTGGCCACAGAAGGGTGTGGGAGAAGCCTGCTGGGGGTGTGGCCAAGGAAGGGTGAGGGAGGAGCCTGATGGGCTGGGGGATGTGCCAATGGGGGCAGGGCGAATGGAGGACATGCCTGATTTGGGTGGGCTGGTAACACAGGCCTGGTCACGTTGACGTGACCCTAATATGAAGGGGGTTGGTGCTGCAGTGGTGGGCAGATTGGAGGTGGGATATGGACCCTACTCGCCTTGATCCCACCTGCCCCAGTGGGGCAGGGGGGGCCGAGCTTGTTACAAAGACAGGAGCCAGGCACAAAACCTGTTCCCACCCGACATGATCGCAGCCTCCCAGATGCAGTCAGGCGCAGAGCCTGGATCCAGGCAGGGATGGGGATTTTAGGGCGTTGGTGAGGGAAGGGGGAACATCTGGGAGCTCAGATGGGCAGGGAGGCTGGTGGCTCAGAGCGGGGACTGGCCAGGAATGGAGACTGGCTGAGCTGAGCCCGTATCCCCGCAGCCATGCTGGGGGTCTGAGAAGGGCAGCTGGCTCCTGCCGCTCCAGTCAGTGATTGTCGGAAACACCCTGGACGTGTGTGGAAGTGGCGGCCCCGGAGGCTGAACTCCCTCTCTGAGGAACAGGCAGCCTCTGGGCGGGCCTGGCCCCTTGCCCTGCTGATGAGCCTCCCAGCCCCACTGCTCATCCACCGCAGCCAGTTCAGCCCTTGGCGTCTCAGCCGAGAGGTTGGGGGAAGCTGTGGGGAGGGATTTTGCGATGGAGACGTGTCCTTCAGGGGACGTCCCGTGGGGTAGTGGCCTCTGCCTGCAGGTCACCCTTGTCCCTTCTGTCACTTCTAACTGGGATCGGCCAGCGCCCTAGAGGGTCCAGGCCCTGGTTCCCACCCAGCCCGCCCTCACTCCCTCTCCCTCTCCCCCAAGGCTGAGGCTGTCTCCAAGCCCCACCTCCCAGAAGGGGGGCTCCAGGATGCACGTGAGCCACTCCACCACGCCGGGCTCCTCCAAGAAGAGGAAGCTGGAGGACGGGGAGCGCCGGACGAGCTTCTCCCAACATGCAAGGACCAGCGGCCGCGTGGCCGTGGAAGAGGTTGATCTGGAAGGGAAATTTGTCCGTCTCAGGAACAAGTCCAACGAGGTAGATTTCCTGGTGGCGATGCTGGTCATGCCTAAGCAGGGGCAGGATGGGTCAGTAGCTGGAAGGGAAACCATGTAGTTCTTGAGTGTCCTTCCCCTTGGGTCGGCCCTAAACCATCTGTGCAGACAAAGGGAGCTGCGATTTTTGTGAGACTTAAAACTTAGAGCCAATTCCTAGTATAAACCGAGCGGCGTTCTGTTTTGTGTGCTGTCAGACAACTGCTGTGTCCCACCCCAGAGGTGGATGCATTTCAGCAGTTGTTGTGTGTGGCTTGCAAATCGCTTTGGGATGCTTTGGAACAAAAGCCGATCTCATCAGATGATCTCAAAGCTCTTTACCAGGAGATCAGTATCATTATCCCCCTTTTACAGATGGGGAAACTGAGGCACAGAACAGGGACATGACTGCCCATGGTCACCCAGGAGACTAGTGTCAGAGCTGGGAGTAGAACCCAGGTTTTCTGAGTCCAGTCCAGTGCTACTAGGCCACACTGTTCTGGGAGCTGTACGTACACAGAGTGAGAGACAGTCCCTGCCCCAAAAATCTTTGTGTATATCGACAAGACAGACAAAGGGTGGGGAAAGGGATACAAGCAGATGGGGAAACTGAGGCGAAGGCAGGTGAGGTGACTTGCTGAAGGTCAGTGGGTCTGTGGCAGAGTCCCAGCTCAGTCCCTTGACCGCAGGACTTGTAGCCAGGGGGAGGCAAAACCGGAACAACCTTGGAGGTTGGTTTCTCAAGGCCTCTGCCTTCCGTTACGCAGGACCAGGCGCTGGGGAGCTGGCAGATCAAGCGTCAGAATGGAGAGGAGGCCCCCATCAGCTACCGCTTCCCTCCCAAGTTCACCCTGAAGGCCGGCCAGGTGGTCACGGTGAGTAACAATCTGCACTCGCGTGGGGGTAAGGAAGGGTTAACGCCCTGGGCAGCTGATGCCCCGTTCTCAGTTGTCACCCTGGAGTCGCCCCTGGGCGATGGAGCAGCGAGTCCCACCCTCCTGAAGAGCAGAGCAAACCCAGCCCCTCTGAGTGCCCAGGCATCTCACCCCCGGGTCCCTTGGTAGAGTGGCCATGGGGCTCCCCCTCAGGGACAGATGGGGGATTGCAGCTCTGATTCTAGCTGAGATACAAAGCTCCAATGTGAGGCGCGGGGGGGCTGATCTCCCCTTTATGTGCAGGAACTGCTGCCATTGCCAGATATGAGCTCGGGTTGGCAGAAATCGCCCCCCCGGCAGCAGCTCTTGCGGGATTCCTGCCATCTGGGACTGAAGTGGCGCTGGATTTTGACATCTTAAGTTCCAAGTCATGGCCCCAACATAAGCAGAGGCCTGGTGTAGCACTACGCTCCCCTCCGCAGATTCAGATCCTGCCTGTGGTTTTCTCAGCCCATCTCACTCGCATCCGTTCCTTGCAGTTTAGAGAGTAATGACCCCACACACACCCCTCCCTGTTTCTAGGTCAGCAGTCCCAACACGTGGGCTTGAACCTAGAACGAGCTACCAGAGCAATTCCTTTAGTTAACAGCTGTAGTAGACTCGTATCCTCTTTTGTGGAACAGCTGCTGGACGGGGCAAAGCCCCACATGGGGAGTTAGGGTTAGGCTGATGCTGCTGGCGCGAGGTGCTACCGATCGCTGTGTGTTTCTCTTTAGATCTGGGCCTCCGGAGCCGGCGCCACCCACAGCCCTCCCACTGACATGGTGTGGAAGGCCCAGAGCTCCTGGGGCTCTGGAGACAGCCTGCGTACCGCCCTGATCAACTCCAGCGGAGAGGTGAGACTTGCCCTGGGGGTGGGGCAGTGGCAGCTGGGGGATTGAGGTCTCGCAGCAACGTGCTCTGGCCGGATGCAAGAGAGGGATGGGTAAGGGGTGGAGGGTGAAAGTGACGCATCGGCCAGTGGAGTCAGGTCTGATTCTCCCTCGTGTGTTCACTGTCTGCGGGCTGGGAGTCACTAGGGTGATCTTTCACCTCAGCCATAGAGCGAAGGGGGATCTCCGCAGGTGTAGCTGCAACCTGACTTTTCCCTCCCTCCCTTCCAGGAGGTGGCCATGAGGAAGCTGGTGCGCACGGTGATCATCAATGATGAGGATGAGGATGACGATGATGAAGTCAGCGTCCACCACCGTCACCACCATGTAAGCATCGTGCTCTGTCAGGGACAGGCAGCGGGATCCAGTGGGTAGGGGAATCGAGACCTGGTTCAGCTGCTGGCCTGCTGGGTGACCTTGGGCAAATCCCCCTCCTGCTGATGGATGCACTGATCCTGCACCTTCCAGGACCAGACCCAGGGGAGCAGGGAGTTGAGGTGATGGGGGAAGGGCCTTGTGACTTATCTGGCTAGAAACCAGGGAAGCAAACTGCTCTCCATCGACTGCATGAGATTATCTCTGCACATGGAGACACTCCAAGCACCTGCACAGAGGGATCGAGCTGACGATGGGGGATGTGGGTTCGTTTGGAGCCTCTCAGACAAAAGGGCTCTGATCATCCCCATGGAGGAGTGGCAGAAAAAGCTTCCAAGCTGGAACCATGAAGATTAACTCTGCAATCCAGCCCGGAGCCTGGAGAACGCAGGGTTTTGTCCGGAGGACAATCCGGGCTTTAGTGGAAATCACTGTGTAGATAGCTGCTCTGATGCCCTCCGCGTTGCCATGTAGCAGGTGACGGCTGAAACGCGTCCAAGGATCCCGATGGCTGCTGTGGTTTTACCCCTGCTGCGTTCTTGGACTCGTGCTCGCCTCCCTGCAGAGCTGAAGGTGTCCTTCCTAATCTGGGGCCGGTGACAGACAGATGGCTTCATTAAACAGAGGATGGGCTGGTGCCCAGTTGAAAGCGTGTTCAGTTCTTCTCCCCCAGACAATGTCCCTTGTCTAAATGGGCATGAGACAGAGGCACCTCCAGCACGTATCAGGCAGCAGATCTAGGGTGCAGTAACTCCACCTAGGGGATGGTGCCAGATGCAGCTCTCAGGAGCTTGGATTGGTGCAGCCGGGGCCGTATCGTGCATGATCAGCTTTTATATTTCATTGCTCTGGATCCAACCAGCCATGTCAGGATGAATATTGATCAGCCCAGAGAAACGAGTCAGGGTCTCCTTCTGGCTGGCATTGCCCGTTTGTTGTGAGGATTGAATTCCTTCCAGGAGTGAGCTTCCTACCTTAAAGCAGAGTCACCCAGCCCATGGTGGGTCCTTGATGCGGGGGACGTTAGCTGCGCAGGATGGGTTTGGATGAAAACTTCTCCTCCCAGGCCAATCTCCGGCTTAGCCATCAGAGGCAGGGCTGAGGAATAGACAGGACTGGTTAGCTGGCTGCTAACTGAAGGCAAACCACTAATGACACTGCCCTTGATGTCTTCAAAGCACTGAATTGTCCATATTATTAGTGCAGAAAAACCAGGCATAACACGGAGAGGAAGGAAGCAACAGATCTGACTCCAAGCTGGTCCATTTCCTCACATAGCGTGGTCATGCCACTGCTGAGTATCCTGCTGGGTGGGCCTGACTCCGATACTCCAGGGGATGGACTACACTAAGACCCCGAGTGGAACAGACTCCAAACCATCCCTCCCCTCCCTGCAAACTCGCCAGATCGGAATCTTACATCCTGGGGCCTATCTTGGGTCACCCCACCCTGGTTCTACACGTGGAGTGGTCCGAAGTGTGACTAACTCGGCTCAGGGACTGCACCACTTAATTATGTCTTAGGTGATCTTGACATGAAATTTGAGTGCCGCGCTTCTGGTTCCCATGGTGCTGTTCCCCCAGTACAAAGGGCTTTGCTGGCTCAAGAGAGAGGCGATTCCCTTCTTGATGCACAAATCCAGCTCCCGTCACTGTTAGCAGGAGTCGGGTACATGCGTGACAAGAGGGAGTAGCACCAGGGTGGAGACCAGGCTGCAGGGATACACCACGTGTCCCATTGCCAGCTATTCTGGGGGCCCGTTCGCCCATCCGGGGTGTGAGCTGCTCCCTTTGGCTTCGGTAGGAGTTTGTCCATTCCAGAGATTCTCAACCATTTCTCCTACACTGATCACCATGTAGCCGGTACCCCTTGCCCCCACATTCAGCAATACGGGGATGGCAGGGAGGTCACAACCCCCAGGTAGAGAACCCCCCAACCACACATTCTACTTTATTCAGGTTCTTCTAATGCACCCATCACCATAGACTCAGGGCTCCACAGTTTATGAGCATCCTGCAATGGCAGAACATCTGCTAGGGTCCGACGTCCCAATTTACCGATCACAAGACTAGGCTGGGTGTTGGACGGGCGCAATCCAGCCCTGCCACGGCGGAGAGGTTCTTGGCCAGCTCCGATGCCCCTCTGAAAACAGGAAAGGCCAGTGCCTCCTCTCGGGGACCCCTGCACAGCCATGGGGCTCCCGCAGGGCGGGCTGGGGGCAGCTTGAGAGCAGCCTTAGGCCTCTGCCTCCTTGGAGCGCTCGTTAAACCCTCGAGCTGACTCAGCTGGGCCTGGGATCTGCTCCACTCCTCGCTCTGATCTTGGGGGCCTCTGGCCCTGGAGGAAGCCCCATCCAGTACTGAAGCCCCCTTGTTTCTCTTTCCGCCCCTCTAGGCGCACTGCAGCGGCACAGGTGATCCTGGGGAGTACAACCTGCGTTCCCGCACCGTGGTGTGCGGCACCTGTGGCCAGCCGGCAGAGAAAGCCAGCGGGGGCCAGAACGTCGCGGCCGGCTCCATGTCCTCGGAATCGTCCGCCTCCAGCCTCACCATCACCCGCAGCTACCGCTCCCTCGGGGGCACTGGCGGGGGCAGCGGCGGCGGCCTTGGAGAAAACCTGGTGACCAGGTCCTACATCCTGGGCAACTCCACCCCCCGCACTCAGGTCAGTGCACGAGGAGAAAGGCCCCTGTCTCTGGGGCAAGGGAATCCCAAGGTAGCCGAGTGTCCCTGCACTCCGGGCTAACGGATCTCGCTCAGCTGACGGTCCCAGTGGGAATTCCAGCTGGTGGAACCCCATCATAGTTTGGTTCTTCCTTCTGCCCGCTGGCCAGGGCCAGTTCTGTGTCAGGATCGATGTGCTCTAAATACAGATAGGTCCCCCACTCGATAAGCCAAAATCCAGCTCTCTCCTCTAGCATCTCCTGCTACAAACGTGAGTAGTTTGTGGATGGGGATCTGGTGAAGGCTCCTCTCTGCAGATCTCTGAGTTGGACAGACTGGGAAATGGTCTAAATGGATTTACTGACCCAGATTTAGCTCCCCCGTGGCTAAACCAACTGTGCACGCGCGCCGTCTTTGAGATCGTGTTTGTGCACCTGGCGGCTCCCCAGGCCGGAATGTGCCTGTTCTGAGTCAGATCCCATCTCTGCTGCTATAAACCAGCTCCAGAGGCCACTTGCAGCCAGTTCTGATGCCCCACTGCCCCCAGTCCCAGGGTCCACACTCCCACACAAGCCAACAGGCGTCTTTCCGGAGTGAGGGCTGCAGGGTTTGCTGGCTGTGTGTGTGCAGTGCTGGTGAATGTGGAAGGGTCCCGCACCTGCACTCATCAGAGAGAGCCCCACAGCCCTCCAGGGGGAGGCTGCAATATTTGGGTCTGCAACAGAAAACTTGTCGGAGCCAGAGAATCATTCCCCAGAGCAAGGAGCCTGGCTAATGAGGCTGCATCCGAATCACCAGCTCCCTCTACGGGCCCAAATCAGCTGTACGCCCCCTTCAACAGAGCCCAGACTGTAGCTGTCTCGGTCAGCGCTACCCCCGAATGGGCCCGTCGGTCCATAACCAGACTGACCAGGCTCCTTCAGAACGTGGGAGTTCTGAGCCTTCCGCCTCCAAGGGACCTCCCCTGACAGGAAGGGCCCATGACTCACCTTAGCTGGGACTGTGGGGATCACCAGGGGCCCATCGGAACCAGCGGCCTGTCTCCTAGGGTGACCTGTGGCTTCCGAGGAAAGTACAAGAGACCTCTCCTGACCCCCATGGAATTACCTGACTACGGGGAACGTTTCTTCCTTACCCAGGCAGCTAGTGACTGGCTCATGCTTGAAGCAGGGTGGTTTGTACCTTGTACATGGGTGACCATGTTAATTATCCTGAGAACATTCAAGATAAGGACCCTATTTGTAGGGTTACACCCCTAGTTCCCCACCACTCTTCATTCTGCCTTACCCATGTGTCCCCTGGGCTGTTTTACTGGCCAGTGGCTCAGATCTCCAGGGCTGGCTGCTAGCCAAACTGGCAAGTTAAAAGCCTCCCAACCCCAAGCCAGCCGCTGAGGATCCCCTGGCAGCCTCGCCCCAGTAAAGCCAGTAGCCAGGAGTCGTGGCTCCTATTTTAACATGAGCTGGGACTCTGGAGCCAGGGGGCAAAACCTGCACCGAGGACTCAACTGGCTCAGCTCATCTGAGTGAGAAACCTGGGTCCTGGGAGGAACCCTGAACCCTCCCCCGCCGTCATAGTTCTACCAGAGGCGATGGCTTCAACCTCTTCCATCTCCTGCTTCGGTTCCTTTCCTGGCGCTCTCCCCTTCCCTCCATCTCCTGGCTGCTGCTGCTTCCCTGCTGACACTCAGCTGCCCACATCTTCCCACACCCCTCACGGCTCCCTCCTGGCAGCCTCCTCTTGACTATACTCATGGCTCTGTCCAGGCTTCCTTCAGCTGAACGTCTCTGATGGAAGGTGCTTCTCTTAGGGCAAGTGGTTAGGTCCTCCCCACCTCTGAAATGTACATAGAAAAGCATCTGTGTCCCCTCCCCGTCTCAGGACAGAGCCCAGGCACCAGGCTTCCATCCTTAGTGCTAAGAACAAAAATTCAGCAGCTTAAGTAGGGAACAGGGAACTCATGGGTCCTATTCCCTACTCTGTCCATGTCTCGCTGCATGACCGTGGCAAGTTACTTCGCTGCTCTGTGCCTGAGTGTCCCAGCTGTGCAGTCGGTTTAATAGCACTGCCATGACTCTGTTTGTGAAATGTGTTAACATCCCTGGATGACATCGGCTACAGAAGTGTTGTATCAGTGCTAGGTGACTGCTTGTGCTCTAATGGTGGAGTGCAGTAGAACCCCGTTTAGCCGACCCGCCATTATCCAGCTCTCCGTATTAACCAACCACCAGGGTTCGCAGGTCCCGAAGCAGGTGATCTCGCCTATGGCTGCTAGGTGGCGCTACAGCCTTCCACATCCCATTCTCCAGATTTTCCATTACCCTACCTGGCCCCGGTCCCAATTAGACTGTATAAATGAGGTTCTGCTGTATTTGTAATATTCTCATGCTACTGAATACTACTGCTACTAATGCTCTAATCGAGTATTTATAATACCCCAAAACAAAGTTAGTACTTAGTATCTGAGTATTGTAATACTCCACCTTTATAGATCATTAGTAGTAGTAGTAGTTAGTAATAGTTTATTAGATTAATACTATTCTAATCAGTATTTATTATTCTAATAATCTACCACTAATTCTCAAACTATTTAATGTTGTAGATACTCCATCTCTGGAATGGGGAGGATGCTTTTATGTGATTATCGAGCACTTTGAGATTTGGATGAGAGGCACTAATTATTATTTGTATTACTGGACACTCACTCATGGATGAGGACCCCATGGTGGTCAATATTGTACAAATTCAAAACCAAAAGATTATTCCCTGCCCTAAAGGGTCACCAGCTTCAAATACGAGCTATTTTAACAGATTACAAAATGTCGTTAAAGCTAATGTTAAAAAAATTATACAATACCTGGGTTGAGAAAAGAGTGTCTGTACATCTGGGTATAGTGCTTAGATTATCCACAATACGTTTGTTTTTAAAGTCATAAGCTACATATAGTGCAGAATCAGCAATAATCCCAAATGTAGGTGAATGAATTTAAGAACAGTTTAGATATTTAGCAGCCAGGCTTTCGGGTACAATACTCATGAAAAAGGTTATACAGAATGTTGGTGGCGGAAAGCAAAATACATCAGTGAGTGAAGATTGTCGCTCAGTAATTGAGAAATTTCGGACAGGTTGTCCATTTAGAGAAAAAAAAAACAGTCCATCAGGAAAGTATTTGAGTTACTTTCCCAGCTGCGCTTCTCATCAGCACCCCAGCTCATCCCTCCTGGTATTGCCCGTGACCGGTGATGTGTTCTTATGGGCGCACTTCTGGGGTCATTCCAATACTGCTGGAAGAGGTATGCTGCGTTCCTGAGCTAGGGATGGATTTGAAAAGCAAAGCCCACTTACCAATACAAGTGAGGTCACTTATGAAATCTGGCTGGTGAAAGGTTCCAATTGTCGAGCATTTTGTCACCGTCCGTAAGCAGAGGCAGGTGTTCCCCCAGCCAGACAAGTGAAATCAATGAGAGGAGTCGCTTGTTAAGTTAGAACTCATGCAACTACTGGGGCCAGGGAACTTCAGCGTGTAGTAATTAGTACTTAGCAAGACATTTTCTTGATGGCTACTGCTGTTCCCCTTTAACTGAAGCAAACAGAAATTAATAATTATTTATTTTCTCTTTTCTCCCTCCAGGGTCCTCAATGCAGCATCATGTAACCAGCAGAGGGTGCTCTCCTTGCTTACACCCTGCCATATCATGCAATTTTTTCCCCCAAGGCTAGAAAACCATTCCCCCCCATCCCCCTTTTTAAAACAAAAGGGTTTTTGTGTTTTTTCTACAGCAGAAATTTTATATATATATATATAAAAATGCTAAAAGATGCTTTCATTTTTTTTTAAGAAAAAAATCTATTTCTATAAAAAAAAATAGCTTTTCAGCTTCTCAATTTTTTTAAAAACTAAAACCAAAGAGGTCAAAGAATTATGGTTACCAAAAAAAAAACAGAGAAAAAAGAAGACTGTAGTTTAATAGCTTTCTAGATGTATTTTTTTGCTAAAGCTTTTTATAGAGGACTAGCAGCTGTAAAGCATGAGAGCTGAAACGCTGACTGGCGTTCCCCAGGGGCCGTGTTGCTCTCAGAACCATGCAGTGCCGCTGCACTTAGCCCCTGTGGCAAAGCTCACTTGAAGTCAGTGGGTCTCACGCTGACAGCAGTGAGCTTTGGTTCAGGCCCAGGATCCTTGAGGAGGAGGATCAAATCATCAGGCCTGTTTCTCAAACACACTAAGGCCCTTTTACGTCGCTCTCCCAGTGGAAAGTGGCCTTCAAGTGGATGGAACTGTAACTTACGAGCCCTGCGAAAAAGGGACCTTGGTGCATTTCACCCAGTGGGCCTGATTCTCACTGACAGCTCTGGGTCAGCTTCCGATTCTGTTTAATCGCATGGGGGCATTATCTTAAACTCTCTCCTTTTGTCCCAGTTCCTCTGCTTAACTGCCATTCCCCCACCAGCTGCTGCACTGCGATAGCCAGGGGAGAGACTGCTGGGTTTAGTTCTCGCACTGTACTGTTGTTAGTCAATGACACTTTTTTTTCTTCTTCTAAAGGCAGCCAAGTCGTGCCTTAGAGGGTGATACTGATGGGTTGAGCTTAATCAGAAAGGGAGAGGAACGAGGAGCACTATTTAGAGAGCTTGGTAGCACGGGATCCAGTTCAGAGACCAAGGACAGAGCGATCAGGGAAATGGAAAGAGAGATGGTTTTGGAATGTGCTTGTTACAAGCCTGGGACCAGATGTCGAAGCCAGCCCTGACCAGAGCGACCTTTAAGGTCGCCAAGAGGCTGAGCAAAGCATTTTGGGTTGTGGGGTTTATTCTCAGTTAACATGAGCCAGATCCTCAGCTGGTGAGAAGCCTGCCTACCCCCTTTGCCTTAACGGAGCTTACTGTCACCAACTGAGGCTCTGGCTCTGTGTGATTACGGCCGCACAAGCTGCTTCTTCTCCAGTGCGGGTCTGATCCTGCATCACACTCCTCTCCTTCTGCTGACTTCAGTGGGAGTTCGGGGGGACACCGGTGAGCAGGATCAGACCCCAAGTCCACTAACGAATGGGGGGCTCACATGGTTTGCAGGAAGACAGGTCTCCTTCCCACCCTGTATTACACTAACTAATTTGTTTTGGAGGCCTGTCTCAGCCCAGGATGGATCAAGATGGCCCAGCAAGATCCATCCAGTCCATTTGCCCTGTTGTGCTTGGTGGCTTTTGTTTTCCTGCGTGGCACTGTTTGAGCCCACCGCATGCCGCTCCTCCGTCATAGCCAGGTAGGGGAGCCCAGGGCAGCTCAGAGCAGAGTCAGCGTAGAGTTGTCCAGTCAATGCTGTGTTGGCAAAATGTTGCCTTTTCTTTCGGTGCAAAAATCCAACACTAAAATAAAACCACCCCAATCCCCGTATCTATCGATCTTATTGTCTTGGAGACGCTACCATTGGCCAAGGCTTGTACCCACTACGGCGCCCGTCCTCTGCCCCACCACCTCCCGTCAGCGTCACCCACCTCCATCCACTCTGCCGGGTGCCGATCCCTGTTCCGCGGGGGCCGTCCCGGCTTTGTCGCTGTTAAGGTTTGGTTGCTGTGGGTGGATCTGGCAAGGCCTTGTACTGTTAACTGGAAATGTTGCAACATTTCTGTTTTCCAAAATCAATACACCAGAGATCCTACCCAGCCGGTGTCCTCTCGTTATTTCAGCTGCCGGTTGTCATGCAGGGGGGCACGAAGTGGGGAGGATGGGGACAGTGGGCTAGCACCCTGGCTGCCATCGTTCAGTGCAGCTGCACTGGTATTCTCCTGCCCGGTAGTCCAGCCAGGTCACCCACTCTGGGCTCCAGGCTCCTCAGCTGTCGCCTCTCTTGGGTGGAGACCAATGTTCCCTCTAATTTTTTACATCCATGTGCACCAATATGGAGATGGTACGTGGTGGGGGTGGGGCCAAGGAGGGTTCGAAGTGGGTTCAGGGCTGGGCAGAGGGTTGGGGTGTGGGGGGGTGAGGACTCTGGCTGAGGGTGTGGGCTCTAGGGTGGGGCTGGGGATGAGGAGTTTGGGGTGCAGGAGAGGGCTCAGGGCTGGGCAGAGGGTTGGGATGTGTGAGGGGGGAGGGCTCCGGGACTGGGGCCGGGGAAGAGACACCTCTCCCCACCTGTGCAGCCCTTGATAGCCTGCCGCATGGCTTAGAGGGAAGGTGGAGACCCATGTGCGTCTCCCTCCTGACAGGGTATTTCCAAGCTACACAACTCCCTGATTACCCTGAGCTTCTCAGCAAGTCAGACTCTAGTTAATCTGTCCCTTCGAGCAACAAAAGCGAGCTCAACAGAAGAATTCTTCACTGACGCAGCAGTGTCTACACCAGGTCTACACCCTTGTTGCAAAGAAGGCCAACGGTATATTAGGCTGCATTAGTAGGAACGTTGCCAGCAGATCGAGGGAAGTGATTATTCCCCTCTATTCAGCACTGGTGAGGCCACATCTGGAGTATTGCATCCAGTTTTGGTCCCCCCACTACAGTCCAGCGGAGGGCAACGAAAATGATTAGGGGGCTGGGGCACACGACTTACGAGGAGAGGCTGAGGGAACTGGGGTTATTTAGTCTGCAGAAGAGAAGAGTGAGGGGGGATTTGATAGCAGCCTTCAACTACCTGAAGGGGGGTTCCAAAGGGGATGGAGCTCAGCTGATCTCAGTGGTGGCAGATGACAGAACAAGGAGCAATGGGCTCAAGCTGCAGTGGGGGAGGTCTAGCTTGGATATTAGGAAAAACTTTTTCACTAGGAGGGCAGTGAAGCACTGGGATGGGTTCCCTAGGGAGGTGGTGGAATCTCCTTCCTTAGAGATTTTTAAGGCCCGGCTTGACAAAGCCCTGGCTGGGATGATTTAGTTGGGGATTGGTCCTGCTTTGAGCAGGGGGTTGGACTAGGTACCTCCTGAGGTCCCTTCCAACCCTGATCTTCTATGATTCTATGAATGCAAGTTGGAAAAGATAATCCCAACTACACATAGAAAATGATTGGGTCTAAATTGGCTGTTACCGCTCAAGACAGAGATCTTGGAGTCATCATGGATAGTTCTCTGAAAACAGCCACTCAACGTGTGGCAGCGTCAAAAAAATAAACAAACAAAACCCGCTAGCAGAATGTTAGGCGCTATTAGGAAAGGGGTAGATAATAAAACAGAAAATCTCATAATGCCACTATATAAATCCCAAATACGCCCACACCTGGAATACTGCAGGCAGTTCTGGGTGCCCCATCTCAAAAAAGATCTATTGGAATGGGAAAAGGTGAAGAGAAGGGCAACGCAAATGATTAAGGGTATGGAAAAGCTTCCGTAGGAGGAGAGATTAAAAAGACTGGGAGTGGTCCGCTTAGGAAAGAGATGACGAAAGGGAGAGCTGACACAGGGGTCTATAAAATCATGACTGGTGCGGAGAAAGTGAATGCGGAAGTGTTATTTTTTTCACATAACAAGAACCAGGGGTCACCCGATGAAATTACTAGGCAGCAGGTTTAAAACAAACAAAAGGAAGTACTTCCTCACCCAACGCACAGCCAGCCTGTGGAACTCGATCCCAAGCGATGCTGTGAAGGCCGTAAGTATAACTGCGGCCAACAAAGAACTTAGTACAGTCATGGAGAAGAGATCCATCAATGGAAGTCGTTCAAAGTCAACAGCCCCAGACTGCAGTCTGGAGAGCTCTCTGTGATAGTGCTTCAGGGAGGTGTCAAGCACCTTTCCTGAGCAGGGCAGTTGTCACATAAATCAGAGGCTTGGCCTGTGCACGTCCAGGCCTGTGTTTTAACAGGGTGACCTAGCTGGGAAGGGGTCAGGTTCCCGACAAAGTGCGGCCCCAGAAGGCTCAGTTGAAGGTAAGTTTGCAAGAGGGAGGTTGGCTCCTCTGATTAGTCCCGTCCTGGAGCAGGGAGAGCGGAGCAAAGTGACAGGCTTCTGGGTCCCAGCTTTGGGTTTGGTTATTTGAATTAATAAAATGGTGCCCGGATAAGGCAGCAAACACATATTCCAAAACCGAACCGTTATACAGACAGAAAACCAAACAAAAACCCTCTCCTGACAGCTAACCCCCGGAAAGGGAGTGGTCATGGTGATCTGACAAACGTATTTTTGGCCAACATTTCTTTTCATTGGTGAACATTTCTGGTCCCGTAAGTGGAATCAGCCGCCGCTGGAATTTTTGTGCATGATTCTCACTTACACGGAGGCCCCCTTATTCTGCCAGAGCAATGTAAAGGAGTCTGACTAGAAATGGCCCCAAACCAGCCATTTCAGTTATATCCACAAAGGATAATGAAAGCCTATATAGGGCCATTTCACTCGTGAATACTCCAGTCTATGCACAAAAGAAAAGAAGCCATTTGGGTGGCTTGCACATTGAATTTACACACATTAGAAGCTCTGTCCTATTAAGCTAGGTTGAGATGATAGTAAAGCAGTTGTCACACCCTACAGCCATCAGCTATGGAAGCAGAACTGCTTGAGAATTTGTCAACAAATAATTTTTTATCAAGAAATGTTGATTTGTCAAAACCAAAACTGTTTGCAAAACAGGTTCAGGTTTGACAACTTTTCCATCTCAAAAAAAGCTGAGAAAAAAAGTTTTGAAATTGTCAAAATGTTTCATTTTGATATTTGCCAAACAATGTTTGTTTTCCTCTTTCACCCGACTTTGTTTTGAAATTTAAGCTAATTAAACTGCAAAGGTGGTAAAAAGGTCAAAACCAAAATGAAACATTTTGAAATTATCTAAACAAAATGTTCTGATTGACCCAAAATGAAAAAGCAAATCGGTCTCTTGGTTTGCAGGTATTCTCAAGATTTCAACTTTTCAACCTGATTCAAGATGAATTTTTTTGTACGTTCTCAAAAATATTCATGGGACATAAAACCGTTTGCCACCCAGCGCTATATGAAAGGGACTGAACAAACATCCAGAAACGCGTGCCATGAAGTTCAGTAATGGTGTATGTATATTGTTATGAGCTGGGTAAAACCTTGTGCTGTGAGTAATGTCCCTGGGGGTGCTCCGCTTTGGGGGTGCACGCTCCCTCGAGCCCTTCATCAGCAGCTGAACCCAGTGGCAAGGCCGCAGATACCAACAAGGGCAGAGCGATGGTCCTTGTTGGACCTTCGTTAACCCGGGGGCCAGAGCACATCCGGCCAGATCGCAGGCAACATCTACTGCATGTCTGAAGAATGTCCCAGTGTCTGAGACGTGTTGAGTGGCTAACCTGGTCTTCAAGCCGTACGGTTTCAAAGCATGACCCCCTGCTCCGTGCCATTAGATCTGATGTAGCGCTTGTAGCAGTGCTGTCTTCCGTTCTGGACCCTGCTCCGAAGCTCCCGCCGCCTCCGCGGGATTCTGCTTGGAAATCACCTGACGTGGGGCACCCTCGGGGCACTACTCAAAGGAGGCGGTTACTCCCCAAATGCAATAACGGTAGTTCTTCAAGATGTGTCCCCCTGTGGGTGCTCCATTGCCCACCCTCCTTCCCTTCTGCTTCGGTTCTGGGTAGAGAAGGAACTGAGGGCAGTTCACCCAGGCACCCCATATAGCCTCGGTCTCTGCCATGAGGAGGCATATGGCGCATGCACAGGCCGCACAGACGCTGCTAGCTAGAAATCTCCAATCAAGGGCTCGAGAGACGCACACGCACCTGAAGGGGAGCACCCGTACAGGGGCACATCTCAAAGAACCACAGTTATTGCACAGGGTGAGTAACATTTCCTTAAAGGTTTGAGTTAAAACCTCACTGAGATTGGTCGGTGCGCACGCATCCTTCACTTAACAGAGGTGTGCGGCTCAGCCCCCACCTAAGGCAAAGGGATTATGTGAACTCAGCTGGGAGCTTTTACTGAATATTGGGGTGTTTTTTTGGGGGTGGGGGTGAGGTGAGAGAGAAGGAAGGCAGAACCCAGAGGACCACAGGGAAACAGACTGCCTGAAAGCGTGGTGTCTGATTGTGGAAGTAACAGGGGAAGATTTTTGGGTCCCAGGTGCAGGATGAAAGTGTATTCCTGGTACTGTGAGCAGAAGAAGCTGTTTCCTGCTATTTGATTCCTTCTGTGTTCAGAAGCACAGGTCTTTGTATATTCCTTGTAAATAAACTAGATTGCATCAAGGAAATACCTAACTATCACCAATTTCTCCTCCTACCTGGCACACCCACAGGAGCCTGAAATTTGACTGGCCTCTTGGGTCGGAAAGGGTCAACGCTACACTCAAGTGACCCTAATATTGTACGATAAATGTCAGCCAAGTTTTTACAAAGTCTGCCTCATTCCATGTGTTTCAGGCCAAAAGCCAAATCAGCAAGAGAGGATAGACTGGGCAGAAACTGCAGACATGGTACTCAGTAAGGGGGCGTGCAGCTCACTTGCGTTCAGTCAAGCCATGTATCATATGCATGTTATCGCAACAGGTCTTGCATAATGCGCTTGTGTTGTGGAACGCCCAAGAGTCCTTTGTGATCTGCTCAAGGCAGCCACTGAACGGACTCTGCAACCACAATAGATAGTGCTGCTCCTTAAAAATCAGCTGCTGTGTCCCTTTTAATGATGAAGCAACAAGTACAAAAAGTATCAGAGGGGTGGCCATGTTAGTCTGGATCTGTAAAAGCAGCAAAGAATCCTGTGGCACCTTATAGACTAACAGACGTTTTGCAGCATGAGCTTTCGTGGGTGAATACCCACTTCGTTGGATGCAAGTAGTGGAAATTTCCAGGGGCAGGTATATATATGCAAGCAAGAAGCAAGCTAGCGATAGGTTAGTTCAATCAGGCAGGATGAGGCCCTGTTCTAGCAGCTGAGGTGTGAAAACCAAGGGAGGAGAAACTGGTTCTGTAGTTGGCAAGCCATTCACAGTCTTTGTTTAATCCTGTTCATCTGCAAATTTGACACCATCAGCTCAGGATTAAACAAAGACTGTGGGGATCACCAGTGGTCCATCGGAACCAGCGGCCTGTCTCCTAGGGTGACTTGTGGCTTCCGAGGAAGGTAGTAGATCAGTAGTTTGCTAACAGCCTGAGGTTCAGTGTTTTTCTCACTATCAGGTAAATAGTAATTATTTTTCCAGGCCCTCATTTCGAAACCGAAATTCTTTTTTTTACTTAAAAGCAGCAAAGGATCCTGTGGCACCTTATAGACTAAAGTAATTTAGAATAAGATTACCGTATAAAGTCCACATGTACTGAAAAGTTATCACAAACCTTCTAACACTGGGGCACCGGAGAATCCTGAGTTCAAAGTTAAGTGATAATTTATGTGATATAGATGTATCATTTTTGGTGAAGGGCCAGGTTTTAAGAGCTCAGCATGTTAGATACTGAATAGAATGGGTTGGGAATCTTCCAATGAAACTTAGTTTAATTGGAGAATGCTGATCTGATTAAACAAAATGTTTTGTTGAATCTATTACAGATTTAATGAAGCTTGTGTCAAAAGCACAGGCAGGTGTGACTGAAAGCACCTCTGTATTCGCATCCTACAAACTATTGTAATAATCTTTCTACAAAATATGCCTTGTGAGGTATTCATTTGAAAATTAATGAAATGTTCATAGCAATGTTCCATGTAAAGTTATTAAATCCCCGTGTATGATGTTGTTGTTGTTGTTGTTATTATTATTATGTTCAAAATCATATAGCCCTGCCTAGGCAAAATGTTGTTAAATAGGTGTATCCTAAACAAAGGAATGTGTGCATACCCCAATTTACATATAACTAGTAAACAGGGAGGAAAAAGAAGGAAAGGCAAATCTGCATCCCAGCAAACATAGGTGCGAAGAAAAAGCATAAAGTCTCCTTCGCCACCAGACTCCATATTGCCTTCTCTACTGTTGGACTAACCCTTGCTTTGAGAGACAATCCTCAGAAGAATCCACTTCAAAGTGTGACTGGACTATGAAAGAGAGGGGCAAAACCACCTCAGGTGATCTCTCTCTCTCTTTTTCACTTTCACTTTGGAAGAAGACCAAGGAACCATCCCTTTGACTTCGCAGGAGACCCTGACCTGAGAATTTGGTCAGCCATGTTTCTGGGAACATGTGTGCCAAGGATTTTACCTTGAACCACATCTAGCTTATTTAGTTTTAGCTACTAGAAGTCATTTTATTTTTATTTCTCTTGTAATCATTGCTGACTTTAATACCTTATACTTGTACTCACTTAAAATCCTATCTTTTATTGATAATAAACATGTTTTATTTTTTAATCTAAACCAATCCAGTGTTGTGTTTAATATCTGAACTATTTGGTTACTCCTTTTAAAGTAGAAGCAGCAAAGAATCCTGTGGCACCTTATAGACTAACAGACGTTTTGCAGCATGAGCTTTCATGGGTGAATACCCACTTCTTCGGATGCAAGTAGTGGAAATTTCCAGGGGCAGGTTTATATAAGCAAGCAAGAAGCAAGCTAGAGATAACGAGGTTAGTTCAATCAGGGAGGATGAGGCCCTGTTCTAGCAGTTGAGTGAAAACCAAGGGAGGAGAAACTGGTTCTGTATGGCTTGCCAACTACAGAACCAGTTTCTCCTCCCTTGGTTTTCACTCAACTGCTAGAACAGGGCCTCATCCTCCCTGATTGAACTAACCTCGTTATCTCTAGCTTGCTTGCCTATATAAACCTGCCCCTGGAAATTTCCACTACTTGCATCCGAAGAAATGGGTATTCACCCACGAAAGCTCATGCTGCAAAACGTCTGTTAGTCTATAAGGTGCCGCAGGATTCTTTGCTGCTTCTACAGAACCAGACTAACCCGGCTACCCCTCTGATCCTTTTAAAGTAGCAGACTGTTGAATATTGACTCCTTCTAGGCTTTCATTATCTGAGCTGTCCAGGAGAGGGCTGGACAGTGCAGAACACACACACATTTTGGGGAAAATCCAGGCCTGGGAGTGTGTTGGGGTCACCCTACGGATAGTAACCATGGCTGGTGGAAGCCAAAGTGTTGACTGGAGTGTGGCTGGCAGGCTGCAGTAAAATACAGACACCCAGGTCTGACGTGCATGCTATTTGGCTACTTGTGAGCCAACAGAAGGAATCAAATAGCAGGAAACAGCCCAGATTGTGAGCTACAACAGCACCGTATTGGGAGGCACCCAAGATTGTACACCTCACTGGTCCTGATTGCACCCCAGAATGTGGGTCACTTGAGTGTAGTGTTGACCCTTTCCGACCCAAGAGGCCAGTCAAATTTCAGGCTCCTGTGGGTGTGCCAGGTAGGAGGAGAAATTGGTGATAGTTAGGTATTTCCTTGATGCAATCTAGTTGATTTACAAGGAATATACAAAGACCTGTGCTTCTGAACACAGAAGGAATCAAATAGCAGGAAACAGCCCAGATTGTGAGCTACAGCAGCACAGTATTGGGAGGCACCCAAGATTGCACACCTCACTGGTCCTGATGGCACCCCAGAATGTGACTGCATGTTTCTATTGGAAACCTGCTGGGAAGCCCAAGTTCCAGGGTCCCCAGCTCTGCCAGGCCCCAGAACCCTGGGTGGAGCCAGGGGTCTCAGGGCTGCTAGGCTCCTTTCTCCATAGCAGCTGGGGCTCTGGGGCACTCAGCCCATGTCAGGGCTTCCAAGCTCCCGGCTTAGAGCCAGGAGCCTGAAAGCTCTGGGGACACTGGCTCCATCTGTGCCTCAGCTCCCAGATCAGCAGCCTGGGTTCTGGAAGTCCTGAAAAACTGCTTAAGCCGGGTTTTCCAGGCTCCGTGTCATGGAGCTGGGAGCCTGGAAGTCCTGGGACTGGCTTTTAGCACCCAGAGCTGCAGGGCTTCCAGAGTCCCACTCAGCTGGCAATTTGGGCTGCCGGGTTGGGAGTCAGGCATCCTGGGGAGCCAGCTGGCCCAGGAGTCTCTCGCCCCAGGGAAATCCACGTGGTAGGGCTGCCCCTGAGCCATAGGCCTTGGGAGCCAGGGCAGCGGCTGAATGAAATTGGCATTCTTGTCTGCTTTACCCTCCTTATTCAGTGACTAGCAGCAGTGAAGGCGCCAAGGATGTCAATTTCATGTCTTTCTTTTCAGGAACGCCGTACGTCAGTGTTTCTGAAACGAAATATTTGTGTGTCTTTGGTTTGCAAGAAACGTTGAGGACATTTTTGTGGGACAAGATCTGGCAGCTTTCTAGCTGGAGCAGTGGTCAGGATCTGACCCACAATATATTGTGTATACAGGAACAATAAATGGACCTTGAAAAAACCAGAATGTTTTCAGGTGAATATGCAGAGGGTGTGGGGGTGAGGGGAAGGTCACTGTATCTGTTATATTTAGGTCACGTTTTGAAATTTTCTTTTGCAACTGTGATGAAAGTTGAGATTCTGATGGGAACACGTGATTCTAGGATCTGGGGCCCATATACAGGCTTATGGTGCCTATGCTGAAAGCACATGCCCCTACCAGGAACAGCCCTCTGACTTCACATCACCAGGTGGCTTGTTCAGTTCCTCGCTTCCTCATGTTATAGAATCATAGAATCTCAGGGTTGGAAGGGACCTCAGGAGGTCATCTAGTCCAACCCCCTGCTCAAAGCAGGACCAAACCCAACTAAATCATCCCAGCCAGGGCTTTGTCAAGCCTGACCTTAAAAACCTCTAAGGAAGGAGATTCCACCACCTCCCTAGGTAACCCATTCCAGTGCTTCACCACCCTACTAGTGAAAAAGTTTTTCCTAATATCCAACCTAAACCTCCCCCTCTGCAACTTGAGACCATTACTCCTTGTTCTGTCATCTTCTACCACTGAGAACAGTCTAGATCCATCCTCTTTGGAACCCCCTTTCAGGTAGTTGAAAGCAACTATCAAATCCCCCCTCATTCTTATCTTCTGCAGGCTAAACAATCCCAGTTCCCTCAGCCTCTCCTCATAAGTCATGTGCTCCAGCCCCCTAATCATTTTTGTTGCCCTCCGCTGGACTCTCTCCAATTTATCCACATCCTTCTTGTAGTGTGGGGCCCAAAACTGGACACAGTACTCCAGATGAGGCCTCACCAGTGCTGAATAGAGGGGAATGATCACATCCCTCGATCTGCTGGAAATGCCCCTACTTATACAACCCAAAATGCCATTAGCCTTCTTGGCAACAAGGGCACACTGTTGACTCATATTCAGCTTTTCGTCCACCGTAACCCCTCGGTCCTTTTCTGTAGAACTGCTGCCCAGCCATTCGGTCCCTAGTCTGTAGCAGTGCATGGGATTCTTCCGTCCTAAGTGCAGGACTCTGCACTTGTCCTTGTTGAACCTCATCATATTTCTTTTGGCCCAATCCTCTAATTTGTCTAGGTCCCTCTGTATCCTATCCCTACCCTCCAGCGTATCAACCACTCCTCCCAGTTTAGTGTCATCTGCAAACATGCTGAGGGTGCAGTCCACACCATCCTCCAGATCGTTAATGAAGATATTGAATAAAACCGGCCCCAGCACCGACCCTTGGGGCACCCCACTTGATACCGGCTGCCAACTAGACATGGAACCATTGATCATTACCCGTTGAGCCCGACCATCTAGCCAGTTTTCTATCCACCTTACCGTCCATTCATCCAGCCTATACTTCTTTAACTTGCTGGCAAGAATACTGTGGGAGACTGTATCAAAAGCTTTGCTAAAGTCTAGAAATAGCACATCCACTGCTTTCCCCTCATCCACAGAGCCGGTTATCTCATCATAGAAGGCAATTAGGTTAGTCAGGCATGACTTGCCCTTGGTGAATCCATGCTGACTGTTCCTGATCACTTTCCCCTCCTTTAAGTGGTTCAGAATTGATTCCTTGAGGACCTGTTCCATGATTTTTCCAGGGACTGAGGTGAGACTGACTGGCCTGTAGTTCCCTGGATCTTCCTTCTTCCCTTTTTTAAAGATGGGCACTACAGTAGCCTTTTTCCAGTCATCCGGGACCTCCCCCGATCGCAATGATTTTTCAAAGATAATGGCCAATGGCTCTGCAACCTCATCGGCCAACTCCTTTAGCACTGTCGAAGAAAAACTCAGTTCTCGCTTTTTGTTTGGGTGCAGCAAAATCAAATACTTTATTATTTTCTCCAGTAATTACAATGGAGGGAGAGAGTGCCATAGGACACAGGGTCGCCCCAGTCCTGGACAGGTCTCTCAACTGGTAAACAATTACATCAAGCCTTTATACCTTTGTTACAGACAATTTCTAGCAATCCTGGAGACATTAAAGGAAAACATTTGCATTTGTTTATACATAAGCCTATTCGCTATCTTATTTGTCTTCAATACTAGAACAAAAACAAGGCTGCATTTTACAAGGCCGTAATGACTTTTCACACAATTCACTCTGTACCACATTATCTTATTTCTACATATCTCACAGCATTAGGATCAGAGCCTAACTCCTGCTAAATTAGCTAACATACATTAAGATCCCTTCAAACCTTTATTAATTATTTCTTGGCTTCCACAGCACCCTCGGATGCAGCGCATCCGGCCCCATGGACTTGTGCTCGTCCAGCTTTTCTAAATAGCCCCGAACTACTTCTTTCCCCACAGAGAGCTGGTCACCTGCTCCCCATACCGTGCTGCAGAGTGCAGCTGTCTGGGAGCTGACCTTGTCTGTGAAGACAGAGGCAAAAAAAGCATTGAGTACACTAGCTTTCTCCACATCCTCTGTCACTAGGTTCCCTCCCTCATTCAGCAAGGGGCCCACACTTTCCTTGACTTTCTTCTTGTTGCTAACATATCTGAAGAAACCCTTCTTGTTACTCCTAACATCTCCGGCTAGCTGCAACTCCAAGTGTGATTTGGCCTTCCTAATTTCACTCCTGCATGCCTGAGCAATACTTTTATACTCCTCCCTGGTCATTTGTCCAATCTTCCACTTCTTGTAAGCTGTTTTTTTGTGTTTAAGACGAGCAAGGATTTCACTGTTGAGCCAAGCTGGTCGCCTGCCATATTTACTTTTCTTCCTACACATCGGGATGGTTTGTTCCTGCAACCTCAATCAGGTTTCTTTAAAATACAGCCAGCTTTCCTCGACTCCTTTCCCCGTCATGTTATTCTCCCAGGGGACCTTGCCCATCAGTTCCCTGAGGGAGTCGAAGTCTGCTTTTCTGAAGTCCAGGGTCTCTGTTCTACTGCTCTCCTTTCTTCCTTGTATCAGGATCCTGAACTCGACCATCTCATGGTCACTGCCTCCCAGGTTCCCATCCACTATTGCTTCCTCTACTATTTCTTCCCTGTTTGTGAGCAGCAGGTCAAGAAGAGCTTTTCCCCTAGTTGGTTCCTCCAGCACTTGCACCAGGAAATTGTCCCCTACACTTTCCAGAAACTTCCTGGATTGTCTGTGCACTGCTGTATTGCTCTCCCAGCAGATATCGGGGTGATTAAAGTCACCCATGAGAACCAGGGCCTGTGATCTAGCAACTTCTGTTAGTTGCTGGAAGAAAGCCTCGTCCACCTCATCCCCCTGGTCTGGTGGTCTGTAGCAGACTCCCACCACGACATCACCCTTGTTGTTCATACTTCTAAATTTAATCCAGAGACTCTCAGGTTTTTCTGCAGTTTCATACTGGAGCTCTGAGCAGTCATACTGCTCTCTTACATACATGTCATAGAATCTAAAACCCTGCTGGTCACCCATCCTAGCAAGTTAACCTTTTTTTTTCAAATAGATCATTTTATGGAGCTCAAGTCAGCTGAATTTTGCAAGAAACCCTATTTCTGCACAGGTCAAACAGCTGTGTGAGGTGGAATTTGCTGCAGTTATAACACTCTGTTGGGTTAAATTTAGCCTGTCTAGAATGTTGCAATATTTTGAGCTTTGCGTAATTATTACTTTTGAAAAAACTACCCAATCACCTGACCTTCATTGCATAGCTCCACCCACTTTCTTCTACCTTCCAAGGATATATAAGCCTGTGTTCTTCTGCTATGGGAGGACTGAAAGAAGTGCACTGGAGTCAGTATTCTGGGTTCGTGTTACTCTGAAGATCTTCAAAGAAAGAAGATATTATGGGGAACCCATCCCTAAAATAATGACAGGTTTCAGAATAGCAGCCGTGTTAGTCTGTATCCGCAAAAAGAACAGGAGTACTTGTGGCACCTTAAAGACTAACAAATTTATTTTAGCATAAGCTTTCGTGAGCTACAGCTCACTTTTTCGGATGTTGCAAGGATAGGTTCCTAGGTTGGTATTTATGTTGTATGGTGTGCGGTTGCTGGTGAGTATTTGCTTCAGGTTGGGAGGCTGTCTATAAGCGAGGACTGGCCTGTCTCCCAAGATCTGTGAGAGTGAGGGATCATCTTTAAGGATAGGTTGTAAATCTTTGATGATGCGCTGGAGAGGTTTTAGTTGGGGGCTGTAGGTGATGGCTAGTGGCGTTCTGTTATTTTCTTTTTTAGGCCTGTCCTGTAGTAGGTGGCTTCTGGGTACTCTTCTGGCTCTGTCAATCTGTTTTTTCACTTCAGCAGGTAGGTATTGTAGTTTTAAGAATGCTTGATAGAGCTCTTGTAGGTGTTTATCTCTGTCTGAGGGATTGGAGCAAATACGGTTGTATCTTAGAGCTTGGCTGTAGACAATGGATCATGTGGTGTGTCCGGGATGGAAGCTGGAGGCATGTAAGTAAGTATAGCGGTCAGTGGGTTTCCGGTATAGGGTGGTATTTATGTGACCATCGTTTATTAGCACAGTAGTGTCTAGGAAATGGACCGCTTGTGTGGATTGGTCTTGAAGGTGGCAATTTTGCAACAAAAAAACTTCAAAAACAGACTCCAAAGAGAAACTGCTGAACTCGAATTAATATGCAAATTAGATACAATTAACACTGGCCTAAACAGAGACTGGGAATGGTTGGGTCATTACACTAATTGAATCTATTTCCCTATGTTAAGTTCTCCTCACACCTTCTATGGGCCATCTTATCACTTCAAAAAGTTTTTTTTTCCTCCTGCTGATGATAACTCATCTCAATTGATTAGACTCTTCCTGTTGGTATGCATACTTCCACCTTTTCATGTTCTCTGTATGTATAAATGTCTCCTGTCTGTGTGTTCCATTCTATGCATCCGAAGAAGTGGGCTGTAGCTCACGAAAGCTCATGCTGAAATAATTTTTTTAGTTTTTAAGGTGCCACAAGTACTTCCATCCCTAAAAGACTCTGGCTGGTAACAGGTTTTTGTGAACTGCTGTGCTCCGCTCCAGGAGACAGGAGCTTCAGCAACAGACCTGGAGAGTTTGAGCAGAGGGACAAAGTGGTGAAGAGTTGCTAAGGATTAAGGACATTAGAATGCGTGATGGGACGTGTAAACCCTACGCTGCCACCAGCCACAAAGCGGTTCCTGGACTGACCAGCAGCAGCTGGGATAAAAGGCTGCAGCTCAGACAAAAGGGGGAGGCTGCCAGAAAGGCTGAGGACCCCCCTCAATGGAGTGCCTCAGCAAGGAACTGCCTAAGAAAGAGACCCAGAAACCCTTTGAGGAGTGGAGTGAGATAAGGCTACCAGATGTTCTGAGGCCCAGGCAGTCAGGCCCTTGGGAAGGTTACAATACAAGGCTTAAAGAGAAATGGGCATAGGCTGCATGACCGGGAGAATAGTGTATTAATGAGCCAGCATACCCTGAACAGTCTCATGGGATTGGTGATGGGGAGGGAACATGTCCCCTCACAGCCTGAGTAAAAGGAGAATTAGATTTGCCTGGCCTGGGATGGAGAAAAGCAGAAGACAGTGAGACTGAACGTGTTGTGGAGAAAGTCGGTGCGGTGGCGGGACCCCAGCTGAGCAGGTGCAGAGGTAGAGAGCAGGAGGGGAGAGCCAGGCTGGACAGCGACCTGGCGGACAGAGCAATGGGAAATCTGCAGGAGGAGGAAAGTAGGAGCCCCAACACCTTCTGATGGGGCGGGGAGCTAGAGGGAGCGTGAAATGACATGTTTTTAAAAGGCAGAGAGGTTCTGGGGGAAGGATGTGACTTCTTAACTGTGGGGTCCAAGGTGACACACCCTGCTCACGTCATTCGCTCTGCTCCAGACACAGGCGACAAAGTTCCCTTAGCGAACTGAGAAATTACAAGACTGGATGAGACTGAGGGTCCTTCTAGCCCCATATCCTGTTTCTGATGGTGATCAGCACCAGGACCTTGAGAGGAGTTTGCGAGAACCCCTGCATCTCTGTGGTAACCTGCCTAATTCCCATCAGCTGCTGCTTGGCTATGCCCATCAGCAGGAGGTTTTATGTCACTTATAAATGTTTATTGTAGGTAATAAATAGCCGTGTTAGTCTGGATCTGTAAAAGCGGCAATCCGGACATGCATCTGACGAAGTGGGGATTCACCCACGAAAGCTCATGCTCCAGTACGTTTGTTAGTCTATAAGGTGCCACAGGACTCTTTGCCGCTATTGTAGATAATGTAGCTGTGAATTGTAGTTACTACACATATAAATGCCTCCTCTTGCCTTGAATCCTGCTGAGTTCTTGGATTCAATAATATCTTTTGGCAATGAGTTCCCAAGGCCAACTGCACAGTGTGCAAAATGCCTTTTCTCATCTACTAAATCAAAATGGGAGCCAAGGGTGATTCATTTCACTTCTTCACCTGGGCATTGAGATCAGGTCAAATGCTGCAGAATCGAGGGTCACTTGATAAGCTGAAACATTTGCCAAACTGCACCCTGCCTTGAGAACAAAATCCATATCCATAGCCAATACTTGAAGTGAAGGCTCCTCACCAAGCCTGGTAAGAGTGACGGCCTATTCGTGGCGACATTCCAGTGGACCTAATGTTTTATTTCATAGTCAAATAAAAAGATGGCCCCTGCCCCAAAAAGGCTACAATCTATGTTATAAAACAAGAGAGAGAGGCTGGAAATGGACAGATGGGGAAGTGCTGGGAAACAAAAGACAATATTGGTCGACATGATAACCCTGAGGTCCTGGTCCCACGACAATAATACTAATATTACTCTTAATAGCAATTCATAATAACTAGACCAAGCTGAAGCCCTCCAATGGAAACTCCTCCATCCTAATAATCCAGAACTGCAAAAACCATAGAAAAGAGGGTAAATAATAGAATTATGTTCTGGTCCATATTTACCTCTGTTGCTTCTATGAGGAAAACGAAACCAATCCACAAGGAGGCACCCCCCTTTCATTGTATATTTTTCCATCCAAAAAAGTTGAAAACTAGAAATGTTCAGCCCAAGCCTGCTGAAAACCCAGAAGTTTTAGATTGAAAACTTTTTTGGATTTTTTGGGTTGCCAATGAAAAGGCAAAACATTTTGAGGGAAGCAGATGCTCTCTATGAAAATTTTCATTTTTTTGGAAATACAAGTTTGCACTGACAACAGTTTGACAGGAAATTTCCAGCCATCTCTACTTCCCATACCAAATTGAGGCTCATCAAAGGCCCTGTACAACCTGCTCCTTTCTCTCCCTGGATGCTTCTGCAACCCTCTCTGCTTTCTCCAAGCCATACAATTAGCCAACACTTTTGTGTCTGCCTCCCAGTCCCATCCTCACACCTTCTTTCATGCTGCTTCATACACCTGAATTTCCCTCCGTACTGCCATGGCTCGAGCCTCTCTTCCTCAGAATATTCCAACAGGCCTGTAACCCTTAGCCTCCTCCAATCTACAGAGAAGTGTTAATTTAATAATAACTCAACTCAAAATGGAGTGAAGGACAGTGGAAGCCAACAAGAGAAAATATTTGGTGCCAACTGTGCTCTGGTATGTTGGACAGATGGATCAGGCCCCAGTCCTGGAAAAATACTAAGCAAATGCTTAATTTAAAAAACGTGTCTCTTTCACCAACAGAAAAGATATTTCCTCACCTCTCTTCCTTCATTAAGGTGAATGGCCTTTGTTTCCATTGACTTGAACAGGCCTTTGTTTCCATTGACTTGATTGCCAAAGCGATCAGCTGTTTAAAATCATTGGAGGTGTCACACCTAGTCATTAAATAAAAAAGAAAGTAGTTTTTAGTTTAAAAATAAACACTGTTAAGACTTTATGACTTGGTTTTCCCTGAGAAGACGTACAATCAAAATGATAAACACTGCCACCGTGCCAAGCGATATCTATACTCCCAACATGTGGTCCAGGGGTCAGTGTTGAGAACTGAGTTTTGAACAGGTGCTGTTCGTTGGTTGTGATCTTTTTATACCAGGGAAACCCATAAATTGCGCAGCCAGAGCCAGACTCTCAGCTGTTGTAAATTGACTTTGAGTCACTGAAGTTCAGCAAAACACTGTTGAAGTTAATGGAGCTATAGCCACTCGGTCATGGAGCCCGCTGGGGCCCCAAAGCCGTGTCTCTGCTCTTGGGGTACAGCCCCCTTGCAACGTGCTCCCACTCCTGGAATGTGACACCCCCGCGAAGGCCTAGGCTTTAATCACAGGCGCCAGCTTCCTCCTTTCCCCCGGGGCCTCAACCCTGCTCAGCCCCAGGCCCCACCCCCACTCCTGCCTCCTCGAGGGCCCCACCTCTACCCGTCCCTGCTCTGCCCCCATCCCACCTCTTCCCACCCAGTTCTACCCCCTCCCCTGAGCGCACCCCGTCCCCACTCCTCCCTCTCCCCCCCAGCACCTTCAGCGTGCTGTGGAACAGCTGATAGTGGAGGGCAGGAGGCGCTGGGAGGGAGGGGGAATTGTTAATTGGTGGGAGGTGCTGTGGGAGGGGGAGAGCTGGCTGCCGGTGGGTGCTAACCACTCGCTAATATTTTCGCGTGGGTGCTCCAGGGCTGGAGTCAGCGCCTATGGCTTTAACAGTTCCAAAGTCAAAACTGTCCAACGTCCGCAACTGCGATGTCACCATCACTTAGCGAACCAGTGCTCGCTGGCTACACAGAACTCCTATTTAACCGGAATAGCCTAACATTTATCTGACACTTGCTATATTTTGAACCTCCGCAGGGGACGCACGCGGCACTACCTGAGCAAAATCAGCTAGAGCGGATCTGAATCTTTGCACCACACTCAAGTCTCTCTCTCTCGTTCTTGGTCATGTAGGCAGGTTCCTTGACCGCTGGTCATCTGAGAAGATGGCACATTGTTTGAGAGGTTGCGCGAACCCCTGCACCTCTGGGGTAACCTGCCCGTGGGGAAGCTGATTCCTGATTCCCATCAGCTGCTGCTTGGCTATGCCCATCAGCGGGAGGTTTTCTGTCCCTTATAAATGTTTATTGTAGGTAATGTAACTGTGAATTATAGTTACTCCACCTAGAAATGCCTCCTCTTGCTTTGAATCCTGTTGAGATCTCGGGTTCAATAATAGCTTATGAAAATGAGTTCCCAAGGTCGGCTACGTGTTGTGCAATGTGGCTTTTCTCCTCTGCTAGATAAAACTGGGAGCCCAGGGGAATTCTAGGGGGTGATTCATTTCACTCCTTGGCCTGGTTATTTAGATCAGGTCCAAAGCTGCAGAATCAAGGTCCACTTGATAATCTGAAACATTTGCCAAACTACACGCTGCCATGCAGCTGTTCCTCGAAGACGCGGATCCACATCCATCGCCGGTATTTGAAGAGAAGGCTCATCGCCAAGCCAGGTAAAAGTAACGACCCTTTAGTGGCGACACTCCGGTGGACCTAATATTTCATTTGGGTAGATGCGAACAAAAAACAGTTTACAATTGATGTATAAAACAAGAAACAAAAGATGGAGACAGACGGGGAAATACAAGGAACCGATAAGACCTTATTGGTCAGCCTGATAACCGTGGGGTTCTTGTCCAGGACTATAATACTAATATTACTACTACTAATAACTAGAAACACAGCAGAAATCCTCCAATGGAAACTCAACTCCTCCAGCCCAATAATCCAGGTTACTGCAAAAACCATATGAAGGGAGCAAATAATGGGATGACATTCTGGTCCGTATTATTTTCTGTGCTTCTATGAGAGAGGTAAACCGACCCCATCTGAATCCACCAGGAGGCCCCCCCCCTTTCACTGCATTTTTCTCCACCCATAAAACCCCCAAATGTTGAAAACTAGAAATGTTCAGCCCAAGCCTGCTGAAAACCCAGAAATTTTAGGTTGAAAACTTTTGGATTTTTTTTTTTTGGTTGCCAATGAAAAATCAAAAAATGTTTGAGGGAAGTAGACACTCTCTGTGAAAATTTTCATTTTGTTGGAAATACAAGTTTGCACTGAAAACAGTTTGACAGGAAATTTCCAACCATCCCTACTTCCCACACCAAATTCAGGCTCATTAAAGGCTCTGTACAACCTGCTCCTCTCTCTCTCTGGGATCCTTCTGTAACCCCTCTCTTTTGGCCAAGCCATACAATCAGCCACCCCATTTGGCTGCCTCATACACCTGAAATTCCCTCCCTGCTTGATCTGCCATGTCTCTAGCCTCTCTTCCTCAGAATGTTCCAACAGGCCTGCAGGGGCGGCTCTAGCCATTTCACCGCCCCAAGCACGGCGGCACGTCGCGGGGGACGCTCTGCCGGTCGCCGGTCCCGCATCTCCGGTGGACCTCCCACAGGCGTGCTTGCGGAGGGTCCGCTGGTCCCGCGGCTTCGGTGGAGCATCTGCAGGCATGCCTGTGGGAGGTCCACCGGAGCCGCGGGACCAGCGGACCCTCCGCAGGCACGTCTGCGGGAGGTCCACCGGAGCCGCCTGCCGCCCTCCCGGCGACCGGCAGAGCGCCCCCCGTGGCATGCCACCCCGAGCACGCGCTTGGAGTGCTGCGGCCTGGAGCCACCCCTGCAGGCCTGTAACCCTTAGCCTCCTCCAATCTACAGAGAGGTGTTAATTTAATAGTAACTGAACTCAAAATGGAGAGGGGAGTGAAGGACAGTAGACAGCAGCAAGAGAAAATATTTGGTGCCAGCTTTGCTGTGGTATCTTGGACCGATGGATTAGGCCCACAAAGAATTTATGCAAAAGCTTAATTTTAAAAATGTGTCTCTTTCACCGACAGAAGTTGGTCCAGTAAAGGATATTTCCTCACCCATCTTGCCTCTTTAAAGTGAATGACCTTTGTTCCCATTGACTTGACTGGGAGCAGGATCCGGCTGTAGAAGGGGAGACAAGGCGATCAGCTGTTTAGAATCATTGGCGGTGTCACACTAGTTATTAAATAAAAATGAAAGTAATTTTCAGTTTCAAAATGAGCATTGATAAGACTTTTATTTCTCTTCAGAAGATGTTTAATCAAAATAATTCTGCCAACATGCAAAAAGTTATCTATAAACACTTGTAATCCCAACCTAGGCTCCAGGGTTCAATGTTAAGGGATGATTTTTAGATAGGTGCTGTTTGTTGATTGTAATATATTTATACCACGTGCACCCATAAAATGCACAGCCCGAGCCAGACTCTCAGCTGCTGTAAATCGACGTTGCATCACTGAATTTCAGTGAAACACTGCTGAAGTTAATGGAGCGACAACCACTTGGTCATGGAGCCCACTGGGGCCTAAAAGGTGTCTCTTCTCTTGGGGTACGGCCCCCTTGGTAAGGTGTGTGGGGAGGCTACATCCTCCCCCTCCTGGAATCCTGATACACCCATCAAGACCGAGGCTTTAACGGTTCAAAAATCAAAAGTAGCCAATGTCCACAACTGCGATGTCACAGTCACTTAGCGAACCAGTGCTCGCTGGCTACACAGAACTCCTATTTAACCGGAATAGCCTAACATTTATCTGACACTTGCTATATTTTGAACCTCTGCAGAGGACACATGAGGCACTACCTGAGCAAACTCAGAGGTGATCTGAACCTTTGCACCACACTCAACGGAAAGTCTCCAGGCACACCAGTGAGTCAGGACACAGGTTTTATCAGCCTCTTAGGCCTTGCTTACTCTAGAGATCTTTCTTCTGCGTCCGCTGTAGCCGTCACAACTTCACGGTTAAACTCAGGCGGTTGGGTGACTTGTAGAGCAGCGCCGGCTTCTGCACCCTCACTTTCTGGAGCTCATTGCGCTTCTCCTGGGCCTTGCTGTCGGGCCTGAGATCCAGAACTGGGTGCTCTGACTACTTTCTCAGCAGCAGCCTGTCAAATACAGTGGTGTCAAAAAGCATCAGAGATGAATAAAAAATGCTCTGTCTTGTCATCTGAGGCAGAATCAGACCCTTCCTCTGTAGGAACGCGAATACTTCAATCGACTGGGGTTCCTGATTTCTAGTCACGGAGTGAGTCACAGGCGTTTTCACTGTGGGCATGTCAGGAAAATTAACTAACTGTCCCATTTTCAGCAGTTGATTTCTGTGCAAAACTTTTGTCTCTCAGTCCATTCTCTCGCTTCAAGCAGTGCACTGGAATGTCTGGTAGCTTCTGGACCGTGACTTACGGGTCAGACTTCCAATGGTCACTCAGCTGGGGCTTCAGGATACAGAGGTTTCAGATGAGCACACGGTCTGTCAGGTACCAAACCCTGTTCAGTTCCTTATTACTGGAGTTCCTTTTCTCTGCAGCATTCATTGCTCACGTCTAGGCAGCACTCGGTTGTTCTTTAAGCCGTGTTACTTACATACTACCAGTAGGACATCTGTAGATACTCCAAAGCACGTGTCCACAGGCAGAGGAGCTTCCCTACCAAACATTAGGTAGTAAGCTGAGAATCCCAGACTCATTCTTGGTGCAGTCGTAAGGTCTTATTCTGGGATAAGAGTGTCAATGTGGGGGTCTAGTCTGGTCAATTTCCCTGTGTAGATAAGCCCTAACTCCTGATATGGGCCCTCTTACTCCAAAGGCAGTGTGATCTAGCGGCTAGATCATTGGCCTGGAACTCTGGAGACCTGGGTTCTATTTCTGGCTTTGCCACTGCCCTGGCCAAGTCACTTCCCTCCTTCTGCATGAATATCCCGCTGTGTAAAATGGGTCTAACTATACTGACCTCTTTTGTAAAGTGCTTTGAGAGCTACGGATGAAAAGTGCTAGGGATTGTTATTTATTCTTATTGTTCTCGAACAAGAGTGGCACTTTGCAGTTCAGTTTAAACCTCTTCCAAAGCAACACAAATTACACTGAAAAAGGTGCTCTGATTCCAGAATATCCACATGGGGATTATACCACCATCATTATATGTATTTAAATTCACATTTTAGTTTATCCGGCTATAATCTTCCTACGACGACAAACCCTTAGTTTAAACAGAGCCTGTTTTTCCAGGAGCCTCTGTTCCTTTAACTAATCAAAGCAGAGGGGTTGGCTGTCTTTTGCACAGCCACGCCCGCTCTCCACACCTGTTTCCCGATGATGTTTGAGCCGAGATCCAGGTGAGTGACTCAGGCTGTCAGTACCAGCAAGGCAGACGCAGAGGTGAGGAAGGGAGCTCTGAGGATCTGAGTCACTGACCCGTGCTCCCGTCTCTCTGCCAGGCTGTGAACCGCGATGGACACCCCATCTCAGAAGAGGGCCACACGGAGTGGGGCGGGTGGCACCCCACTCTCTCCCACCCGCATCACCCGCCTGCAGGAGAAGGAGGACCTGCAGGAGCTCAATGACCGGCTGGCCGTCTACATTGACCGGGTGCGCTCGCTGGAATTGGAAAATGCCGGTCTCCGGCTGCGCATCCCCACCCCTGATGAGGCATCAAGCATCAAAGTGGCCTACGAATCGGAGCTGGCGGATGCCCGCAAGACCTTGGATTCCGTGGCCAAGGAGAGGGCACGACTGCAGCTGGAGCTGAGCAAAGTGCGGGAGGAGTTCAAGGAGCTGAAGGCACGGTAAGCACCGGGGCAGGACATGTGCTGGGGTCATGAAATCACAGTCATGCTAAGCAATGGGGCAGCTGGTAGTGGGAGAATTTCCTCCCACCCTCTCAAAGGATGGGGCACTCCCTCGAAGCTGGAGTGGGAGCAGCCAGGGCTGGCAGCCTTGGGAAAGAAGCCACAAATATCCCCAGGCCGAGGCGAATAGCGGGTTGTCCTGTGTTTGGCAAACGGTGAGGGATGTGGAGGGAAAGAAAAAACAATCCAGAGTAGGAGGAAGGGAAATATCTCTATCCTGGCTGGGATGTTACTGAAGTGGCAGGTTTAGTGGTAAGGGGATTTGTTTTCTAAAAGCCCCCCAAAAGGGACAGTCTGAAATTAACCTGCCTAGAACATGCCATAAATAATCCATCAGCCCAGAAAGCAGGAGGAACATTTCACAGACGTCTTTAAAAGCTGCCCAGGATTTTATATTTAGCTTCCTGTGCCTCTCCCCAACCACGGATCCGTCTCTAGATAGTCATCTCTGCATTAGAAGAGTTGCTAGTTCTGCATTGAGATCCTAGGAACTTGTTGCTCTTTGGAGATGGATTTCGAATGCAGCTTTCCCTGTGCTGAGTGTCTGTGTCTGTTCTCCCCAGCCGAGAGCGTGCTGTGATGGCGGGAGGATTTTAAAGGATATGGGGAGGAGGAGATTTTGCTCCTAAACAGGAGCCATGTTTTCTAAAAGCTTTGCAGCCTTAAACTTTAAAACAATCTCCTCTGTCTTTTTCTTAAGCCATTCATTACAATAATGCCCAGCCTGCAGCCAGCTCCTGCTGCTGTGTGGCTGTTACACAGCTGCCCTGATCCACTCCAGAGGTGGCTGCATTGCAGTGATCCCTGTATATAATCTGTACGATCTGTTGCTTACTGGAATGGAATGTGCATTCTCGAAAACTGGATGTTTTTGCTGCCATTCTCTGACACAAACAAACCCTCTTGGAAAAAACTCCCTTCCCCGAGGGGATTCCCACATGACCACTCTCTTGTTCTGAGCCTAGTTATTAAAAGCGACAATGGGTGACTCGGGCCATTTATCTTGAAAGCTCCGCTCCTACCTTGCTTTGTGCGTGGAGAGCAGGTGGTGACAGTGGAGAGAACACTCCTGCGGCAAATAAAACCACCCCCCAGTGAGTGGTGGTAGCTTTGTCGGTGGGAGAGTATCCACACTGGCACTTTTTGTTGGTAATACTTTTGTCAGTCAAGGGTGTGTTTTTTTTCACACCCCTGACTGACAAAAGTTTTATGGACAAAAGTGCAGGGTAGGCATAGCCTTAGTCTCCACCAGGGGCAGGCTGTGGCACAGTGCCAGTTCAGCTCCAGGAATCTGCAACAGCCTGGAGACATCCACTCTCTTCCCTGGCTAACACTCAACTGAGTTAGCGGCTCTGCCTTTTATACTTCCCGTCCCACCTCTTCGCTTCTGGTGGGAGGGGTGAGCCTGGCCTGGCTCCACCCACAAGGGATCAGAGTTCCTCCCCCTCTGGCTCAGTGGGAGGCCACTCTGCCTTACTACACTTGCATCCGAAGAAGTGGGTATTCACCCACGAAAGCTCATGCTGCAAAACGTCTGTTAGTCTATAAGGTGCCACAGGATTCTTTGCTGTTACTACACAGAGAAGACAAATACTTTGAACTGGGGAGATTGGTCCCAGGCTGAAAAGGGAATTCAGTCTGTGTATTAAGAACTGTAACCTGCCTGCAACATCCAGTGGGGTGAGAAAAGCTGTTTGATTAAAACATTACTGAGTCTGATTAAAATTTAGGATTTTTTGAATGCATGTTTACTTTTATTTCTTATGTAACCATCTCTGACCTTTATGCCTACCACTTATAGTCACTTAAAATCTATCTTTCTGTAGTTAATACATTTATTTTAATATTTTATCTTTACCTGAAATGCTTGGAGAATCTTGCTCAGATTACAAAGGCTGGGGCATGTCCACTATCCTTTGACAAAGTGGTGAAGTAATTAATGAGCTTGCATTGTTCAAGAGAAGGTCACAGGCAGTGGAAGATGGTACGTTTCTGGGTGTGCAAGGCTGGGGGGATTTGCTGGTGGTCTCCCTCTGTGCAGTTCACGAGTGGCTTCATGCAATGAGAGTATTCATGCAATTTAGCTGTGTGTCCCTGCACATCACTGACTGAGTTAGTCACAGCTCCTGGAAGGGTTTGCTGCTTGTCTAGCAAAGCATCGTGAGACAGCCCAGGCTGGAGAGTGAGAGGGGCACAGTGGTCCCACAGTTCCTGGTTGTACCCCGGGGGTCAGTCACAAATATAGATAATAAATACTAACAACACTTTACTTGCTTTGCACAGCTCAAGCATTCTGAGATGGAAGCTGTTAGCAGGGGAGGGGGGGTGTATTCCTTCAGATGAGCTGTAAAAGGGACCATTACTTTGATTCCCCAGGAAGCTGCTTGCCAATTCATATGTTGGCATGGGTTTAATTTTTAAACACCCGCACGCCGCTCTGACTCACCAGCCAATGAACACCAGCAGGGCTGGACCAGTACAATTACCTGTAACGTAGGATGTAGCACAAGCTATTTTTGTTGCTCATCGCGCAGCCGTGTGTGTAATGGGAAGTTGGGAGCACTGGGACATTGAAGAGACTCAGGCCATGTCTATAGAGGGGATATTTGTAGCAGGGTAACTATGCCAAGTGGTGCAGGGGGGATGTGCTGCATCCGTGTGAAATGGGGCTGGCTCCCTTGTCGTTTCCCCAGGTTTGAAGCATCACTAACTTCACTGGTGCGAAATCCCTCCTGTCTGTGCAGAACTCAAGCTGGAAACATGGTAGCTGAATGATCCAGGAGAAACAGAGCAGGAATTCAGCAATCTGGACCTGTTCTGTGGCTACAGGGGTCTCTGAGCACCAGGGTTGTCAATCTGGCATCTTCCACCGTTGTGATATTCACCAGGACCATTGGGCTCGGGGTCTGAGCTGTCCCCTGGGGGCGGAGGGGTATTTGGACCTGGGAATTGTGCTCTGAGCCCCTCTCCAGCATTGGGTCCTCATTTGCATGTGGCAGGGGATTCCCCGAACATGTCCACGGAGTAGTTTGTTGGCTGTGTTCCAGGAATGGCAAGAAGGAAAGGGACCTGCTGGCCACTCAGGCTCGCCTCAAGGATCTGGAGGCCCTGCTCAACTCCAAAGAGGCCGCGCTCACCACCGCCCTGGGGGAGAAGAGGAACCTGGAGAATGAAATCCGGGAGTTGAGGGCGCAAGTGGACAAGGTGAGCGGCAGATCCTGTCCCCTGCTGCCCCAGGGCCCCCTGTGGTACCCTCTGCAGCGCCAGAGATCATGGCCTTCCCCGTCCGCGTCCTGCCAAGCTTTCTGAGAAACCCCTTGTGGTCCAAAGCGGATGGGACCCTGCAGCTCCGGGGGTTCCAGTGAGCTAGGGAGCCAACACCACGGGGGAGCTGTGAGCTACTCTCTCTAAGTACCCCTGGGAGAGACACAGTCCCAGGGTTTGACTGGTGTCCGGGGGAGTCGGGAAGGCTCCAGTTCTAGTCACGCTCCTATCACTGACTTGGCAGCTCTGGGATCGCTTCGCTGATGGGGGCGGCGAGGCTGGAGCCTTGGCTGGCTCCTGTTACAGCGGGGGACAGATCCAGCTGGCCCATGGACTATTGCCGGCCGTGGTCCCTTCTGCTGCCCTGGGCAAACTAGGAACGGCCCAGCTCAGCCCTGTGTCAAGTCACCCAAATTGGCCTGGAGACTCCTGATTCGGAGGGTCCTTTCCTGGGCCCCTGAGCAGCTGTCACAGCCTTGTGAGAGGGACAGCCACTGACCTGCGGGAGGTGTGGGGAGGAGTGGATTTGACAGGCATGATTTCTGTACTGGGGGGAGGGGAGAATTGACGGGATTGGCTCTGATGTGGTTTCTGCAATGAGGCAGTGAATATGTGTATTATATGCAAGTAGAGGTATCACAATTTCTGTAACGTCTCCAGATTTCCAGCCCCACAACCTCGTCAGGCCCGCAGTCCCCAGGCTCAGCAGCCACCTGCCTAGGGACCTCGCTTGAGACCCGCCTGCTGGGTCTGCGACTCTCCCTCTAGCTGCGCTCACTTTCCCCTCTCCCGTCCCCAGCTGGAAGCCGCCCTGGGCGAGGTGAAGCAGCAGCTGCAGGACGAGATGCTGCGTCGGGTGGACGCCGAGAACCGTCTGCAGACGCTGAAGGAAGAACTCGACTTCCAGAAGAACATTTACAAAGAGGTGAGCAGGGTCCGGCTGCCCTGGGAAAGGCCCTTCGAATGCAGGGGTCAGGCCTGACCCAGGCTAGCACAGCAGCTGCTGGTACAACACAGACCCTCGGTGCAGCCTTGAACACTATATGGGCTCGTGATTTATCACTCCCCCGTGAGGACAGGTCACGCCAACACCCCCAGGAACAGAGGACTCAAGGCGAGGTGTGTTGGTGGTGTCAACTCAGAGGGGTATTGGGCAGGGAATATATTTAGCACCATTCACAAAACACCACCTCGCCTTTGGGGAGATGGTTGGCAATAGCCTGTTGGTGAGGATCGGGAGGCAGAGGGTAAAGAAGAATCCAGAGGCAATATGATTTAATAGTTAGTGTATGGGATCGGGAACTAGGACTCCTGGGTTCTATTCCCGGCTCTGCCACTAACTTCTTGTGTCACACTAGTTAAGTCACTTCCTCTCAAAGACTCAGTTTCCCCATCTGTGAATTGGGGCTCTTATGTCTTGTAGACAGGCTTGGCTCAATTTTATTTTTATTTTGTAATTTAGATGGATAATATCAATTAGGGCTGTCAAGCGATTACAAAAATTAATCGCGATTAATCGCACTGTTAAACAATACTAGGAATACCATTTATTTAACTATTTTTGGATGTTTTCTACATTTTCAAATATATTGATTTCAATTATAACACAGAATACAAAGGGTACAGTGCTCACTTTATACTTATTTTTTATTACAAGTATTTGCACTGTGAAAAACCAAAGGAAATAGTATTTTTCAATTCACCCAATACAAGTACTGTAGTGCAATCTCTTCATTGTGAAAGTTGAACTTACAAATGTAGAATTATATATAAAAAAACCTGCATTCAAAAATAAAACAACGTACAATTTTAGAGCTTGCAAGTCCACTCAGTCCTACTTCTTGTTCAGCCAATTGCTCAGACAAACAAGTTTGTTTATATATTCATGAGATAATGCTGCCCACTTCTTGTTTACAATGTCACTTGGAAGTGAGAACAGGCATTCTCATGGCACTATTGTAGCTGGCATCGCAAGACATTTACATGCCAAATGTGCTAACAATTCATATGTCCCTTCATGCTTCAACCACCATTCCAGGGGACATGCGTCCTTGCTGATGACGGGTTCGGCTCGATAACAAGCCAAAGCAGTGCGGACTGACACATGTTCATTTTCATTATCTGAGTCAGATGCCAGTAGACGGTTGATTTTCTTTTTTGGTGGTTCGGGTTCTGTAGCTTCTGCATCGGAGTGTTGCTCTTTTAAGACTTCTGAAAGCTCCACACCTCGTCCCTCTCAGATTTTGGATCGTGTGCTGTAGCTATCTTTAGAAATCTCACATTGGTACCTTCTTTGTGTTTTGTCATATCTGCTGTTAAAGTGTTCTTAAAATGAACTGTGCTGGGTCATCATCTGAGACTGCTATAACATGAAATATATGGCAGAACGTGGGTAAAACAGAGTAGAGGACATACAATTCTCCCCAAGGAGTTTAGTCACAAATTTAATTAACACATTATTTTTTTAATGCGCATCATGGAAGCATGTCCTCTGGAAGGGTGGCTGAAGCATGAAGGGGCATACAAATTTTTAGCATATCTGGCACGTAAATACCTTGAGATGCCGGCTACAAAAGTGCTGTTCAAATGCCCAGGTTCACTTTCTGGAGCTGTAAATAAGAAGAGGGCAGCATTATCTCTCGTAAATGTAAACAAACTTGTTTGTCTTAGCGATTGGCTGAACAAGCAGTAGGACTGAGTGGACTTGCAGGGTCTGAAGTTTTACATTGTTTTGTTTTCAGTGCAGTTATGTAACAAAAAAAATCTACATTTGTAAGTTGTACTTTCAGGACAAAGAGATTGCACTACAGTACTTGTATGAGGTGAATTGAAAAATACTATTTCTTCTGTTTATCTTTTTCACAGTGCAAATATTTGTAATAAAAAATAATATACACTTTGATTTCAATTACAACACAGAATACAATATATATGAAAATGTAGAAAAACATCCAAAATATTTAATAAATTTCAGTTGATATTCTATTGTTTAACAGTGTGATTAAAACAGCGATTAATCGCAATTAATTTTTTTGAGTTAATCGCGTGAGTTAATTGTGATTAATCGACAGCCCTAATATCAATGCTTATTTTGAAGCAATTTTTAAATTTGTATCTATTTAAATTTTCACAGTTATAGGAAATTGGTGGGGAGCTACACAATTATTTCACGACAATAGAAGTTGAGATTTGAAAAGTTAAAACTTCACAACCATTAAAACACAAATGGTCAACATCACATGTCAAAATACACCAAGTACATATTCTTCAATCAAACTCTAATAAGTTCACAAGCAGCGTTTTTCTTACCTTGACTAGCTGTAGATTTCACTGGAAACATTTTTTATTGGTTTGTGTTTGGGGTGAAATTGACATTTACTGATTAAAAATCAAATCTTTCCAAGCCAGCTTGTAGAGTTTATGGGACTCTTCTCCATCCCTAACCCCCAGCTCCCAAAATGAAATGCCCCACCGATGGGGCCATTATGGGTTAGCAATTGCCTGCGGGGGGGGGAGGGCTTTGAGCTCCGCAAATGAACCACTCCATGGAGGGGCAAAGTGCTGTTATCCTCCCCACAGGATTAAGGGCTAAGCATTAAGGGTCAGGATCCTTTGTGCCGATGCTCCTTCGCTCCACTCTGACAGCGTCAAGGGGCCATCACGTGGCCCCGCTGCTCCTCTTCCAAGGCCCTGACCCCCGATCAAGCTGGAGCCTTGCCAGAGAACCAGGCCCCTCCGCCTGCCTGGAGTGCGGGGGCCGAGTGCAGCCTCCAACCCACGTCCTGCCGCCCCCCTCGCCCAGGGCAGGTGGCGGGTCCGCAGCTCCCCACAGCTGCCCATGTGGCTCTTACCCTGACTTCTGGCCTGGCCTGGGGACAGGGCCCTGGGGGCCCAAGAGCTTCAGCTGGGCCTGGGCAGGTGTGGGGAGTCATGGACCCTCCATCTGCCCTGGGTGGGGAACCAGGGGGGCAGGCACTTGGGCTGGGGGCTGCTCTCGAGCCCCCCCACCTCAGGCATGGGGAGGGTCTGCGTCTCCCCACAGCTGCCTGGGCTCCCTGGGCCGCTCTAACCTGGGTCGGGTTCCAGCTTCCAGCCAGGCCGGGGGGGCCAGGCCTTGGGGGGAAGAGGAGGGGCAGGGGCCTGGGCATGGCAGAAAGTGGATGGGCCTGGCCCCTTGGCCTGCTCTGTTCTGGCGTCTCTGTCTGGGGCACGTACATTACACACGGAGAAATTCCCACTTGAGCCTGGCTTCGCACAGCTCCCACCTAAGGGCAGGTGAGTCCCAGCTGATGGCCATGCAGGCCCCACCAGCGAGGCTGATGGCTGATTCCTGCCCTGGGCCAGTGAGCTCCATCTCCGGGACCCATGACTCACATTCCCCTCCAGTTATTGCCGTGACACCTCCCACCCCTCCCAGGAACAGAACAAGGCCAAGCGTCGCCACGAGACCCGCTTGGTGGAGATCGACTACAGCCGCCAGCGGGAATTTGAGAGCAAACAGGCCGACGCCCTCCAGGACCTGCGGGCCCAGCACGAAGAGGAGATCAAGCGGTACAAGGAGGAGCTGGAGAAGACCTACCGATCCCAGGTAACACACTGCACAGACAAGGCAGGGAAAAGAGACGGCAGTATGGTGGGCCAGCGGCTCAAGCACAGGGCTGGGAACTAGGACGCCTGGGTTCTATTCCTGCCTCTGCTACCAACATCCTATGTGACCTCAAGCAAGTCACTTAACCCCAACTCTTCAGCAGCAGCCTCTGATCTCTGGGAACTCGGCCCGCAGCTCACGGGAGCCTGACTTTGAGAGGCCCCAAGCAGCCTCTCCTCAATGAGGAATCAGGCTGAGCTGGCCAGATGATTTTCGGGACCCACTTGTGAAAATGTTGGGGTTGTCTCTTTGGGCCCTGATTTTCCCACCTGTAAAATGGAGAGAACACTAAGTACCAGCCTCCCCGGTGGGGAATGTGGAGCGAAATCAGCGCCTGTCGGGCATGTTCACAGCCTCTGATGGGAGCCGGCCCAGAGGCCGGGGGTTTTAAAGCCATTGATCCTCTGCAGCTAGCAGCTCCCATTGAGCAGCGCTGTCAGTGCGATGGTCTCCTGCGAGGGGCTGATGGATAGCTCACCCTCGCAACCCCCTGACCGGCCTGTCCCAGGGCCGTTCGCTCCCACCCCGCTGGGACGTCGGTAGGAAGCTGCTCCTCTGCAGTGCTAACCCTGCCTGGCCTGTGGGTTGCAGCTGGAGGACGCCAAGCAGTCGGCGGAGAGGAACAGCAGCATGGTGGGCGCCGCCCACGAAGAATTGCAGCAGTCGAGGATCCGCATCGACAGCCTCTCGGCCCAGCTCAGCCAGCTGCAGAAGCAGGTGAGCAGGAGATGCCAGTGAGGGCATTGTCCAGCCATCTGCCCCCTCCGCTCACTAGTTCCCCCTTGTGGCTGCCCCAGAACCAAGATGAGCTCCATTCAGTACATGAACACGCCCCTTCGATCCGCGCTAGGTGCTGCCCTCTAGCCACGGTGCTGGGCAGCGCAGGGGGGCTGATGGGGCTGAGTGGAGCTGGCCAGCTGCTAGGGGCAGCATGCGCACCCCCATTGCCCTGATCGTGGGGCATGGAGCAAAGGGGAGGGATGGGCAGGTTTGGAGGGAGCATGGGCATAACACCCCCAGCCTCCCGCAATCCTCTGGCTAGCACTTGGCTGCAACAGAGCTGTGCCCTGGGAAGTCTGTCAGGGGCAAACACCCCCAGCAAATGCATGATGGCAGTGGCCGTGCAATGTGCATTCACCTGCTGCACCCACATGGGGCAAGCCAGGGGGCTTCATGCCCCACTGCTGGTTTCACCACCCAGCTTAGCCTTAAACCTTCTGCATCGTGCGTTATAAGGACGAGGGAGGGGCCAGGCTCAGCGCTCTTGTTCTGGGTCCCGTAGCATCCCGGGGTGGGAGACGCTCAAGGGCCCAATTCTCTGCTGGCTGTGGTTCTATCAACAGCTGTTTATGCCAGCGGAGGAGCTGGCCCTGACTGTCCAGCTCCGATTCCACCCCGACAGCTCTAGGCCGGCTCCAGGTTCCCGAGGGGCCCTTGTGCGCTTCTGCTCGGGCTGCAGGTTGACGTCTCTCCAAGGGCCACAAGCTGGCAGGACTTTGCCGGTGCCAGACCCTGGCCCTGATTCTGCACCCCTGAGCCAAACCCTAAACAGGCTTAGGACCAACAGGTGCTCATGGGCCTGATCCAAAGCTAAAGGCCACGATTGACCGTGTCTAGTAATAGTCCAGGCTGTGTAATGGCTCAGTGGCCCTGGACGTTCACCCCAAGAGAAGGTGACATGTCTGTGTCTAAGGGGCCAATAGCCCTGGTAGCGAGGGGCACCCTCTGCTGCTTGTGCTCTCCTCACCCCCTTCCTCCGCGTCTCCTCTCTGCTCCCAGCTGGCTGCCAAGGAGTCGCAGCTGCGGGACCTGGAGGACGCGCTGGCCCAGGAGCGGGAGACCAGCAGACACATCCTGTCCGACAAGGAGCGGGAGATGGCGGACATGCGGGCCAGGATGCAGCAGCAGCTGGACGAGTACCAGGATCTGCTGGACATCAAGCTGGCCCTGGACATGGAGATCCACGCCTACCGCAAGCTGCTGGAGGGAGAGGAGGAGAGGTGGGTGCAGAGAGAGGCTCCTTGATGGGGTGGGGGAGGAGCCTGCTGGAGGCGTGGCCAAGGAAGGGTGGGGAATGAGCCTGCTGGGGGCGTGGCCAAGGAAGGGTGGGGGAGAAGCCTGCTGGAGGTGTGGCCAAGGAAGGGTGGGGAATGAGCCTGCTGGAGGTGTGGCCAAGGAAGGGTGGGGAAGAAGCCTGCTGGGGGCGTGGCCAAGGAAGGGTGTGGGAGGAGCCTGCTGGAGGCGTGGCCAAGGAAGGGTGGGGGAGAAGCCTGCTGGGGGTGTGGCCAAGGAAGGGTGTGGGAGAAGCCTGCTGGAGGCGTGGCCAAGGAAGGGTGTGGGAGAAGCCTGCTGGAGGCGTGGCCAAGGAAGGGTGGGGGAGGAGCCTGCTGGAGGCACGACCAAGGAAGGGTGAGGGAGGAGCCTGCTGGAGGCACGGCCAAGGAAGGGTGAGGGAGGAGCCTGCTGGAGGCGTGGCCACAGAAGGGTGTGGGAGAAGCCTGCTGGAGGCGTGGCCAAGGAAGGGTGGGGGAGAAGCCTGCTGGGGGCGTGGCCAAGGAAGGGTGAGGGAGGAGCCTGATGGGTGAGGAATGTGCCAATGGGGGCAGGGCGAATGGAGGACATGCCTGATTTGGGTGGGCTGGTAACACAGGCCTGGTTGCATTGACCTGACTCTAATGTGAAGGGGTTTGGTGTTGCAGTGATGGGCTGACTAGGGGTGGGATACGGACCCAGATACTCACCTGGATCCCACCTGCCCTGCTAGGGGAGGGGTGTTGGCCCAGCCTGTTACAGAGACAGGAGCCAGTCCCAAAATCTGTCCCCCACCCCTCCGGCCACCTGCCACGATTGGGGCCTCCCAGATGCCGGGATGTGTCATGTGCAGAGCCTGGATCCAGGCCGGGATGGGGATTTTAGGGCGTTTGTAAGGGAAGGGGGGGCATAGCTGGGAGTTGAAGTGGGCAGCAAGACCGGTGGCTTGGAGCGGGACGTGATTGGCTACTTTGTCCAGGAATGGAGACTGGCTCAGCTAGCTCCCTGCAGCCGCCCGTATCCCCGCAGCCATGCTGGGGGTCTGAGAAGGGCAGCTGGCTCCTGCCGCTCCAGTCAGTGATTATCTCAAGCACCTCAGTCTCGAATACTGTGTACAGACGTGGTCTCCGCACCTCAAAAAAGATATTCTGGCACTGGAAAAGGTTCAGAAAAGAGCAACTACAATGATTAGGGGTTTGGAGAGGGTCCCATATGAGGAAAGATTAAAGAGACTAGGACTCTTCAGTTTGGAAAAGAGAAGACTAAGGGGGGACATGATAGAGGTCTATAAAATCATGAGTGATGTGGAGAAAGTGGATAAGGAAAAGTTATTTACTTATTCCCATAATACAAGAACTAGGGGTCACCAAATGAAATTAATAGGCAGCAGGTTTAAAACAAATAAAAGGAAGTTCTTCTTCACGCAGCGCACAGTCAACTTGTGGAACTCCTTGCCTGAGGAGGTTGTGAAGGCTAGGACTAGAACAATGTTTAAAAGGGGACTGGACAAATTCATGGTGGCTAAGTCCATAAATGGCTATTAGCCAGGATGGGTAAGGAATGGTGTCCCTAGCCTCTGTTCGTCAGAGGATGGAGATGGATGGCAGGAGAGATCACTTGATCATTGCCTGTTAGGTTCACTCCCTCAGGGGCACCTGGCATTGGCCACTGTCGGTAGACAGATACTGGGCTAGATGGACCTTTGGTCTGACCCGGTACGGCCTTTCTTATGTTCTTATGTTATGTGTGGAACTGATGGCCTCAGAGGCTGAACTCCCTCCCTGGGGAACAGGCAGCATCCCGGTGGGCTCGGCCTCCTGCCCTGCTAATGAGCCTCCCAGCTCCATGCTGGGGGCCAGTCCTCAACCACCACAGCCAGTTCAGCCCTTGGTATTTCTGCTAAGAGGTTGGGGGAAGCTGTGGAGTGTGATGTGGTGCTGGAGACGTGTCCTTCAGGGGACGTCCCATGAGGTAGCAGCCTCTGCCTACAGGTCACCAAACAGCCAAGAGATCAGGTCTCCTCTGTCACTTCCAACCAGGCCCGGATCAGCCAGCACCCTAGAGGGTCCAGGCCCTGGTTCCCACCCAGCCCGCCCTCACTCCCTCTCCCTCTCCCCCAAGGCTGAAGCTGTCTCCAAGCCCCACCTCCCAGAAGCGGGGCTCCAGGATCCACGTGAGCCACTCCACCACGCCGGGCTCCTCCAAGAAGAGGAAGCTGGAGGACGGGGAGCGCTGGACGAGCCTCTTCCAACATGCGAGGACCAGCGGCCGCGTGGCCGTGGAAGAGGTTGATCTGGAAGGGAAATTTGTCCGTCTCAGGAACAAGTCCAACGAGGTAGATTTCCTGGTGGCGATGCTGGTCATGCCTAAGCAGGGGCAGGATGGGTCAGTAGCTGGAAGGGAAACCATGTAGTTCTTGAGTGTCCTTCCCCTTGGGTCGGCCCTAAACCATCTGTGCAGACAAAGGGTGCTGCAAGGGTGTCTTGACATCGAGTGAATCGCGTAGGAGCACAGCTCTGACTTCTTTAGAAGCAGGCCTGGGGGTAGCAGTCTCTAGCTCTTATGTGGCTCTTTTCATCAGCAGATCGCAAAGTGCTTTACAAGGAAGTTCATTATTCTCCATACAGAGGCATGGAATGGGAAGTGACTTGCCCAAGGTCACCCAGAAGATTGGTGTCAGAGCTAGGAATAAAACCAAGGACTCCGGAGTACCAGTCCAGTGCTCTGTCCACTAGGCCACACTGTCAACTAAATGCTTAGAGGCTCTAACAGAAGTCAGGGCCACACTGTACTGGGAGCTGTACATACACATGGAGAGTGACAGTCTCTGCCCTGAAAATCTTTGTGTATATCGACAAGACAGACAAAGGGCGGGGAAAGGGATACAAGCAGATGGGGAAACTGAGGCGAAGGCAGGTGAGGTGACTTGCTGAAGGTCAGTGGGTCTGTGGCAGAGTCCCAGCTCAGTTCCTTGACCGCAGGACTTGTAGCCAGGGGGAGGGAAAACTGGAACAACCTTGGAGGTTGGTTTCTCAAGGCCTCTGCCTTCTGTTACGCAGGACCAGGCGATGGGGAGCTGGCAGATCAAGCGTCAGAATGGAGAGGAGGCCCCGATCAGCTACCGCTTCCCTCCCAAGTTCACCCTGAAGGCCGGCCAGATGGTCACGGTGAGTAACAAACTGCACTCGCGTGGGGGTAATGAAGGGTTAACGCCCTGGGCAGCTGATGCCCCGTTCTCAGTGGGCATTTGTCACCCTGGAGTCACCCCTGGGTAATGGATCAGCGGGTCCCACCCTCCTGAAGAGCAGAGCAAACCCAGCCCCTCTGAGTGCCCAGGCACCTCACCCCCGGGTCCCTTGGTAGAGTGGCCATGGGGCTCCCCCTTGGGGACGGATCGGGGATTGAAACTGATTCTAGCTGAGATACAAAGCTCCAATGTGGGGGGGGCTGATCTCCCCTTTGCATGCAGGAACTGCTGACACTGCCAGATATGAGCTCGGGTTGGCAGAAATCGCCCCCCGGCAGCAGCTCTTGCGGGATTCCTGCCATTTGGGGCTGAAGTGGTGCTGGATTTTGACATCTTAAGCTCCAGACCACAGCCCTGGCATGAGCAGCACCAAACTCCCCCATTATCCAGATTCAGATCCTGCCTGTGGTTTTCTCAGCCCATCTCACTCGCATCTGTTCCTTGCAGTTTAGAGAGTATCTTAGCAGTTCCTTTAGTTAACAGCTGTAGTAGACTCGCATCCTCTTTTGTGGAACAGCCGCTGGACGGGGCAAAGACCCACATGGGGAGTTAGGGTTAGGCTGATGCTGCTGGCGCGAGGTGCTACCGATGGCTGTGTGTTCCTCTTTAGATCTGGGCCTCCGGAGCTGGCGCCACCCACAGCCCTCCCACTGACATGGTGTGGAAGGCCCAGAGCTCCTGGGGCTCTGGAGACAGCCTGCGTACCGCCCTGATCAACTCCAGCGGAGAGGTGAGACTTGCCCTGGCGGTGGGGCAGTGGCAGCTGGGGGGATCGAGGTCTCGCAGCAACGTGCTCTGGCCGGATGCAAGAGAGGGATGGGTAAGGGGTGGAGGGTGAAAGTGACGCATCAGCCAGTGGAGTCAGGTCTGATTCTCCCTCGTGTGTTGTCGCCGTCTGCGGGCTGGGAGTCACTAGGGTGATCTTTCACCTCAGCCATAGAGTGAAGGGGGATCTCGGCAGGCGTAGCTGCAACCTGACTTTGCCCTGACTCCCTTCCAGGAGGTGGCCATGAGGAAGCTGGTGCACACGGTGATGATCAGTGATGAGGAGGATGGAGGCAGCGTCCGCCCCCATGTAAGTGTCCTGCTCTGCCAGGGACAGGCAGTGGAACATAGTGAGTAGGGGGTTTGAGAGATCTGGTTCTGTCGCTGGCCTTCTGGGTAACCTCAGGCAAGTCCCCCTCCTGCTGATTGATGCACTCACTGATCCTGCACCTCCCAGGATCAGACCTGGGGGCTCTGGGATCTGAGGTGATGGCTGTATAGGGGCCTTGTCACTTATCTGGCTAGAAACCAACCAACCACACATTCTATTTTATTCAGGTTCTTCTAATGCACCCATCACCATGGACTCAGGGCTCCATGGCTTTTGGGGCTCCTGCAATGGCAGAACATCTGCTGGGGTCCGACGTCCCAAAGTACCGATCACAAGACTAGGCTGGGTGTTGGACGGGCACAATCCAGCCCTGCCACGGCGGAGAGGTTCTTGGCCAGCTCCGATGCCCCTCTGAAAACAGGAAAGGCCAGTGCCTCCTCTCAGGGACCCCTGCACAGCCATGGGGCTCCCGCAGGGCGGGCTGGGGGCAGCTTGAGAGCAGCCTTAGGCCTCTGCCTCCTTGGAGCGCTCGTTAAACCCTCGAGCTGACTCAGCTGGGCCTGGGATCTGCTCCACTCCTCTGGCCCAGGAGGAAGCTCCATCCAGTACTGAAGGCCCCTTGTTTCTCTTTCCACCCCTCTAGGCGCACTGCAGTGGCACAGGTGATCCTGGGGAGTCGAATCTGCGCCCCCGCACTGTGGTGTGCCGCACCTGCGGCCAGACGGGAGTGAAAGCCAGCGGGGGCCAGAACACCGCGGCCGGCTTCAAGTCTCCAGAAGCGTCCACCTCTAATGTCACCATCACCTTTGGGGGCACTGGCGGGGGCAGTGGTGGCGGCCTTGGAGAAAAGCCAATGACCAGGTCCTGCATCCTGGGAAATTCTGACCCGCAAAAGGTCAGTGCACAAGAAGAAAGGCCCCTGCCTCTGGGGCAAAGGAATCCAGCAAGGAGGGGACTCCAGGTAGCCGAGTGTCCCTGCACAGCCTGCACTCCGGGCTAACGGATCTCGCTCAGCTGAAGGTCCCAGTGGGAATTCCAGCTGGTGGAACCCCATCATATTTGGTTCTTCCTTCTGCCCGCTGGCCAGGGCCAGTTCTGTGCCAGGATCAATGTGCTCTAAATACAAACAGATCCTCCAACAAACAGGTCCCCAGACACGAGGAGTTTGTGGATGGGGATCTGGTGAAGGTGACTCTCTGCAGATCTCTCACTGGGAAATGGTCTAAATGGATTTACTGGCCCAGATTTAACTCCCCCGTGGCTAAGCCAACTGCACCCGGTGGCTCCCCAGGCTGGAATGTGCCTGCTCTGAGTCAGATCCCATCTCTGCTGCTGTGAACCAGCTCCAGAGGCCCTGTGGGCCAGTTCTGCTGCCCTGCTGCCCCCAGTCCCCTGGTCCTCACTTGGGCCAAACTCCCACACTAAGGTCCGGAGTGAGGACCATGTTAATTATCCTGAGAGCATTCAAGATAAGGACCCTATTTGTAGGGTTAAGCCCCTAGTTCCCCACCACTCTTCATTCTGCCTTACCCATGTGTCCCCTGGGCTGTTTTACTGGCCAGCGGCTCAGATCTCCAGGGCTGGCTGCTAGCCACACTGGCAAGTTAAAAGCCTCCCAACTCCGAGCCAACCGCTGAGGATCCCCCGGCAGCCTCACCCCAGCAAAGCCAGTAGCCAGGAGTCGTGGCTCCTATTTTAACATGAGCTGGGACTCTGGAGCCAGGGGGCAAAACCTGCACCGAGGACTCAACTGGCTCAGCTCATCTGAGTGAGAAACCTGGGTCCTGCGAGGAACCCTGAACCCTCCCCTCCGTCATAGTTCTACCAGAGGCGATGGCTTCAACCTCTTCCATCTCCTGCTTTGGTTCCTTTCCTGGCGCTGTGTCCCCTCCCCGTCTCAGGACAGAGCCCAGGCACCAGGCTTCCATCCTTAGTGCTAAGAACAAAAATTCAGTAGCTTAAGCAGGGAACAGGGAACTCATGGAGCCTATCCCCTACTCTGTCCATGTCTCGCTGCATGACCGTGGCAAGTCACTTACCCTCTCTGTGCCTCAGTTTCCCAAGTGTACAACCAGGATAATGCACTGCCCTGCCTCCCAGGAGACTGCGGAAGTTTAATTCATTAACGTTTGTAAAGTATGTTAACATCCTTGGATGACAGCCGCTACAGAAGTGTCATCTTAGTGGTATGTTACTACTCATGTGCTAATGGTGGAGTATTTATATTATTCTAGTGCTACTACTACTAATACTCTAGTGGACTATTTTAATACTCCAAAACTAATTGTTAACACTTAGTGTCTGAGTATCGTAAATACTCTATTAGATTATTCTTTTAGTCATAATATTTTAAGATTTAGCATTAGTTTATTAGATTAATACTATTCTAATCAGTATTATTATTATTATTATTCTAATATACTACCACTAATTCTCAAAGTATTTAGTGCCCTAGATACTCCATCTATAAATTGAGGGGAGTTATATTATAGACTCATCATATGATTTTAAAGCGATTGCAATGTATGGATGAAAAGCTCTAATTATTATTATTAATTATTTGTGTTACGGTACCACCTAGAAACACTCACTCATGGACCAGGACCTCATGTACAAATTCTAAACAAAAAGATGCCCCGTGCCCCAAGGGGTCACAATCTAAAATATGAGCTGAGTATTTTATAATACTTACACTACTAAGTAATTAGTACTTAGCAAGAGATTTGCTTGATGGCTACTGCTGTTCCCCTTTAACTGAAGCAAACAGAAATTAATAATTATTTATTTTCTCTTTTCTCCTTCCAGGATCCGCAACTGTGCAACATCATGTAACCAGTAGAGGGCGCTCTCCTCGCCTGCAACCTGCCGTATCATGCAATTTTTTCCCCCAATGCACGAGAACCATTTCCCCCCTTTTTAAAACAGAGTGGGGTTTTTTTGTTTCTACAGCAGAAATTTTACATTCAAAATGCTAAAAGATGCTTTGATTTTTTTTAAAGAAAAAATCTATTTCTATAAAAAAAAATAGCTTTTTCAGCTTATGTTTTTAAAAAAACTAAAACCGGAGATCGAAGATTTGTGGTTAGCAAAAAAAAGAGAGAGAGAGATTAGTAGCTCTCTAAAGTTTTTATTATTATTATTATTAATTTTGCTAAAGCTTTTTATAGAGGACTAGCAGCTGTAAAGCATGAGAGCTGAAACGCTGACTGGCGTTCCCCAGGGGCCGTGTTGCTCTCAGAACCATGCAGTGCCGCTGCACTTAGCCCCTGTGGCAAAGCTCACTTGAAGTCAGTGGGTCTCACGCTGACAGCAGTGAGCTTTGGTTCAGGCCCAGGATCCTTGAGGAGGAGGATCAAATCATCAGGCCTGTTTCTCATACACACTAAGGCCCTTTTATGTCGCTCTCCCAGTGGAAAGTGGCCTTCAAGTGGATGGAACTGTAACTTACGAGCCCTGCGAAAAAGGGACCTTGGTGCATTTCACCCAGTGGGCCTGATTCTCACTGACAGCTCTGGGTCAGCTTCCGATTCTGTTTAATTGCATGGGGGCATTATCTTAAACTCTCTCCTTTTGTCCCATTTCCTCTGCTTAACTGCCACCCCCCCACACCAGCTGCTGCACTGCGATAGCCAGGGGAGAGACTGCTGGGTTTAGTTCTTGTACTGTACTGTTGTTAGTCAATGACACTTCTTTTTCTTCTTCCAAAGGCAGCCAAGTCGTGCCTTAGAGGGTGATACTGATTGGTTGAGCTTAATCAGAACGGGAGAGGCCCGAGGAACCCTGTTTAGAGAGCTTGGTAGCACAGGATCCAGTTCAGAGACCAAGGACAGAGCGATCAGGGAAATGGAAAGAGAGATGGTTTTGGAATGTGCTTGTTACAAGTCTGGGACCAGATGTCAACACCAGCCCTCACCAAGGCAGCCTTTAAGGCTGCGTGTACAGGGCAACAGGGGTGCTCGGAAATTACAAGTGGGTCTAAATAAAGCGGATTAGCAGACTTCAGTCACGCTGGGTATTTACTGTTCAGCCGTGGCCCCTGTCTGAGCCCAGGATGGATCAAGACGGCCAGCAAGATCCATCCAGTCCATTTGCCCTGTTGCGCTCAATGTTTGCGGAAGCCTGTGCACACCCCTCCATTGTAGCTGGGTGGGGGAGCCCAGGGCAGCACAGAGTGGAGTCAGCGTAGAGTTGTCCAGTCAGTGCTGTATTGGCAAAGTGTTACCTTTTCTTTTGGTGCTAAAATCCAACACTAAAATAAAACCACCCCAATCCCAGTATCTATCGATCTTATTCTCCTGGAGACGCTACCATTGGCCACGGCTTGTACCCTCTACAATGCCCGTCCTCTGCCCCACCACCTCCCTTCAGTGTCACCCACCTCCATCCACTCTGCCGGGTGCCGATCCCTGTTCTGCAGGGGCCATCCTGGCTTTGTCGCTGTTAAGGTTTGGTTGCTGTAGGTGGATCTGGCAAGGCCTTGTACTGTTAAGTGGAAACATTACAATGTTTTTTCCCCCAAATAAATACACCAGAGAACCTACCCGGCTGGTGTCCTCTCGTTATTTCAGCTGCCGGTTGTCATGCAGGGGGTACCTCTAACAGATCCCCACAAAGAGGGTAGTGGAGTAACCCTTTGGTTGTCACAGCTTAGGGCTCCGGGCTCCTCAGCTGTCACCTCCCTTACATAGAGACCCACATCTCTCTCCATCCCGACTGGCGTGTTTCCAGGCTGCTCAGCTCCCCGATTATTCTGTGAATTCCCCAGCAAGCCAGCCTGGCTTTGCTTTCTTCTCAGAGGCTATAAACAGCCCAACTGCCCACAGGTATACGTTACTATAAGCAAGCACCTTTCTTCCTAAAGTGAAAGCATCACAGAGCAAACAGATTAAAACTCTACACACATGCCAATGAGCTTACCCAGGATCACCCCAACTCCACTAATGTCTCTGGCAGACAAACAGTCCTTCAGACCCCCATCCTGTGGTTCATAACATCTTTTGCTCAGAACAAGCACAGCCGTTAAAGCGTCAAGGAGTCACTGCTTTGTACTGTTTGGGTCTGATCTTGACAAAGGACCTCGCTTTGGGATACAGCTTCAAAAGGCTGTGCTTTTGGATAACCGGAGCGGAGAGGGGAATACATTTGAATTCACCCACCCACCCGCGACATGTTCAGCACACATCTGTGACTTTCCACTGGCACACGCTCCTTTGCCGGCTTCTCAGTGTTAGAGTCTGAAAGCCAAAAGCAGCACCCACCCTAGGCAGAGCAAAAAAACCTCCAGCAGACGATGGACTCCTGGCAGACAATTGGTTCCTGGAGACGTGGCCGTCTGGTGCCAAGAGGCTGGAATTTGCATCCTCAACGTACTGCTAATAAAACACCAGGTACAACTCTGATGTTAGACCCACAGACTTTGAGGCCAGAAGGGACCATGGTGATCATCTAGTCTGGCCTCCTGCATACCGCAGGCCACAGAACCTCACCCACCCCCTCCTGTAACAGACCCGGTAATGCTGAACTTCCTTACAATAGATTCCCGCAGGCTTTTTCCTCCAATTTTCAGTTTAACAAATCACTTTTTTTTTCAATCTGACACTGACTCTGCACTGAGTCTGGCTCCATCAGTTATGTTCTGCTTTGACTAGCCTGATTCACTGGGGTTGGGTTTTTTTTAAAACACTTTGGGGGAAAATCTTGAGATTTTTTTTAGTTAATCTCGCTGTGAAATTTGGTAAAGCGTTCAGCATCATAGTATGTAGGTATTTAATGACTCATGTAAAGTCCTACTGAAATCATGGCTAGGCTATGGCCCCTTCTCTTCTGGACCATGAGCTGATTTCTCAGGCCCAGCTCCTTGGAGGTATTCAGGCACCTAGGGTTAGGGTTAAGGTTAAGAAGAAATTTTCTCTGTGGGCAGATTATCCCATAACTGTCCAGTAGGGTGTCACGTAGCCGTGACACCTGAAGAAGTGGGTTTTTTACCCACGAAAGCTTATACCAGTGGTCCCCAGCCATTTTTGTCTGGCGGGTGCCAGACGACGAGCCACAGAGGACCATGGCAGAGGATGAGCATCCGCCAAAATGCCGCCGACAAGCGGCAACATCAATAGGCGTCGCCGCTGGCAAGCATCATCCAGAGGCGTCGCCACCGAAATGCTGTGGCAACGCCTCTGGATGACGCTGCTTGTTGGTGGCATTTTGGCGGATGCTCATCCGCCGGCCAGTACATAGGCGCCATGGCACCCGCGGGAATCACGTTGGGGATCCCTGGCTTATAGAGCACCCAAATACATCTGGTATCATCTTTAAGGTGCCACCGGACTCCTCCTTGTTTTTGCCCAGTAGGGGGAGGTCTTGCACTTTCCTCTGACGCAGTGGTTACTCGGATCCTAGAATCAGGGTTAGGAGGGACCACAAGAGATTGTGGCCACTAGCCTGGGATGGATTCCTATGTTTCCGTCCAATTTTCAGCCAGGGAAATGACCCTGGACTTCATTTACAGCTTCATCTGAGTAAAGGACTTGACCAATTTTTACTAGTACTATTTTTTTTTCATCTCTGTGTTGGTACCATGAGCTTAAACTGCCCAGACGGCAGAAGGAGCGCATTCCTAGCGGTACATTTTAGAAAATGATTTTACGGTAACTGGAACAAACTCCTAAGATTACCAACAAATCCCGGGTTCCACACAGAACTGGGCCAATACCGGCCTTTTCGGTTTGTTAGCTATTTAAAATGTCAGGCGAGGCAGCATTTTGGATTGGGCGCGAAATGAAAAACTTCAAAACTACGAGCAAATCAAAATAGTGGCAAATAAATTTCATTGGTGGGGGGGTCGACTGAAACATTTCATTTCAACCGAATTAAAACGTTTTGTTTGGATTTTAAAACGTTTTGGGACACGGTTAAGGAAATCACAGGAAACTTGGATGCAAAAGGGTGTTTCAAAACGATGATGACAAGGAAGGAACATTTTGTTCTGTTGCGTGACTGCAGCATGAAACAAAGCGTGGAGGGCAAGCTGCCTGGCTTCAGCAGACTCCTACCCTGGTGGAAACCTGGCTGCGGGCGAGAAGCAGGCGATGCTACCAGCACGGGCTTGCTTTGCTATTCCAATCTATCCTAAGGGACCCTCCACGCTGTATTCCAGTTCTGGGTTGTTCTGCAAAGGCTGCGCTGCCTCTCTGCAAAACATCGGCTGCTTGTATGACTCCCAAGAGAGGTAAGTTTCCAGCTGGAGGTTCATGCGTTTTTCGGAGCCACCGTGAGAAACAGGAATGCTTAAGCCAGAGACCCAGTCTCGGAGGAGTCGGGGGGGCCCCTTGCAAAAAGTGGAGGCCTAGGACCTAGCACTGAAGGGATACATTGCCAGAGACTGTATAAAGGTCAGAGGTCTAGCATGCCTTGTGGATCCATGACACCCCCTATGCAAGGGTCCCCCACCCCTATGCCGGGGGGGGGGGGGGCTGCAGTGACATGTGGGATCTAGCAGCAGTAAGGCTGGATCTAGAACAAGCTGGGGGCGTTGGGCCTCTCGACCTCAGGGAGCAGCCGGCTTTGTCTCTCTCTCTGTTTGTTTCGGGTGTGGTGTTGTTCTGGATTCTAAGAATACAAGTAGCATCCCATTGCAGCCCTCCAGCAAGAGCATTTGAGATTTGTATCTAATGTCGCTGGGTGTGTATGCGGTGAACATCTGAGTAAGTAGCAAGTAAGACCTACTTTGCACCAGTGCACGGGACGGTGCAGGGTGCTGGACGACAGAGCAACAGATCCACAGGTTGGGGGGCGGGGGGATTGTATGCAGCAGGTCCAAAGAGGTGAGCTGAGTCCAGAGGTGTCTAGTGGTCTCGCTTCAGGGCCCCCATCAGAAACTCCGTCAATCCTGGCCGGGACTCTGAAGTCGGGGGCTGGGTCGCTTGAGGCGGGCATGGCTCGGAGCAGCAAGTCTAACCCCTGGAGTGTTTCTTGCGCTGGGAAGTTGCGAAAGTGTTTGGTTCTTTCAGCAGCCCGGGTTTGAAGTACCAGGCGGTGCTCTGCTGGCAGCCGCTCGCCAGCTAATGCAGCGGCACTAATGCTCCAGCGCTAACGAGGCTGGGGTGGAATGAGGCAGAGCCGGGCAATCAGCAGCCTTAAAACCCGTTAGGAATCTGCTTGGCTGGGCACCGTGCTGGGGAGCTGCTGTGCAAACGGGTTCTGGGGCTACCCTCGTGGACAGTGAGCTGCGGGAGCAGCCATGCAGAGAGGGCGCCGGAGGAAACCGGGCCCGCACCACGGCAGCGTAAGTGACAAACAACATTCCCTGCAGCTTTCCAAAGCATGAGGCCGGGGGGGAGCCGTTAGCAGTCACACTCCGGGACTTTTTACAGTCAGATTTACAGATGTTGCATGAATGAGAGTGGGGGGTAAAGGGGCTTCTGTTTCATGGGGAGCTCTGTGGATGCCCCAGTGCACAGAGGAGAAGATCAGATGTCAGGCTGCTTGGATTTTGTTACTCGCCCTGCCACTGATTTCCTCAGTGGCCTCAGCCATGTTATCTTCAGTTCTCTGTGCTGGAGTTGAAAAGAATAGAACTTGGCGTTCATGGAGCTGCTCATCCTCCCTACAGCCAGATGTGGGCGGGGGCAGGATCGTTCTCCCTGTTTGGCAGGTGGGGAAACTGAGGCACAGAGACAGGCGGCGACTTGCCCGAGGTGACCCAGTGACAATAGGAATCTTTACCCTCCTTTGTAAAAAGGCTGCGAGATCACCAGAGGGAAGACGGATGCTTGGGCTAAGGCAGCGTAGTGTGACCCAGGAGCCCCTGCCTCTGCTACCGACACCTTGTGTGTCCCTAGGCAACTCACCGCTTCAGGTCTTGTTTCCTCTCGGTGCAATGGGGGTGACAATCCTGACGATACTGAGTGCTGGGAGGGGAAATCCATCAATGCCTGAGGGGCGCTGAGACATATAGTGAATGGGGGCCCTGGGAGTACGGAGATGACGTGATTTTATCATCATCCAGACAGCAGGATAGAAAGCTCAGGCTTTGGCTTCTCTCGCCAGAACCCCAAAATGGGTCCTTTAATTCCGATGGCAGCCCGGGAAGATCTTCATAGTAGTTAAACCTGCCTGCACGTTGGGTTGCCCCAGGAGCTCTCCCTGGCTGTGAGAATGGCAGTCAAAAAGGGGGATCCAACCGGGGTGAAATCCTGGTTCCATTAAAATCAACGAGAGGTTTGGCTTCAGTGGGGCAGGATTTGCCCGCAGGACTTTAAAATACCACTAAAGCGTGGTCTAGTGGCTAGGGTGTTGCACAGGGACTTAGATTTCCTTCCTCGCTCTGCCACAGAGTCCCTGGGTGACCCTGATTTCAATGGGAGCCAGGTGCCTAAATACCTTTTGAGGCTCTGGGCCTGTATCTAGCTTGTCCCTTTGTTCCCCAACTGGGGTTTCTATTGCCACTGTGAGGTGATGAGGGCCAGGGGAGGATACGTGTGTATATTTGAAAAGAATTCTTCACCCTGTGTATCACTCACAACATCTGGGACCGCTAACACCGAAAGCTGAGTATAAACCTTATTGACTTCACTATTGAAGGCTGTTGGTGTATTTTTAGTACCCTCCAACCATCTAGGCCGGTCAGTTTCACTAGGCTGATTGGTTTCATTTCCCGATTCTCCTTCTTTAATGCGTCCATGTGGCAGTTTGGGATTCCAGCCCCCCGCCACGTGAATGATGGGGGCTGTGATTTTCAAGGGAGTCTAAAACCTTGCCGACGTCACCGTGTCGCGTTTGCCGCGGCAGTTGTACTAGTAAGTACAGCTCCTAGTGGGGACGCAGCTTATGCCAGCAGAGGGGTTCTTTTGCCGGGAGAGCTTGTATGGAACAAGCCGTCCCAGCAAAGGGACATTTTTGCACCTACACTGGGGCTTCTGCTGGCACGGCAGGGTCCGTCAGTGGAGTGATTTTTGTCACACGAGCACGGCTGCCAAAACGTTTATGTGGAGAGCAGGCCCACGGCAGTGACGTGCTGAATTCTGGGAGCTGGGCAATTAACTCCCTTAATTTCCTGGGCACTTAAACTCACCAAAGAAACCAAGCGTGTTTCCTCTGAAACGCTCCCATTCCTACTGGCCAGAGTCTGGTAGGGTGACCAGGTGTCCCGATTTTATAGGGACAGTCCCGATTTTGGGGTCTTTTTCTTATATAGGCTCCTATTACCCCCCACCCCGTCCCGATTTTTCACACTTGCTGTCTGGTCGCCCTAGAGTGCAGATTCCCTCAGACAGGTCTCTAAATCCCTCTTGAGGCACTAAAGGAATGAGCCCGATTGGCCAAAGCTCACGAACGGCTCTTGTTCTCCCCTGTCATTGCAGAGCAGACCCCTTTATGGAGGGGCCCAGCTGCAGGCACGGGTTGGCCGGTGTATTTTGCAATTGTAACCCACCCAGGCTTGATGAGCGTTCTGCCTCTGTGGCTAACAGTGGGGTCTTTTCCTGCAGACAATAGCAGCTCCTCCTTTTAGAACCAGAAGTCCCAGGTTCGATCCCCACTGCTGATCATAGAATCATAGAATATCAGGGTTGGAAGGGACCTCAGGGGGTCCATTTAGCCCCCCCCCTTGGGGCCAGGGGATTATTACGCTGTCCCATCCCCCCCCTTGTGCTTGCTTATTAAAGAAGACGGAAACGTTGGATTGACTGTATCCCATCTTCCCTGATTTGCTCGCAGAACAACACTTAGGAGGAGGGTTGTGCATGGCAGCCCTGGGCAGCAGGAATTTCAGCCGCCTTTGAGAGGGGCTGATAAGATATGATACGCGGAGCTCTGCTCGCCTGCTTCCGCTGAAGTCAATGGGATTTCCCCCCCCCCCGTGTTAACTTCAGCAGGGCAAGGATTGGGCCCAAGCTCCTTATTGTGCAAGCACCCTGACAAGTGCCAGCGGTAAGATACGGGGGCTTTATCTCAAATATGCCAGTGCGTACAGGGCGACAGGGGTGCCTGGAAAAGACAAGTGGGTCTAAATAAAGCAGATTAGCAGACTTCAGTCACGCCCGGTATTTACTGTTCAGCCATGGCCCCTGACCACTAACAGCGCCAGAGTCTGACGCTGCCGTGAGTTTTAAGCCAAAGTTACAGGCATCTGAGTTGGGGGAGAATCGGTAAACAGCAATGTCTTTCCCCTGCCCCATGTTTGCCAGAATCGTTCAATTGACATGTTGTATAGTGAGCCAGCTATGTGTGGAAGAGAGAGAGACACTGCCTGCCTTCTGCTGGGTGGAATCAGAGCTGTTTGACTGTGTGTCATAAGCCTTATACTGCTACTAGCTAGTGAGGATTCTCCTTTAGCTCACGTGCAAAAACCCTGGGTTTTGGAGCTGGAGGATTTGAGTTTTAGACTAGCTGCTGCTGCTATAAAAGCCACAGTGACTGGCCTGGTAACCTCTACAACTTGGCAGAGGTGTCTACAGATTTGTTGCAATATCAAACTGAGTCCCTGTCCCTGCCTCATTCTAACCACTAGCCAATCCTGCCTTACGGAGGTGAGATGAGAACCCAGGAGTCCTGATTCCCAGTGCCCGCCTCGCCCCGGCTCTAACTACTAGTCACAGTCTCATGTTCCCCAGAGTTAAGAACAGAACTCAGGAGTCCTGCAGCTGATTGGACTTTGCAAATACTCCTGACGGCGCCTTAAGCAACTTACACAAGTAGCCCTTTCCTCACCCCTGCAGCATTACAAAGCTGCTCATTGAGGCTCGCTTTGCCTGCGCATTACTCTGAGAGGGGTCAGTACTTAGGGTCACTCCAACAGCACACGCCATTGCTTGGCAAGTTAACTGCCTCACTTAACATTTCACTGCCCTGCATGAAAGCTCCCACCACTGGCTAATCAATTGGCCTGGCAGCCCCTCAGCGGTCACATGCCCCCTTCACGCGGGACCTGCCTCCAGATCCAATCCACCCTGGAGCTGGGATCCGGATCTGGATCTGTACTTGCAGGCCTGCTGCTCCCTCCACCGATGGGGCCGGTCGTGAACCTGGCTCTGAACATACTCCCGGCCCCCAGGAATGCGTGAAATGCAGCCCCAGAGCCCAACATTCTGACTTGACTTCACTGTGAATCCAATCCCATGTGAGCTGCAGCTGCTGAGTTTTACGCGCGTTGGGTTTCAGCTTTTCTAAGCAGATCAGCAGCCGGGCAGACACCAAAATCCGTGGCTGGGTAAGGGGCTGAGAGAGGAGGTTGTTCTCCACAGCTGGTTCAGTCGTTCCTTTCGCTGACTGCCCAGCGTGGGAACGAGCTCCCTCTGCCCCGGGCAGAGAAAAGCTGCAGGAGAAAGGCTGGGTGGGGAGGTCTACCAGGGGACGGGGAGTCAGGATTCCTGGGGCCTCGTCCCTGCTCTGTGTACAGTTTGTTCGGGAGCGGTCGGGCTGGGAGTCAGGACTCCAGGGTTCCATTCACGACTACAGGACAGAGTGGCTGCAGCACGGACTGGGAGTCAGGACTCCTGGGTTCTGTCCCCAGCCCTGGGCGGGGGCTGCGTTCAGTGGTTGAGGCCGGGCACTGGGAGTCAGTGTCTTCGCTTCAATGGGCTTCGGCTCAGGTACGAGTTCTCCCTGCTGTTTGGTGTCCACGGGTGGCTTTAGAAGCTTTGCAAACAAGGCGGATCACGGACCGGGCAGGCATGAGGCACAAGCTCCTTAGTGCATGAGATCAAGGTAGGTTAAGCCCCACAGCACCGTGGGAACCAGCCATTCTGACTCCTCCAGCCTTTAAAAGGACCCTCACTGTGTGAGATCAGCCCTGGTGGGAGGAGGAGCAAACCTCTAATTCCCACAGAACCGAGCAGGGGCCTGGGAGCTGGGACTCCTGGGTTCTGTTCTCAGCTCTGGGATGGGAGGGGGTTTCTTGTGGTTAGAGCAGGTGGGAATGGGAGCCAGGACTCCTGGGTTCAATTCAAGCCTTCAGGAGGCAGTGTAGTCTAATGGTGAGAGTGAGGGATTAGGGGGGGTCAGGGCTCCTGGGTTCTCTCCCCAGTTCTGTAACTGGTGGTTGGAGCAGGAGAGTGGCAATCAGGCTGGATTCACGTGTGCTAACTCTGGCTCTGTGTGACCTTGGGCAAGGGACAGCCTCTCCCTGCACCTCAGTTTCCCTATCTGTGGAATGGGGCTAAGTCACAGGGATGCCACAAGGCTCATTTGAGGTTTGTAAAGTGCAGTGGGCTCCATGGTGAGTGGAGGCTCGAGAGGGGCAAATCTATGCAGAATAAAGGGCTTTCAATAGGGCCCATTTCACAGCTGGGGCTTCCCTGGGAGCAGGACACATGATGGCAGCAGCTGGCGCTCGGGGGGTTGGTTCTAGTCCCCTGGCAGGACATCACATCCCCGGCTGCTGGGGAATCGGGGCCGTTGTGCCTCCTCCCGGTGCAGGAGGCGTTGCATTGCCTTTCAGTGCCAGCTCCGCCTCTGTTGGGCCTGCAGCCCCTGGGGACCATCCAGCTCCGGCTGGAGCTCTTTCTCCGGGAAGCTGGGACGTTCTCTGGCCTCTCCAGCCTCCCGCCCCTTTCTGAATCTCTGGCAGGAGGCCCCTTGTACTCTGCCTCTGTTCTTGGGCTGCAGCCAAGTATCCTTGGTTTCCTCCCCTCCCCGGTCCACAGCTGCCAGCGAAGACAACTTGAGGAAGGGAAGAACATTCAGTCCCCTTCAGCAGCCGGGTCTCGATCCCATGCAGCCAGGGAGCAGCAGTCGGGCAGGGTTGGCTGAAGGGTAGGGTGCGGACCTGGCACCCTACAGACCCAGGTTCTGTTCCCAGCTCTGCCACTGACCTGCTGTCATGTTGCCTCGCTGTGCCTCAGTTTCCCATCTGTAAAAGAGGGGACAGCAGTAGTGACTCATCTTCATGAAGTGCTCTGAGAGCCAGGGCTGATAAGAGCTAAGCTAGAAATGCAACTATGCTGATGATCACAGCTGTGGAGGGTCCCGGGGGGGGGTGGGATTTCACCCGTCTCCTTCTAGATCAGGGACCCGAGGGAGTAGGAATGGATGCCACTTGCAATGCACAATCCCAGTTTTAGAGCCCCCCTCATCCCCCCGGCATGCAAAATTGTTCTGTCCCCATCTGCATAGATGCTGCCCCAGCGTGTGGTTTCTTGGTCACAGGAGATGTTTGCACAAGGACCTCCCTGTGGCCGGAGAGTGTTGCTGCTTGTCAGGCTGATGATGAGCCCCCGGCCTTGAGGAAGGACAGTGAAAAAGCCGCAACAATGTAGAGGCAGCTGTCCTGTGCAGCAAGCCATACAGCAAACAGCCCTGTGCAAATACTGGTGCACCATGTAGCTGTTGTGCAAAAGGTGCAGCGTGCATAAAGCAGTGATCTTGTCGTAGCTGCTTGTGCCTCATGCAACCATGCAGAGCGCGGATGCACGGAGTAGCATCTGTGCACCTTCCAAGAAGCAGCGGGCATAAAGCAGTCATGCAATGAGTAGCAACTGTGCAAACCCACTCGTGCACCGTGTCAAGAGCAGCCGTGCACTGAGTAGCAGCTGTGCAAACCCACTCGTGCACCATGCATTGAGCAGCCATGGCCCAGGCAGTGCTACAGACGCAATTCCAACACGCTGACTAGAAAGATGAAATGAGCTCTGTACAGGCGGGTTTCGGTGTCACTTCCCACCCTGGGCTGTAGTCAGAGTGTGCACCCAAGGTACAAGTGATACAGCGCAGGAGTGTGGCGGGACCTGAAGCGAGGGGTGAGCCCCGTGGCTGCACTGCTGGGCGGCTCAGCTTGCTAGCAGCCTGGGGCGCTTCGCTCCTTCTTCCCTCCTAGGAGCAAGCAGGGGAGGTCAGGCTCCATGGCCCAGTCCATCCCTGGCCTCTCTGCTGCCTGCCAACAAGGGGCCCGTCGTGATGATGGGGACGGGTTGTGACTCAGACCCTCCAGCGAAGGCTGAGAACAAGCAAACTCACTGTGCACAGGCTGCCGCCCCCAACCTGGTCTGGATTTGAACTCGCCACCTAAAGGAGATGGTCAGAATTAATGACAAGAATTTAGAAGGGATGTTAAACCTCCTGCTTTGGGCCTTGAGCCGAGCTCTGATAGAGATGAGAGGGCGAATTATCCAGCATCTGCTACTGCAGGGTTTTACAAAGGGTTACCACTTCTGAAATGCAAAACCACCCAGCACCCATCCCCTGCACAAAGCCAGCCCCCAAGTAACTCCACAGCCTCCCCTTCAACAGCCACTTAGTCACTTGAGAGCGAACACATCCAGCTCATACATCGCTATCCCCTCGCTCCGATGTGACTTTCTCACGCGCGTGGGACTCTTGCATGGTGGCGGGCAGACAACTGCCGTATTTTCCCCCCGTTTTGATCTGTTATCGCTTAAACTGGGCAAGTGGGAACGCTGCACCATCTTTAGCTGGACACACGTTAGCGATCCCCGTGTGCTGTGATAATCGTGCAAATCTTTAGACTCACGTACAAAAAAACCCGACAGATTAAATTATTTTTCTGGCAAGTGGCAAATCCATAAAAAAACTCCCCAAAAACCCCCAGCCAGGCCGGTCAAATACCAGCTAGGTGAAACCCTAGTTTTACATCCTCCCTGTAACAACTGGTGCTAGCCACTGTCAGAGGGAGGATCCTGGGCTAGGTGGGCTTTGGGGCTGATCCATTCTGGTGGCGTCTGTGTTCTGATGAGGTTCTATGTCCCGTCACCCCTTTGACACCACGGTCCGTTCCTTTGGGACATCAGTCCTAAGGCTCCTGCTGAAATCCATGGGAAGACTCCCCACGGACTCCAGTGAGCGTTCGCACCCGGCCACTCCACTCGGCTCTGATCTCCACGCTGCTTTGTCAGTTTCCTGCCTGTGGCCGTCCCTCGTGATCCTGCGTGCGTGGCTGGCCCCGACAGGGGATGATGGATCGCATCTCCCCACCGCTAACCTGCTGTGTGGGAGAAGGCTCTTTCCGGTGGCTGCTGCATTCTTTCTCACTTTGCTGTTATTAAATGAAGGGGGAAGCCACAGGCGTGTCGCCAAGCCTCCCGCGGGGGAGCCTGTCACTAGCACCAGCATAAATCGGCAGGGCCTGATTCTCCATGATGCTGCTGCTTGCACGGATGTGAAGCAGGTGTGAAATGCTGCCGGATCAAAGGGATCGCATGTTTCTCTCATGTTGCACTGGTGTGAGTGAAGGCACAACGTGCCAGGCAGTGGAGAGCCAGGCCGGCTCTGACGGGAGGGAGAGGGGAATGGGGCTGCATGGCTCTTGGGACTATTCTCCTGGCAGCACCTTGGGCCCAGTCCTGGTTCACACTGCAGCTCCTTTGCACTGCCAGAGTGGTGTGAAGGGACACCCCTCCCTCGCCCCCCAGCTGCCGGCATTGCCAACTCCCAGGGTTTCACCGCGACTCTCGCGATATTTGGTGTCTTGCTGCAGACCCCAGTTCCCAGAGTTGCGAGAATCCAGCACACTCCAGGTGTGCGTTTAGTAGGAAAAGTAAGTTCCTAGCTCTCGTGGTTGCAGAGGAAAGCTTGAAAACGTGACCCGTGCAAAAGCCAGACGACAAATGAAAAGAACTCCAGATGTATAAAATCTCAAGGGTTTTTTAAAGCCAATCCCATGTGTTTTTGGAGGCCTGGCTTAGGATTTTTTGTAACACTTGGGCTTGGCAGGATGGGCCTTAGTATGAATAAGCAGCAGGCCTGAGGTTCTGAGTGTGAGTGCAAATAACTGCAGAATGTGCAAGTTTTGGAGTGGAAAAGAGTCTCTCTCTGTTAAAAAGTGTTGTGACGGCCCTCGGGTCGGGCCACAAGAACTAGGCTAGTTCACTTTGCATGGAGGATCTCTCAGAAGCAGGTCGGTGCTGGAGAGTGATTCAGCAGATAGCACATGCTTCCCTCTGAGTCAGTGGTGAATCATAGCCCCAGCTTCCAGGCACTGTTTTCAGTGATGAAGAGCAAAAGTCCAGACCATTTGTGGTTATAAAAGATTCCCCGGGGCCGCCTGACCAGCTTGTGAAATCCTTGCCACACTCCTAAATTCCTAAATTGTTTTTCATGTACTTTCTTAGACTTTTGGGCGGTGTTACTGTGCGCTGTTCAGACAGCTCCCATGTTCCAGGCCAGAGGTGGCTGCATTTCAGTGACGGAGACTGGTGTTATTATCATCATTGATTACTTGTATTGCGGTAGCACCTAGGAGGCCCAGTCATGTGCCAGGCGCTGTACAAACATTGAACAAAAAGATGGTCCCTGCTCTGCCCTCGCAGTCTTAGTCTGTGAGACACATGCAACTGCACAGCCTGTTTATCCTCTGTTTAGCAGAGCTGCGCCCCCCCCCCAATACCCTGGATCGAAAGACCCATCATGCTAGGGTCATCTGATCCTAAATTGGTTATCCTGATCCACAAGATACGATGCTATACAGACCACAGGGCGCCATGGGATCCCTCAGGCTGAAGGGAGCTATCTAGACCGTCATGCATTTCCACACACGCCGTCAGGGCAGGCAGGTACGTTCAGTCTGGTTTTTATTTTGGATGAAACGGAGAAAGGACCAAAAAAACCCCACAATCTCCATGGGAGGAAGAGCACGGGGTGCGTGGGCTGCTCCAGGAGGGAACCCGCGGTAGCTGCCTCTCTGAAATGTAAAGGGCTCGGACGCTGAAGGCCAAGGCATATACTTCCCTACCCACTGGGTTCCTAAGCTATTATCTGTCCATCCATTGTACGTTTATGGCCCCTGTTACTGCCGCATCTAATCTGAGCACCTCACCGAGGACAAGACGTGGCGACAGCTTGGTCTTGGACGCCTGCATGTTAAAGCAGCATTAGTGCTACTGAAATAGGGATGTGTGCTTGTGCGGCCGCCGGTGGGTGCGTTAAAAGGTATATGGCAGTGGGGGAACCGCTGCTGCCAGCTTCTCCTTTTGTTCTGAGAAGAAGAACAGCAATGACTCAGGCCGGATGTGTCTAACCCAGCCTCGTGCCCGACGAGGCGCTACAACCGCTCTAGACAGGAAGCGAGGGTGCCTGTCTAAATGCCATCTGCTGCGGTTCGCTCTCCCGTCTGAGCACCTTTCCTTCTCGTCACCTGTCGTTGCTCTCCACGGCCCGAAGCAGGTGCAGGTTTTGCTCCGCTTGCCACTGACATGCAGCCACCTCTGGGGCAGAGCGCGGCAGCAGGTCTGTGCCCGCAACGATGCACGAGCTTTGCGGTGTTCTTTTGTTTTCTAAAGGAAGGGAAGCGAAAAATAACTTCCTCCACGGAGGCTTTCGGGGGGGATCTTTGCACAAGCAGAAGTGGAGTTAGCAGGACTCATCTAGGGGGGCCCGAGTTATGCTCTTTAACTGCATGGACAGAGGGCTACGTTACAGGCCTTAACTGGGTGAAAGCTGAAGTCTTCTCTAGCCAAAGCAGGCAGAGTCCGGACAGGGGCAGTGCAAACTGCCCCCAGCTGGCACAGGAGGCCCCTCAGCTCTCTTCCTTACGCTGCAAGGTGCTTGGGGCGAGGACAGCCGCTTTGGGAGGTGTTTGTACAGCCTGCAGCACGGAGGGACCCTGGCAATATGGATAATAGCCTCGCTTGGATTGCAAGCTCCCTGCGGCAGGGGCTGTCTCTTTGGTTTGTGTCTGTACAGCGCCTGGCACGGCAATACAGATAATAACCGCCCTGGCTGGTCGCTGCCATGCTGGACTTTATTGGAACCAACAGTCCAGAGGCCCCATCTCAGCTCCCTTCCCCGATCAAATCACACTCCCTGCCCTCTGATCCTGCAAAACGGTGGGCACCTTCCGCGTGGCACTTCACCGTCTCAGCACCTATTGCAACCAAAGGCCAACCTGTCTGAGGTCAGCAGGGACAGGATCGGGCCCCAGATTGCCGAAGATGGAGGGGGGGAAGGGAGAAAATAACTAACCCAACAAACATGTAAAGGGCCCGATCCTGTGCTCGCGCGCTCCCCTGGCTTTGCTATTCCTGATTTACACTGGGGCAAACGAAAGCAGCGCAGGGCCTCGCGGCTCATGCAAAATGGGTGCAAAACGCTACGGGGGTGCCAGTGCCGAGCGCTACCGGGTCAGCGTGGTTGCGATGTGCACGGGGCTCAGTGGCTGCGTGCTGAGCAGAGCCCCATTGCGCTGAGCTGCTGGGGCTTGGCACCTGCTTAGCCTGGGCTGGGGCTGGGGTGGGGGGGCTGGTCTCGGTGTCGATCAGGAGTAACCCCACTGATGTCGATGGAGTCACAGCAGAGCAACACCAGGAGCAGGCCCATGAGGCACCAGGCAGGGCGGCCTCCCGCCACCCGTGGCCTGGGGGATCCGTCCCAACACGCGATGCCATGACCCCTGGTCACAGACAAGCCAGGCGGGCGCTCAGCCTTATGACTGCGGCCTGCGCGTGAAAGCTGGGGAAACCCACAAGCGCCAGGGTGCCACCGGGTGCGGGGCGGCTGGGTTTCCAGACAAGGGGGTGGGACGGGGAAGGACTGACTCGTGATGCGTGTCTTACTCTCCAGCCAGGCCGTGCCGCCCGGGGGAGAGGAACTGAGCCTTTCCACTGACCCCAGCAGCTCAACTGGATCCCAATCGGAGCCGCACGCAGCTTCTTCCTGCTCGGCTGCTGCCTGGGTTCGGGTGTGCGTGTCAGTCGGACGCCAGCTGTAGCTGGCTCGCTGGGAGGTAAGCGGTAACTATGGCAACGCGAGGAGGGTCCCCAGCAGGCTGAGGAGGGATGCGCGTCTGGGAAGGGATTTTCCTCCTCTAGATCGCAGGGAGCAGCCTGTTCCGAGCAGGTTGGTTTCCTCGCGCCGGGCGCTGCAGGGAATCGGAGCTAGGAGGGGACTGGGCGGGGGTTGGAGGGAGAGATCTGGGCTCCTCTCGGCTGAGGATGGAGGACGAGCTGTGAGTACCCAGGTGCCAATCAGGGGCAGGTAAGACGGTGATGTTCTGTATTGGGGGATGACGATCGGGGGAAGGGGGGCTGTTTGGGTGGGAGCTTCTGAAGACAGCAGGTAACGGGGGGAACCCACAGCTGGCTTTTTCCAAAGGGTTTCCCGGCTGGGGAATTCATGCCGCGAAGAGCGTCGGCGCCTGGTTTCCTCCAGGAAAATCCCAGCTGCTGAAACAATGAGGAGCCCGGCGGTCAAACACGCACGTCTCCAACAGGGGCACCGCTCGCGTTAGCCGTTAATCGGGGAGCGAAACGAGGCGCCTGGGACCTTTGGCTAAGCCGGGCTCCGTTGTGCATTCTGGCCGCGCCTCTCTAGGGAGTTCACCGGCAGCGCCAGGGTGGGAAATCCAGAGCTAGACCCGCCGATGTGTTTTACACGCCAAGCCCGCGCCGTTCCCCGATCGGCTTGTGTGGCCGCCGGGCCTGATCCGCAGCTGGTGCAAATCGCAGCGCCTCCATTGACTTCGGTGGAGCCACCTCGGTGAACGTCAGTCCGTGGCTTATAAATTCACTGCAAAGGCATGAAATAACGCCTGCCCAGCGGGGCTGTTCTCAAGAGAGAGAAAGCAGCCAGCACTGAGGGTTTTCTTCTGGAGCCCGACGCTGTGCTCGGTAATGCACTAGATGCAGAGGAAAACAGGTGGCGTAAAGCTGCCAACTCCATTGAAGTCACTCGAGCTGGGCCGCTGACTCCAATGGGGCGACACTGATTACCGCTGGCTGGGGATCTCTGTCCCGCAGGGTGTCGAGTGGAGCATTGGAGCCTATGGGAATGGAGGGAGGGCAGTGCCGGGGCGGGCCAGGACTGAGAGAATGATACAAATGCAAACTCCCCCGAAAGAGTCTCGGCTCTGTGAGCCAGTGAGTCAGCTGGTGTAAATCAGGGTTGCTGCATTCAGTTCAGTGGAGCGATCCCGCTTGGCCGCAGCTGGGATCTGGCCCGTTGACTCCAATGGAGCCACGCTGAGTGGCAGCAGCTGGGGATCTGGCCCTGCATGGTTTGTGTTGGGTGAACGGTTGTGTGGGGACGCTGGGCTGGGAGCTGGGCTCGGCCCGGTGCAGGGTGAGGGTTAAGGAGGGACAGTCGGATGGCAGGACTAACAGAGTGATGACCCAGAGCCCTTCGTCTCTCTCTTCCTTCTCCATTTTTCACTGAGGTCTTCGCTGCCAACAGCACTTGGTGTCACTGCAGGTGTCAGTAGCTCTTAAAGCGCCGTCTACACAATCCTCGGCGCTTTACGTCCCCTCCAGTGCATCCCCTGCTGGGAGGCTGCTCAGTGAAGAAACTGAGGCACAGCTCGGGGACGTGATTTGCCCCAAGACCACAGACAGGGAGTTGAAGCAAGAGCCAAGGGACAGAACTCAGAGGATCCTGGGGTCCCTCTCCTGAGCTCAGATCACTACACCACGCTCCTGTCTTTCGCCCTCTCCCAAGAAGCTTTGCCTTCTCATCTGTCAGTCTCTAGTCTGGAAAAAAACTACTAGGCTGGGAACGTAGGGCCAGAACCCCACCTGGTGTAGAAGGACATAACTCCATTGGAGACACCGGGGCCAGATCCCTAGCGGGTGTAAACAGGCAGCGCTGCATTGGAGTCAGTGGCCTAATATTTATTAGATAGACAATGTAATCTTCATTGGGTAGGATGGAGGAGACCACAGCTGGAGGGATATGGATAGATAGAGGGTAGATAGATATGGATGCATACAGTTGAATGGATGGATAGAGCGGCATGGATGGAAGGATATGGATGGATAGATACGGATGGATGGATACAGATGGATGAATGGATAGAGGGGCATGAAGGGACACAGATGGATGGAGGGATACGGATGGATGGATAGATGGAGGAATGGAGGAGCTTGTTTGGTGATAGATTGATCAGGTAGCTAGGAACCTAGGGGGCTGCTGCCTTCTCTGGGAATCACGGGTCAGCGGCTGGGAATTACCTGCAATGCTCAGACAGGGTGGGTCTCTCCTCTCCATCTCCTCCAGATGAGTGTCTGTAATTCTCCGCTGAGGCTGGCTCCACTGGGGTTTGGGGTGCGCACAGCTGTGCTGCTAGCTCGGTGATAAAGAGGGCCGGCCAGATCATCTCTCTCTGGCACTGGTGGGGAAGGTGGGGAGAACCAGGAGAAGAACCCCCTGCTGTTATTCTCCATGGGAGGCTGGGCAGGCAGCGAGAAAGCACCGGCTGCTTTTATTCCCAGCCTAGAGACCTGGAAAGAAGCTGCTGTTTCCCACCCGTTGGAAAGCTAAAGCCAGGGGTGGGGGCAGGTAGCGAAAAGCCATGCTGGTCAGCTGCAGACCCGCAGGTGCCGGCATCAGGCTGCAGCAGATCCACTGATCTGGGAGGAAGGGCAGCCAGGGAGGAGGAGGGAAGGGGAGGAATCTCTCTCTAGGGGGCTGAGATTTCTTCCTGTGCAGAGAACCCAGAACCCCAGTCCCCCAGTGAGTGACGTGTGTGCATTCATTTTGTGCGGGTCCCTCTTAACCCCGAGGCAGCGCATCCAGCGGGTAGCGCTACATCATGTAATGCCAGTATAAAAGGCCCCTAGAATCGGGAGGGGTGGGCATTAACCCTTTCTGCCTCTCTGCAGCAGTTTCCTGTCACTGTCGCGGGTTCCCTCCCTGCAGTGGATCTGAGAGGGATCCAGGCGATTCTGGACTTTGAACACCCCCAGTCTTTCGAGGGTGTTTGGGATGCAGAAGCTTTCGTCTTAAACTATCTTGAATAATTTTGTATCAGCTGCAAATTTTGCCACTTCATTTCCACTCCCTTTTCCAGATCATTTAAGAGTATATGGAACAGCCCTGGTCCCATTACAACCCTTGAGAGGATCCCGCTGTTTACCTCTCTCCATTGTGAAAACTGACCATTGATTCCTACCCTTTGTTTCCCATCTTTCAACCAGTCACTGATCCATGAGAGGACCTTCCCTATTATCCCACGATTGCTTAGTTTTCTTATGAGCCTTTGGTGAGGGGTTTCTGAAAGTCAAAGTACAGTATATCCACTGGATCATCCTTACCCACCAGCTTGTTGACTCTCTCAAAGAATTCTAATAGATTGGTGAGGCATGATTTCCCTTTACAAAAGCCGTGTTGACTCTTCCCCAACAAATCACGTTTATCTATGTGTCTGATCATTCTGTTCTTTACTGGAGTTTCTATCAGCTTGCCCGGTATTGAAGTTAGGCTCACCGGTCCGTAATTGCCAGAATGGCCCACAGAGCCCTTTTTAAAAATTGGCAATACATTGGCTTCCTTCCACTCATCCAGTACAGAGACTTGTTTCAGAGAAAGGTTATGTACCACAGTTAGTTCTGCAATTTCACATTTGAGTTCCTTCAGAATGCCTGGCTGAACACCAGCTGGACCTAGTGACTTATTGGCGTTTAATGTATCCATATGTTCTAAAACTTCTTCTGTTGACACATCGCTGTGGGACAGGACTTCCGATTTGTTGGCCACAAATTTGATGATGTGAGTAACTCCCTCACATCCTCGTCAGGGAAGAGAGATGCAAAGAAACAATTTACCTTCTCTGTAATGGCTTTGTCCTGCTTGGGTGTTCCTTTAATACCTTGGTCATCTAGTGGTAGGGTGACCAGATGTCCTGACTTTATAGGGACAGTCCTGATTTTGGGGGCTTTTTCTTATATAGTCTCCTATTACCTCCCACCCCCTGTCCCGATTTTTCACACTTGCTCTCTGGTTAGTGGCCGCACTGCCTATGTGTCAGGCTTTCTGCTTCTGATGTATTTAAAAAAAACCAAACTCTGATGGTTAGCTTTTGTGTCTAAAGTTGCTTCTCAAATTCCTTCTTGGCCTGCCTTGTACTTTTCCACGTTACCTGCCGGAGTTGATGCACCCTCCTATTAGCCTCGCTGGGATTTGATGTCCAAATTTTAAAGGGGGCCCTTTTGCCTCCAGTGGCCTCTGTTACTCAGCTGCTTCGCCGTGGTTGCATGGCCTTCGTTTGGTCCTCTCACTGTCTGTTCTGATTCGGGGGGCGTGCGCCTCTGTTACGGTGGTTTTAAGGAGCCCTCATGCTGCTTGCAGGCATTTAACCCTAAAGCCAACTCCACACAGGTCAGGGAAGCCACCTGTGTATGGGGGATTCTTGGGGTGCCTCTTCCACCCCCTTTAAGGGGTCCTACTGTCACTGAGGACCAAACCTCCACCCCCACCCCCATCCCTCTCCATTTGTGGCTCGGGACCAGCGCAGAACAATGGGAATAATTTAAACCTCCCTGGGGCCTTGTTTCTCAGCCAACGGCTCCAGGGCAGAGTAACCTAGTTTCTGTGTCACAAGGAGCTTTCTGTCCTGGCCGAATAGCGAATGCAGGGGTCCCCCCCTCCTTCCCAGCGTTCAGACAATGCGCTCAACCACACACATCCCTGCGATCGGCTCCTCAAAGGGGAACGCTGGCCCGCAGCCGTTCTCATGTCAAAGCCAGCCAGGGCTATATGCCCCTTTCCTGGAACCGCTCCTCAGAGCCTAACGAGCTGCTACCAGGCAGGTAAGCAGGGTGCCTAACAGGCCTCGATCCTCAGTCGTTTCCTTCTGATCCGTGAAGGGCATTTCCCATCAGGGGCAGCGAAAGGCTGAGCAGTGTAGTGTGTAAGAATGAGGTAGTGCCCCTTTAAATAGTGTGTGAGCCCCAGGGTGGCGCTCCTCCTGTTCTGTGCTCTAGAACCCAGCTGGTATGCAAAATGATTTAAAGAGACACAGACCAATTCTGCTACACCACGTGCAGAAGGGGAACAGCCCGCTTGTTCCTGCTCCGGACGGATGATCTGAGGTGGAAGCATCAGACCCGATGCCACGGAGAGGCATTTCATCAGGGAAGTGGCTGGGATCTATAGCACCCCGGGGAAATGGCTGGGAATGGGCAGCTCCAAACAGTTTTGGCGCGGTGGAGGGTGAAGGAGAAGTGCTGTGCCTTCATGGCTAAGGGAGAGCGGGGATGGATAAAGAGGAACAAACAGCTGCCATCGATGATAATAATGCTGATTGGACTTTGCAAGTGGGGGTTATTTTCATGCAAGGATCTAAAAGCGCTGCCTAAGGGTAAGAATTCTCCCCCATTTTATTAGGGGAAACTGAGGCACTAAGCTTTTTTTAATGTGGTCTAGTGCTTGGAGCAGAGGATTAGGAATCAGGACTCCTCACTTTCCTTGTGGTTAGAGCAAGGAGGATGGGCGTAAGGGATCCTGGGTGAAGCTTTGGCTCTGGGAAGGGAGTGGGGTCTAGTGGTTACAACAGGGAGCTGGGACTCAAGACTCCAGGATTCTACCCCTGCCTCTGGCAGGGGAAAGGCATGAGAATCAGGACTCCTGGGTTCCATCCCCAAGTCTGCCACTGACTCACTGTGTCGCCATGATCAGGTCCCCACCTCCATCCAGGCACGTGTGCGTAACACTGGTGAAAAAGAGTTCAAATGGGCGGAATGAAAGTTAAAGGTGGTTTGCAGCTGTGTTGGCTGGGATTGGTTTGATCCTGGGTGTAGCTTGCAACAGTCTCCCAAGGCAAGGACTATGAGCTTGTGCTGCCAAAAGATAAGGAGTGAGATCCTGGCTGCCTGGAAGTCAGTGGGAGTTTTGGGACGGCGCCGGAATCCCACCCGGGGCGTCTCCCGACCTGAATGTTCTCAGATCAAACAAGACTTTTTGTACCTTTCCCACCAAAACCCACCGAGTCTTGTTAAAAGGCCCTTACGGGGTTTGAATAGCCTAATGCTGGCTTCCAGGAGCCTGCTCCCTGCCTCCATTTCCCCGCCTGTGCATTGCAACGCTAATACGGCTCTCCCACACGCACATGTTGAGAAACTTGCTGACTTTCTGAAATGACAGAGGCCAGGGAATGGCCAGGGATCATTATGGGTGTTGGGAAAGTAATGGTGCTTTATAGCTTCTAACTGAGGCCTTTTGAGAGGTTGGATGATCCCCATTTTACTCCCGGGGAAACTGAGGCACGGAGTGGTGACATGACTATCCCCCGGCCACAAAGCAGCAGACTGGCCAAGCCAGGCAAAGAACCTAGGAGTCCTGCCTTTCATTCCTCTGCCTTAACCACAATGTGATGCTTATTATGCAAGAAAATCCACGTTCCAGCTGTGTTTTGCTAGACCAAGATGGTTCTTCCCATGGGTCTCAAGAGAGAGGGCCTGGTTCTCATTTACACTGGCTATTACTAGTAAAAAATCTGTGTATAGAGGAGACCTAAGACCTGAAAACCAAAATATTTCAAGTTGGAAATGTTGTTGCAGTTGTATTTCAGTGGCCTCATATCCTCTATTCTTCTTTATGGGGGTGTGCTCCCTGGCCAGACTATAATGCACCAGGGCCAGGGGCTCCCATGCTAAACCCCCATGAGACACCACAGCAGTGTTTCCAAATCAGCATCTTTCAGAATTTAAATTTCTGCTGAAAATTGATTTCCTTCCCACCCCCTTGTGGGGAAAAAAATTCCCAATTGTTTTCATTCAGCTCTAGCGAAGGAACCTTAGTGCCAATAAGAATCAGGCCCAGGACTGGTCTCGATCGAACAATCATGCCAAGGCTGCAGTGGCCCGCAGTGCCACGGGCTGGGGGTGGAGGAGTTAGCTGGCCACACCCGCTGCTGGGCAGGTGTCCAACCCTGGATTTGTTTCTACAGGGTGGTTTTCCACCCTTCTTCTCTCCAGCCCTTTTCCCAGTTTCTTCTTCCTGTTTAATTTGCAGCTGGTGACAGATCCAGCTGTTGCAGCACACGCCTCAGCTGGGCGAATAGACAGGTTCACTCCAAATCACACCCCCACACCTGGATGCTCTCCCAGAGCCCTTGGGTGCAGCAGAGGCTCTGTAGATATCTCAGGAAGTGCTGCAAAGGAGCTCTGATCAGGGTAACAGCAGGGCACTGCTGGGCAAGGCAAGATCCCACTGGCCTGAGCAGTGTCTGCCTCCTCCATCACAGACCGAGCACCCGGATCAGCTCAGCTGACTCATTGAAACCCAGTTCTTGGGAAAGGGGTGGTTCCATTTTATGGCATCTTGCAGCACACCAGCAATGGCTGAGTGGAAAGGGAGTGAGGTCCGGGAGCCAGGACTCCTGGGTCCTGTTCCCAGCTCTGGGGAGACTGTGATCCACCAGTTAGAGTGGGTGAGGACTCCTGCCTTCTGTGCCCTGTTCTGGGGAGGCATGCTTAGCCAAGCAACAAAAAGTTGGGACAGCTGGGTTCTCTTCCAGTCTCTGGGAGAGTCTTGTCTAGTGGTTAGAGTTTGGTGGACCAGTAGCCTGTCCACGTAGGTTCTAGTCCCAGCTCCTCTTTTGACTCTCTGTATGACTTTGAGCATGTCGAGGCATGACTCTGTGCCTCAGTTTCCTTATCTGTAAAATGGAGCTAATGATCCCTGCCTCGAGAACTGCTGAGGGTTGTCAGCTAGTGGTGCCTTTTCGAGAAAGGCCAGCAGCAAACCCCCTGGTACAGCTGTCCATACGCTCCTGGTAAAGGCTTTGGGTGGGAGATGAGTTAAACTCCAGATGTGCTTAGACAGACAGCTTGTAAATAACAGTGTAAGTGCCTGGTGGAGAATTGGGAGGGGCCTGGGCTTATGTGCTGGCCTGTTAGTGTTAATACAATGGTCGTAATTAACCATAAATACTTATGGGTAGCGTATCAGAGCCTCACAGTAGTCGGCTCACCCAGGGTGAGGGATTTTGTTACTTTGGATGGGTGAGTAACATTTCCCACCATCATGTCTAAGGCTAGGTCTGTCCCCGGGGCTGCTGCCGGCACAGCTCTGTCACTCAGGGGCATGAAGAGGTGAGATCCCTGAGCAGCAGAGCTGTGCTGGCAGGAGCCGATGCAGCTATACCAGCCCAACTGCACTTTGTACTGGGATAGCTTATTTTGCCCAGGGTGGGGGGAGGGGAGGGGTGGAATAAGCTAGGCCAGAAGAAAAATCAGCTGTACTGGTACAGCTGCATCCGTTCTAGGTGCGTTTTGCCTGGGTAGACCTGGCCTAAGACTGGAGAGATTTGGTTTCTGGCTTGATAAACATTCATTGTGCAGCTGATCGATGCTTCGCGGGGCTGTGTTGGCAGTCGCTGACCCTCAGAAGTCAAGCACCATCATTATCCCTGTCGTACAGATGGGGAAACTGAGGCATGGACTGGCTATCCCTTGCCCCAGTTCACACAGTGGCAAAGCTGAGAAGGGAGTCCAGGAGCTGCTAGTTCCACTCTACCCACTAGACAACATTCCCCTCCCAAGGTCAGGAGTAGAACCCAGGGTTTCTGACTCCCAATGCCCCCCCAGCTCTAACCACTAGACACCACTCCCCATCCCAGGGTCAGGCATAGAACCCAGGCGTCCTGACTCCCAGTCCCCCCACATTAACCTCTAGCCCACATTTTCTCCCAGAGCTAGGAATAGAACCCAGGCATCCGGGCCCCCATTCCTGCTCCATCCGCTGGGCCACGCCACCTCCTTTAAAAGCTCTTGTTTCCTACCGAAGCAACCACCCAAGGAAGCTGCTTCCTGCCTGGCTGGGGGGAGCGGGGGAAGGTGCCTGGAGCTGTCAGGACGTGTCAGGAGGCTGGACTTTCTGGTTCCCTGACTCACTGTGAATGACACTGATCGAGCCGTGCCCTTCCCCTCCCCAGCCCAGGCAGCTGCCAGTGTGAGCTGGAGCCTTGAAAGAGCCTCAGCTCCCCGGCCCTAGTGCTGGACAGGAGCCCGGGAGGGGAAGGAACCGAAGCCGGGGCTGGGAGCAGAGCGAACCCAGGAGCCAGCCCCTCCAGCTGGAGCTGGGCTGGTCATTCCAATCCCGTGGGCCCCGAGGCCACCCCAGGACGTCTCCGATGGGCACCGGGCAGCGAGTCCATCCACCCAGCGCTGGGGGGATCTACCGGGGGCTTAGCTGCCAATGGCTGATGCTGGCCGAAGGTCTGCGCTAATTCTGCCCATGCCCTCTGACCTCAGCCCCAGGAGAGGTAATTTCGCTGGAGAACAAGCAGCCAGGGGGAGCTGGACCCAGAGCTCGGGGGGGGGGGGGGCGCTGGACCCAGGGGGAGCAGCTCTGCATTGGGTGCTGAGTGCAGAATCTCTTATACGGTAGCACCAGGCAGGGGGCTCCCGGAGGGAGGGATACAGAGGGGATTTGAAGGGGCTTCCACTCTCTGCTAGAAACACGGGGCAGGGGGGCACTTCCACAGCTGGGACTCGAAGGGAGGGTTTTTTTTCCTTTCTCCTTTTTAAAAATCCCTCCTCCCCCCAGTGCACCCCCGCAGCGTCAGGCACTGGGTCCTGTCCCTCGCTAGCACGTGGTCTGTGTGTACGGCTTGGGGTCTGGGCGTCGCCTTCCTGGTCTACGGGCCAATCCTTGCTGGCAGGAGCGCCCCGCAGTCAGTGCAGTTACCCCAGGGCTGCACTTGCCCCCTCCCCCGGTTTATTAGCCGCCGTTTATGCAGACGAGAGAACAAGGTTCAAAGCTGCAAGACGGGGTGAGGCTGCCACTCGGCAGAGTAACAAACAGCTCAGGCCGGGGATGACCTCTCTTGCCCAGAGCCGGGACGGTAGGGCCTAGCCGGGGCACTGGGGGTGGGCACTGAGGCATGTTCCTGCCCTGCCTCCGGCTGCATTTCAGGAGTTGGGGAGGTTCTAGGAGAGGCAGGGACCGGAGTGGTTGCGAGCACGGCCAGGGTCAGCGCAGGGTGGGATCATTTCCTGCCCCACACCTCGTCCCCAGGGGAGCCGCGCGAGCACCCCACATTTCACAACCTCCTATTTCCCCACCATTTCCAGCAACAGGTGCAACATCTCGGCTTAGCGGCCGCGGGTGCTGCAATCTGCCGGGCTGAGGAGGAGGAGGAGGAGGAAGGGTTGTGTGTGGAGCCAGCATTGGGGCCCCGCTCAGCCTGTCACTCAGCTGTCGGTGGCTTTCGAGCTCCACTCTCCGGAGCACTTGGGGAATATGCCACCTCCTGGGAGCCCCTGATGCAAATGCCTCGGTTTTTAAGGCCCGGTTTGACAAAGCCCTGGCTGGGGTGATTTAGCTGCGGGTTGGTCCTGCTTTGAGCAGGGGGTTGGGCTAGATACCTCCTGAGGTCCCTTCCAACCCTGATATTCTGTGATTCTACGACCAGCGCCCGGCAGTTCTGCTAGGTGTTTCTGAAATGCTGGGGCTGCCGGGCTCACGTGAGGGAGGGGCCAAAAGGCCTGATCCGAAGGTCCCTGGGGATGTTAGTGGAAAAGCTCCCATTGGCTTCAGCCGGCTTTGGATCGGGGCTTGGATCTGGCCCAAAAGACCATCGAGGCCAGTAACACACATTCCCCAACCCTTTGGGGAGGGCGAGTGGAACCCGGGCAGCTTGGCCATATGGTCTCCATAAAGGGCTCCCCGCCCCCGAAGAGAGCGTGAGAAGTGAGTCGAGCGACGGGGGGTGGGGATCAGGTTTCGGGAGCGAGGGGAGGGATGTCAGAGAGGGGCTCGGGATGTGGCGAGGACAGGAACGCTTTGTAAGCATCAGCTGGGGGTGGGGGGGTCTTGCCCCGGGCCCCACTACGGGAAGAATTAGTCTGGGTGTGAAGATACCACCCATCAGCACCAACCTGAGCTAAAAGAGCTGCCCCATCAACTGGCAGCAGCAGTAGGCTCTTATCTTGCATGTGGACTGGAGGGGACACGCGGGACACGCCCACCCAGCATAGGCGTGAGCTCTTCTTTGATTCCCAGAGCCCATAGAGGGCAGAGCATAAGTTAGAGCAGCCTTGAGGCTGCTCCAATTGATACAGGGGGATCCCGCACAATCCCAGAACATGAGGGGTCCAAAGGCTTAAAGGCATCTCCCGCATCCATCTTGCCCCAGCAGCAGGAGCCGAAGCGCCGAGAATCAAACCCCGAGAGGCTTCTCCTCGGCAGCTCCTGCCGCCTGGCTCAGCCTCCCAGTATCACTGTGGCCCCATCCCGGCCCCGCTCTCAGCTGGAAAGGCTGCTTTCCTCCCTGACCCTGCGGCTGCCTGCGGGGCTCCCGTGATGACGCAAAGGGGCAGAAAGCACGGTCCCTGGTGAAACATGACTGCGCACGGCCCTCTCCCTAGCCTCGCGCTTCCGCTGCAGGTGGGAGGCTGGGGCTGGGACTCTTTCATGTGGTTACCGCGCTCGTTTCAACCATCTCTTCCTCTCCCTCCCTCCTCTGCTTTCTTGACAGCTCAAGAGCTGGGGCCGGGTCCCTGCAGATTTCACCGAGGGCCTCACCCTTTGCCGATAACCAGCCATGCCCGGCCGGGCGCTCTGCCTCCTGTGCAGTTTGGTGATGCCTGCCGCCTTCCTGTGTGCAGATCTGCTTCCCAGGGTCACCTTCCCAAGAGGTGAGCAAAGGGGAGTGGGGGGGAGAAAGAAGGATGGATGAGAAAGCAAGAAAAGAGGGGTGGTGGGAAGGAAGGAAGGAAAAGAAGAGTGCAGAGACAGCCAGACGGGCCTGGACAGACAGAAGGCAGAGAGACTAAATAAAACGGAGAAAGCAAAGCGAGAGAGACCATTGGGAGGAGGAAATGAAAAAGGGGTTGAAGGAAGAGAAAGAGAGAGCTGCACCCTTCCGAATCACCCGCTGTCAGGCTCCCAGGCCCAGGGAGGGGCCCGGGGCGCCGGTAGAGAGAGAGGCTCCAGCCTGTAGCTGGGACTGGGGGGGTGAGAAATGGCCAGGAGCGAGGGCGCGCGTCTCATGTCTCCCTGTCGATGAGGGCTCTGGTCTCGGACGCTGCGTTTCCCCTGCGAGGGGAGAAGGAGATGGAGGCAGGTGCTTCGGAGGGAGGCTGGAGGCAGGGAGATGTGAGTTCAGATCCTGAACGCTACCCCCGCGGCCCAGCTTGGGGCATCGTGGGCCAAATCTTGGTGCCACCTTCTGGCAGGGCTCACCCTGCGGCTTGATCCAGTGGAAAGGCTCCTGCTGGGCTTTGGATCAGAGCCAATGGGTGCCCACAGGGCCGTGCCGAGCCAGCCTCGCTCACACGGCATCGTGACCTCCAATAGGGAAGACAGGGGCAGGGAGCTGCTTGCGGGGGCGGTGTGCCAGTGCTTGGGGTATTTGGGGAGCGGAGCCATGGAGGGGGCACAGTGAGTGCAGGGGAGCTTGCTATGGTTCTGCCCCTGCTGCTCCTCCCCAGCCCGTACAGAGAGCGCCTGTGGGCTGCTGGGACTGGCAATCCAGCCGCTATCCCAGGCTGAGGCTATACAGGACTGGCTGCCAGGACACCTGGGTTCTATTCGCAGAGCTGCCGGCTCGCTGTACCTCGGGGTTCCCATCAGGGGCAACCGCGACGATATTCACAGTCGGGAGAGTAGGAGATGATATATAGACCGAAGGAGCAGCTGTCAGCACGCTGAGGAACTGATATAACGCCCACAGGGGTCGCCAGTGGCTTGGATGGGCCTGAGTTCAAATCCCAGATGGGCCCAGTTTTCCTACCCCAAGGATCTGGCCTGGCAGTCTGACATTCTCTAGCTAGCCTGCCCTGGGCAAGAGGTCAGAGTAGATGATCACCATGGTCCCTTTGGGCCGTGGTGACGTGAGTCTTCCCACCAACTGTGGATCGGGCCCCGCTTGCACGAAACGAACGCATTCTTCCTCTTCCAAACCCAGAGGCAGTAAACGCCAGAGCTCCGGGGAATGCTTATAATTACCCCGGCCTTTGCTGGCACCCTGTGAAAACAAATTCCAGCTGCAGCCTCTCCAGCGAGCAGCCGTCTATTAAACCCGATCGCCTTTCAGCTCCTTCTGAAAAGAAAAGAAATATCACGCGATTTCCACTGAGCTGGGAAGGGACTTGCTGGGTGGGGGAGACGGACCTTATTTAGGACTGGAGATGAGAGGAGCTAAATACGGCTGACTTGGCTAGAGAGGAGAAGCATCTAACAAGCACTTGAATGTCAAGGAAACAGGGTGGTTCGAGAGGGTTTAGAAGATCCAGTCTAGGTGCTGCATAGACATGGTGAGAGACAATCCCTGCCCTGGGCATCTTATAACGTAAATAGGCAAGGCAGGTTAAGGGTGGGAGAAAGGAAAGATTGTTCACCCAGCTTTACAGATGGGAAACTGAGGCATGGAGACATTAAGGCCCAGATTCCCAAAGGCGTTTAGGCAACTAACCCATGGGAGTTAGGTGCCTAAATATCTTTGAGGCTCTGGGCTGAAGCAAGTTGCTGAAAGCCAGGAGTAGAACTCCTGAGTCCATGTCCAGCGCCGGCATTACAGAATCCTTGCTCCGAGTAACAGAAAATAAAGCAAAGGAACATTCAGGCTGAATATCAGGCTGTGCTTTCTAATAACAGGAGGCAGGGTTGTAATTAGAGGAGTTGGAATTTGTCCAGAATAAAATCATGAGCCTGCTTCTCACTCTGACTCCTTTTCCTCATTCTAGTAGAGTAAAAGGGGCCTCAGAGTGGTGTGTAAATGACATGGGCTCTCGGGTTATGCTGCCAGAGTAGTGAGAATCAGGCCTCCCCTCCCCGCCGCATATTTTAATAAAACAATTTCCCTTCCCTGTGGTGGGTTATTGAATCAAGAAGAGTTTTGCAAGATCTAATTTTATTTCACTCTTTGGTTTCGGTTTGTTTTTTGCTTCAGCTCTGGAAATAGACAAATCACCTCGGCTTTGGGGTCTAGTCAGTTTCCGTTCCTGGGGGTTGCTGAACTAGATGATCTTGCTAGGTCCCTTCCAGCCCTACAGCTCTGTGATTCTCTGGAGCTCACACACACAACTCCTCGGACGTGGCTGCAGTTTGGGATGCAAATGCCACAGGGCTTTTTTTGTTTGTTTGTTTGCTTTCGGTGTATCTAAATAAACAGTAATGGCCAGTGAAGCCTTTCCGGTGCTCTAAGGCCTTCTCTGGACACGTATTTATAATATTCTAGGCTGAATCTGCATCCCCTTGTCAAGCCTTCACCCTTGCAAAGACACTGCAGGATCTTCAATGACCACAAATGATCGGGACCTCGTTATTTCTGTCTCATCCTTCTGGCAGCTCAGCACCCCCTAACACCACGTTGAGGTGGGCCCAGAGGGGAGAGCGCCCCCTGCTGAGTCCCCACCCTGCCCCCTGCAGCACCATGCTGGGGCATTGGGGTCAGCACTGGCTCCGGGGGAAAAGCGCCCCCTATTGAGTCACCAGCAGTCGCGGCCTTTCCCTTTCCCACCCATCCTCAGCCTGCTGCTGCTGCTCTAAATTATGCTCGTCCCCCAGGCCCTATGTAGGGTCCTGCCAGACGCAGTGCCGGCTCCAGGGACATTTCCACTGCTCCTTCAGCCAGTGTTCATACAGCACATGGAGCCTGATCCAAACCCCGCTTGAGTCAATTCCTTTGATGTCAGTGGGCTGGGTCAGACCCCTAGAGCACTGAAAGTCTGTGGAATTAACATGCTACATTACATAGGCACTAAGTTGCAGTTTCTATGTTATATTACAGTATATAGGTGCCAAGTTATGGTATATACATGCTACATTACGGTATGTAGGCTCTAAGTTACTGTGTGTATAGATAGATATGCTGTGTTTCAGTATATAGGTGCTCTGTCACAGTACATGCATTTATTATTTATCTGCATTATCTCCAAGAGGCCTTCACTGAGATCAGAACCCCATTGTGCTAGGAGCTGTACATACACACAGTGAGAGCCAGGCCACACCCTGGGCTGTTTCCATACACAAGGCAAACCAAATGTGGGAGGGGAAGTGATTTGCTCCAGGTCACCCAGTGGGTCTCCAGCAGAGCCTAGATCTCCTGAGACATAGTCCAGAGCCTTCGCCACTGTACCACATACATGCTCTCTTATGGTACATGCATATGTGTTATGTTACGGCATATGGATGCTAAGTTATGGTATATACATGTAAGTTGCTATATAGATGCTATGTGACAACATATACATGGTAAGTTGTGATATATTTGCCAGAAGCTGGGAATGAGCGACAGGGGATGGATCACTTGATGATCCCCTGTTCTGTTCATTCCTTCTGGGGCACCTGGCATTGGCCACTGTCAGAAGACCAGATGTTGGGCTAGATGGACCTTTGGTCTGACTCAGTAGGGCCGTTCTTACGTTCTTATGATCGATGCTGTGTTACAACACATACGTGTTATGTAGGGTTTTGTGGGAAGTTACGTTTCTGGTTTTAGCAGGAAGTTCTGCCGTTTCAAAATTGTTTTTTGTTCCGAATGGGAATGAAACGTAGAATTTCAACAATTCCTGCTAACTGAAATTTTTTTTAAATTGTTTTGAGTCAATTGATTTTGATTTTTTAAAAATCCTATCAAATAAATTGCACAACAAAAAAACCCATAGCATTCTGTTCCATGATCAAAATGCTTTGTTTAGGTGATTTTCATCAAAAAATGAAATTCTGTGGAAATCAACGTGTTTCCAACAAAAAAACCCAAACATTCTGTTGGAAAATTTTCAACCAACTCTTAATGCTATTCTGTACAGGTGCCACTTTACATATATGGTGCTAAGTTATGGAATATAGGTGCCAAGCTATGGTATATAGGTGCCACTCTACAGTATGCGGGTGCTACATGATGGGATGTTGGTGCCTCTTTATGGTATATAGGACCCACACGTTATGGTACATAGGTGCTAATTATCATATACCAAGCACTGTTTGATCCCTGCTAGGAGACGCCCGGAGGATCCTAACCAGCTTCAGCAAGGACGGAATCTTCAACTATGATACGTTCCTCTTGAGCGAAGACGAAGGCACTCTGTACGTGGGAGCTCGAGACACCCTCCTCTCGCTCCGGGTGGACAGTGCTGGGTCCATGGAGCTGACGGGCTCAGTGAGTAGAGCTCGGCCTTCCCCAGAGAGTGGGGAGCATTTGGGCTGCAGGAGGGAGGCAAGCTGATCCCTGGGGTGGGGCAAGTGAAAGTCAGACCTGGGTTCTGGTCCCCTCCCCGTGCCTCAGTTTCCCCATCTGGAAAGTGGGGATAATGTTACTCAGGGGCGAGGGATTGTGAGATGTAATTCATTAATGTTGGTAAAGTGCTTTGAACCTTAAGCGGAAGCCTCTAGAGAGAATAGAACTGAAGAGTCTTGACTCCCTAACCCCCTTGCTCTGACCACTAGACCATACTCCACTCCCTGAGAATTTTGCTCTCAGCAGCTTCCTTTCCTTCCAGTGCACAGGCTCTTGATCTTTTCTCCGGGTGGAATCTTCCTCCCAACCTTTGAAGAGTCTCTCTCTTTCCCCCCTTACAGATAGTGTGGCAACCCGTGCCTGAAAAAAAGCAGGAATGTGTCTTTAAGAAGAAAAGCAACCTGGTAAGGAGCAGGGGAGATGCTGGGGCTGGTGTGGGCTGTATTGTGCTCCTTGAGGGCACGGTTAGTCGTGGAGGGTATATGGAGGGCATGGAGAGCTGGTGACAATGCTGAGAGGTGGGTGCTGGGGGGTGGGGGTGCTTTGTGGTGCCGTGAGAGGCGGTACCAAGCTAGGTGCAATTCCCGAGCCTGGTTTCTCACTCCCTCAGGAAGCGGTAATGCTTGCTGGTGGGCTAGGTGGTGTTCTTCTCAGGGTCTCAGCCTGGGGTCCCGGGGGTGCTGGGTTGTGCTTGATTATCCCACGCAGCGGGGTGATAATCCTGGTGTCCTGGCCAACTCTTCCTTTGCCTCCCTAACTTCCCCTTGCAGCTCAGTTCGGTCGCGTTCTTCTTCTCCTAAACCGTTGTCCAGCTGTCACGCTCCACTCTAGAGGTGGCTGTTTTTTAGGGCTGGGTGAGTGCAGCATTGCTGTGCGCTGTTGAACAGCTGTCGCATTCCACTTCAGAGGTGGATGCTGTTTAATGCTGACGAGTGGTCCCTGTATAGCAGTGCTCTGTGTTATTGATCGGCTGCTAAGTCCCACCCCAGAAGTGGCTGTATTTTAATGCTGGGTGAATAATCGCTGTGCAGTGTTGCTGTGTGCTTCTGAAGCAGCTGCCACGCTCTGAGCCAGAGGTGGCTGTATTGTAGTGCTGAGCAGGATACCTGTCTAGTGTTGCTGTGTGCTATTGAACTCCAGCCGAGTCCCACCCCAGAGGTGGCTGCATTTTAATTATGGGTAAGCGATCCCAGAGAGCTGTTGCTGGGGGCTGTTAAATCACTGCTGCATCCCACCCCAGAGGTGGCTGCATGTCAGTGCTGACCATAGTGATCCTGTTACATGCAACCTGTGAAGCAATCTGAAATCTAAGATGTTCGTTGAAGTGGCGTGTTCTTTTCCCCACAGACAGAGTGCTTCAACTTCATCCGTGTCCTGGTGCCAGTGAACCAGACTTGCCTGTACACCTGTGGGACCTATGCCTTCAGCCCCTACTGCTCTTACATTGTGAGTGTCTGGTCTGGATTGGCGGGAAGCTCTGACTGCAGAGCCTGCACAGGGTTTGGTTCAGGAAATGGGCCACGGCTCACAGAAGAGGCAGGGCTGGTGTGAGGAGAGAGGAGAGCAAAGAGGGCAGAGTCAGGAATCCTGGGTTCTATTTCCAGGTCTGAGAGGTAGTGTGGTCTAGTGGTCAGAGCGAGTGGGGGCGGAGTCAGGACTCGAGTTCTAGTCTCCATAGAAGAGGCTTTGCTGCCCTCTGTTGGCTCTGTGTGTACGTTGAGCAGCCTCTTATATTGTCTGGTTACTTATTTCCCTTTCCAAATGAAAGGCCTGGGTTTACGGGAAAAGTGGTGAGTTTACAGGAACCCCGGTCAGCATTTTCAAAAGTGGCCTCTGATTTTCTCAAGTTGCGTAACAAACAAACAAAATAAATAAATAATTAGATATGCAAAAACAAGTGCCCACTTTTGAGACTAGTTGGCCCTGTTCTTTTGGAGTCACCAGAAGAAAGAACTCATCTGAGCTCTGGCCTGGATTCTCCTCCAAAATTCAAGGGTGTCCTGATGTGGGGTTCCTGATTATTGGCGTTCCATTAGTATTATAATGTGACTTTATTGGGGTTATATTATGAATGTGGCATAGTGGATACAGCCCTGGGCTGGGTCTCAGAAGACCGGGCTTCCATTCCTGGCACCACCACTGGCCTGTGGGTAACCTTATCGGTAAAACACGTTTAATATAATAGAGAGAATTATCTTTATTATGAAAGTTGGGTTCTCCCCGCCCTGTGCCTGGAGGGGATCTGTCTCTAGACTGAACTCAAGCGACCACCATTCGGTTTGTTCTTGTTCTGCGACTGATTGATTGATTTGTAATTCCTCGTAGAATCTGGAGAATTTCAGCCTGGTTTCTGCCGGCCAAGGGCAGCCTCTCCTCCAGGATGGGAAGGGACAGTGCCCCTTCGACCCCCGCCACAAGTATACGGCCATCCTGGTGGGTGAGTATGGAGCTCTTTGGAAACCATGGGCTGTGCAGTGACTGCGCGATGGGGAGGGAGGTGGAACCCGCTGCCCTACGGTGCTCAGCCCATGGACGGTTATAGTGCCTCAAAGCAAAGGATTAGATCTTGAGCTGAATCACTTGAGTCACATCTTCGGGGCAGCAGGTCCAGGCCTGGGGCTGGCCTGAGAGAGACCTTTAAGGTCCTGCTGTCATCCTGCGATGCGGTGCTGTCTTAGAGATGTAGATTTATCCCTCAGTGCCCGGGTCACCCACTCTAATCCATCAGGATAACGAGTCCTCGCTCTGGTACTGTTCATACAGAGATCTCAGAGCACTTTACCGCTCTCTGACTAAATAACCGAGCCCAGCGGCACCGGCACAGCTGCCGGCCCGGGCTTCCCTCACCACCTCTCTCCACCTGCAGATGGTGAGCTCTACACGGGCACCATGAACAATTTCCAAGGAAATGAGCCCATAATCTCCCGCGCCCTGGGCAACAGGACCCTGCTGAAGACCGATGCCTTCCTCAGGTGGCTGAATGGTGAGGATGGGGTAGGAGGGCCTGCTCCTGCTGCTGGGAATGGGGTGGGGCGTGGGGAAGGGCAGGGGCTGAGGTCGCATCTGAAATCGACAGCTGCCCATTTATGGTCTTCCAGACACGGGACCTGACTCTGTTACCTGGTGGGGTTGGGAGGAGAGGCTGCAACACCCTTTGAGCTCTTCATGTGCTGAGGCTGTGCTCAGCCTGGCTCCGGGGCCAGTTAGAGCAGCCTCGGGGCTGCTCTAATTTACACTGGGCTCCCCATGGCCCCCTGCTGTCCCTGGGAAGCAGAGAATAACCACAGCATAATGCACTGTACTCATGCCCACAATCTGCCCCCTAAGCCAGGGTGGGTGCAGCTCCACGCTGGCCAGGGAGGACCCTGCTCAGGAAGGATTCTCAGGGGACCGGTTCCCCCCACTGTAAGGCCCTTTAGCCACTTAACGGGGCCTCACATCAGTGAGAATGAGGCTCAGGGACTCTTTGCTCGAGTCGCCGTCACCTATTAGCCAACAGGCGAACGGCTGGTGCCCACTGGCCTCAGGGTTGTGTTTCCTAGGCGACAAGCCCCCAGCTTCCCATGGATATTTATATGCCCATCTGCTCCTTGGGAAGCAGCGCGCAGGGACTGGGCATCTAACCCACCTGGTCTCCTCCCCCCCCCACAGTCGACGCAGGCTTCGTGGCCTCGGCCAACATCCCTGGAGACGAGAAGGTCTATTTCTTCTTCGAGGAGACGGCCGAGGAGTTTGATTTCTTTGAGAAGCTCACGGTCTCCCGGGTGGCTCGTGTGTGCAAGGTACGAGGCTGGCCCGAGTTGGCTATGGGAGCACATGTGTTCCTCTGTCCCGCACCCCGGCGTTGTCGTCTCTCCCGCTTGTGGCCTGCCCCAGTGACGACAACTGACCCACCAGTAACACAGGGCCTCCGTTCTGCCCTCCGGGGCGTCTGGGCAGCTCAGTTGTTTGAGCACTGGCCTGCTAAACCCTGGGTGGTGAGTTCAATCCTTGAGGGGGCCATTTAGGGATCTGGGGCAAAAATCTGTCTGGGGATTGGTCCTGCTTTGAGCAGGGGGTTGGACTAGGTGACCTCCTGAGGTCCCTGCCAACCCTGATATTCTATGATTCTGGCTGGCTGGCCTCTGCTCCCTTTCAGGGTCTCCCTGCAGCCACCCCCTGTATTCAGACCCCAGCCCTCCATGTGGGTTATGGGGCAGTTTGAGCACCATCTGTACATAGCTACGTGGGGAACAAATATTTGATGGTTGGCTCTTCAATCTAGCAGAGGAAGGTCTAACACAAGCCAATGGCTGGAAGTTGAAGCCAGACAAATTCAGACTGGAAATAAGGAATCAATTTTTAACAGTGAGTGTAATTAAGCATTGGAACAAAAGACCGAGGATCATGGTGGATTCTCCATCCCTGACCATTTTTTAATTGGCTGTTTTTCTAAAGGATCTGCTCTAGGAATTCTTTTGGGGAAGCTCTCTGACCCGTGCTGTACAGGAGGTCAGGCTGGATGATCCCAATGGTTCCTTCTGGCCTTGGAATCTATTAATCCCGTATCTTAAAATGGCTCACTAGCCTTCTAACAGCCCGTTACCGCTGTCTGGTTGGTTTCCTGCTTGTATCCACCTATTTAGTTCCTCATATCTCACTGGCTGCGCACGAGGGCTTATTACAACATCATTGTCTGGAACATCAGCTGATCAGAGCCTGCTGGTTGGTTTACTCACCACAGTTGTACCACTAGAATTCCCCCTTTTTATTTTGAGCAGGGGATTGAGTTCAGGTCTCCCCACAGGGCCCCCCCTTCCTCTCCGACCTTCCCTTCATTCAGAATAGCTCTTCCCCTTTTTAGAGCAGCACATACACCCCCTGCTGGCGGAGTTGAACCAGCGCAATGGCAGCATGGCTGCGCGCTGACCCCCAGGACAAGCCATCCTCTCAGCCGTCCCTTTAAGGAGAGGCCCTGCTCCGTTCAGGGTAACCCGGCATTCCTCTCTCCTGCAGAAGGACGTCGGCGGAGAGAAGGTGCTGCAGAAGAAATGGACCACATTCCTGAAAGCCCAGCTGACATGCTTCCAGCCTGGACACTTCCCTTTCAACGTGATCCATCACTCCTTTGTCCTACCCCAGCCAGGAGGGGGCGCCGTCTTCTATGGAGTCTTCACTTCACAATGGTAAGGCAGGAAGCTTTCCTCTCCTGCCCAAAGGGCTCCGAAATCCCCCAAGGACCCATGTATTCCCAGGCTCGCACACCCACAAATCCCCTGGCTCCATCGCAAGAAGGACATTTGGGGGGAGGGGGCATCTGTCCATCCTGCCCATTCAAATGGGTATGCTGTACCCAGAAAGTAAGACCCCTTCTGCGTTATGGTTCACCCTGAATATGTCATTATTGCAGAACATGTCATTAACCTGTGGAACTCCTTGCCACGTGATATTGCTGAAGAAGTTGCTTAGTACATTTCAGAATTAAGAGATGAGACTGGTGTCTAGTGGTTAGAGCAGATGGCTTGGGGTCAGGACTCCTGGATTCTAGTCCCACATCTAGGCGTGAGTGTGATTTAAGAGTTAGAGCACTGGGGACTGGGAGTTGACACGCCGGGGTTCTCTGCCCAGCTCTAGGAAGGAGCATGGGCCAGTGGTCAGAGGAGGCAGGGGCTGGGAGTCAGGACTCCTGGATTCTGTTCATAGGCAAGTGCCTGTCACTCTGGGGTGGTGAGAGTAGATGCTTTGCAAGTGGATGGAGGCCCTGGATGGAGGTCGCTGTGGAAGCGCCTGGCGTTATTATTTCAGAAGGATCCAATGTTTATATGGCCAAGGAACAGCCCTTAGAGAGGGCCCCAAATGGGGTGGACTCCCCATGCCCACTCACCCACACGTCACAGGCAGGGTGTGGCTGGATCCCACATCTGACCTGCCCACCTTTGGGGTCCCCCTAGCACTGGGGGTCCCCCCCTAACACGATCACTCGTCCCCTGGCAGGCAGATGGGAGACGCAGGCAGCACGGCAGTGTGCGCTTTCAACCTGGAGGACATCGAAAGAGTCTTCAGCGGCAAATACAAGGAGCTGAACAAGGAGAGCTCCCGGTGGACGACATACAGCAATGGGGTCCCTGAACCCCGCCCTGGCAGTGTGAGTATCACCTGCTTTGCACATCTAACGCCACGGCATGATGATATGTGGGTCTGCCCCGAAGGATGACTTTACAGGACACGGTGCAGGGTTAAGCTAGGAGGCCGGGACTCAGGACACCTGGGTTCAATTCCTGCTGGTGTCACTGACTTCGGGCAAGGCACTTAACTTCTCTGTGCCTCAGTTTTCTGGGATAATAGACCATCTGCCTTGCTTTTTCCAGGAAGCTGGCATAATCAGCTGTGCTTTCCCCCTTTGCAAGGGTGCCTAGAGCTAAAAAAAACAACTCCTAAAGCCAGTCACTAGCCCAGATCCCGCAGCTGATAGCCCTTCTGATCCCCTGCCTTTCTCCTCCCACTGCAGTGCTCTGTGCGCCCATCGGCAGACAAAGTCCTGACCTTCATGAAAAACCATTTCCTGATGGATGGGAAGGTTTTGCCCAGGAACAAGCAGCCGCTGCTGGTGAAGCAGAACGTGAAGTATACGCGGATCGCAGTCGATCAGACCCGCAGTGTCTCGGGCACCTCCTATGAGGTGATGTTCCTGGGAACAGGTACGGCTCCCATGAGCAGGGGACACCACCTCGTTGGTGCGTGGGACTGGATTCTGCGCCCAGCTGATGGTTTACCCAATGGTAAAGCTCCCATTGACATCAGTCGGGGACAAGCTCTTATCGCAGAGTCAGACGAGTAATTCGTTTTCCGGTGATTAACTTGAAATATTATGAAAAACTTCATTTCAGGTGGACCTGAAATGAAACTTTAGGGGGTTTTGGATGAAACTAAAAAGTTTAAAAAAAAAATTAGTTTTTGAGGCTTTTGGGAAAAAAAGAAATTGAAAATTCAAAAAAAAATTAAACATTTTGACTTTTTTTTTTTTGGCCAATTTGTGTATTTGTTATTTTGGAATTTGTGTGTTAGGAGAGCAGGGGGGTGTTTCATCCCATTTTACCGGCCAATCTCAGCTCTGTTAATTGAGCCCTGCCCATTGCGTTTTCAGTTAGGTATGGCTCTCCTTCACTTCCTGTCCCGTGCATTGTTAAACACATTTACCGCTCTTCACCCCAGAGGTGGCTGCATTTAATGGTGGACAAAGTGGTTTGTATAAGCCTGACAAGGTTGGTGCCAGCCAGCCAACAAAGTGCTTTGGAGGCATATTGGGGCAAAAGGCCCTGTATAAACAAAGGATCATTCTCTTTTAATTAAGCAAATTGTATGTGTGAGAGAGAGAATTGAATAGACTAGCTATTTAGATCCAGATACTCAACTTCCACTGAAACTAAGAACTTAAATACCTTTGTTACACACAGTCAGCTTAGCGACAAGATCAGAGAGAGGATGCATTATCTCAGCCCCATGGTAAATATACTTGTGTTCCTATATTTCCTCCCACAGATCAAGGGTTCCTGCACAAAGCAGTGGCTCTGGCCAGCGGTGCTCACATCATTGAGGAAATCCAGCTGTTTAAGGACCCGGAACCTGTGCAGAACCTTCTGTTCTCACCTGGGAAGGTAGGAGACCTGCAGATCTGCCTAGGGCAGCAGACAAGAAGGGGAGATGCTGCCCCGTGTGCAACCGGGCGGTGCTAAGTAAGTGACGTAGATGTGACATTTTCTGTGTGTCTCCCCCCTGCAGGGGATCCTATATGTGGGGTACTCCAAGGGGGTCCTGCAGGTGCCGCTGGCCAACTGCAGCGTGTACAGGAGCTGTGCTGACTGTGTCCTTGCCCGAGACCCCTACTGCGCCTGGGACAGGCACAGCCAGTCGTGCCAGGAGACGCGAGGCACAAACAAAAACACGTGAGTAGCTCAGTGTGTGGAACAGTTCCGGTGTAACTGCCGAGAGGGAAGCAGCCATGTCTGGTGGTTAGAGCAGAGCCTGGCGAGTCAGGGCTCTTCGGTTCTATTCCCTGCTCTGGGAAGGGAGTGTGCTGTAGTGGTCAGAGGCAGGGGACTGGGAATCAGGACTACTGGGTTTTATTCTGCATTATCCCGCCGTATGAATTTAGGAAAGTGACTTGCTTTGTTTCCTGCCTGCAAAGCCGGGGAAATAACACTCCCCTGCCTCCCAGAGCTTGCCAGGTGCTTTGAGATCCTCCCAGGACAGCTGCTCTAGACGGGCAGATGGGCATTTCTGGGCCTCGGGGAGTGGTGAAAAGCCCCTAGTGTTCCCTGAGCACTAGCCCGGAGGCCCGCGCCCACCAGGAATACAGCCCTACAGTGTCGTTAACGCACTTCGCTAGCGCTGATGCGCATTCCGCGGGCACCACACTCTCTGAGCATGTGCCACTGATCAGTTGCCTGTGGCCTCTATATAAATCCACGGTACGCCCAGATCTGGAATACTGTGTGCAGATGTGGTCGCCCCATCTCAAAAAAGATATATTGGAACTGGAAAAGGCTCAGAAAAGGGTGACAAAAACCATTAGGGGTGTGGAACGGCTTCCGTAAGAGGAGAGATAAATAAGACTGGGACTTTTCAGTTTGGAAAAGAGTCGACTAAGGGCGGATATGACAGAGGTCTATGAAATCATGACTGGTGTGGAGAAAGTAAATCAGGAAGTGCTATTTACCCCTTCTCATAACACAAAAACTAGGGATCATCAAATGAAATTACTAGGCAGCAGATTTAAAACAAACAAAAGGAAGTGTTTCTTCACACAATGCATAGTCAGTCTGTGGAATTCTTTGCCAGAGGATGTTGTGAAGGCCAAGACTATAACAGGGTTCAAAAAAGAACTAGTTAAGTTCATGGAGGATAGGTCCATCAGTGGCTATTAGCCAGGATGGGTAGGGATGGTGTCCCTAGACTCTGTTTGCCAGAAGCTGGGAATGGGCGACAGGGGATGGATCACTTGATAATTCCCTGTTCTGTTCATTCCCTCTGGGGCACCTGGCATTGGCCACTGTCGGTAGACAGGATACTGGGCTAGATGGACCTTTGGTCTGACCCAATGTGGCCGTTCTTATGTTCTTGGACCTAAGGGAGGACTTGAATCCAGCTCCTCAGGGCGAGCCCAGCAACCAGCTCACCTGCCATCCCCACATCAAGCAGCTGCTTGAGAGTGACTTCATTGCCTTGAGTTCTCAGTGTGTCACTTCTCCCTCTCTAGGAGCGACTGGCTGCAGGACGTTGAGAGGGGCAGACCGGGGGCTACGTGCCAGCAGATCAGTGGGAAAGGCAGGGCCACGCCCAGGTCTCGGGACGACTGGGGCAGCAGCTTGGTAAAAAGTTGAGTATCGACCTTCCGGGTTTACTGTGCTTGGGGCACGTGTCTGCCGGCGGGTGGGGCTCTGAGCCAGCAATGCTACGAGGGGGGCTGGGGAGGCCCCGCTGCAAGCCAGGGCAGGCTGCCTGCTCTAGGGAGGAGCTGGATCCGGGGAGGAATGAAGGGGGCCACACCCGGTGCTCTGAGGCATGGCATCTCCGGTGGGCTTTGGCCCTGCTTTCTGCAAACAGCGCAGAGCAAATCCCACGACAGACTCTCCAGTCAAAAATAATGTCACCAAGGCAGCGCTCAGCCCAGTAATAAATAACAGGTCAGGGCGCCAGCCCCCCTAGACAACCCTACAATAACAAAGTGTATAGTTCACCCTCTGCGCCCAATCCTCTGAGGATTAGAGGCTGTTGTGGGGCTGGGAGCTTTAGCTCACACTCCCGCAGCTCATGCTTTTAGCTCTGGCGCATCAGCCAACATGGCAGCCATCACATGGTCTGATACAGCGGCCACCCCTGGCTAGCAAATCTCCCGGTTCCTGGCCAAAAGTTGCTATTAATTGAAATTTACCAATAAGTTCTTGTGGCAACGCCCCCTGAGGTACAGAGAGAGGGGATGGGGGCGGGGGTGCTCAGTACCTTTGAAAATCAGGTTTCTCACTAGGTGCCCAGGTTGGAAGTGGAGCTGCGTGAAATTTTTCACAGGAACCATTTTTTTTTTGTAATGAAAAATGCTGATTCAGAGACACCGAAACATTTTGCGCATTCGTGTCAGTTTCGCATCAATTTGTCCAAAAAAAACCAACCCTAAACAGTTTCCAAAAATATTGAAACATTTCAGTTCAAAATTTCCTTTCGTTTCCCAATGTATTAGCCATCTAAAAACGCTCAAAATCGAAACCTTTCGTTTGACCGGAAACACTTTTGGTTTTTAACGTTTCGACTGGCCATGAAGATGATCACGGTTGGTCCCATTTGAAACGAATGTTGTTCCCCGCAAACTCCGTGACGCACCCTGGCTCTAGTCGCAAGGGGCTGGTGCCCGCTCTTTGAACAGCAGCGTCAGCTGGTCCGGGTGGGCAGCCGGAGACTCACCGCTCCCTCTCCTCTCCTTGTATCTTTGCAGCTTTGAGCCCAGCGCTGAACTCCGTGATCCGGCTGCCCTGCCCGCAGCTCTCCGCCCTGGCCAATTACAACTGGAGCTACCCAGGGGCTAAGAGCCCAGCGGGGCTGACGCTGTTGGACAATAAGACGCTGGTGATCATCATGCAGCGCCAGGCGGCGGGCGAGTACACGTGCTGGGCCAGCGAGAACGGGCATCGCCAAGCTGTGGCCCGCTATGTGGTGCAGGACCCCACGGGAGACAGCATCCTGAGCGAGAGCGGAGGGGACAGCATGGTCGGGGAAGGGCCGGAGCGGGGGGCAGGCCCACAGGGCGGGCACCGCTCCTACTGGGCACAGTTTGTGACGGTGACGGTGCTGCTGTCGCTGACGCTGGCCGTAGCAATGGCCATGGCCGGCTTCTCCTACCACAACAGGCTCAAGGCCAAGAGCAAGGTGCAAGGATGCAACACCCCCGAAGCCACCAAGGTGTCCAATCAGGAGAAGGTGCCGCTGAACGGAGGCCGGAGCCCACCGCTACAAGGGCCCGTCCAGGACCCCAGGGACTGCTGTGTCCAGATGGAGGGGCTGTACCAGGGCATAGACGTGGACAACAACAGGTTAAACGCCAGCCTGGGGGCCGGGGAGGGCTCCTAAGGGGCAGCTCTGGAGAAAGCTTAGGCTGGCCGTGCCTGCCCCGACCCGCCTTTCGTCTCGAAAGCAGCCGCGTCGTGGTACCGAGCAGCCCTGCCATAACAAACCAGTGTGTGTGGCTCAGCGCTTGGGAGCAACCCTACAATAACAAACCTGTCTGCGTCCAGCCCCCAAATTCATAACAAACGTGATATCAGCTGGTGAGACCTTCCACAGGGCGCGCCCAGAAACTGCACCTGCTCCTCGTCAGCGTGCCAGCTGCTGCCGCCCGCCCAGGGGTGGGTCGCTCCACCGCTGAAGAGCAATGGGCCCAGCCTGCCCCACTGCGCTGTCTGAGCACCACCAGCGGCCGAATCGTGGGACGGGCGTTAAACAGAAAACAAAATAAACCCTCCGCTTTTGGGTTTCCACATCAAGCACGAGACGAACACGGAGCACGTCTGGGCTCTAGATAACCAGGTTCAAAGGAGCTGGTGGGCAGAGTGGCTCTGGAGAGTGTGTGAGCCCTGCCTGGCTCGTGCCCAGCGCTGGGGATTCCAGCAGGGAGCGACCCCGCTGTGAGATCTGAATGGGCCCAGTGTTGCTGTGTCTACAGATCTAGGCTGCGTGCGTAGCTGCTGCCTCCCGGGCTGTTGCCTCCAGCGATCGGTGGTTGGTGACGTCCCTGCACTGGCCTGGACTAGCTGGGAGCTGCCACGTCCGCTCCGCGAGAGCTGTGAACGATGGCCAACGTGCAACATCGCAGCTGCACGTTACCTGGCCAGCTCAGGCCTCCCCTGTGTGGGATGCTCTTGGCGCCAGTCAGTGGCCGGGTGTAGCTCTGCCGGGGCCCAATCCGGCTCCTCGCGGATCTGAATATGGGGTCTAATGTTCTGCCTTTGAGTGCAGGGTCAGCAGTTCAAATCCAGCCCCGCTGGCAATGATCAGATAGCTGATCCTCGTTGGCCTGCGTGCAATGAGCAGCTGGGCTCCCAGTCTGGTCCCTGCTAGGCCAGAGGTCTGGATCAGAACAGCCATTGCTAACTGGCCCCCTCAGCGGGGACACCGGAGATGGCCCACATCACGGAGACTGCGCTCTGCTCTGGGGGGGTGGCCTTCCATCAGAGGGCATTGTACTGTCACTCCCTGCTGTGTGTGGGCAGAGGGCTTTAGGGCCTGATTCTCATTTACACAACAGCCTCTTTACACCACTCTGGTCTGGTAACGGGGGCATAAATTAGCCACACCCCCTCTGCACTGCCGGAGTGGTACAAGGGGCCTTTTAGTGTAAGTGAGAACCAGGCTGAGTCCCTGGAGTTTTGGAGCCAACAGCCTGAAAAATCGGCTTGGGGGGGTGGGGGAGGGGAGTTGCCAAGGGGCTTTGGGGATGGGGAGGAGGCGGAGGTTGTGACCGAATGTGAAGTTGTTGGTTTTTTAATTTAATGTTTTTAGATTTAAGTTAAGCTTTTCCCGGTAGCAGCGATCGAACCCCTTGTTTCACCACTTCCGTGGGAGGAACGCGGCTACCGAAACCAGCTCCGGGCCCGTAGCCACACTGACAATGCCCAGTGACTGGGTTCGTAGCCTCGGCGCCAGGAGCGCAAACATGGTGCGTTTTTTTGCACAAACCACTTGGTTGCACCCGGAGTTAAACGCAGCCAGGCCAGTGGATTTCCCCGGGAAAGGCCTCGGATTGCTCCCTCTCAAACGGGATCGGGTTGCTCGTTTCTAAAAACCCTTCTTCAACCGCATCAGTATTATTTTGTGATGGATAAATTAACCCCTGCATTGCTGGTCTGCTGCAGCTCTGACACTGCTATTATGCTTCAGTGAAATCAGTGCAACACGGGATGGGTTCACTTGTTACATTTTCCAGCAGAGCAGGCGGGTTCTACCGGGATATCCATGAAAAATCCAGGCTTCTTTCTCGGTTACGCTCACACCCATTAACCCTGCTCTGGGCAAGACTGGCTTCTAAGGCTCTGGGAGCCTGATTCCCTTTTACATCCTGGTCCTTTTACCCCGCTCTGGCAGGGTAGATGAGAACCAGGCCTTGGAGATTTCAGACACTGGGGCAGTTGCACGGTTGGCTTCCAGTGGCAATGCCTGCGGGCCATGAGGGTTGCAACATATCAGCGCAACTACGCTGATGCTTGTCACCGGGGCAGATCCTCAGCTTATTGTACAATAGCCACCCGATCTGAGGTAAGAGCATTGTCTGTGCTCTGTGACAGACCCAACGCCCTTACAAAAAAACACCCAAGCAAAACTCTTCCCTGGAACCTTTCCCTCTTTGATTCAGGTCACTGGCTAAAAATGAGGGTATCTACCTGGAGATCGCTATGTGACCCTGAAATCCTGCCGGAGACAAGGCCAGGGAGTTGTTACCATGATGCGGCTAGTCAAAGTGAACTCCAGGAGGGGCAGGGTTCATTTGAACAAGCCACACTGAGGTAAAAGCTACCTGGGCCTGGTCTGCATGTGGATTTGATGCTGAGGTACACATGCCTTTCTGCAGTGCCTGTGTGTGCAACCTCCTGCTCTCATTCCTGTGCCGGCTGCTGCTCTGTAACAATGACTAGATTCTTCAGTCAAGTGCCTGAGCTTTTACAGGCGGGACAAAGCCCATTCTGTCTGTCTGTGTCGCTGAGCACCAGGGTCTGTGCCATGTTGTCCATACTGCAGTTAGAGTGACCAGACAGCAAGTGTGAAAAATTGGGACGGGGGTGGGGGATAATAGGAGCCTATATAAGAAAAAGACCCAAAAATCGGGCCATCTGGTCACCCTAACTGCAATGCCAAGCACAGCGTTCAGGCCTGATCCTCCGCTGGTGTCAATTAGCACAGCACCTTGGGCTGATCTATATCCACTGGGGATCTGGCACTATTAACTTCAGTGGAGCTGAGCCAGTTTACACCCGCGTGGGATCTGGCCCCATTAACTTCAGTGGAGCAGGGCCACATTACACCTGCTGGGGATCTGGCCCTTTGTTGCTTGTTTTATGATGTTTAACCTTTTTTTTTTTTAAAGATGTACATCTTCCTCCTCTGGATACATTTTATTTTTTATTAAAAAGAGAATGTCACACTCATGTGCTGCTTTTTTATTCTCATGTCAAGAGCGCGTTGCTAAGAAGAGAGAGAAGGCCTGATTCCCCATTGCCCTGTACATTTTACACCAGTACAGAAGGGTGTAAAACACTACCCTTCTGAATTGAGGGCCCTTTGCACTGGTGTAAAAATGTCTGTTTAATAACCAAGGACTGGATTCCATTTACTTCAATTGTTGGCCTTAAAGGAGCTATTTATGTACACGACGTTTAATACCATAGGGATTACCTCAAACACCATTGAAAGGCGGCTGGCTCTGGGGTGAATGCCTTTTAACAGCTCTCAGCAACACTCCAGGATGGGAAGCAGTGGAGAAGCTGTTTGTTGAGTCAGAAGGGTTAATATGTTAACACTCATGTCTAGTGGCTTGCATAGTTCTGTGATAAAGTGGGCATCATTGGCTCCATTTGACACAGGGAAAATGAGGCACGGAGTGGGAGGAGGGACTTTCCCAAGGCCGTCGGCAGAGCTGGGACCAGGAGTCTCATTACCAGCTGCCTACTCTAACCGTTAACTTTTCCCCAGTGGGAGATAGGCTCCTAAATTCCTTTGAGGAGCCAGAAGATTCCAAAGAGCCACAATTTTGTGCACACAGGTACTCATAACTCCTTACTGGAGCCTTGATTCAGCATCTGATCCGAGGTCTGAGCACTCCCTTACTGAGTCACCAGCACGCCAGTTATGTCTACACTCCCAACCCTGCTCAGTTTGGTAGATGAGACAAGATCACGGTGTTACCACTGCAAATCAGTCCATGGCCTCCATCCCTATAGCATCTCAGCACTTCACAATTTCTAATGTGTTTATCCTCACGCACACCCTGTGAGTCAGGGCAGTGCTATTATCCTCCTTTGACAGATGGGAAACCGAAGCACAGACAAACTAAGGCCCAGATCCTCAAAGGTGTTTAGGCACCAAAATACTTTTGAAGCATCTGGGCCTAAGCGATTTGCCCAAAGTCACACAGCAAGTGCACAGCGGAGCAGGGAATTGAAGCAAGGTTTCCTAAATCCCAGACTAGTGGCCTAACCACTAGGCCGTCCTTTCTTTGGGAAAAGCAAAACCAAACCTGGTTGTTATGGATTGATCTTCAAAGGCGTGTGGCTCCTGCTAACTTCAAGTGCAGCTGTTTGCTCAGCACTCATGCAAAGCAGGGCTTTATCAGCCAAACTCATCTGCCCCACCTGAACGCCTATCTCACTGCAATAAAAAAGGAAGGCAAGAAATGAGTCACGAACCAGACGGACATAATGGCAACTTTCCCTTGGACAATGTGAAAAGAAAAGAATGTGCTGACAGCTGTGTGCTGCCAGGGATCAATGAAAGGAGTGATCTGAAACCGTGATCTCAGAAAAAATAGCACGTTCACAGGTCTGAAAGACGCACTCTCCTTACACTGTAATTACAGTTTTCCTGTGATCCTCTAGGAGGGATTAAAACAACAAGGAGTCCGGTGGCACTTTAAAGACTGACAGATTTATTTGGGCATAAGCTTTCGTGGGTAAAAAACCACTTCTTCAGATGGATTCAGGAGGGATTAAAAGCGTCTGGCCCTTTCTTTAAATTACACAAATTTTCTGTCCCTGTAAGTGCCTCTTTCCTATAAAGAAGCATCTGGTCTTTTAAGGATTGTTACCTGGCTCTATCCCTTGAAAGCGTCATTATTTGGGCTGGTTCATTAAGAGTCATTAATCGTCTCTTTGTTTGCAGTGTTGTTGTAGCCATGTTGGTCCCAGGATATTAGAGAGACAGGGTGGGAGAGGTAATAGTTTTTATTGGACCAACTTCTGTTCGTGAAGCGGACAAGCGTCCCAGCTACACAGAGCACTCCTGGGGGCATTCTGTGCCAAAAAAAAAGAAAAAAAATCTGCACACAATATTTTAAAATTCTGCAAATTTTATTTGTCAAAACAGCACTACATAATCACGCCAATTTCAATTATTTTGGTAATTTATTTCAAAATACCTGTCAGCAAGTATGTCTGCAACATAGCTCAGTGGTTTGAGCATTAGCCTGGGCTGTAAATTCAATCCTTGAGGGGGCCATTTTGGGGTCTAGGGCAAAAATCTGTCTGGGGATTGGTCCTGCTTTGAGCAGGGGGTTGGATTAGATACCTCCTGAGGTCCCGTCCAACCCTGACATTCTATGATTCTAATACAGACACACCCAAAAATTCCCCCAGGAGTAGAGAGCTAAAGAAACCCCCATGATAACCCAGTTCCTGTTTCTCTGCCCCCTCTCCTCCCCAGAGCCCAGCTGGGGGGCCAGAGCCCAACCACAGCTCCCCTGCCAAGATACCTGGCCCCCCTCCAGAGCCCAGGGATCCGGAGGAGAAACAGCCTGATGCTTGGTCCCAGGCTTGCACGGAGTTTCCTGCGAGCTGCCCTCTCCTTCCCTCAGAGCATGCTGCCAGGAACCATTAGCTCCTTCCCCCAGCAGTGTCTTCTGCGTGCAAGCTGGGCTCTGCGAGTCCAGTGGCGGCTAACAGCACTGCTGCCCATTTCTGTGGGGGAAGGAAATTCTGCACGTGCAGTGTTAATTTCTGCAAAATTCTGCATTGCGCAGTGGTGCAGAATCCCTGCAGGAGTAACAGAGCTCTTCTTCAGGTCTGGGAAAAATACTCAGGAGTGTCGCAGCTAAACACAAGGTGGAACATTGTTTAGTATAAGGAGTTAACACATATTCTAAGGGACCCTGCAAGGTGAAGTCGCTCATTAACACCCCGGTAGCCACAGGACAAAAAGGGGGGTTAGTGGGTTACAGATTGGATTTATGGCTTATTCCGACAATCGTTATTAAGACTGTGATAGCTAATGCCAAGCAAAGTTATGAATTTAAGTACCCAGGTTTGTCTTTTGAAGGTGTTGTACAGGTTTCCTTTGAGGCTGAGAACTGAGAGGTCTGGGAGTGATCATTTTGTGAAAAGCGTTCACCTATGAGCAATATGGTGTTTTTGTCCTTTATCATTTTTCTGTATGAGTTCATTTGAGAGTGTAGTGATTGTCTAGTTTCACCCACCTAGTAATCAGGGCACTTAGTAGGTAGGTGTAGGACCCGTGGATCTTGAAAGGTGTGTTCTGGGTATTATAAATCTTTGTAGCCATGGTGGTATGTCTGCAGGTTTTGCATGTTGTTACAGCAGGGTCTGGTACTGCTTTGAGTTGGTGGGTCCGGGTCCGTGGGGAGCTTGCTTCTGCTGATGAGCTTGGAGAGGTTGGGGGGTTACCTTCACAGCTATCCAGTGACCACAGGCGCCAACTTTTATTTTTCTGGGTGGATGCTCCATCTCCCACTCTGCCCTGAGGCCCTGACCCCACTCCTCCCCTTTCCTCAAGGCCCCACCCTTGTTCTGCCTCTTCCTGCCCCCTCCCCGAGCACGCCCTGCCCCCGCTCCATCCCCTCCTTCCAGCGCCTCCTGCCCGCTGCTGAACAGCTGATTGGCAGGTCGCTGCTGAGCAGGCACGATTTTTTCCCCTGGTTGCTCCAGCACCTATGCCAGTGACCAACCCAAACACACCAAAAAATGTGTTATCTACCGCCAGGCCCTCAGCTACCACAGAATAGGCTCCAAGGAGAAAGTCCAGGATACGTACCTCAACACACTTAACACCACCTTCACCTAACAAGGACACTCATCCAGAGAAGTAGATCATATCATGGAATGGGCCGGTATTAAACCAGACCTGCTTTTCAAGGGTTTGTCCCCCATCCGGTACAATGGTTTTGTCCGGTATTGGGTGGGAGATGACGTTTTTAAGAGCGCACCGCTCTGCCCCTGCCAGCATGACTTTGCACGCAAAGTAACACTGGCAGAGGTGAACAATGGCATGGCACACGCATACACCTGTGCGGCGTGATCTTGCAGGCACCAGGCATCCCAGGTTGCACCGGTGGGGGCAGGCCAGGGAGCTCTTTAAAATGCCCCCCTCCCCCCTGGCAGCATGCTCTTAAAAAAGGCATCCCTTGTCAGCATGACCCTGCAGGCAACGTGTGTCCCAGGTCACGCTAGCAGGAGCAGACCCCGCCATTTCCAGAACACCCGGGAATGTGTGGGTGGCCCCCCCTACCCCTGAACACCTCGAGAGAACCTGTTTCAATACAGGAAAAAAATATCCCTAGTTGTCATCACCTTCCACCCCACCCTGGAAACATCAATTACACACTCCACGGGGAACCACACCCTGCAAAATTCCTTTCTGCACCTCCCTTTCTAGCCTTCAAACAGCCCCCCCAACCTGGCCAAGCCGCCCCCAGATCAGAACCCGCCAACCCAAAGGGGTACCATCCCCTCCCCTCTCTCCCCTGCAGCCCACGTGGGTAGCACCCATGGACGTTGCAAGATGCCTGCCTCAGAACTCAGGCTGGCGGGGGAGGGGGAAGCGGTGAGCGCGCATGCTCAATGCACCACTAAGCCTTGCGGGCGGCCATGTTTGACTGGGGCAGGGGAGGGCGGACGCCATCTTTGTTAAGGCCAAGAATCACGCGAGGGGAACGGGGCCGGGCGAGGCTTCTGCCCTCACCTAAGATGGCGCACGGGGGGGGAGCGAGCAGGTCATTGGCCGAGCGGACGGCTACGCGAGCCGCGCCTCCCTCCGCTGACTTCCGGCCGGGGCGTGGCTGCTGCTGGCCCGGGTCTCGGGGGCGCCATGGGGGCGGAGCAGGGGCCTGGGGGCGCCCGCCCGAGGTGAGTGAGGGGCGGCCGCGCGGGGGGCGGGGCTTAGTTATAGGGCTCGGGTGGGGCCCGAGGGGGCGCCGCGACCGGGCTCGCGGGGGGGCCGTTGGGACACTGAGGGCCCAAGGGGGAGGCAGTTGGGGGGCAGGGTGCGGGGTATGAGGGGCTAGGCAGGGGCAGTGCGGGCTTTGGGACGGGGCCCACCTTGGGGGGCAGTTGGGGGGCAGGCTGGGATAATTGAGGGGCGGGAGAGGCAGTTGGGGGGCAGGGTGGGATAATTGAGGGGCGGGAGAGGTAGTTGGGGGCAGGGTGGGATGGGGCAGGGTGGGGCTGGAGAGGCAGTTGGGGGCAGGGTGGGATAATTGAGGGGCGGGAGAGGCAGTTGGGGGCAGGGTGGGATGGGGCAGGGTGGGATAATTGAGGGGCTGGAGAGGCAGTTGGGGGCAGGATGGGGCTGGAGAGGCAGTTGGGGGCAGGGTGGGATGGGGCAGTTGGGGGGCAGGGTGGGATAATTGAGGGGCGGGAGAGGCAGTTGGGGGCAGGGTGGGATGGGGCAGGGTGGGGCTGGAGAGGCAGTTGGGGGCAGGGTGGGATAATTGAGGGGCGGGAGAGGCAGTTGGGGGCAGGGTGGGATGGGGCAGGGTGGGGCTGGAGAGGCAGTTGGGGGCAGGGTGGGATGGGGTAGTTGGGGGCAGGGTGGGATAATTGAGGGGCTGGAGAGGCAGTTGGGGGCAGGGTGGGGCTGGAGAGGCAGTTGGGGGGGTAGCGTGGGATAACAGGGGCTGGAGAGACAGTTGAGGAGCTGGGGGGGGCAGTGGGAGGCTCTGGGATGGGGTGGGAGCAAGGTGAGACAGAGGCTGGGGAGGGGCAGTTGGGGGATGTTGAGCTGGGGGACGGTCCAGGGAGCAGGGCATTTGAGGAAGTGCATCTGGGGACGATACGGGGGGGAGCATTTTGAAGGAAGGATGGAGGGGGGCTTTGTGGGAGGGCAAATAGGGAGAGCACTGCAGAGGGACAGGCCTGGGACAGTTTGATGGGAGGATGAGGCAGGACACAACTTGGGGGAGGTCATAGGGAGAGGGGCAGTTGGGGTGGCAAGGCCTGGGGCAGGGGGGTGAGGTGCAGCACTCAGCTTGGGGTGCTGGGGATAAGGCTGCAGGCTAGGCAGTAATGTGAAATGATGGTGGAGTAAAAAAGGGGGGCTGTTTGAGAAGCTGGCAATATAAGCCCTGTCCTCAAGTCACTTCTGCCAAAACTTTCAAATGTCCACAGACTTCTGCATGTGCCCATTTTTGGGTGCCCCAAATTAAATACCTATAGCCTTGTTTTCAAAGGTGCTTGGAATAAGAACTGTGCAGCACCTGCCCCTCCATTCAAAGGAGAAGCCCTTACCAGTGCCCTGAACTGATCTGCACATTGCATAGAGCACAGGAAAGTTCATGATCTGTACAGTCAATCAGAATGGGGGTGGGATAGCTCAGTGGTTTGAGCATTGGCCTGCTAAACCCAGGGTTGTGAGTTCAGTCCTTGAGGGGGCCATTTGGGGACTTAGTTGGGGTTTGGTCCTGCTCTGAGCAGGGGGTTGGACTAGATACCTCCTAAGGTCCCTTTCAACCCTAATAATCTATGATTCTAAGAGCAGCTTTGGATCTTTCCACACAGCCAGCAGGTCACCCCAATTTGCTCTCAACTTGAGTTGTGGGTGCTTGCCTCTTCTGAAGACCAGCCATGGAACATCCAAATTTGAGTGCCCAAAAATTGAAGCAACTGAAATCAGTGGATGTGTTTGAAAGTATTGGTCTTAATCTCTCCATGACTCAGTTTCACTCTGTGTAAAATGAGGATGATGTTTAGAGGCACTGTGAGGCCTTATGTTTGTAAAAGATGTATTTTTTTTTAATCCTTGGATAAAAATGGTATAAAAGTGTGAAGTATTTATTAAAAATTAGTGATGCCGAGCCACCTAACCAGCCTAGGTTCCCTCTGGTTTAGTACAGAGATAAGAATTGAAATTAGGAGAGACTCAGTGGCCTTGCTTTCGGGAATGTTTGACCTCCTGTGTTTAGAGAGAGTCCAGAGGCAACATAGATCTTGGGGAGGCGATGTCTCAGCCCACTTCTGGATGATTCCCAGGACTCCAGGCTAAGGCATTAGTATGCTGACTGGGAGATCTCTCCTAGTTTGGAGCAAACAAAGACCCTGTCTTCATTGGCCAAAGAATCACATTTAAACACAGTTGCAGCAAAACATTTGTAACAGATTGGCTAGCCTGTGTTAAAGAGGTACAAACTGTGTTGATCAATTGTGTTGGGCCCTAGTTCCAATCACTGCTTGGCCTCCTTTGACGCAGGCTACCAAAGCCTTGTTATGCACAAATTTTGCTGCAACTACACATGAGCCTACTGGGCAAAGTGAATTTTCTGAAGGACGGGAATTATCAGAAGACATCCATCAAGCCTCTTAGAAAATTATATGGACTTGGTTTAGATTTCCCGCAGAGTAATATTCTGTGCTGCTTCATTTTTCAGCTGAGGTTTTCATACCACTTTAACTCTCCACGCACCCTGTTGGTAGGTAGGTAGGTAGTGCCCCCATTTTAGAGCTGGGGAAATGACTTGCCGAAGATCACACACCCAGGCAGTGGCAGAGTCAGAAACCAGAACCTAGGAGTCCTCCTTCCTAATCATTTGCCTTAACCACCAGGTACAACTTCAAGAAAATAGTTTCCTTCTGTTCTCAATGAGGAGTAACACAGCTCCCTGTATAAATATAGACTTATTTATGGGTAGTTTTAGACTTCTGGCTGCCCAAGTTCTGTGGACTTTTGGGATAGATGAGAGCAAGTTAACAAATGATCTCCATTGTCCTTACCCCCAAAGTGGGGGAGTCATTCATTATAGTGGCTAGGGGCCACCTGAGAATGGGGCCCTCTTTTGCTAGGCTCTGTAAAATATGTGTGGTAGACAGCCTCTGCCCCCAAGAGCTTACAATCTAAATAGTCAAAACAAAGGGCAGAAGAAAGGCATAAAAGATACAAGCAAAATGAAGAGTGGGGTCTGGAAATTTCATATTGTCTGCATGCTATTTGTTGTGGGGGGAGTGATGATTGAATTGTTGTTGTTTTTAATGTGTGGGTCTTAGACAGGGATTGGCAAATTTGGAATTTGGCAGTTATTTTTTATCTTTGTTTTGTATGGGGAAGGTGGTGTTTAAAAGGTGGGAAGGGAATGCCTGAGGGTGGAAGTAAGTCTTCTAATGAGATCATTGCTTTGACCAAGGCCTTAGGTTTAAATTCTGGAAGCATAAGTGAAATCGTGGCCTCACTGAAGTCAAAGGCAAAACTCCCATTGATTTCAGTGGTGCAAGGAATTTGCCGAGTATATTTAATCAAAACATTCCCAGTGATGCCAGGCACTCCTCTCCCGCTCTTACCTCCTTTAGAGATTAATCCACTGCCATAGCCCTGCATCCATCACTTGCAAACGATGGGATTAAAGCAACACTATCTGTTAGATTCAGATTCCAAATTAAGGTGGTTATTAACGAGACATAGAGGAAAGTTCAGTCTCTCCCCCAAGGAGCTGATGGCCTCAGTAATAAAATCAGCACAGTATATAGAACCTAAAACCAATGCAAACATTTCCTTGAACTTTTAAAACTCCTGTAGGTGGAGGGAAGGCTTTACAAGGCAAACATTGCAGCTCCTGCAACAGCTTGAGAGCCAAACAAATGAAACTAACTAGATCCGAAAGTGAAAGTGAGCAGTGTGTCATTGTCCACCATGAACATACTCTGAGAAGTAAACTAGACCTCACCTAGTTCCATTGATTTAATAATCAGAGGTGATACTAATAACAGGTAAAATCAATATGATTTTTCACCTCCCCGTGTTACTTCTAAACCCCTGTCCTTGAGCAGCGGAGCAGACTGGGTTGAAGGCCTGGACTACACTTGAAAGTTCCACCGGTGTAACTGTGTTGGTTAGGGGGTGTGGTTTTTATGTTGAAATAGTTATACTGGTATAAGCCCTAGTGTGGGCACAGTTATTCTGGTACAAAGGTGCCATAGAATGACTTAGCTTATTCCCCTTCTTGTATGGGTATAGCTATTCCAGTTTAATCACTTTTATATTGAGATCTCTCTCGATCTCTCTCTCACACACAGAGAGAGAGAGACAGGGTTATACTGCTTTAGCTATACTGGTGTAGTTAAAGTCGTACAACTTTTCTGTATAGACAAGCCCTTAGCTTTCTTAAATTCTATTTCTCTCTTTCAGTTGGCGGTAGCAGTGAGTCATGGTTTTATTTCTGTACCTGGTAAAATAGGATACCTTTCTTTTTCATTCGGATTGTTGTTTTGCAAATACGATGTGGTATTTTCAACCTCTCTCTCTGGTCTGAGCATCAGTAGAAGTTGTGATAAACCTGTAACAATATTTGCTGATGTTCTGTAAACATTTTGTTGGCTGATAGTAAGCAAACCTTTTTTTTTTTAATTTAAAAGGACTTTCCTTCCAAGAGAATAAGCAAATATGAAAATTGTTTCATCAATCAAATTTCTCTCATAGTCTTGGTTACTTGACCTTTATTGATGGAGCCTGAAATTTGGGGCCTTATTCTTATTTACACTAAGGCCTCTCTTTATCACTCTGACAGTGTAAAATGGCTTTACAATAGGCATGAATTACAGTTACACCTTGCAGCTCCCTTTCACTGCCAGAGCTGTGTAAAGAGGCCTTAGCGTGCCTGGGAATCAAGCCCGTCATAATAATTTAACACTGTCGATTACTCCAGTATTCCATCTGACTGTCTTTGGGTTTCGTGGTAGGGTCCCTGCAGTCACTGGCATTATCACTTCTGTCTTGAGCTGTATGATTTGGGGTTGTCTTGTCTACATAGGGAAATTGACCAGAATAGCTATTGCTTTCAAAGTGGATTAAACAAAACTGTGAAAAGGCACTCTTCTATAAGTGTGTCCACACAGGGAGCTGTTGCTCTTGAAAGTTATTTCAGATAAAGGTAGAATTTAAAGTGTAGACAAACCCTTTGAAGCAAGTTGTGTCTAAAGCTGAATGGCTCTGGCCTTTGTATTACATAATCAGGATGTTCTCTGACAGGTGAAACTTTTCTACACTGAACCCAGGGAGGAGTCTTTGATCTGGAATGGGAAATGTTCAGTCTAACAATAATCTGGCTCCAGCTGGATATTATAACTTTTTTTTTTTAATGTTTAGTGATACACACTGTCTGGTGGGGGTTCCCAGATTGAGATCTGTGAAGTCTATAGTGGGTTGGGGCATACTTTGCCAGAGGAGGGAAGCATACTATATGCTTGGTCAATACTAGAAAGCCTTACTGGCAAAATTGGCCTTCCGTTGGCCCAGCCTGAGTGGTTAGAGCACAGGCATTAGAGGCAGAAGAAGGGAGTTGTTCACAAAGCAGGAGCTCTGTTCCTTCCTCTGCCTCTGATTAAGTATCGGACTTTGGAACAAATCCCCTCACCTATGTACTTTTGATTCCATGTCTTTAAAATGGAGCTAACGATACTGGTTTATACCTGGGTATGTGAAGAATCCTGTCTGAGATCCTGAGATGATAGGTCAGGTGCTATAGAAATCCAAGCTATTACGCTCATGGGTTTTTCCCTGTAGAGTTTATGAATGTATCTAAACACACTTTTCATGGGTCAGGCCTACTACCAGCCACCTCTTCAGAGTGAAAGAGGAGCATCCTCACCTTCGGAGATCTCTCTTGCAAGCCACTGCGATGTGGCTAACCTTAGTATGATGCTTTAGAGCCTGTAGATGCAAGGGCATGGGGCAGAGGTAGTGGCACCTGAGAGACGGGTAATCACAGAAGCCTGTGAGCTGCCATGGCTCTCTGTCAAGTCTCTCATTTATACGCATTTCGGGAACGCTTGTCACTGAGGGCTGCTGCCTGTGCATTGTACCTTTCCACCTCTTCAGCACTGATTTTAAGGGGGTTGTTTTCAGTTTACAGGAATTGTATGAAAATCAAATACCGTCTGTTTCTGCTGATAGTCAGAAACTGACTAAGGGAACCAGGGGGTAGCTCCACTTGCTGCCTTCCGTGGCTTTACTTGAGATAGTAAACAGACTTTCTAGTGAGAAATCTGGGGGACCTATTGGCCGCTCTTCTTATCTCTTATACAGATCGTGAGCTTTCCTTTTGGTTTATGAAACCAGAGATCAGTTCCGGTCACTGGCGTGGAGGGGTGGGTGCTGTACCATCCCTGTTCTTAGCATCTCCACAGCGAGTGTTTTTGAATGATCTCAAGTGCATAAAGGCTAGAATCCTTTCCTGTAATAAATTCCTCCCTTGCCCTCACACCCAGTACTGCCTCAGGTATGGGCGGGCAAAGAGTTTATCATCTGGGGAGGCTGCCGACAGTGGAGTGGTTCCCAACCACCAAGACTCGTGCTCTAACATTCCCATCTTAGCTCAGCAAAGTGCCTCTGGGCGTTGTCCTGGGGTGCCCCTGCTGCCTTTCTCCTGTTCCTTCATGGGTGCCCGGACTCTCCAAGGAGCTAGGCCTGCTCCAAACCATCAGCTCAAACTTTGCAGCAGGTGAGAAAACAACAGTTCAATGGGAGGTGGGACGAACAGCTCAGAATCTGATCCCAGAGAGAAACATCCCCACACAGGTTGGCACTCACTGGCTTATGGCATGGAGGGCAATTCAGCAGAGATCAGATGGTGGGTGGTTTGGCGAGGAGGGAGACCTGGGTTAAATATGGTCGGCTGGGTTGAAGGTGGAAACTGAATTGTGAGTAGCCTCTTACTGTGTCCTGCTGCTGGAGATCACAGTGCTCTGTGGCATGAATGTCCATGTGGCTCCATTGTGTTGTACTGAAACTCCGTTCTGATCCCTGACCCTGCGAGTGCAGCCGTAGCTGGAGGCATAATGGGTATTTCAGGGTTATTGCACCAGAGAAGATTATCTAGTAACGAAAGTGATTGTGGCTAAAATGAGCGAAGTTCATCAAAGTACAACCTGCAGCTCCTTGGCTGGGGGCTCCTTGAACCGGGATCTTTGCTAATTTTCTTTTCAGGCTCTTTGCCTTCACCTTAGCAGTGCTGCATAATTCTGTGCTTGTTTACATCTGTGGTCTCACGTCCTCCTCCCTTTAATTCTTATTCTTAACTTTACCCCCTGACTTGCATTTCCAATCAGTGAGCGGGAGGGAAAAATTAGAGGAGCATGGAAAAAACCAGCTGTGATTCATGCGATGAAGCAAAGATCTTGTTCAGAGATTTCAGAACATATCACCGTTTACTTTTGTAGACAGCCTAGGACCTGAAGGGTAGGATCCTGAAGGCCAGCAGCACCAGTGAACTCAGAATGACAGGGGAGAAGCTGCCCTGGTTGCCAAACAATTTTCCTGCTCTGCATGGTCACTAAGAGGTAATATTTAATTCTTCATCCATAGATCTCAAAGCATCTCACAAAGGTTGGTAAGCATTATTTTACAGAGGGGGAAACTGAGGCACCAGAGGGGTATGGTCACATACCTAAGATTTCAGTATGCCATAGCAGAGCTGGAATAGCTGTCTCGTACCCATGCCACTCCAAAGGAAAAGTCAAGATGCATGAAGGGAGGGGTTCTCCCTAGGGGTGGGTTCTCCCTTATTCTGGAGAGCAGGGTGGATTTTAATCATCATTTAAATCAACTAGGAAACCTTGATTTAAGTCATGTTTTCCATTTGTATTTTCCTAAATAAAGATTGATTTTCATTGGTTGGTAATCATTAAAAAACGTATTGATTTGCAGCGAAACACGGCCCTTGCACTATATGTGGTGCTTCTTTTTGCTAATCAGAAGGATACACCTTATCTATGCACAATTATTTAAGCAGTTCTATAGTACCCTTGTTGAGATTCTTAATTTTTACATTTTTATTATGTTAGAAAATGGTGAATGATGCATTTCTTGCTAGATTAGTTTTTTTACTTACGATGAGAGTCAAGCTCTTTTTGGAAATTCAAATTGAATTAAAAATGGACAAAAACAGCATTTAAACTTTTTTTATTAAATCAAACTACCCTAAATGCACTGGATACATAAGGAAAAAAAGCTTATCAAAACATGTATTGCCTTTGAAATTAACTGAGGCCTGGTCTGCATTACAGAGTTAGGTCAATGTCGGGCACCTTATGTTGATCTAACTCTGTAAGCATCAATGATGCCCCAACGTTGGTCCTGCTGTCATAAGTTGCCTGCTACACCAACCTTATAACTCACCTCTGTGAGAGGCATAATACTTAGGTCGAGGTAGTTAGGTTGATGCAGTGTCCGATGCAGCTCAGGCTGTCAAAGGCAGCAACAAGGGATGTAAGTGCAGGGCTGACATGCCAGAGCCCCTCTGCCCCACACGGGGCTGACAGGCACAGTGGTGGGTCTCCAGGCTGTCAGTGCCCCACATTGCCCCATGCTGTCAGTTAAATCAGTAGAAGCGCTCCTGGTGAGGATGCGTACCACCAACAGTGGGGGCATAGTGTGAACATGAAAAACTGCAGTAATTTCTGCAGTGGCTGTACACCAACCTAACTTGGGTCAATTTAATTTTGTAGTGTAGACTTGCCCTGATTTATTAAACAAAGGAAGTATTATCTGTAGTTAATGAATTGAACTGATAATTTCTGGTCACTGTCCTTCAAGAACTAGTAGAGTTTGTCCTCTCACGCCTACTTTTTATTCATAAATTGGAAGAGGAGACTCCCAATTGGTTTCTTAACTTTGAACTAGTCATTGAACTGAACTAGTTGAACAAACTGAAGTGAAGAAAATATTTTCTCTGCATCTTCTGAATATGTCTAAAACTGGTTTGGCACGTCATACTCTGGTTCCAGGTGCTTAGCCAATGACTTGCACCAGTTCAGTGGTTTGATTTTCCTTAAAACTTGTCAGCAAATATGTACTACTTAATATTTTTTGTATTTAAAGTGTTATTTTAATAGGTTACAATGAATTTAGGCCTTACTGTAGATTGTCATTATTTCAAATTTATTTTTAAAAAATAAACCTGTATTTAATTTAAATTAAAAAAAAAATTAAATACATTTTTATCCACCCCACTGGAGACTAGCATGATGTGGGCAGCTGACCCACTTTCTGCTGGTAGTATGTTAGAGTGGTTAATCTCAGAAAATGGCAGCTAGGGGAAATCAATTGTGTACCTCTTAACTGGGTCAAGAGATAACTGCTGGTAGACTCAGCAACACCCCTGTGGGGCCTCATGGCAAATCCTGTTGAGTGACCACCTAGACACGTCTGTGCTCAAGAGGCTTGAATAAGCCAGGTGGGTCCTCGTGTACAAAGTTCCTATAGCCACCTTCTGGTTATTTGTGTTCATCTGTTAATGGCAACATCTCACCTTCTCATTGACGGCTAGCAGACTCTGGGATCCTCAGATTTACCCATGACTGCCCCCCAGGCAGTCAGAGCTTGGGTGCTGGGTGCCCAAGAGGCTAGGACACTTGTTTCACTCAGGCCCCACCAACATCATTGTTTATAATAACGAGTGTTTCTTAAGCGGGCTTAGTCCAGCCCTTGGCTAGCAGGAAGGTTACTGCAGGGCCCAACGGAGAAAGGAGGCTTAATCCAAAAAGTCCCTTAGTCTCCTCCTTTGGAAGGTGGAGGGGAGTATCTGATGGTCACTAACTTTTCTTCCCCTGCATTCCAGGGAATTATGGAGGACAAACGCAACATCCCGATCATCGAGTGGGAGCATCTGGACAAGAAGAAGTTCTATGTCTTCGGTGTCTGCATGACCATGATGATCCGGGTGAGCGTTTACCCCTTTACGCTCATCCGAACACGGCTGCAGGTCCAGAAGGGCAAGAGCCTCTACAACGGGACCTTCGATGCCTTTGTGAAGATATTACGGGCGGAAGGGGCAGCTGGGCTGTACCGGGGCTTCTTGGTCAACACCTTCACCCTGATTTCAGGCCAGTGCTACGTGACCACCTACGAGCTCACCCGCAAGTACGTCTCCAAGTACAACAACAGCAA